>NC_132910.1:127874204-128555870 GCF_047675955.1 Chlorocebus sabaeus | reverse complement strand
CACAAATATTTAAAAAGAGAAAAAAGATTTTAATCCAAATATATCTATTTTTAAAGCAAGTATTAGACACATCTACCACCTAGAAAGCAATTGGCAGAATTATGCATATAATGTGAAGTCTTTTAGCAATTAGAAATTCTATTTTTCTTTGGAAAAGATTATGAAACTCTACTGTAAGGAATGGCAGGGAGGAGAGAATTTAATCAGAAAAAGATCTATGATTTTTTCCAAATCATCTCCAAATAAGTTGCTTCTGTATTATATATCACATACTTAAAGCATAATCTAAAAATAGAACAAAGTTCCCCAAAATTCCCTATTATCAGATACTCCAATCCCATTATATATGGGGTCCAAGGTAAAATTAAAATGGAAAGGCATGTTAAAAATTGAATTATTCTTAAATACTAATTGAATAATTAATGAATTATTAAGCATGTCAGGCTGGCAACAGCAGAGCTTTAAGGCATGTGGTCTTTGTGAGTGCTGAAGTGTGGAGCCACTGGCAGCTACTTAGGCCACAAGTCCTTCCTCTCCATCACACTCTGTTAGACTGATGGAGACTTAATTCAGCCCTCATCCCTTCATATCAGTCTAAAAAAAGTTATTATTTATTGGGGGAAACCCCACCCCCAATATTCAACGTGGGTTCTTTTCTATTTCCCTAAGCATCAGCTGGTCTGATAAATAAAGGGAAAGAGTATAAAAGAGAAATTTTAAAGCTGGGTATCTGGGGGAGACATCACATGTCAGCAGTTTCCGTAATGCCCCCTGAGCCGTAAAACCAGCAAATTTTTACTAGTGATTTTCAAAAGGGGAGGGAGTGGATGAAGAGGATGTGGATCACAGAGATCACATGCTTCACATAGTAATAAAATATCAGAAAGCAAATGGAGGTAGGGCGAGATCACAGGACCACAGGACCACAGGACTATAGGATGGGGCGAAATTAAAATTGCTAATGAAGTTTCGGGCATGCATTGTCATTGATAACATCTTATCAGGAGACAGGATTTGAGAGCAGACAACTGGTCTGACCAAAATTTATTAGATGGGAATTTCCTTGTCCTAATAAGCCTGAGAGCGGTACAGGAGTCCAGGGCTTATTTCATCCCTTTGTCTTTGACCATAAAAGACAGCCTCCCCTAAAGCGGCCATTTTAGAGGCCTACCCTCAGAGGCGCATTCTCTTTCTCAGGGATGTTCCTTGCTGAGAAGAAGAATTCAGCGATATTTCTCCTATTTGCTTTTGAAAGAAGAGAAATATGGCTCTGTTCCGCCCGGCTCACTGGCAGTCAGAGTTTAAGGTGATCTCCCTTGTTCCCTGAACATCGCTGTTATCCTGTACTTTTTTCAAGGTGCCCAGATTTCATATTGTTCAAACACACATGCTCTACAAATAATTTGTTCAGTTAACACAATCATCACAGGGTCCTGAGGCGACATACATCTTCCTCAGCTTACGAAGATGACAGGATTAAGAGATTAAAGATAGGCATAGGAAATCACAAGGGTATTGATTGGGGAAGTGATAAGTGTCCACAAAATCTTCACAATTTATGTTCAGAGATTGCAGTAAAGACAGGCATAGGAAATTATAAAAGTATTAATTTGGGGACCTAATAAATGTCCATGAAATATTCACAATTTATGTTCTTCTGCCATGGCTTCAACCAGTCCCTCCGTTTAGGGTCCCTGATTTCCCACAACAATTATTGATTACACTGAAAAGTACTTCAAACAACCTACTTGGCTGGTTTTCCTCCTACTATATTTCTTAACGATTTTCTTCACTATTTCTCCTCTGTTGTCTGGAACTCCATATATTGGAGCACCCCAAAGTTTCATCCTTAGTTCTGTTTACCTTTTTACCTATACTAATTCAATTGCTATCAACTAGTTTCATCATTTAAAATACCACCAATGAGCTGATAACTCCCACATTTCCATATCTTGCCCAGACCTATCTCCCAAACTGCACACATGAAGTTCCCCATCTGCCTATCCACTTTTGCATTGGCATAAATATCCCAAAGTTGCCTTCAATATAAGAAACACTGAACTGAACTTCTGATATCCTCTCTACTAAACACAATATAAAACCACACACACAAAACTACTCCATCTGTGACTTCCCTTCTCAGTAGATAACAACTCAAATCTTCCAATTACATAGGCCAAAACCTTGGAGTCATTCTGTTTCTCTAACAATATGTCACCAGTCTAAAAGCAAATCAGGGGACTTGATCTTCACAGGATGTCCAGAAACCAAGCATGCCTACCAAATCCACTTCTAGTTCCTGTCTATCTCCATTATCAGTGATTATTTCTATTATTGCAGTAACCTCTAACATATTGCCTTTCTTCTTTTTCTCATTCCTAGTTATCACTGCAGATAAAGTGACCGTTGCTGTTGTTTTGAGACGGAGTCTCACTGTTGTCAGCCCAGGCTGGAGTGCAATGGTGTGATCTCAGCTCACTGCAACCTCAGCCTCCCAGGTTCCAGCAATTCTCCTCCCTTAGCCTCCTGAGTAGATGAGATTACAGGTGTCTGCCACCACACCCAGCTAAGTTTTATATTTTTTAGTAGAGACTGGGTTTCACCGTGTTGGCTGGGCTGGTCTTGAACTCCTGACCTCAGGTGATCCACCCGCCTTGGCCTTCCAAAATGTTGGGATTATAGGTGTGAGCCACCAGGCCTGGCCAAGTGATTGTTTTCATATAAGTGAGACAATGTGCTCTTCTGCTCAGTTCCCTATAATGAGTCCCCATCGTATACAGAATTAGAGGCCAAGTCTTCACAAGGGGCCTGATGACACATACGGCCATAGGTAATCTGGTTCCCTGCTGCCATTCTTACTTCCTCTTCCCTCCTACTACTCCTCTCTCTTGCTCACTCTACTTTAGGCCAACTGGCCTCCATGCAGTGCCTCAAACACACTAATCAGGCCCCCACCCTACGGCCTTTTTTCTATCTGGCCCCTCTGCAGGTATCTCATTGCCCTAGATATCCCATTGGCTAAAATTCTCAATTCATTCAACTCTCTTCAAATCCTCTTGCAAGAAAACCTCCCCTGAACACTTTATTTAATACTGTTAGCAGTCCCCACCTGGCACCCTGACTCGAACACCTTATATCCACCTCATGATTCTCTGTTAGTCATGTTTTCATAACACCACAATTTACTTATCATTATGTTATTTTTATATTATCTTTTGCCATGCCCAGATGTGTAGGATAGGGAAGAGTGAGGAGGAGGATTTTATTCACTGATGCACCATGAATTTTGGAATTGCCTAGATAAATGCCTGAAAACCAACAGGTGCTGCCTAAAAACAATGTTATTCATGAATTTTTATTTTACTTCTCTTATTTCAATTTTTCATGGAACATATTCAAAAACTTTAACCCTGTCAGTGAGATAACAGTGATTTTACAACCTATTTCACTTTGACCCTCAAAAAGTCTGTGAATCCTGAGAGCACAGCTAATGGGCTAGTTTATTCTTCTGATTCAATTTCCAGTTTTTCATAATATGCGTTTTCTGGAAATATCGCAGAATTTTTAGCAGTAGACTACTTACTATAAAGAAACAATTATTTTCATTAGAGAAAAAAGGAATCTCTGTAATGTTTGGAGAGCACTATGAGAGAGGAACATTTAATTATACAGTGAGTGGTCCAGTACAGGGCATCCTCTTGGTCACATCTGCCACAGCTCTGATTAATGCTTAATAAACAAGTTGGTATTGTATAGAATGCCCTGACTTTCATTAACAGCATTACATTTGACCATGTAGGTGGTAAATCAGTTCTAATTTTATCAAATAACTTCACAAAGAAAATAAATTAATTGTATGTCTTACTGTTATATTTATCAATTAGCATTCCAAGTAAAGGTAGTTACCTTCTTGGCACACAGTCCTTTCTTAATAAATATTTTGGTATGAATTAATGAGTGAATGGAAATGTTAATAGCTCAATGAAAAATCACAAAAAATTACAAAACTGCCCTATGTCCAAATACATTTTGCAGGTAGACTGTAATGTTAAGAGACATAGACCGAAACATCTTACTTGTTAAGAAAATGTGTTGTTATGATATGAAGTGTAGTTTAGGGAGAGGGTAAAATCACCAAAGAAAGATAAGCAGTATTACAATATTCGCATCACAAAATTATAGGATGCTAGACTGTAAGACCAGAAAAGATGATATCAAGATCTACATTGAAATTACATTGGTCTTTAATGGAAATACAATCAAGAGGTTTTGCTGACACATTGCTACAATAAAAAAAAAAAAGAAAAGAAAAGAAAGCCGGTGTGTAACAAGAAAAAAAGTCAATATAGTGTTTGCAGGAGCCATTCAACAGTTGCACGTTACATTGAAATGGGAGAAACTTGGTGATGACAAGGTATAGAAGACAACATTGGGGATTGTATTTTGAGTTTTTTGGTTTTTTTTTTAATTGAAATGACTGCAAGACATCCACGTGGAAATCTAGAGAATCTGACCTAGAGAAGAGGCCTCGGTCAGAGATCAAATTTGGGAGCCAGCAAAAAATATGAATGAGATATTAGAAAAATATAATTGAAAACCAATCTCCCATCCTGATAACCTCTCCACAAAGATAGCAGAAAACATTGTTATTATTGAATAGTATTAAACCAGAATGTGATATACTTCCTAGGCAATTTGCTAAGAAATGGCAAAGATGGAAAGAAATCTTAGCCCTTTATGTAGCCAAGTAGATACAACTCATTACATTCATGCCCTCAAGATAAAGAATGATTAGTCCTCAAGTCAAAACTTGGCAGCAGTATTTGTCACACACAGCAATTCACCTAGCAACTGGGGTGACTCTCCACGTTAGTTGGCTTTATATAAAGGAAAATACACTTCTCATATCTTTATAATAGACAGTAGTTTTGCAACTTAGGGCCAAGCTTTAGCTGAAGTTAGGTCCTACCCTCCCACAGAACCTAGGAGATGGAGGCACTATTTTCCTTGAATATTTACTTTCCAAAGAGATGTTTTCCAGGTCCCTGATAAAGACTTTCTTCTGTTTTAAAACTGGCAAGAGGTTTATTTAGCTTTTAAAAATATTTAAATACATTTCAAAGAAATGCAAATACAAGTTTTCTAAAGTAATTCTATAAGAAAAGAAAGGGGAAAGAATTCTATTCCCTTATTCTCAACAGGGAAAAATTAAGCCTCTTAGTTTTAATTTGTGTTTACCCTTACAGAGATCATCTAATAAGAGACTGCAAAAAAGAAGAGCAACTAGGAGCACTTCCTATGAATAATCAATATTTAAAGTTTAGTTAGAAAAGGAACCAGCAATAGCTGAGACATATGTATGAGCACTGGGATGAGTTTTTAAAAAATAATAAAAGAAAATTGAGGGTATTGTATAAAAAGATAATGACCCAGTGTTACAGACTAATCTGTATCCCCTGGCCCCACCTCCAAGCCCCTGTCACATTTATATACTGAAGGCCTCACTAGTCTTAACGTATTTGAAGATGAGACCTTTTGGGAACTAATGAAGTGTAAATGAGGTCATAAAGGTTGGACCCCAATCCAATAGTGTCTCAGAACCCTTAGGGTGTCACTTTTCCAGCTGGAAACCTCTGTGGCCGGCGGCACCTTTGCCCACTGGGTTTGTTCCGCCCACTTAGCCTAGCAGGCTATGCTCAGTTCACTCTATCAGTCTGGATCCCACGCCTGCCAAGGGCAAGCCAGGTGCAGAGTGGCAAGGGGTGTGTGAGCAAGCAAACATGGGGTCTGGCCACTGCACACAGCCAGGAACGCCAGTTACTGCGGTGCGTCAGACAGGTCCAGGGGTGGGCACAGGCACTGGCTTCGTGCAAGACTGTGGCTGGATCAGATGTACTGCAAGCGGCTTCCAATGAGGGCACCCATGTCTGGATGAGGGGAACGCAGCAGTGCCGGAACCCTGGAAATGCCAGGAACCACAGAGCCCCAAAAAGGGTGTCACACCCCTGGCTCAGGGAGTCCCTGGGTCTAGAATCCCCAAAGGGCTGCAGCCCTTCTCTCCTTGTCACCCACTACGTGGTGAGGGGAGGATGGCGAAGCGTGCTTCAGCCCTGTTTGCATTACAGCGCTTTCAGTCCCGCCATCCACTGGTCCCGAGTTCTTGTCGTGCATCCAGGAAGAATGAGGTATGCAGACAACTAGAGGGCGAGCAAGACAGACAGGAGCTTTAGTGAGTGACAGGACGCTCAGAGGAAACCCACAGTTGGTAGCTCCTTTCCGCAGGCTCATCCCAAGGAGAGCCCAGCTCTCAGTGGAGAGGAGACCCATACTGGGGAGGTCCTTTCTGCAGGCAGGTTGCCCAGCAAGTGTCCAGCTCTCAGTGGAGAGGAGACCTGTAGGGGGTAGCACCTTTCCACAGCCAGTAGTCCCAATGTCTGTCCTAGTCTGGTAGATCTGGGGTTTTTTACGGGCTTAGGAGGGAGGAAATGTGTGCTGATTGGTCCATGAGTGGCCACGGGCGGCCGGGATAAAGCACCGTAAGTTCTCACTCTGGGTCACAGACTCCACCCGAAACTGACAGCCCAGCCTCCAGTCTTCAGGCCATCCCTGGTTTGAAGGTGGGATTTCACCTGGGACCCATTCCTTTCCACTCATGAGCCTGTCTATCTCCTGGTGCCATCAACATGCCATCCACCGCGTCCAGGTTGTTCATGCTGAGGGTCGTCTGCAGGCCCGTGCCAAGCCGCCCTAAACATCCCCTCAGCCTTCCTCCCATGATCGTTGGTGCCCAAAGTCCAGAGGGAGCCGAGGCGGTAGGGGGCTGAGGTGTCAGTACCACCCCAAGTGCATGCACACCAGGCCAGGTCACGATGGCGCCTGGGCTCAGCTACAACTTTGCTCCACCCCAGAGCAGCCACTGGGAGCAAGGAGAGGCTAGAGAATGGGAGCAGGCACTTTCAAGCCTGTGGGGGCAAGGGGTTTCCTGGGCCCCCGAGAGCACAGGGATCCTGGGGTCTGGAGCTGCAGCTGGGTGGCTGTGGCTGCACCTGGGAGCAACTTGGTAGGGGATGGGCCTCCATGGAGAAAAATGAGCCATATTTCAGATAGCTGTAGAAAAAAACGTGCCTGACTGGGGCAGGAAGCCTAAGGAAAATGCAATACTCAAAGATCAGATTTAAAATATAAAGAAATGTGCAGGTCAAAAATTTGGCATTTCAAGGCCAGAGGCGGTGACTCATACCAGTAATCCCAGCACTTTGGGAGGCCAAGGCAGGCAGATCACCTGAAGTCAGGAGTTTGAAACCAGTCTGGTCAACATGGTGAGGCCCCATCTCTACTAAAAATACAAAAATTAGTCAGGCGTGGTGGTGCGCCCCTGTAGTCCCAGCTACTCAGGAGGCTGAGGCAGGAGAATTGCTTGAACTTGGGAGGTGGCAGTTGTAATAAGCTGAGATTGCACCACTGCACTCCAGCCAGGGCAACAGAGCAAGACTCTGTCTCAAAAAATTGGTGTTCCAGAGTCCACTGCTAAAGTACTTCAGCAAGAAGGGGGAAGTGGGATACTGAGTCACCTCACAGGTTGTGCACTACAGCATGAGAACAGCCTGAGTCATGACTGACCTCTGCAGAGTCTTGGACTTCTGGCACTGTTGAAGGCAAGTAGAGAATGAGCCGTGTCTGGTTTACTTCAGAATCTCTAAGCAAAGTTGTGGAACTAGATGCATTGCTTTGGTCCCATATGTGGTATGATGTCCTGTGCAGTGGCAACATTTGGTCTAGACCCTGATGAAAATTACATCCTAGTAAGTGGAGTATTCCAGCAGTTTTGCAGCTGTGGTTGCTATAAGTTCACAATTCTGTACCAGGCATGCTGTATCTATGGCATATGAACCTAGAATTTCGATTTCAAAGAGATCTTCAAAATCGTCCAATTCAGGGCTTTTTGCTTAAAGAATTCAGGAGTTAGCAAGTAAAATAAGGTATTAGGAAACTATAGAGATTATTCGCTAGCCATGGATATTCCCATACAAATGATAAGCCCAATAAAAATAAATGCTTATAATAATCAAACAAACTATCATATCTTTGGATCAAGTTTGAATAAGATGCCAATCTGCAACATTTGGTTCTTGTTCAATTTAATTTAATTTCACAGCCTAAGCTACTCAATTGTAGAGAAGCTGATACCAGGCTAAAAATACTGTTGGTCAAAAGTGCCATTTACCTAGAGAGAGGTGAGCTACAAAGCAGCAATCCCTCTTCACTCCTCTACACCTCTTCATCGTGCTTGACATGCCCTTGTGACCCTCATGGGAAACCTGATCTAACAGATCTACCAAAAAAAATCCATGAGCTAACCGACGAGAAGTTTCAAAAGTACATAGTCTTTGAGACATCTTTTGTGTTGTTCATTTCTCATGATTGGTTTATTTGAATAGGTTAGCCGAGTAAGCAACTGCTTCTCTCTAGCTCCCACAGATGTGGAGTATATGCACCATCTATTTATCACAACCAAGTTTCTTACCATTAAGCTACTGAAAATTAATTTTGCTGGAACTTTGCCCAAGTATTATTTTCATAACTTTTTTATGTTTTATCACTATTCATACTCAAAAATCAACTCTGTGGATTTTAGTTTTCAAAGCACTAGACTTTTGTCAACATATTAATAAAATGTAAATCTATACCCAGTGAACTGAATTATTCTTTTCTTTAAAAAGCACTTTTAGGGATATTTTAAAGCCATTATGATGTAATTCATTCCCAAATTTATCTCTTATATGAATTTAGATTTTCAAGCATATTTTATTAAATGTACAACTGAAATGGCATATTATGAAATTTAAATTGGCTGATGTATTTAGAGGCAATAATTCATATATTTGACTTTTCCCACATTTAATTTATGACTAATATTGACAGATAAAAGAATCAAGTTTGTTTAGCTCAGACATGTTTGATAGGAGTATCATAATATGAAAAAATAAAAATTATTGGAAGTTTTAAAAACATCAAAATAAAAGTTATCTATTATTCACTTGCAATCTTAGGTTATAACTAATAGTCACTTGTTTTTCCACATTTTTAGTATCAGATAGTTTTGTCTACATTGTATAAAATTATATATGGCATATCTGTTAACGAATTGGAATTTCTGTAGGGATATTGTAAACATCTTGGACCATAGTGATTAGAGCCCCAGCTTTGGCGTCAAAGGACCCAGGTTAAACTCTTATTTCAACTGTTCGAAAATGACACTACAAAAAAACTACGTCTGTTTGAGTCACAGTTTTTGAACTATAAATGACACATTGAGATAAGACAATTAGATATGGTGAAATAATATCTGATCTTGAACCCCCAGGCTCAAGCGATCCCCCTGCCTTGGCCTCCCAAAGTGGTTGGATTACAGGTGTGAGCCACTGCACCCAGCCTTCACCTTTATTGTCTAAAAGTACAATGACAGATTCATATATAGACCTTTTAAATTCCAACCTTGGCTTCATAAGACCTCAATATTTTCACTGACATACATGTGTTTTACATAATAAAATTCCATAAAGTGCTACATTTAGAAAATGAACATATTGTATACTAGTTTTAAAAAATAATATAATTCAAAATCAACCAATAAGCCAGAGACTGTCACAACACGAAATGCAGTGGTTATACACGACTGCGTGTGTCTGTATGTGGGCAAGTATAGAGTGTGGGATGACGACAAGATAAGCATGGCTAACTCAGTCAGCAGGATGAGCTGGAATGGACTGATCCAAATCTATGTTAATGCTGTAGAAATAAGGTAGGTGGCGGTGGCTCACAAATGTAATCTCAGCACTCTGGGAGGCAGAGGCAGGTGAATCATGAAGTCAAGAGATGGAGACTATCCTGGCCAACATGGTGAAACCCCGTCTCTACTAAAAATACAAAAATTAGCTGGGCGTGGTGGCAGGCGCCTGTAGTCCCAGCTACTCGGGAGGCTGAGGCAGGAGAATCACTTGAACCCTTGAGGTGGAAGTTGCAGCGAGCCAAGATCGCAGCACTGCACTCTAGTCTGGTGACAGAGTGATACTCCGTCTCAAAAAAAGAAAAAAAAGAAAGAAGTTAGGCTCTCCATATCCTCTAGTTCCACATCTGCAAATTCAACCAACCACAGATCAAAAATATTTGAAAGCATAAATTAAAAAATAGCAATAAAACAAAGAATAATACAAATTTAAAGATACAGAGTAACAACCATTTACACAGCACTTACATTGTATTCACTATTGTAAGTGATCTAGGGGTGATTTAAAGTATACGAGAGAATGTGCATAGGTTAAATGCAAATCCTATACCATTTTATATTAGGGACTTGACCACATGGGTAGGTTATCTTAGAACTAATGCTCCACATATACCAAGGGGTGACTCCAGTTGCTACGCTATATTTTTTAAGGAATAATGACAAAAAATAAGTCAGTACATGTCCAGTACAGATACAACTGCCCTAGGCCTAACAACATTTTCTCTGTGGTTGTTTGAGTCCTTGGTTGGGGAACCCACGGATATAAAGGAATAACTGCGTGTGTATGTGTGTATGTAGATATAGATATATATAGATATAGATATAGATATAGATGTATCCTTACCCTCAGAAATTTTTTATAACCTCTCAGATTTGGAAAACAAAATTTAAATCCAATTATTCAAAGTGCATTTTGTGGGCCAAGAGCACTGGGAGCTGGGCAATAGGAGAAATTCAAAAAGTGAACCTAACCCAGAGCTACTGAATCAGAATATTCATTTTAACAAGATCCAAAGGTAGGTCATACTAATATTAAGGTTTGAGAAACACTGTTCAAAGGTAACCACAATACCTTACTGGGGAGAAATTCAGTTGAGAATGAGAGAATACTATTATCAGGACAGTATAGCAAAAGTAAACCTAGGAAATTCAGGCAAAAGTCAGGAATCGAATAGGAAATGATCAGGTGGTATTGGGCATATAGAATCAAGACAACCAAAACCAAGGGTCGGACAGTTTTCAACATTCAAAGAGGTGTGCAAAGGGAGATGAAGTCCTACCAGCTATGGGAAGAAGAAAGCCACATACATGTGATAATTTAAAATTTTTTAAATCCTAGGAAACATAAGTATTAAAACGCCAGACATTTAAGAAAAACGCAAAGGTTGTATATAATGTAATGTAATAGAATCTATAGATAGGTTAAAAAAATCAGAATCATGGGAGCACTGTAATCCAAGGAAAAACAAATGTTTTAAACAAACACAGGACAGAGTCTATATGTAAAAATTCTCATCTTTGGTTTGGGGAGCATGTTTAGCTATCTCTTGTTTGTCCTGAGTGAAAAGCAGAGGCAAAAAACATAGAGAAGTTGGCAGTTTTTGAGCAAGTCCTTACTGTCCTGAGCCAATTGCCACAGAGATTGTGGCTTGGCCTTCCAGGCAGTTTGCGGCAGGGGTGTGGGTCCGCGTTCTGTTTTCAGTGATGGTCTGGACATTGTCCATTGTTCGTCCAGGATCTCAGTCTGCACAAAGTTCAGTATGGACTGTGGCTGTTCTGGCAGCTTAGGGAGTTAGATGAAGGATGAAACTGCAAAGTCAGGGTAGTTCAAATTATATAGGCTTTCACAAGCCCATTAACAAATGGGATCTACTTATTGAAACTTCTTGTTAAAATTTTGATTGTTTAGAACAATTTTTTCTGTGCCAAATTAGTTGCCAAGTGAGCCTCCGTGTCTGAGTTCAAATGATAATTGCCACCTTGCCAATACCTGTATTTAATCTCTGATAGACTTGAAAGTATCACCCAAGGTATATACTTCCAAATTCTGTGCTCAAAGCATATGTTTCACCAGCAAAATGATGTCAATATATTGAATTTAAAAGTATCAGAGGTTGTGTTATAAAAAAGATGTCAGATGACGATTGAAATATAATCAGGGAATTTTATATCCAACACCCACCACTACCCTAGATCTGAAAAATAATCGAAATTCATTTCACCTAATTTCCAATCCAAAAGAACCCAGGAGCTTACAGAAACTCTTGATTGTGCCAGAGAAATTTATCCTACAAAAGGGAGGTCACAGGTGGCTTCAGGAAATGGGGTCTTCAACTCCTTTTTGTTAATTGGAAGAAGCAATTTGGAGAGAAGAAACTGCTGAAAAGAGTAAACCTGCTCTGAACACTGTTTTTAACTATCATTGTTGTTGCAATGATAAAAAAGTAAGCCGTGATATAGCGATCTTTGTAAAAGCATATTGACATGCTAGGACTTGGAGGGAGTCCTAGCTGAAAGCAAGCAGCTTTTAGGAGACCCTAGAACTTGTACTCCAGGCTTCCAAAGCAGGAAAATTCCTGAAGAGGAACAAGTCAGATGAGAGCTATTACAACAGGATAGGGCCAATGCTCAAAGCCAGAGGAGAGCAGCCAAAAACGTTGAATTTTAATAAAATTCCAGATGTAACATCCATGTATCTGAATGACTCTAATGGTGTGCTTTCAGACTTTCAAGTGAAATATTAGTTTTCATATTGTTAAGCATTTGGAAAACGTAAACTTCACTTAAATAGCATGGACTTTGGACAAATTAATCCACTATGTGCAATACACATTGGAAAGAGTTTTATTTTTATTTTAAACGCTTTCTATAGTTTGGTAACTAAGACGAATATGTTTACGGTGCATCAATACAAAACCCCAGGCAAGCCTGCCTGCCCAACTGTTAAACAGAAAGCTGAAGAAGCTGGAAAGTGATGAGAATCGTGTTGTTGAATACAGTACCTTTCTGCCACTTCTCACTTAGGATCAGGGCAAAGGCCGTAAGGGGGAAATTTCCACTCTGGGTAAGTATGCATTTTTTTCTCAACATGTTCTTCTTGCTATTTGAGACAATTTTATAGCATTTTAAGCAGTTTTCTCAGCAATCAAAACATACTTAAGATTACTTGACTAAAGAAAATCTGGAGAGAGGATAGTTAGAGATAGGGTTCAAAGATGTCCTTGAAAGTTGTGTAACACCGGGGTGGTTTCTGTTCACAGCCATTTTCTTAGGAGAGGATTCAGAGATTCCTTCATAGTCTCAAAGGGAGTATGTGACCCAAAAATTCTGAAGCACTAATCTAAAGGGTAAATAATGTTTAGTGGTATTTACAATGAAGCTTCAAAAGCATCGTACTGGAGATCAAGTGACTTGCTTCTGGCCTAGACCCATCTCTGACCATTCTAATGATGCTTCTTGAGCAAGTAATTTCTGTCGTCTTAACCTCAATTTTCTCACCATTAATACACGGACAATGGAAGTGATCTCTAAAAGACATGCAATAAATTGTATTTGACATATTCCTTGGCTCCTTGCACCCATTATGGGTCCTTGCACCCATTATGAGTTGAATTGTGCCCTCCGTAAAGATGTATTAAAATCCTAACACCCAGTATTTTAGAATATGACCTTATTTAGAAATAGGATCTTTATAGGCACAATCAAGGTAAAGCGAGGTCATTAGGATAGGCCTTTCCAATATGATTGGTATCTTTATAAAAAGGAGAAATGCGCACATAGAGACGCATGCACAGGAAGAACACCAAACAAGATGAAGGCAGAGATGTAGGGGTGCTACGTCTACAAGCTAGGGGATTTCAAAGAAAGATTGCTAACAACTGAAAGCTATGAGACAGGAATAGAAGAGAACCTCCTTTGAAGCCCCCAAAGGAACCAAATCTGCTGACACAGTGATTATAGACTTTCAGCTTCCAGAACTATGAGGCAATTTCTGTTGTTGAAGATACCCAGCTTGTGGTACTTAGCACATAGCAAACTGACACTCACCCTAATCCAGATGAATAGCTCTGACGTAATCCATATTGTAACTCTGATGTGGCATGGGAGAGAGAAAAACTGACCCAGTGTCTTTCATCCCTAACTTTTATTATGCTTGCTGGTTTTCCTTGATGTTGCTTGGGGCTTTCAATGGTGATTTCTGAGCATACCTCTTCTGGCCAGTGGTGTGGGCTTGCATGAACACTGTAACAGCCAAAGGTCCTCAGAGAAAATGGAATGCTGTTAAATTCCAGAGGAAAACCTGATACATAGAAGTTGCATAAACAGGTTAATTGAGTTGGGTCTAGGTATAAATATCTTTCAAAGGATAAATATCTTCAAAATGTTTTTATTCAACTTTGACTGTATACCATTGTCTGCATATTCTCTCAGTATTGTTTGAACAATGAGTTCACCTACACAAAACAGAGGGAGAACTGACAATAATCATCACTTTCCCAACCCTTGAAATTGTCACCTGTGACCCTAAAACAGGATGCTAACTAGTAATACTTAGGTTTGAGAGTTTCCTTTGGTTTGACCCTCCTTGGCAGCTGCACCCTTACAAATTAAGCCGTTGGAGGAGTTGCCTGCCATTTGGCACAGTGAAATCTAGCTGTTGCTTTGTCTCCCGCAGTCACTTAGTTTATTATTCATTTTTTGATCTCAAGGACTCCATCTACCAATTCCCTCTCACTAGTCATTTTAGAGATTTCTTCTTAGTTTTTGGACATCTCATCCATCTGTCTTTCTCTGGTAATTTTCTGTGTGCCTTCTCTTAGTCCAATTTTGCAGCGTATCATTGCTCCCTAGAGCCTTATAGTCGGCTCCATAAAACTGGCTTCCGTCTGTCCCGCCCGGGTTCCCCCAGTGCCACTGCATGCTTCCCTGGCCTGACGCTCCCCGGGTCTTCCAGCCTGCATTCATGGCCGCCTGCCCACTTGTAATTAGGACGGAGGCATCTCCAAACAATGTGCTCATTAACAAGACACAGTCGAAAAAGGTGCCTTTCTTATCAGTATGACTGGAGGGATGGGTTGAAAAATGATTTATTTCGAATGACTCTCTACAGTTTATAAAGCAAATCTTAAAAATAAGATTAACTACTGGAAAGTAACTTCCCTTTATGAACTTCTAAGGAAAAAAGTTAATAGATATGTCCTCAAGGTTCAGTGTCATAAAAGATCATGTCTTTTGACAATCATATCAGAAAAATAGTAAGAAGAGTAACTTATACAAAAGAAGTCAATTTTTATATCATTGATAAAAAATATAGTTTGTAAAAAGTAGGAAGAGGCCGGGCGCAGTGGCTCCCAAATCCCAGCACTTTGGGAGGCCGAGGCAGGCGGATCATGAGGTCAGGAGATCGAGACCATCCTGCCTAACACAGTGAAACCCCGTCTGTACTAAAAATATAAAATATTAGCCAGGCGTGGTGGTGGGCACCTGTAGTCCCAGATACTGGGGAGGCTGAGGCAGGAGAATGGCGTAAACCCAGGAGACAGAGGTTGCAGAAGCTGAGATCACACCACTGCACTCCAGCCTGGGTGACAGAGTGAGACTCCGTTTAAAAAAAAAAAAAAAAAAAAAAAAAGAAGTTAGTGTTTTAAGCAATATTAGAAAAAGACATTGAAACAGTTTTCATGTGTGAAAGATGACAACAGTAAGAAAATTGAAGAGTCTAGAATATTTTAAATGGAAAATATTTAAGTTACTATTTCTAAGTGACAAGACTGGAGAGATGAGATTAAATTGGGGGATTTTTGGTTGTGGAGAAAATAGTGGCATGTTTGACTACTGTTATCAATATGCGTTATTTGTTACAAGCAATTTTTGAATATTTTGTATTTATTTTCTTACTCTAAGGACTTACATTTGGGATAGCATTAAAGGCATCCCTTTGAGTTTTCTCAGGTACTGGAAATATTGCAATAGCACTTGGAATGAAGTGAATGAAGACTAAAGCTGCATCCATTCTTTATCTTTTGATAACTTATTTTGTGATCATATCAAGTAGTGATAATAGTTCTGGGAGTTTGATCCTCTAATCAATTCAAGAGCAAAATTTTGATTTATCTGAGCTAATTGTAAAGATTGGGTTATTGTTTTCAATCATTTACCCCTTCCTGTAATAGAATTGTATAACCATACCCTTTATCTTGTGACTTTATGCTTCCCCTTTAAGAGGTCTCTTTTCCTGTGCTAATGCTGAACTCGTGTGACTTGCCTTGGCCAATGAAGGAGAGCTGATAAAACATATGCCAGGTCCTACGGGGGCCTTAAATGTGCCCGGGTGGTTTTATTTGCCCTCTTGGAGATCCTATCTGCCCCCGTTAGAAAAGCATACCCCAATCAGCTTCAGTTTCAAAGAGAGGGAATGTGGGAAGGACCTTAGCCTGACCTGTATTCTAAAGTAAAAGCTACATTACCTGACCTGCAGACCTGGGAGGAGAAATATTTCACAATATAAGCCATTGAAATACTGGGAATGTTTGCTTCATGCCATTATTGCAGCAGACTCTTGACTTCTACATTAATCATGACACTTTTCTAGCCGGGGGCTGGTTTAGGTAGGAACATACAACACTATTCTAGATGGGAGGGAAAATGTGCAGAGGGATGGGTTCAGGAAAGGCTTTTCCTGGCTGATACACAGAAAGATTAACTTCAGGAAATGATCTCTTCCTACTGTGTCTGCAGGATCATCTAGCAGCCATCTTACTACCATGAACTGGAAAACTAAGACTAGGACATTGAGGATGATTCAGGAAATCAAATAAACTGTCTTTAATAATGTTGTGTAAGTTGCTGAATTAATCAGTTTATTAAATCTGGAAATGTCATGAATTGGGACTATTATGTGCAACTGAAAGCATGTTAATTGATGCAAAGATGCAGTGCATATTAGACACAGACAATGGAGCAGATGTAAATTCATTTTTAGTTCTGTATAACTGTCAAGGGTTGGCAAAGAATTGTCTGTAAATGATTACATAGTAAATATTTTAGGCTTTGTAGGCCATATGCTTTATATTACAACTACTTAAATCTGTAATTATAGTGTTTAGACAATAAATAAATAAATGGTGTGACTGTGTTAGAATAAAACTTTATTCACGAAATGACATTTGCTTCTGGTTGTACAGAGATGTAGGCACTCTGAGAACCTCTACAATATCAAACAACTAGATCCTAGATTTTAAAGTAATAATATTTTTTATATAGTTATAGTAAATGAAATGTGAGAACATCATCGACCAAAAAAAAAAAAAAAAAAAGCCACCAGGAACAGTAAAGTAAATGACTGTGTCAAACAAACAGGCTGAAACTGGAGCTGGGGAAGATGAGCTTAAGGTCTCAAGGGGATGCAGACAGCCCTGTGATCAGTAGTCATCCTCAAGCCTGAGACAAGCTGGGCTGACCAAGCCACATAACCCTGAACTCCCGTATTAAGACATTGCCCATAAAGTGGACTAAATTAGCTTCAAGTCTGTGCCATCCCTGAATCTGAGAAGAAGCAGACAAAATCTCTTTTTTACAGGCATGCAGAGAGAGAGAAAAAAAATGCATATAACTTAAAATTACTGACTTTTCAATGGCAAGGATTGAAGCAAGAAGACAGTGAAATCATATCATCAAAGGTATTTTTTTAAAGTTAACTTACAATCTGACAAGAAATTATTGTTTATAAATGACAGTAAAACAAACTCAGTTTTGGATATTAAAATAAAGAAAAAAACAAGAAATGGCAGAAATGGACCTTCACTAAAGGGACTTCTAAAGCATATGTCTCTGGAGGAAGACAATGATACCAGAAAGGTCTGACATGCATAGAGAGTGAGAAAATATTATGGTAACATGTTTGAAAATAAAAATAAATATTGCTTATACCCAGCTGTAATGAATTGAAAGTATGAGGTTTAAAGATATAAAAACTAAAACATAAGAATGTATACATCCGAGGGAAATGAAATAATCCAACTTTTTTTTTTTCTTTACAGACAGGATATCACTGTGTTGCCCAGGTTGGTCTTGAATTCCTGAGCACAAGGGATCCTCCCTCTATAGCCTCTCAAAGTGTTGGGTTTACAGGTGTGAGCCACCACAACTAGCCAAGTAATAAATCTTTAAAAAATAGTTGGAGAAACGAAAAAAAAAAAAAACAAAACAGAAAGCAAAGAAACCAATAATTAAAAGGGTCTTAACTGAAATTTAAAATAAGCATTAAAGATGAAAAGGAGCAATGAAGACAAATTTTTGAAGACTAAGAATATAGATAAACCAAGAAATAGAGAAGTCACAAATAAATATTAGACAGGAAATTTAAGAAAAATAATACTATAGCAGAAATTTAAAATGAATTAGTTTGTCAGAAAATAGAAATTTAAGAAATATATAAATTATATAAAATATATACAAATTATATAAATTAAATATATTATTTATGTATAAATTAAAAATATGTAAAATTTTAATGAAAACTCTTTCAGAAAAAAATAAACTGTTATTTATTTTCTCTAAAAGTTATAGAGCAAATCAGGCTGTTTCATTATAGGTTAGTTAACCTAATTTGACCCATAACTTTAAATAAACTGAATTTCAGTTTAAATCTTATTTCCTAAAAACCAACCAACAAAAACCTTTGAAAAGGTTGTTACCCATTGATAATAAAATTATTAACAAACCAAAAAATACATTGTTACACAATTATCCTGGAAAATGGGTAAAGGACTTCTACTAATATATCACAGTATACAAAATTCTTACTTACAAAATGTAAGCAGAATTCTGTTTAAAATCAGAAAAGAATAATTGCCACCAATTCTGTTTACTATTATACTGGAAGACCTAGCCAATGCACTAAGATAAGAAAAATAAATTGATGACTTAAGAATTGGAGAGCCATATATTTTTTTAAAAACTGTTATGATTGCATATTACATACTTGCTTACGTAGAAAACTAAAAAACAGAAAAATAATGGGGTATAACTTGGATTGCTGTATTAATAAAATTTTGGTCATAAAATATTAGAAGAAACTCTAGGCATTTCAAGTATGAGATACTTTATTACAGAGGTAAATGATTAGTATTTTAAAGGGGTGGTAGGACCAAAGACAAGAAAATTCACTCTGCACTCTCAAGTTTACCACAAGAATCGAGAGAGTCTGGAATTTGTAGTAACAAAAGAAAATCAAAGGAAACCACCAACCATTATCACAGCTGCCTTTAGTGTGATAGTAGTGCAAGTAATTTCAAACAGTAAGCACTGCTATGCATAATGGCTCATGCCTGTAATCCAAGCTACACTGGAGGCTGAGGCAGGATTGCTTGAGGCCAGGGGTCCAAACCCAGCCTGAGCAACAGTGAGACCCCTGTCTCTAAAAAAAAGTTTTGGAGTAAAAGAAGTATGTATATAGTAATCACAGAATCCAACACAAAATATAACATCTGTAAAGCCCACACCAGGTCTCTGTAGAGGACTATGTGCTCGCAAACGAGGCGTTCCCAATAAGTCCTGCTCTTGCAAATGAAGCAGGGCATTGGGGGCTTTTTTATGTGTAAACATCTTGAAAATCCAGAAAGTCAGGGAAAGGTCAGAAAAACAACAATGTTTCTTGTGACTTGGCAACATTCCACAAAGGACTGTATAAAATAAAGCAGAGCGTGCCATTTGAGGCAGCCGCCATGTTTGTCTTGTCTTGTGTTGTCTTGTGTGTTCATTCCTTTGTTTAGGAAACACGTGGACCCCAACAGGTCTCTGCTACCAAGGAGCAATAATAACACTTGAAGACTGGTTATATTTCCTCTTCCAGATAAAACCAATGCCTCTCATTGGCAAGGGTTTCAGCATTTATTAAACAGAGGTAAGCATAAAAAGATAGCTCAATATTGCTGAGTTGTTAAATAATTTATAACAAGTGCCTTAAGGAAAATATATAAAAATGAATTTTTAAACACAGCAGCAGGTAGTACAAATGAGGTTTTTAAAAGTTGCTTTTATGGTGGCAGCCAAAACTATAAGACAAGTAGGAAGAAGCCAATTAAAATTTGTGCAAATATGTGATAAAGCTTATTTGAAGATATTAAAATCCATGCAGATGAGAATTGCTATATTAGTAGATATCTTTTAAAAAAACTTTTATTGTTGTAAAACACTTAACCCGAAATCTACCCTCTAAAATTTTTAAGTATACAATACAGTATTGTTAACTATAGGTACTATAGCTGTACATTGGAAGATCTCTAGAGCTTATGCAACTTGCTTATGTGGAACTTTATGCCTGTTAATTAGATAGACTATCTCAATGTTTTATGTATGCCAATTTTCGCAAAACTGATTCGTAAATTTGATGCAATATAAAAACAAAAACTGTTTTCCTCCACATAACTTGACAAATTGATTCTAAAATTTGCATGAAAGAGTAAGGGCAAATAGTAAACAAAGTATTGATGAAGAAAAAAATGCTGGTAGGAACTTACCCTACCTATTATCAATATTTATTATAATTAAGATAATAGTGAATACAATGGCACCAGCATGAACAAATTTTTAAAATGTTACAACAACAGACCCACTCAGACATAAAACTTGGCATAAAACAGAGATATTCTATTCAGAACCCCAGGGAAAGAAAGGGCTATGCAGTGAATGGCACGAAGGCAATTGGCTAACCACATGGATACAGTGAGGTTGGGTTCCTACCTTGTAATTTATGAGTCTGACTCTAATTTTGATGTTTCACTGGACACAACTTTGAACCCCACCACTCCCACTTTTCCTCTTACCCTCCAAGTGGACAAGCTGCTAAGAAAGTCCAAGTGTTCCCTCCATTGGCACCGGCAGGCGGGAAGTTCACATACAAAGGACAGGCTTGCTGGATGGCATCCTCATCTCAGCCACTCCCTGACCAACATAAAAACCCAAAGCCAGTCTCCTTTTCTGGCTTTCTCAAGCCACTTTTGGATCTGGTTGGGAGCCACACTGCTCAATATGTAATAAACCATTCTGAATGAAAAAAATTAAAAAGTAGGTTGAAAACAATCTGATGTGTAAATTTGCAAAAGACATGGACATATAAAAGAGAAATTATACAGAAAATATAGATGGATAAAATTTGTTCAACTGCATTAGTAATCAGGAAATGCAAACTAAAATGGCGTTGAGATACAGTTTTATACCTATTACATTTCCAAAATTAAATCGTAGAATACCAAGTGTTGGAAATGATATAAATCAATTGGAGCTCCTAAACCCTTCAATGAAGGAATAAATTGATATAACCATGTTGGAAAACAAGATGGAATCATCCTTCAAGTAGAATACTCACCTACTATATTGGAATAAATTTCCACTGCTAGATTTATCCTCTAAAGAAAAGATCTAGTTTTGCATGTGAAAATGAAGTTCTGTACAAGAATGGCCAAGGCAGCTTTGTTCATAATGAATAAAACCAAAAACTAACAAAAATATCATTCAATGGAAAAATTAACACATTACACTCTGTGCATGTGATGGGATTTCATAGCAGTGAAAAGGAAGGGTCTACAGCTAAATACAATGCGTGTGATTCTTTACAATACAGAGCAAAAAAAATCTAATTTAGAAGACCAAATGAAGTGTGATTCAATTTCTATACAAATTAAGAGCAAGCAAAACTAATAATGTTTTACATAGAGAAAAAAAACATATATGCAATAAAATTGTGTTTTTCAGAAATAGTACATGATTCAAATATGAAATCTAGGACAGTGATTATCTTTTCAGGGGCATGAAGAACGCTTGGGGAAATACAAGAATTCTGGCTCTTAGGTTGGGTACTGGTGTGATATTCATTTTAAAAATTGTGTTCTATTACGTATACAACTTCTTATTCTCTTTCATATGTATCAATTAGTACATGAACTATAAAGAAAATTACCCCAAAAAAAAGAAAACTGAAAAAAATTTATTGGGAGGAAGTGGTGGTGTATAGATTTATCTGTTGTGAGTAACAAAAAAATCCTAAAATTTGTAAGTGAAACAGTTAAAAATAAATTTGACTCGTTTTACTATCCAGAAAGTTATTTAAAATCCTTTTTTACATAAGTGGCTTTAGACATTGTTATCCTTTCTAACATTATGTATTTCTTAATAATTTAAAGGCTAAGGATTAAAAATTTGGAAAAGCAACATATAAAATAGTAAATTTACTTTCTGCTTCTCTCCTTTTCACAAGTGCTTTTGTTCATTTCCCTCAGCAATATATGTCTAGGTTGGAATTCAATCCCCTGCCACCAGCATGTTATTTATAAGTAGAAGAATATTTTTGTCTCACTTAAAGCCAAACAAAATAAGCCAGAAAGCACATTGTGACAGGGAGAAAAATTAAAAGTTGAAAATAGGTTTCTCTTTATCTATGGCTAATCTCCCCAGGATAACAGACCATCAAAATGTTATGTTCTGTGACAGCCTGGGTACAATTTTTGGAACATTTTTTTCTCATTGGAAATTAAGCTTCTGGGAAGCCATTCATCCTGAAAACACTATTGTTCTCGATTGCATTGCTTTTCTTCATTGTTGAGTACCTGTTATTCCATGGTTGTTATGCACACATAAGTTACTCCTTTTTAATTATTTTGGCCTTTTGTTGAGATCACAATGGAAAGATTCATTTAGAAGACTACGGGAATAAAAAGTCCGGTTTTTTTTTCTTGCTCCGAATCATCAATTACAATACACTCAGAAATTTTACTGACTTTCTATCATGAGTTTGTGCCCACCTGAGAGGAGACATTTTATTACTAGTTTTTTCCCCATTTAGTTTTTCTATTGTGGTTCTCTGTCCTTTGATATAATGGCTACATTTATTTTTCTTTTTTGGTTGTTGTTCTTTAGTTAGCTGTCATTAACCAGTCTATTATTTTCTCTCATTCCCACTGGGTTTCTCGTTATTGCCTGTAAGTCTACCCTCAAGAAACTGCTCTATCAGTATACTCTTCTAATACTCTAAGAATTCTTCTTTATATGTATCTACTCCTATTTTCTTCCTCAGTGGTTGTTCAGCATTAATTCAGGAGAATTCAGAGAAAAATAGATATTTTTGTTCATGTTGTTGCTTAAGTGTATGCTATTGTAAGCCACTGAGGAAAACTTATGTTTTAGCCATAAAAAGCTGAAACTCCAAATTCTAGCAGTCATAGAAGGTCTGAACATCAACTAGAATTGCATGTCTATTTAAAGCTTACCTAGATCCCCTATGGTTTTCTGGGAAAAGAAATGGTAACTAGCCGACTTACTTATTCCTATCTGCCCCTGATGCATTGTTCCTGCAAAGGATTGGCAGAAATCTGAGATTCCTTTTAGGTCTTGTTTTTTCATCGACTGCCTTTGAAACCTGGTGTTCATGCTGAACAGGCTTTTTAGAACATAATTGGGACCATCGTTGTAATAATAACAATCATAGCAAGCACCATTATCAGCAACTAATCTTTATTACACTTATGATTCCTGAAACTGTGAAGCACCTTAGAATAGAAATTAGATGTATTTTTTAAAATCAGTCATTCTCTATTTCTCTAGTCCACATCTTTCTCTCTATCACAGTACTTTCTTTCTTTTCCTCTTTTTCTTCAGTCTTTCTATTATTAAACCAAGGGTGACTTTACATCCAGGTATAGCTAGAGCAGCCCTGGCTTACACCCTTTAGACAATTATAGTTATTCATAGAACTTCCTCTCTTTTCACAAGTTTTCCATTTGGGGGACATTATCCGTTACATCATTTAAAATCCCACAGCAGGTTCATCCTACCTTTATGAAACTATGCTGAAATGCTAGCAAACTCATAAGTTGCATTAAGACAGAGATACCCATGAAAGAAAATAAAGATGAGTGAAGTGGAGGGATATGAAAAAGATCACCACTGCTGCCCGTTTCCATTTTTAATACAAAAACCCGGTTAAAAATATTCTCTCTCTTACTGCCGCCTTCGCTTTCTTGTTAGCTGTTGGGATTGTATTTGATTACCTATAACAGAAAATTCAAAATGTAACTGGTTTAAATGCACAAGGGTTTACATCAAATAGAAAGTGGTCCAGATGAAAAATGTCCAAACTTGATACTGCATCTTGCATTTCATCAGAGACCAACTCTTTATCTGCATAAGCATACTCCATGTGACTTCTATTCTTGAGGTCATCTCAAGATACAAAATGATTGCTGGAGCTCCAAACTTTATACCTACATTACCACCAAAAGGGAAAGAAGATGAAGAGAAACGAAACACATAATACAATTATTTCACAAACTACCTATTCTTCCTTTAATGTGTCATTCCTGAATTCCAGCTTTACGACTTTTATTATCATAGTCAGAATTTGGTCACACCTAAGGAGAAAAGTTACACCTAAGGAAAAAGGGAGATTATTGTTAAGTTGTTTTGGGGTTTTTTATTTGTTTGCATTCTCAATCTTGCAGATGTCCTCTTAGCATGCAAAAGTAGTGTGATAGACGTTGGGAAGAAAAAGGTTGTATCTCTGCAACATCCTCTAACACACCACAGTATCCAGAGTGTTTTCGGCACAAGTTCTCTGCCACTCTCTGGGCAAAGCACTCAACAGTTGTGAAACTTGTGTGAGTTATTTTCACCTTACTATGACCCAGCTATCTAAAGGAAAACTAAGACAACTTACTTCCAAGGGATGTCTTGAGGGTTAAGAGGTCATACATGCAAGGTCCTCTAAATAGTGCCTGACGTATACTGTGCATTCCATAAATATGGTCTCTTTTTGTTATGATATGCTCACCATTTAACAAATACATTTTTACAGTCCCTTTGTAACTCCCATTGAATTACTCATTCAATAACATATCCCAGATACAACAGATTTTCAGAATACCTATTTTGAATTCAGAAATCCACATCTAATTATGTGTTACATTTAGTAAAGACTTGTCTATTAAGTTATAGTCAATTCCCTTACATTGCCTCTAAATCTCAAAACTTCACAACAAGGAGATCAAGATGTTTCAAAATTTCGACACGCAGTCAAGTTGGTGTCCAGGGACATTTACTTCGAAACAAACTGGCAGGCTGTCTCCCAAAAGGTCTCATAGGGTAAAATGGATCATGCTGGTGAATGTTTGCAAGGTTTGGCTCTCATCCATGCAGGCTCAGAAATCTTTTAATACACGCTGCGAGGGAATTAGTCTCTCAGGTTGCCTTTCACTAACCAAATCCACAAGCTTCAATTTATAATGACAAATATAACCATAATAGAGACTGGAACTTTCTCAGATAATCAAGCTTACCCAGGAAAAATAATTTTCCACAGATTGGTATTTGTTGAACATTGAATTAAAACAACAACAAAACACTGAATGTTTAAAGCCAAAGGCAAAGCTTTAAAATGTCAACAGAGTAGTCGATGTTGATGTTGTATTGTATTTCACTTCCTGGTTCCTGAACAGTACCCGGTGTCCCTGTTTCTGGGCTTTTCTTGCTTCTGAAAGACATGTTCTTTCCTTAGATGCTCAATGCATTCAATTAAGGTTCAAGAAAAGCCTTACATGTTTATAAGCCATTCTGTCTTTTACTACATGTGACTGTCAATTTATGCTTTGTATAACTTGACTTGTATAACTCAATGTAAAAAGTCTGCTTATTAAAGAGGATCTGTCATTCCCTAGTTCATGGAGATCTTTCACCACAGTTCACAAACAAAACAACAAGCTCAAGGCATAATTATCCATTTTATGGATAAGAAACCAAGCCCTACTGAAATTCGCTAAAGTCCCAACAGCAACAAGTAAAAGAAGTGGCATTAGGCCAGGTGCAATGGCTCACACCTGTAATCCCAGCACTTTGGGAGGCTGAGGTGGGTGGATCACGTGAGGTCAGGAGTTTGAGACCAGCTTGACCAACATGGAGAAACCCGTCTCTACTAAAAATACAAAATAAGCCCGGTGTGGTGGCGCATACCTGTAATCCCAGCTACTTGGGAGGCTGAGACAGGAGAATACCTTGAACCCAGGAGGCGGAGGTTGCAGTGAGCCGCGGTTGTGCCATTGCACTCCAGCCTGGGCAACAACAGCCAAACTGTGTCAAGAAAAAAAAAAAAAAAAGGAAAAGAAGTAGCATTAAACCAAGTCTATCCAACTCTATGCCTTTTCTTTTATAATAGAGATTTTGCTAAAGATTCTTCTAAATCTTTTATTTCACTGTAGTTTATTGCTTAATATCTATCCATGCCACATATCACCTAAAGTTTTGTCATTTAACATATATTCATTTGTCTGGATGGAAACACAAACATGAGGGCAAGATTTGGCAAAAGCATTAGGTAAACTGAATGGATTATGCACCAAACACTCATAGGTAGATGCTTCACAGCAAACAAATATTCCCTAAGGATAGTAACCTTCATAATCATTACTCCTTGCTTCTCGCCTCACTGTCTGATTCAAAAAGCCTATTTGCCAGCAGGCCTTCTTCTTGTCTTTGCTGCAACAGCATCTTTGCATTGTGGTGAGCCAGGTGGTTGCACTAAGATAGTGCAGTCCATCTTCACAAAATAATAGTGGAATCAGGCATGATTGAAAATTATGGACAGTCCAATTTGTCACAGCTCAGTATAACAGGCCCAGACTAGTATTTAAGCAACAAGACTGACATAATCAAGATTCCACGTCTTGTGGGGCCAAGCAGGCAGAATTTACTGAATAAAATTAACAAATTTGGTGTCACATTTTACTCCATCATAATTGCATAGACTTTAAATACGGTCTGACATTTGGAAACATGATCTATGGGGTCAAACGTAAAAGCAAGTTCATAGGACCAAGGAGTATTTTCGATATAGAAAGTCCCTAAAAGAGAGGCTAACTCAGCTTTCTATGCAAGATAGGACATAGTTCTCCAAACTTTATAATAAAAAATTGCTCATTTCTTTTTTAAATACAACAAATAACAAGGAATTTACAAACACACAGAGTAAGCCATTCTTTTGGAAAAATATAATTGATATAATGTTTTTTATATTAAGGAAAAAATTATTTAAAAAGCACTGAATAGGCCAGGCACAGTGGCTCACGCCTGTAATCCCAGCACTTTGGGAGGCCGAGACGGAGGTGGGTGAATCACAAGGTCAGGAGATCAAGACCATCCTGGCTAACATGGTGAAACCCCGTCTCTACTAAAAAAATAAAAAATAAAAAATAAAAAAGACACTGAATAGCGTATCTGTGTTCAAGCAATGATAGTTGCTGAGTATTCTAACACAGTTAAGCGGTCACTAATACAGACTCCTTTCTCAAAAAATGTCTCTAACCCTCCCTTATGTGGCAGAATTTTAAGTATCTGTACCTTCCCTGTACTCATTCCAGATTATCAAAGTCTTTCTAAAAATATGTTTGCAAAAGTTAAATACATCACTCCAGGTATTATCTGCCTCATATTCAGTATTCCTTACCATGAACATAGTATGTTTGTTAAAAATATATAAGATAATGACTTTTTTGGCTATCATGAGCTTAGAGTCAAATAGATCACTGAAAAGGATTATAATATCTGACTGTTGTTGAGTGCTCACTCTGTTCCAGGTGCTATCTTAGAACAGTCCTATGAACTGGGTACTAGTATGAGACTCACTGTACAAATGAGGAAACTAAATCACACAAGCATTAAAAGAAGCTCACCAAATGTAAACCAGCTATTAAGTGACAGAAATAAATTTTAATTTAGGCAGTCTGTCTCTAGAGAACCAGCTATTAACTATTACTGTAGACCAGTGGTTATCCAAAGCTCTAGACCAGCAGCATCATCTAGTACTTGGTGGAAATACAATTTGTCCGGCCTCACTCCAAATCTACTGTCTCATACTCTGGGGGGCAGGTTGTAGTAAACTGTATCCCAACAAGCCCATCAGGCAATTTTGGTGAATGCTAACATTTGAGAATCCCCTGTCTATGCCACATCCATACTGGTCCTTAAAAATTTAAGGCACACAGAATAGTCAACCAAGAAGACTAGAAACAAGTCTTCTGAACGATGACAGGTAGTATACTTGTAAGCTGTAAACTAGAGAGGGTCAGGAAGCCACACATGGAATGCAGACAACAGATTTTTAAAGAGTAATTCACCCGCTGTAAGTATAACATCAACACTTCTTTTGAAACACTATGTCAACATAAAGAATTTATCTTTTGCTGTTAATATTCAATATCTTTGAAAAAACATTTCAGCTTCTTAACAGAAGTGGAATATTAAACCATTATCACCCCACATAACTGTAGATGCTAAAGCTTACATAACTTGTCTATTTATTAGGATTTAAGAGATTTATCTTTAATGATTATTTTCTCAGTGATCATAAAACTCCAGTCTGTAATTCCATGACTAAATTCTTATCTCCAAAATCTCATGGGTGGAAAATGTTTTACTTGTCATAGCATAGTAAAGATAATTAAATCTATGCATTTTTTAGAACTACTTGAAGAAATATCTCATTGAATCAATTCAAGGTTATTAAAATCTCTTGGGTAAGGTACTATGGTACTTCTAAAAGGCTACTGCTAAATCAATCACCAAGATTTGGGAGTTATAATTATTTTATCATTTATATGAAATTATAACATATGATTATCAGTTCCAGGTATAGTTAAGTCACAACCATCACCAGTCAATTACAATTTATAGGTACCATAGGTATAGAACGAGTCAAAATATATCTAGGTGCACTAATTGGCCCTATAATTTAATAAGACAGTCTCATCAAGACTTACATGCACCTGCCAAACTGCTGCCTGTGGCAAGAATAAAAGTCAACCAGCAATTCCTATTATATTTTTTTTAGGGTACTTGTTTTCTTAAAATTACTTAATCCAAAAATATCCCCAGGAAGAGTGAACACACTTAACTGCTTGGTTTTAATGGTGGGAAAACCTGCAGAATCAGAGTTCTATATACATGTAAGATATGCCAATAATAATCCAATTATTTCTAATTATTCTCCAAAATGTGGATGGTGAGGTAGAAGGTGTGGTTCATAAAAAGAGCACTTAGTGTTAGAACCAGAAGACTTGGGTTGTTTACATGTGTGTAACCTTGGGCAACTCATCCCAGCAGCTCGGCTTTACTGCCTTCCATGGAAATGACAACACTGATGTTTTCCTTACCACAGAAGATGTGGAGGAGGATTTATTGAAATTTTTAGAGAAAAACTTATGTAAAAGGTACAACTCAGCTTAAATGAATAATTGTAAATTATTTTAATACAACTATTATTTTTTCACCTCTCTTCCTAAGGATTCATTTTCGTTATCCCTTAAATTGGGAGGATATTTGCTGATTTTTCTTTTTGCTATTGCATACAATAAAAAGAATAATCAGTTTACCAAAATAATAACTTTGGTTTATATAGTGATTCTCTTTAATACTGTCTTACAAATAAGGTAAAAGAAAATTAATACTCAACCAAGGCATGTGTATAAGCAGGTTTACGTGAGAGAATATGTCTTTGACAGTAACAGTTTTAGGGATCCAAAGATCTAAAAGTATGTTGCTGATAAGGATTTGCAAGAAGGCATAAAATTGCATGGGCCAAAGTGTGTTTTATGATGAAGATATTTTCAATACAGAATTAAAAGTGGTGAAAAAAGCCAATTTCTTTTATGAAATTGCATTTTATCTATATGTTTATATATAAAGATAATAAGAATAGCAAGAACAAATATAAATTTTTTATCATTTCATGAAATCTCCATCAGTAGACCTTGCACTTAACTGCATTTCTACAATAGCAATATAAAAAAGTAAAATAAGCCTCCAGGTTGAATGGACTCTTATCTGGTTGATAAATATCTTTATGCACCTATCTTCTTGCAGGAGTCCTCCTAAACCATAGTTGGACTAAACAAGAAAGGAAATAATCAAATATACTTCATTCAAAAGCATCACAGAGCTCCAATCTTTTCTTTCTCCTCAAATCAAAATATACCTCTCATCACATCTTTACATAGATATAGATAACCTTTCCTTTTATGGCATTATCATTATCTGAATTTATTTTTCTGAACATCAATTATGTAAATGGAAAAACTACTTCCAATAAAAACAAGTGACTCTCCTTAGGGAGCTGACAACATAAAGGAATGTTGTTTGTATTAAAAGTGCAATTCTAGCTGAGGTTTTCTTTTTTAAATACCTAATAATCCAAATTATCACAAAGTTGAATCTACTCCCTGGTGGCATCTTAGAAAGCTGTATTCACAAGGACACTAAATAAGTTACTATTTGGTAAGTTTCTACTCAGCATAGAGCCAAAAATCTGTTTTTAATTGACTTAATATTTTCTTGTGGCAGGAAAGAAGAAACGTGATTGGAACATTTGGAGAGTAAAAACTGTATCAGTTGTGTTATTTAATTTAAAAGAGGGTTACAATTTATACATCCATATTTTAAAGCTAATCATGTTACTAGCAATCCTTTATGGATACATATTTATCATAATAATTTTGAAACAGAATACTCACAAAAGTCAAGTTTGTATTTTCCAGAAGTAGCAATAGAGTAGGGAAATAATGTTCAATATATTTTGATGGGGACAGTCAAATATGAGGCTGCATAATTAGATGAAGAAGACACCAACAGAAAACAAAGACAATGTTTGTTGACTCAAGAGAAGTGGTCCTAAAGTTAAAGGAATTAAGCTTCATGATCAGGAAGTTATTTGTTGTACCTAATTTTTTTATTCTTTTGGTAAAAATAATTATTTCAGGCCTCTAAAACTTTGGGCATGTATTAAGAGTCTCACTTGAGGCTCAAAGGTCATAGTATGAGGATATCGGTGAGGTTTATCTTCTGAAACGCTAGCTGCTTTCAACGTCCAACTGCCATTTCCAGGTTCCAGAATCACCATGTTACCTTCTGCCTTCCCAAGGCCTCTGTTTATCACTGAAGAAAGAAAGAACTCCTCAAAATCGGGAGGTCCATAAAATGTAGTGGTAAAGATCCCATGTTTGCCATAGATTTACATTTCTGTTATGCGCCTTATTCGTACTGTGAACTTTAAGAAACTAGTTAACATGATTGAGGTTTTTTGTTTGTTTGTTTTTCCTTCATTTGGCAGGTGATATCAAATGATCCCAAGTGAGGGTCCTGGAATAATAAAATATAGCCTTGTGACTTAGAGGCCCAGAGGAGTGAATTTCAGGAAGGAAAATATGGTCAATCATATCTAATTCTGAAAAGTGGTCAAGTAAAGTGAGTACCAAAAGATACAGAGATCACTGAAGACATTAAAGGCATTGTCAGTCTACCACTTCAGAGAAGGGAGGGTAAAAAGAAAAATCAAAACTCTAGAATGAGATGGATTGGAGAAACTCAAAATGTGAAGTGCTAGAGATGGTGAATTTCAAATGAACAAAAACTTTAAAGTAGGATGAGGGAATTGAGAGCACAGAAGTAGTGAATAGAGGTAAAATTCATTGATAACTCCAGAGCTAGACCGTGAGATACACAGCATTTGGAGGAATAAGCAGTTCACTTGAAAGGACTACAGGGGAATTAGTTTCCTCAGGGAGAACTAGGATTCAGGTATGGCAAGCAGAGGGAGAACATCCTACAGTAAAGTTAACATATAAGAGAGATTACTGAAGAATTAAAGCTCTGTAGAAAAGTTCAGGAGTGAGAGAAGGATGGAGATCTAGGTCAAGACAAGAAGCACAGAGCAAGTATTATGATCTTGACAGATTCACAGGCGGACGGAGAGATCTGAAGAGTCTTGACCTGGACCATTATGTCGGAAACATAAAGCAGGCCCTAGGACTAATGAATGAGCTTTTTTGTCTCACTCGACCTTGTTTTATGTCACACTGGGGCATGATATAGTGCCACTGTGTCCCCACCCAAATCTCATCCTGAATTGAAGGTCCCATAATTCACATCAAACTAGAGTGCTGATTGCTGCCTTTTTACAGAGTGCCAACTGGTGCATTTACAATCCTTTAGCTAGACACGGAGTGCTGATTGGTGTGTTTACAATCCTTTAGCTAGACACAGAGTGTTGATTGTTATGTTTACAATCCTCTAGCTAGACAGAAAAGTTCTCCAAGTCCCCACTTGATCCAGGAAGTCCAGCTGGCTTCACCTTTCATCAGGACTGAAGACAATGTACATGTGTGAGTTTTCAAATGGACAGATGTGAGGTCATCTGATTCTAGCATAGGATCACTAGAGAAGTAAGGTCTCTTCACCACTAAATCTGTGGCACAAAAACTATGCCTGCAATCCCAGCACCTTGGGAGGCCAAGGTGGGCGGATCACTTGAGGTCAGGAGTTCGAGAACCAACCTGGCAAACATGGTGAAACCCCCTCTCTATTAAAAAAATATAAAAATTAGCCAGGTGTGGTGGAAAGTGCTTCTAATCTCAGCTACTCAGGAGGCTGAACGAGAAGAATCTATTGGACCCGGGAGGCAGAGGTTGCAGTGAGCCAAGATTAGACCACTGTACTGCAGCCAGGGTGACAGAGCAAGATTGTCTCAAAAAAAAAAAAGAAAAGAATATACCTAATGTAAATGACGAGTTAATGGGTGCAGCACACCAACATGGCACATGTATACATATGTAGCAAACCTGCATGTTGTGCACATGTACCCTAGAACTTAAAGTATAATAATAAATTTTTAAAAAAGAAAAGAAAAAATACCTGGTACACAGGACACCCTCAATAAATAGTAGTTAAATAAATGAATGGATTATTATAACTGCCTTCTCATTAAGATTCATTTTTCTTATTTTTTCTCACCCTGACTACACCACCAGTTAGAATGTTCACATAGAAGTAAGCCTGCCTTTTTCGTTTTTTATCCTCAATAACTAATAATTTCATACAAATGAAAATCATTAAGACTAGAAACACTTATAAATATTAAAATGTGGCAAAGGAAATGGAGATTTGCTAAGCATCAGGGAGGGTCTAGTTATTTCATTAATAGCTGAAATTTTCAAAGGTATCTAATCATGAGAGTCATTTTTACTGGCTAAACGCTTTAAAAATTGAGAAAATCTCTTCAAAGAAGCTAAAAATTTAGAGAAAAAAATCTATTTAATCTGATTATTTTCTTCACTTGAAGAAATTGACACACAAAGAATATGACTTCTTGGCAAATATTTAATTTTGCTGCCCTTCCTCTCAGCACTATTTCTTTCATCAATCCCGGTAGTGTCCACATCCTTGAGAGGAATCTGGCCAACACCCTGGCCCCTAAGTTTCTTGACTTATCTGGAGATAACTTCTTTCCTTCAGTCTTAACTCAGCCACCAAATTCCATACTCATATCTTTTAACAATAACTAAATTTTAGCATTATCAATAACTCGACTAGGTTAAAAAAAAATCCCAATTTCAGGCATGTAATTATTGAATGAGTGCCTCTTATGTTTTCAGTTATGATAGGAACACAAACACCCAGACTTTTACTATTACAACTTTCCTGACGTTAGTTCAGCCCTCCTTTACATTGTCCATACCTCCCTCCTGAAATTCTTTTACTTCCTAAAAAATTCAGACTTAATGGTCTAGTGAACACTATCATTACTCCCTAACATGCTGCTTCAACTTTTTCTGCTTCTCTCCTCACCTATCATTTTCACCTGGCAGCACCCCAGGTCTGGTTGAGTCCAGTTCTTTCTGCTTTGTACCATCACCCATGCAGCCAAATGTGATTACAGAAAACCAAGGACTCATGCGGGCTTTTAATATAGATTTAAGTAAAAAATTACCAAGTGAACCTCCAGCACTACTCAGCAATCTTGTGCTAGTTTCTCTGATCAATTTTCTCTCCTCTTCTCCAAGATGATTATTTCATACTTTTTCTTTCTTCCCAAACCTACCATACCTGTTCTCTCTTCTCTTTTTCTCCTTTTTTGGTTGGTATATTTTCACTGTTTCTTCGCTTATATTCTTTACTTTCCTTGGAATAATATGGGATAAACTTCCTTGGTTCCTATCTAAATTCAACCCATCATTTTTTACAGTCTTACCCCCTCCCATCTAAGCAACTAATTTGTTCCTACAACTTTTTCTCCCATGTTATTAACTTTTCTTTCCTGCTAAAATACTATCAACATCCAAGTATCTCCCATTTAAAAATATATATTTGGCCTCATAACTTGCTGCAGACACTGCTTAAGCCTGATTTCATTTATGTAATAGGAATACTCCTCAACACAAAACAGTTGAAACCAGCAGTCTGCACCACCTCACATCCCCGTCCCCTTAGCCCACCCCAACCAGATTTCAGTAAGGATCATTCTACTAAAATGGACCTTGTCAAGCCCAGTGACCTTCATTAGGCAATCACTTGACACAGCCTCTGCTCCTTCTTATAATATTTTCTACATGAATCTGGTTTTCTGCCTAAAACACTGGCTTCCCGTTTTTAATCTTCAGGACTGACTCCTTCCCTTTTTGGAATCTTTAAATGTCAAAATACTCTGAGGTTCAGTGCTTAGTCCTCTCTCCTTTCATTCCCAGTTTATCTCTTTGAATCCCACATTTAAAAATATCATTTCAATACATATTTGATGAATGAATGCATGAACAGATTAATACGAAATGATGGTAGAATTAATCAAAGAGCTACTTGTGTGTCTTTGCCGTAGGTTACGATCTTAGAAGGAAAAGCTAGTTTAAGACATTCTGGATGAATAATTCAGAAATAGGAGTTAGAAACTTAGGAGTCAAATGATCACATACATATAATCTTGATTCCCAAGTTGTAAATCATCTCTATCCATAGATGAAACTGTCTACTTGACATCTCTACTTGGAAGCATAGCAGACATCTCCAGCTTATCAAGTTTAAAACAGAACTTTGCTTCCATGTCTTTTCTTCACTATATAATATTAAAAAATAAAGTCAACCTGACTCACCTCCATACTTCCCCATCTTTTGTTAACTTAAAAATATGCAATTTGTAAATTTAGAAAAGGAGAAGAGAAGACTTTATTTCTTATAAAGGGTTACAGCCAGCAGGGTGACCATGCTGACAGGCTGAGAAGCAGAGTCTCCAGTCAGAAACCACAGATACTTGGAGGGAGGGGAAAAGGGAACAGAAATTTATGCTGAGCAGGGTGGCCAAATATGCATATTCAGTAAGGTATAGAAATCATGAATATTTATGAAAGGAAAAACATATGCAAATGCTTTTGAGCTTCATGTTCAAATAACGGTTATGATCTCAGGGTGAAGTTTTTGGCCCTCTGAAGTCAAAAGATGAAGCAGAGAATATCAAGACCTTTCCTATGCATGCCTCCTTTACTAGCCAGAACCCGTCCATGGGGAGTGGCTTCTGATCAGGTAGGAAGAGGGCAGCAGCATCTGGAGATTGGTTGAGATCAGTGGTGAAGTCTTTTGAAAGGGCTGATTTCTGTTAAGTTCTTAGGGAAGAAAGCCTAATCATGGGTAGCAAGGCGAGGATGGTCTGACCCCACCATGCTACCATGGCTGAGAACTCAGTTTTCAAGGATAGTCTGTGGTCCCCTTGTCCAAAAAATGACTCATTCAGTCAGTTGGGCAGGGCTTAGAATTTCATTTTGGTCTACAACAATAAAGACATTACCATTTAATCAGGGAAAAATATTCATAAAATATTGTTTTCCCTCCCATCCCAAATTAAGTATTTCTGTTAGCTCTGAGCACTTTTCACAACTGCAACTTCGCTTTGACAACCTCTCGCCTTAATCTGAAGCATTTCCAACTATCTTTTGGACCACTTACATAGACTCATTAGTTGTCGAGAAGGCAAATGCTTGCCTTCTCCTCTGTTCTTCAGACAGTCACAAAGATCTCTTAAATATGTAGACCACATCACTGTTCTGCTCAAAATCTTCAAAATATTCCCATCACTTGCAAAACAATGTCCAAAATTCGTACCAAGTTAGAGAAAACTGTACTTGTTCCGAGTTCTGTCCACATTTTTTCCACGTATTGTAACAAACCCATGATCATTACCATTTCAGCCATATTGGCTTTTTCACTGTCCCCCAAACACACCAGGCTCATCTCTACCTTGTATTCCCCTTTTGCACACACGGCTTCTTCTATTTGATACTACATTTCCTCGTTAATGTCACCTCTTCAGAGAAACGTTCTAAGACTAGCCTATCTAAAATACTTTCCTATGGCTACTGTCCATTTATCACCCTGCTTTATATCATATTTACATGTCATTGTTATATCACTATTTATATCAAAATTGGCTTCATTGTTACTATTTTTTTCATAGACTGTAAATTCAACAAAGGTAAGGACTTGTTCACAGCTATGTCCCCAGTGTCTAAATTAGTGCTTGGCATAGGGGATATTTTCAATCAATACTATTGAAAGGAACACTGACACAACTTGGGGTTTATTTCACGCATCTTCAAAGAGTCTTAGGTGGCAAAATTTAAATATGTAGCCTGGCTAATCTTTAATTCTAAACCCCTTAAGGTTATGACTTAGGGTTAGAGTTAAGAACATGGATTGATCTCTTATATCAACTTTGATGCATTTCTGATACTGTGGAAAAATAATCCTGAGGTGTTTAATATGTTATATAGATCAATGTCTACACTACACATGAGCTATTGGCTGCTTATATAACCATGCCTTGTTAGGCAGTAAATCAGTAGCTCCCAAACACTTTTGCCCCTATTCCACACATAAAAATATATTTTACCGTTATAATATGGCAAAATATTTTGTCATTACAACACAATAATTTATGCATGAATTTGCATAAACACACATATTTGAAATGAGACTTTACTAAACATTTCTTATTATGTGTAATATATTTCTGCATTTTCTGCTGTATTTTTAGCTATTCTATTCTAATTTCATTATATTTCATTTTTAAAATTACCTTCCAACATAATAAAGTAATTGTATGATACATAAACGATTTCAAAATCATAGTTTACCAAGCACTGTGGTAGGTATATATATATAGGAAATGCATATTTGTTTTCAAAGGGAGCAAACGATAACAAGAAAATAAATTTCATCTGTGAATCTAAAGAAAGAATTCTACATGTGAACCTCTCTGCATCTCTACCATCCTAAATCTTTTACATAAGTAAATAACAAACAAAGGATGATGTGTTATATGTCTGTGGTTTCAAGTACGGTTTTGTTTGGTGAACTTACACATAAATTCAGGTCAAGGAATCACAGAATCCAATATGCTCAGGCTTTTTAGCTCATTACTTACCATTTAATTATCTCTGAATAATGTAGAAATACTTTACATCTTTATTTTATTCCACATTTCTAAGAAACAACGCAATGGAAACAATGTTGCCTGTCCCTTGCCACAGGTACTGCAGGGCAAGGACAACATGTAGGCTTGATGGTTGGACAAAGCCTCCTTTGGCTTTTTTGGTGACTCCGAGGGGGAAGCGTTCTCGGCAAAAACCTATGCTGTGTTTTAGGGACCAGAAGCACAAAATCCACAGGCCTTGAAAGTTGAACTGCTGAAGTCAAAACAATCATCATCTGGACTTGCCTGAAGTGTCTATTTTTTTAAGAAATCTAATGACAAAAATTACTTTAAAATCTGAAAAATTATATCCCCACAAATATAGACAGTGAAGAGATAATTGAGATACAGGAAAAAAAAAAAAAGTTTTTTGATTCTGGAATAAACAGTAGGGGAAGAGGTCAAGTGTTGGAGAGAAGCCACACTATTTCTTTTTAAATCAAATTCATTGTATGTTTGTAGAGCCAGATAGACCTTTCATCCAGGAACAGAATCATTTCGAAGGGCTGTGTATATTCATCTCTGAGAGCCATTCACTGACTCACAATGACAATCTCAAGATTTAGTAGGGGAGAAATGAGCTTTCTCAACATGTTTATCAATATATTATGGGTTGTGTCACTAGGATTATTATTTTATAAATTGGCAAGTTGTTACAATTTGGTAAATATGGAATAATTTTCAGAAATTAAAATTTTTACTGTCTTTCAAAAAGTAGAAGGTGATATACATATTAAAACAATGGAAGGATATATGTTTAAATGGTAAAAGAAAACAAAATTCACGTAATGAGCCCACAAAATCACAAATGCAGTCATAGATACACATACAGTAAATATGATTACACAGTGCATTGGGATTTTAATGAATATAGATCTAAACTTTTTGACATTATGAAAATGAGTAAAATTAGAAAATATTTCAGTTGTCACCAAAAGCCATCAGCCATACAGATCAATCAGCAAACAAAACCAAATAAACACCTATTTCTGTAGCTACACTCAAGCAGCGAATTACCCCATGGACAGTCATGTAGGGAACAGACAGACAATCTCACCATAAACTTTTTAACTAAAGATTTAAAACAGCAACAAGAACAAAACACTGCTTTCAGCTAGCCGTTCTGGTGATGGACTGTGTACCTATCCATGACTGCATGTGTGTTTTTGTGGGCCCACTACAGAAACTTTGTTCTATTTTACTATTTATAAATGATTCTATATAAAAAGAGGGGAAAAAAGTACCAAGGGGTACAGGTGCTTCAATTTCCAGCAATTTCTATATTGATTTACACCCCTTAAAAATTTGATAGAGTTTTCTATATGTTAGATTATTGCACCCAAGCATGCAGTCTTGAAGTTTAACACCCAATTTGATTGATAATCTAATCTGCTAACCAATGACCTTGGTAATACTCCAGAAAAAAATTGATATGATCTAAAACTTTGGGCCATAGAGTTAAAGGGATAAGGCTTTTATGGATTTCCTTACATTGGTTTTTACCTGATGATGAAATAAAAACTATGTGAGACCACAGAAGATGACTCTTATCTAAATGACATCAGGAAGACCTCTTTCTCCTTACTCACTGATTGATGCCTAAAAATTCCAAATTTATGCCATTTTCTTGGATTCACTTATTTTAAAATCCAGGTAAATCTAAGATGATTAACGCTTTCAGATGGTATTTGACATTAAGCTTTATGTGATTTTTTGACCCTCTCCTGAAAGAAAATTGAATTGGGGGAGAATGGACCATAAGATCCTCTACATCCTGAGAGGAACGTAAAATAAATTCTTCTAAGTGTTCAAACGGAAAGTCTGCATATTCACCATGAAATCCAGTGCTTCGCGATTTTGCTGAGAATTCCCTAGGTAAAATTTTGAATTCATGAGGAAATTAAAATATTTTAAAATCTCAAAGAATTTTTAAAAATCTTTTGAAGTTCTTCAATATGACACAATTCAGAAGGATGACACGTACCTCCACTGTGGTACATAGTTGCAACACTCCTCTCCACTAACGGTTATACAGTGGAATGAATGTGATACATCTGCTTTTCCAAAAGTAAACTTCTTAGAGAATCAGGCAGGGACAAATGTCAAGAGGACATAATCAAGTGTATTGTGGATTATGCTTATCCCTCACTTTTATTGTCTTTGGGAAGAGGAACTTCTGTTAGAATAACACATCTGTTCTTCCTGCCCCAATTGTTTTTTGGTTTGTTTTTTGAGACGTAGTCTCACTATCTCACCCGGGCTTGAGTGCAGTGGCTCGATCTCGGCTCACTGCAAGCTCCGCCTCCTGGGTTCAAGCAATTCTCCTGCCTCAGTCTCCCAAGTAGCTGGGACTACAGGCACGTGCCACCATGCCTGGCTAATTTTTTTGTATTTTAGTAGAAATGGGGTTTTACTGTGTTGCCCAGACTGTTCTCGAACTCCTGAGCTCACGCTCCGCCTACCTTGGCAACCCAAAGTGCCAGGATTGAGGTGTGAGCCACCGCGCCCGTCCCCTGTTTCCCCTCACCACCACCACCCACCCACCGTACCCCCGCCCCATGAGAGAACACATCACATTGTATGATTAGGGTCATTTGTTAGCTGATTAGATGATTAATGTAACTCATCCTCTCTCTTATTTGGGATAGTTCTACTTATGGCAACACCTGCCCCATACCGCTATGTCATGGTTGTTCCTAAGGCTTTGCATCTAGGGTAAGAAGGAGACAGTCCTGACATGTTCCAAGCCCCATCTGAGACTGGAGGGGCAATTCCCTATATTACCATGGTTATGTATTAGGTAGCCCATTAATTCCAAACACATGGTGATCATCTTCCAACCCAGCCTTCATTTGCAATATAGCAATTTGCTGGATTCTTGTTCATTTCTTAGTTGATCCAAATTTGGGTAGAAAATATGAGTGTCAAACCCACACTGAGACTCTTTAGTATTTGACAATGAATGGAATTTGGGATTGAAATAACCAACAGAGATGCTTTTGATGGTTCCAGAATTGGTCACTATAGACGCTAGTTTTAGGGAAGGATCCTGAGGCATTTGAACTTGCAGTCACTGCAGCATGGGGCAGTCTTCTCCAAGAAAGATTGTGTTTTTTCATGTGAATGGTTGTTCCATGCCAGCAGGCATAAAGGTCTTGCCACGTAACAAGAGGTGGACTAGCAACCCACACACAAGCCAGTTTTACATAACCTATTCTACAGCAGATCTTGAAATTCATGGACCAAGCGTCATTAAAAAGTGGCACATTCAGTAAAATTGCACTTAAAGAGACATTTAGGTTCCATTAAAAGGTCTCCATGAAAGGAAGACAATGACAGTGTTTACTGTGTTTTTCAAGTGGGCAACTTCTGGAGGGCTAATAGAATAAAGCTATTTAAATAACAGAATCTAGAAAGAAACAGTCGAGTTCAAATTCCAGTTCTGCCATTTTGAACTGTGAAATTATTAGAACTTTTGTATTTTATTTTCCCCATCTATGCAATAAAATAATATTAAATACCTCCAAGATTGCTTTAGGTGAAACCAGTTAGCCACATACGCACTCTGACACACAGGAAACCTTTAGTAAGTGCAAGCTATTACTATTTTACTTATCCTAGAGAGGAAAAGGTCTAGTTTAAACGCTTCATGTTAGGAAAAACTATACAGTTCTAGAATTTTACACAGAACCTCTGCCACATTCCTGAAGACTTTCAGAATTGTCTTCAAGGCCACTGGACAGCAACACTGAAGGACAAACTCGGAATTCAAGTAGAATGTCCTTGAGCCACTATCTTCTACATGGTCTTGAGTTAGCTTTCAATTTGCTAATTCTGTAAATTATGTTCCTGAGCTAAGATCTCAGGACCCAAACAATGTATTAATCCAAAGAAAAGCAATGGTCTTCTTAACAGGATAGAAAGAAATAGGAAGTATCTAATACTAGTTAGGTTGTAGATACATCTGAAAGAACAACACTCCTATGGTTACAGAAAAGCAAAACCCAGACAAAACAAATTTATATATTCTTATGGAGACAGTAAAAGGTGGCAGATAAAAATAAGCCTTGGTGCACCAAATTCCAGAGAAAAATATCTCTTCATAAGGAAACAGAGAACCAAGGAAGATTTCACACCTGGGAGTTTGTGTGAGTATCTCATAATGGATGTACCAGACTGAGATAACAGCAATAATATGAAATCAATCAAGCCTTAGAAGATAGTGTGAGATGGCAAGATAAACTGGAATTGGAAGAAATGTAAATCCAAAAATAAAACATTCAGTATAGCAAGTCACACACACACACACAGCTAAAATTATGACTAGAAAGCATCAGTGGAAAAGAAATGGTAAGTAAATTATGTCATGGACATTCTCACAGTGGTTGAATCCAGGGACTGTATGAGAATAAAATTCAACGATATCTAAAACAGTTGTCAACACATCCCAGCTTAAATATTTGCACATTTTTAAACGTGAAAGCTTGGGAGAGGGGAATTGAGACTACTCACAGGTGAACTCACCTAATTAAAGGTACAGATGAGACCTATTTTACTTACCATAAACACCAGACAATATATAGAAAAACAGAGTTGTAGTCTCTGGGAAAATGAAAAAATGAGACACAAATATTATACTTACTATTTTATAGGTAATATCTGGATTCTTTAAAGGTTATGAAGAAAAGCAGAACAATATGTCTCATAATGAATGAAAAAGCAGTCAATAGAAGCAGAATTGTAGATGACAAAAGTATTGGAATTAGCAGATAAATACTTTTTTACTATTATAAATTTTTAAAGAATTTACAGAAAAAGACATAAAAGGGTAAGGAGACAGTTTATTTCAGAAGAGAAATTTTTAAAAGAACCAGAAGAACCTTCTAGAAACAAAAAACAATTTGTAAATAAAACTACATTGGATAAATTTCAACAAATTAGACATGGCAGAAATAAGGATAAATTAATTTGATAACAGGTTAATAGAATTATGTCAATTTAATCAGAAAAAAAGTTTAAAAAACATGAATTAAACACTTGTTACCTGTGAGAAAATATCATCCAATATTTAGTCCGAGAATGATATTTCATTCTAGGGTGATATTTCTTATTTATTAAAACAAATTTGGGGGAAAAAAAGGTAAAATTATTATCAATCTGAAGAAAAGATCAAAACACGTAGTAAGGAGCATAAATGGTCCCCAAAAGGCCGCAAATAAAAATAAAAGCACAAAGAGAGATCACTGTGAAAGTGTTGGAAAGCAAAGATACACTGATACTTTGAAGCAGTGAAATAAGACACAATGCATACAGTGGGATGAGGAAAATGATGGCTGACTTCTCATCCAAAAACAATCGCACCAGCTGGGCACAGTGGTTCACGCCTGTAATCCCAGCACTTTGGGAGGTCGAAGTGAGCGGATCACTAGTGAAATTATCATGCAACAGTGAACACAAATGAAAGCAGAGAAAAAATGTGAACCATCGAAACACTACAAAGTGATATAGAAAATGGCTACATCTGGAAATTCGTATCAACAAAAAAGAATAAAGAGCATCAGAAGTGATGACATATGGATATTAAAAAACAAAACTGCATCCTTCTACTTTCTTATTTAAGTACCATTGAATATTGTATTTTTTTTTTAATTTATTTGAGACTGAGTCTTGCTCTGTCCCTCACTGGAGTCCAGTGGCGCATCTTGGCTCACTGTAACCTCTGCCTCCTGGGTTCAAGCGATTCTCCTGCCTCAGCCTCTGGAGTAGCTGGGACTACAAGCGTCTGCTGCCAGGCTAATGTTTGTGTTTTCAGTAGACATGGGGTTTCACCATGTTGGACAGGCTAGTCTCGAACTCCTAACCTCAGGTGATCCACTCACCTCGGCCTCCCAAAGTGCTGGGATTACAGGCATGAGCCACTGCGCCTGGCCACCACTGAGTCTTTAAAGCAAAAAATAATAGCAAAGATTGTGAGGCTTATAACACATATAGAAGTAAACACATAACACAAAGGACTGAAGAATTTTACTTCTATAATTTATTTAATGTGAAATGATAGAAAATCAATTAAAGACTGATGTATTGAAACCTCAAAGCACCTATTAAGAAGTAAAGCAAGGACGGTTTTTTTTGTAATGGAGTCCCCCTCTGTCGCCCAAGTTGGAGTACAGTAGCACAATCTTGGCTCATTGCAACCTCTGCCTCCCAGGTTCAAGTGATTCTCCTGCCTCAGCCTCCTGAATAGCTGGGATTACAGGTGCCCACCACCACGCCCAGCTAATTTTTTGTATTTTTAGTAGAGACAGGGTTTCCCCATGTTGGCCAGGCTGCTCTTCAACTCCTGACCACAAATGATCCACCTGCCTTGGCCTCCCCAAGTGCTGGGATTACAGGTGTGAGCCACCACACCTGGCTGCAAGGACATATTTCTCAAGACCAATTTGAGACAAAGTAAAATACTAAAAAGAAAAAAAGAAAATAAATATTAACTTCAAAGAAGGTAGGAAATAAGGAATAAATGAAAAATAAGAGATGTAATAACCTGGCCAGTTGTGGTGGCCCACACCTATAATCCCGGCACTTTGAGAGGCCAAAGCTGGAGGAGCACTGGAGGCAAGGAGTGTGAGACCAGCTTGGACAACAGAGTGAGATTCCAACTCTAAAAAACTTGTTAAATGAGCCAAGCATGGTGACACATGCCTGTGCTTCCAGCTACTCAGGAGGCTGAGATGGGAGGACTGCTTGAGCCTGGGAGGCTGAGGCTGCAGTGAGCCATGATCACGCCCCTGAACTCCAGCCTGAGCTACAGAGTAAGACTCTCTTGATGTCAGATTTTTACCCAATCATATCAATAATTACATTCAATGTGAATAGGCTAAACATTTTAAGAGATTTCTAGGTTGTTTGAAAAGATCCACTGATATACTGCTTACAGAATATTAAAGCCTTTATATATAATATGCTTATATGTGTATGTATGTAGATACAATGTATCTTTGATAAAATATAATAGATAGGAATATATTGATATCAAGGATTTGAAGGTAGGAGAGATGTTTTTAACTGGATATGGAGGACATTTTACTGGACATTTCAAAAAGATAAAAACATCAATATTAAAAAAATATCCTACAGCCGGGTGCAGTGGCTCCCACCTATAATCCCAGCACTTTGGGAGGCCGAGGCAGGTGGATCACCTGAGGTCAGGAGTTCAAGACCAGCCTGTCCAACAAGGTGAAACCCTGTCTCTAATAGAAATACAAAAATTAGCCAGGCACAGTGGCAGGCACCTGTAGTCCTAGCTACTCGGGAGGCTGAAGCGGGAGACTCGCTTGAACTCAGGAGGCAGAGGTTACAGTGAGCCGAGATCACACAACTGCACTGCAGCCTAAAGGGAGCGAGACTCCATCTAAAAAAAACAAAAAACAAAAAACAAAAAAAAATTCATGCTACTATAACAGGATTTTTAATAAGAGATTTAAGAGACAAACAAACTCACAGAATTCTAGATTTTAAGATTCTACTCTCAAGCTTTAAAGAGGATATAGAAGATTTGAATAACACTCTTAGCAACCTAACCTACTGACTTTTATTGAACTGTATAACCACAATTGCAGAACACACTTATGAAGTACACATGGTATATTCACAAAGAGAGAAGAAATGCCAGGTTGTAAAATAAACCAACAGATGTTAAAAGATTGAAATCATACTGAATATGTTCTCTGATCATAGCAGAACTCAATTAGAAATTAATAGCAAAAAATAACTAAAAAATACTCCCTAAAAGGTGACCACAATCTACTAAATAACCAATTGATCAAAGAACTCAGAGAAATAATATATTTCCAAATTAGTGATAATGAAAACACTATCAAAATTTGTGGAATGCAAGTAAGGTGCCCTTAGAGAGAAATTTATAACTTTAAATATCTGTTGTTACAAAAAGCAAAAAACAAAACTTCTACCTTAGAACCAAAGAAAAGAAAATACAAGTTAGTACAATAAAGGAAAGGATTTTTTTTTTATTTGAAGCTTAAGAACAGGCAAAGATAATGTATTGTGATTTAAAATCAGAACCTCCAATTCACTGTAGAAGGCTGGGGACAAAATTGACCAGAAAAGAGTACCGTGGGTGCACTGGAAATATTCTATATTATTTTTCAAGTATGAGTTTCAAGTATGAGTTATACCTTTTCAAATTCACTAAAAATTTACTTTTAAGAATTACACTTTTATGTAAATCATATCTCAATAAAAATTTAAAATAGACACTTAGTACAAATATATATGCCATTTTTCAGAATTAAGGTAGTTAAATAATTCAATAAATTTGCTGTAAACCCAAAGGCCAAATAGACTATTTTAAAAAGCTGTTTATAGATATTTTCTCTAAGACTCAAGTTTACTTAGAAAATCAAGGAGAAACTGAATCTGTTGAAAATATGAAATAGGAAGACCAATGAAAAGAAAACGATTTGGCAGAAAGATGAGAAGATATTTCCTGTAGGAAATGTTGGGACCCTAGAGGAAGCTAAAAAAATTAAAAATTAAAAAATAAAAAAAGAAGAAGAAAAGAAAAAAACAGTGATCTTGAAGTTAAAACTGGAAGAAAAAAAAAAGTAATATGACCTCCTAAAAAGGTATTCTGAAAAGAATTTGTTTTTAGTTCTTATTCCATAGAAATGACTGAAGCAAATAACAACCTCTGAAAGAAAGAATTGATAAGGTAGACTTCTGGCTGCATATGGTAGCTCGTGCCTGTAATCCCAGCACTTTGGCAGACCAAGGCAGGTGCATTGGTTGAGCCCAGGAGTGTTCGAGACCAGCCTGGCCAACATGGCAAAACCCATGTTCTCCAAAAAATACAAAAATTAGCTGGGCATGGTGGCGCACCTGAGGTCCCAGCTACTCTGAAGGCTGAGGTGGGAGGATCTCTTGGCTCTGGGGAACGGAAGTTGCAGTGAGCCAAGATGGCGCCACTGCACTCCAGCCTGGGAGACAGAGTGAGATCCTGCCTCAAACAGAAAATAACAACAACAAAAAAGAAACACAGAAAAAAAAAGAAAAAAGAAAAAAAGGTAGACTTCATTAAAATTAAAAATATTTGTTTTTTGAAAGCCACTCTCAAGAAAATGAAAAGAAAAGCCACTGAGAGAAAATATTTGTGATAGACATTTGGTATAGGACTGTTTTCCAAAATACACAAAGAACTCTTAAAATTTAACAATAAGAAAACAATCCACTTAAAAATGGGCTAAAGAAGACACCTCATCAAAGAAGATACAGATGGAAAATAAGAACATGAAAAGTTACTCCACATCATACATCATTAAAGAAATGCAAATTAGAACAAAGAGATACCATTTTGCATTTATTAATACAATGCCAAAAATTCAGAACGCTGACACCACCAAATATTGATAGGGATGTGGAAGAACAGGAACTGTCTTTCATTGCTGGTGGGGATTCAAAATAGTAAAAAGGTACAACCACTTAAGGGGAAAGTTCAGCAGTTTCTTACAAAACTATACATATTTTTAACTGTACAGTTCAGTAATTTAACTCCTTGGTATTTATCCAAAGGAGTTGAAAATGTATGTCCACACACATACTTGTACATGGCAACTTTATGCGTATTTGCCATGTAGCAACTTTATGCATATTTGCCAAGATTTAGAAGCAGTCAAGATGTCCTTCTGTAGAGGATGGATAAACCATGGTACATCCAATGGAATAGTATTCACCACTAAACAAGCTTAGCTATCAAACCATGAAATAACATGGAGGAACTGTAAGTGAATATTACTAACTGAAAAGAACTGATCCAAAAAGTTTACATAGTGTTTGATTTCAACTACATCACACTCTAGAAAAGGCAAAACTGTATAGACCTTAAAAAGATCATCATGCTTGTAATTCCAGCACTTTGGGAGTCCAAGGCAGGTGGATCATGAGGTCAGGAGTTCGAGAACAGCCTGACCAACATGGTGAAACCCCATCTATACTACAAATACAAAAATTAGCTAGGTGTGGTGGCATGTGCCTGTAATCCCAGCTACTCAGGAGGCTGAGGCAGGAGAATTGCTTGAACTCGGGAGGCGAAGGTTGCAGTGAGCCAAGATCACACCACTGCACTCCAGCCTAGGTGACAGAGCGAGACTCCATCTCAAAAAAAAAAAAAAAAAATTTAATGAGATCAGTGGCTGCTGCCAGGGGTTAGGGGAGAGAGAGGGATGAGTAGGCAGTACACAGGGGAATTTTAGAGCAGTGCAACTACCCTGCATGATATAATCATGGGTATATGCCATTGTACATCTGTACAAATGCATGGCGTAAACACCAAAAGTGAACCCTAGTGTACACTATGGACTCTGGCTAATAATGATATGTCCAAGGTTGATCAATTTTAACAAATGTGCCATTTGTTAAATGTGCCGTTCTCGTGGGGATGTTGATAATAGGTGAGGCTGTGCATGTGTTGGGGAAGGGATATCTCTGCACCTCTGCTCAATTTTTCTAGGAACCTCAAACTGCTCTAAAAGATAAAAGTGTGTTTATTTAATGACAAGGATGTCAAGAAACATAGCATAATGCATAGAGAGCAGACCAAGATGACACACGCAGAGAAATCCAGAATGCAAGACGCTGAAGTTTTTAAAAGAGGCTTGTATTTAAAGCCACTGGGAAAATGGACCTTATGGATTGGGACAGCTCTACAAAGTATTTATTAAAAATGTGTACACATTTTAGAAGACTTTGGAAAGACCAAACTCTCAAAAATTATGCGATGAGTTTGCAGGTGACAGCAATTAAGGGTAGGCATGCTATTTTTGCCTATTCCCTAAGAAAATAGCCTGAGAAATTTGAGGAATAAGACTACTAAGAGAATGCAAATCAAAGTGAGCCTCTGAAAGAGGAATCCGGCAGGAAAATAATAGTCCAGGCTTGTTTTTTATTGTTGATGGTGGTGTGTTGACAAACAACTTGTTATGTGGGGTTATCCATCTCTAGGTTGTGTAGATGAAAGTGAATAGTTTGAATGATGAGTGAATGGTTTTACCGGGCCCAGAACTCACTGATTTGTAATCAATAAGCATGTGGTATCTCCATAAGATGTAATATTGTGAATTGTTTCTATACCAGAAAGTATAGGAAAAAGAATAGAAGAAACAATTCAGTCCAGAAATCTTATCAACCCCATGCAGCCACTGAAGGAGCTGAACTGAGTTTAGAAGCAGGTTAATGACACTTTCTGGAAAGAAGCAGTGAAATATCAGAAAATGATAAGCGAAGATTACCCTGGGAAGTTGGAGCAGATGTACTTCAGTTGCAGGAAAATCAACACTAGTGTCAGGAGCTTACTGATGATGACCTGATAGATGACACAAAAATAGGGCCATGGAGCCATTTAGCATAAATGGGTGCTAAAACCATTAGGATTTATGTGGATGGGGTAGATTTTAGAGAACTCAATAATTCCACAGAAAGAAGAAATAGCATCAGCTTCTAACAGATTTTAACATCATGTGTCTCTATGGTTCAGAAATGAAAAGCTCTAAGAGGAAATGGAAATTAAGAGGTTTAACTATGTTCTGTGGGATAAAGGTGGTTTGAAATGAGGCCCAGGTTTGGGCTGCCGTCATCACAAATTTATAACCTTTGCAAGAGAGCAGCAGTGATTGAAATGCCATTATGAAAGAGAAGACAGGTTGCAATGGGTGATTTTTTTTCCATATAAATATGCTATTAAAAGTAAACATTTAATGAAGAGTTGCTTCAACTGAGTTATTATATAGACTATGAATATATGGCATAGATTGGCCAGCACCCTGGCTAAGAAGATTTTTCCTTCCATTCTCCCTCCTTCAGTAATTGAGTCTCTCCTGCAGTCTTCCACAATCCCAAAGAGTGGTGTTTAGGTAGATGGTTTTATTTTTGGTAACTGATTTTGTTTTCTAAACTTTTACCGAACAGGGCTAGTTGGGTTATCCTTCTTGTTTCATTAAGTTTTTGTCCTCCTTAAAATTGAGAATGAACAGAGACTCGTGGATTTCATCTTCTGAATTTGAAAAGAATGACACAATGCAATTCAGGTCAGGCTGCAGCTGCAGAAAGACAGACCCCCAACCCAGAAAACCCTGCGTGGGGAAAACTTTGGGATAAGACTAAGCAAACTACCACACTGGAACTTGGGGAGGGGCTTGAGGAGTTTGTTTTGAAAAGTTTTGGCAGTAAATCATCTAACCACAAGAGTAAGAAAACTAATTTTGAGCTTTAATTTCTTCAGTCTTTCAGTTTTAGCAGGCACAGCTTTAACATTCATTTTCAACCCATTGAAGAGGAGATGAGCTTATTGGCTAGTCCACCTTGACAACATGTAGGTGGAAAACAGGACATTCAGTCTTTGGTGCAGTGTGGCCTGGGAGATACTTATGAACCATTTTAACACATTTCAGGACCATGTAACAAAATCAACACTGCACTGAAGTGGCATCAGGAAAGTCCATCCACAGAAGCAATGTCTGCTATGGAGGAAGCAGCTTCATCAAGGTGGAAGCAGGTCTATGCTTCCAGGCTGGTCAGTTCCATTCATGAAAACAGCACACCGTGGCTGACTATGGTTTGAAGAAACAAAGGAAGCCAAAGAAAACAAAAAATGTTAATGGAGAATTTAATCCATCTCTAAGAGGTGGAGGAAGTTTCATTTGAATGGCTCCCTGTTCTTTTACTCTTCCTCCCCCTTGAAGAGAGTTGGTAGATTTGACCGGTGAGTTTAGAAGATAGCCCTAAACATGTGTGGTTCAGCCCTTTTGCTCCATTTTGTCTTGGAAAAGGGCTGGATTCTGTGCTATTCTCCTGTGCTTTAAGTTTTGTAGTTATGGGATTTATCTAACACAGTCTGACTGGTTTGGAAAGTCTGATTTTGATGTTTTCTGTTACCTGGTCTGCTAACATGTTTTTCAAGAAATATAGCTAGTATTTTCTCCCTCTCTCTGACACCTATTTTTATTTCTTTGTTGGTTCTAAGCATGGGTGGTCAAGAGATGTATTGATTTATCATGATCCTTCAAAACCTTACACAGTTGTGCTGAAAAAGGATAGGAGTTTTCATCAGGATAGAAGTCCTGTGTGTAGTTATGCAGATTGCCATCATTCAGATGCTGCTGGGAAAACCATAGATTTTTGTTCCTCTAACTATGTTGTTGTCATCTCTGTACAGGAGAAAACTTAGGACGGTTTATGTGACGATATTGAAATTTATACAATGGAGACATGCAAATATGGGCAAAACAGTTGCTGAAAAACTGAACACCAGTGGAAATGTCATCTCAAACTTTCTGGAATTTTGAATTTCAGTGAGCTATTAGACAAAGAGAAAGGGAGAGGAAAAGCGAAATACACAATAAGAAACATTTGCAACAAACTGGGATTTGCTTTTTCCTGAGTTATGTGTTGTCTGCTTAGTAATTTCTATGAGCATCACATCAGTCCGTGATTAGATACATTTCAAATCTCAAGTCATACAATTTTTTTTTAAGTCACACAGCTACTGAGTGACAGAGTTAACATTCAAACCCAGTAATGATCTTTCCATTATTTGATGCAGATGGTAGGGGCATCTCAGGGTCTTTTCAACTTCATGCTCATTTTATTACAGTGTCTTAAGATGAGATTTACCTGTTGTTTACGTTTTTCATCCTAATGGCAAATAGTAACAGCTTTTTCCTTCTCAGAGAATATACTATTACAAAAGCAAAAAAAAAAATTATAAACATAAAGCAAAAATGATGGAGAAGAACGCTCCGCTTCAGACAAAATGGCTTTGCTCAAAATTTGCACCTAGATTAGTAGGAATAGTGATGGCTATTTCTTGTCCCTTTTGTATTAATGGAATTGGAGTGAGGAGCTACTGGGGAGTTGAGGTGGTCACATTTAGCATATGTAGTCTAACCATTTTTAAGTGTTCTTTTTTATTGCCTTTGCTAGTTTTTTAATATTTTCTGTTAAATCATTCTCAAGAGATGGTTTTAAACATGTTAGTCTCAGAGAGATTCTACTATTTTATGTAATTTTTGTCTTCTCATATCACATTAAGATGATGTCCCACTAATGATGTATACTTGATTAACTAAGAACATATGCCATATGGCGTCATTGACAATGTTTATGATAATTGATTAGTAACCTCACTTCAACTGATGTCGTGTATACACTAATTCCCTTCAGACTCTGAACAGCCAGGTAACAGGCAGAAGCAAAGCATTTAACAAAAGTTATGAAATTATTCCTCTTAAGAAAAAAATGTCACATGTGGTAATAAAAATTACCATGAAAATTTCTCTTATTTAGAGGAAAAATATTTTTTGTTTTCTCCATTTTAAAGAAAACTCCAATCTCACAGATTGTATGTACATTATATGAAATTTTTAAGCACTCACAGAGCACTCATTTTACATCTCATCTGTTCTGTTAAAGAGATGGGAAAAGTCAGTCTCACTTCTTTTTCCCCCTTTAACAGCATAAAGAACCCGTAGTGAATTGTACATTGACAGCACAGGAATATCCATTCTGTCATTTTCAGAATATTGACTCACTGCAGTCCTCTAGCCTATTTGCATTCCCGATTCGTGTCCATAGTGCTCCACGACTCTGCCATCCTCCATGCGTTCATTTCAAAAAACCTTGTTGTTACAGGCAGGCTTCAACATCGAAAAGTCGGAAACTTAAGCAAAGAAGAAAAATTTAAGTTGAAAGAACTGTTCATCAAATTCAACGCAATATGAACTCTTTGAGGAGTTATTTTTAACTGCTGTGTTTAAAAATACCACTTTTCCCACAGTTAGTAGTTAGGATTTCATCATAAAATACTCCCGTAAAAACTATTTAATTTTCTAGTACAGGGAGGGAGGATTTGATCCCTTATTAAACATTTTATGGGAATGTCTAAAAGTGCTTTCAATTATTTATCGAATTGAAATCGAGGCCTTGGAAACTGCTGGCATCACACACACACACATAATATTATCAGCCCGCTGAGTGCCATTAGGTCATAAAGCGCTGCTGTAGCAGCATCTCTGGTACAGCTGCTGGTGCTCATGCAACTTTTACTACAGTTATAAAGTCATTTATTACATTTTCTTTATGATGCTAATGCATTGCAGTCTGTTACTTTATTGTTCCCACTGTGATAAAGACTGAAATGTATGATATTGTGCAAAAAAAGTTTACATATATATCTATACACACACACAGCCCTAGTAACACAGCCTATTGCATTAAAAAGCTCTTAAACTTAAAAGGTCAATAAAAATATTAGCAGGGAACATCAAAAATGAAATCGTTTTGTGGTACACTTTTGTCATTTGGTTTGTTACCCATAGAATTGTTTTAAGTCATGCTTTGTCAAAAGATCCAAAGGATGATATGAGTATCTTACTAGGTTTGTTTTCTTCCTTAATTAGAATATTATTGTGTTAGAAAATTTTTGCAATTCACTAAGAGGAACAATAACTATGTAATTTCCAAATAATCATATGAAAAGGAACAAAGCCATTAAAAGATAATAATGACTGTGGACCCGAAGGAACCCATAATTGATCATGCCATCTTGTTTGAATTGTCTAAACTTAACTCTCCCTATGATATGATTGTACATAAAGAGGATGCAGTTTTCTATTGAGGAAAAATAATCAATTACATCAATTAACTGCTACGCTGTGCTAAAGCTTATTTAGCGGTTGACACCTATAGCACTATAACGTGGAGGGGAAATTCATTCCCAGACCACAGTCCTTTTCGGTGGCTGACTGGTGTTTGCAGGAGAGCTGCCACTGCTGTTTTCATTTCTGCTTTTCTTCCTTCACTTTCTCCAGCTCTTTTAGAAGGGGTGGCAGGGGGAGAAGATTATTCCAAGAATGAGAAGTCCAAGGGAAACAATCCTTTTTAAAATCGGTCATTGAAGCTGGATCTTCTATTTATACTTTTTTATGATATATGATTTTCCCCAAAAAGCAGTCAGAATCAAGAGTTGTGTAATATTTAAAGAAAAGCTTTACATTGTGTGTTTTTTAAAGTTCTATCGAATTTTAGTCTATTCAATAATTTGTATCTAGACAATTTAAATGCATTTACAGTCTACTCTTGATAGGGACAGAAGGCAGAGAAATTCTGGGAGGGTGGGTCCCCAGCTAGGGCCCCACCCTCAAGCAGAAAAGCCCAACACCATGGTCCAAAGTGAGAACTTATGTCCCCGTTTTCCCACTCGAATGTAGTCTTTTCCAAAACCACCCATAGCCTGTGCCATCCCCCATCCTGTCCCCATAAAAACTGCAGGCTCAGCTAACAGAGGATAAGCAGCTGGATGTAAGAGACTATGGTTGGATGTCAGAGAGAAGCAGCTTAACTTCAGAGCAATGGCTTAATGGCATAGCTTTGGAGAGGAGTCCGGCCAGGAAGCTTGACTTCAGGGGAAGATTACCTTCCCGCTCTGTCCTTTTCTCAGCTCCCCTTCCCACTGAGAGCCTCTTGCATCAGCAATAAAATCCCCTGCATTTACCATCTTCAATTCGTTCATGTGACCTCATTCCTCCTGGAAACCAGACAAGAACTCGGGTGCCATGAGTGTGGATACAAAAGGCTGTCACACTGACCTTCCATTGAGCTGTTAATAGTTAAACGATCCACAGATGGTGGAGCTAAAAGGACACCGTAACACTCCTTCTGGGGGCTTCGTGGGTTGCAGCACGCCCCCCAGATACTGCTGTAGGTCCAGTATGTAGTTTGCTCCTGGTAGCTCCCAAAAGCACTCACCCTGGCTCCTGCACCCACTCACCCATATGCTCCCCTTCTCACGAGGGCTGAAACACTATGGGTTCCAATGAGTAGAGTTCACCCCTGTTGGCACCTAAGTGGCCAGCTAGTCCCAGTGCCCGTTAACTCCAGTTCCCACCCATGAAGGAGTCAGGGAACTTTCCTGCTGCATTATCATCATGATTTTAAACACTGTTACAGTGATGGGCTAGCCAAATGTTAATAATGGGTGTAAGCATTAATATACTACCAAATATGACTTAATAGTGACATTGAATTTGCAGTTGCACAGGCTTTTAGAGTGGTTTACCTTACTCTCTCATTTCACTAAGAACTAAGTATCAGTAAGTTTTTTTTAATGTGGCTATGTACTATGTATGTCATTTCTCTCAACCTGCTTTTAGTCTCAATGTGAGCACAGCGGCAGAAAAGGAACCATTCTCTTAAAGTCTAGAGTTCCTCACAGAGAAGAAAAGTGGAGTAATTAGGATGTTTGGCACCTTCTTTTCGTGGCTGTAACGTGCAGAAGCAGCACTGTGAGAACGGTTCTTGTGTCTCCAATTGCAATTTGATTATAAACAAAGTAAATTAAGTCTGCTGGCCTTGCATGTTTATCTCAAACCAGTGGGATCAGTATTCTAAATTTCGTCTTATAAATTCTTATTCATGAAATACAAGTTGGTGAAAATGAGACAGAACTCTCAACATGAGATCTGCCCTCTTAAGTATTTAAAGTGTACATTATTGTTGACTGTAGGTACAAATTTGTACAGTAGATCTCTAGAGCATATTTACCTTGCCTGACTGAAATTGTATGCCCCTGATTAGGAAGCAACTCCCCATCTCCCTGAACCCCAGGCCCTTGCAACCACCATTCTGCTCTTTGATGCTATGAATTTGAGTATTTTAGATACCTCATTAAAGTAGAACCATGTAGCATTGGTCTTTCTGTAACTGGCTTATTTCACTTAGCATAATGTCCTCAAGCTTCATCTATGTTATCAAATTTGGCAGATTTCCTTTGTTTGAAAGGTTGAAAGGCACACCCCTCTATGCAGATGCCCCAGTTTTATATCCATTTGTCTGGGCACGGGCACCGAGATTGTTTCCACATGTTGGCTATTGCAAATAGTGCTGCAATAAACATAAGGGTCTTATATCTCTTCAAGATCCTGATCTCAATGCTTTTGGGTAAAGATGCAGAAGTGGGGTTGCTGGAATCATATAGTAGTCCTGTTTTTATTTTTTTGAAGAATCTCCACGGTGTTTTCTGTAACAGTTGCACCACTTTGCATTTCTACCAACTGTGTGCAAGAGTTCCCATTTCTCCTAGCCAATATGTTCCCTCTTTTGACAATAGACATTTTGACAGCTGAGAGGTGATATCCCATTGTGGTTTGAATTTGCATTTCCATGATGATTTAGTGATGTTGAGCACCTTTCCATAGGCCTGTTGGCCATTTTTTCATCTTCTTTGGAGAATATTTATTAAGTCCTTTACCCTTTTTTAAAATTGGGTTATTAGGTTTTTTTTAATATTGAGTTGTAGGAATTCCTTATATATTTTGGAGATTAACCCCTTATTAGATATATGGTTTGCAAATATTTTCTCTCATTCCACAAATTGCCTTTTCATTGTCTGATTTACAGATACTCCCTGACTTATGAGGTTATGTCCCAATGAAGCCATCCGAATTGAAAATACCCTAAGTCAAAAATGCATTCAATACCCCAATAAGTCAATTGTAAAGTCAAAATTGTAAGTGAAATCATCATAAGCCAGGGACCATCTGTAATCCCTTTGCTGTGTAGGAGTTTTTCAATCTGATGTAGTCCCACTGTATTTTTGCTGTTTGTGTCTGTGCTTTTGGTGTCATAGCCACAAAATCATTGTCAAGACCAATGTCTTGAAGGTCTTTGCTTGTTTTCTTTTAGGAGTTTTACAGTTTCAGGCCTTATGTTTAAATCTTTAATCCATTTTGAGATGAATTTTATGTATGGTGTGAGATATCAATCAAATATCACTCTTTTGTATGTGGATATCCAGGTCTCCCAACACCATTTGTTGAAAAGAATACCTTCGCTCATTGTGTATTCTTGGCAACTTTGTCAAAGATCAGTTGACCATATGTGCGTGGGTTTATTTCTGAGCTCTTTATTCTTGTTCCACTTGTCTATGTGTCTGCCTTTAAGCCAGTACCATGCTGTCTTGATTATTATAGATTTGTCATATATTTTGAAATAAGGAACAATAATGCCTCCAGCTTTGTTCTTGTTTCTCCAAATTGATCTGGTTATTTATGGTCTTTTATGATTCCATATGGATTTTTGAATGTTTTTCTATTTCTATATAAAATGACACTGGGATTTTGATAGGCATTATACTGAATCTGTAGATACATTGCTTTGGGTAGTATTAATAATTTAACAATATTGTCTTAATGAATCAGAATGTCTTTCCATTTTTGTGTCTGTTTTAATTATGTTTCATCAAGCTTGTGTGTAAGTCAATATCCACTTTTTTTTTAATACTACTAAGATCATTACCATAATTTAGGGAACATCAAAGAAAAATTTATTAGGCCATGAATGAATTTTAAATAAAATGAGTATGTTAAAAACTAAAAAATGATTATATTTGTTTTTTCCTGTTAATTACAATTAACTACAGCGAAATATTGTAGAAGAAACACTTGAACATAGGATCTACCACACAAAGTTCCTAAATCACTCTACTTAATAATATTTAAGTCTATGAAGCATTAGTGATAAAGTCAAAGGAGAATTCTTATAACAATGTCATCTATTTAGTATAAATTCAGTACATTTAATCTTATCGGTATATATTTTATATTTAAATGTAATATAGTTACTAGTTTTATGTGTAATAGATATTGTTTTCTAAATCACAAAACCAAGGAAAAGAATGGCAAGGATTTTCTCAATCTGATGTAAAATGTATAAATTCTGTATTTTGCATAATAGTCGAACCATTTTGTTTTTGCCAGTGATTCTCAACCTTCTTTTAGTTCCATAAGTATGTGGAAAATGAGTTAATTTTTTTCTCTAGTTATTTGAAGGAATAGTACAGAATTATCAAAATAAATTTAATTAACTTCATCTCATGACACAAAATTACATCACAAAGCATTTTAAGTAGGGTAAACACACTAAAATGAATACTGCATTGCTCTTAAGATGTAATACTTTTCTCATCGCTATTCTAATCGGAATAAGTGATTAATTTCACATAAAACATTAGGATGTTTCTATCTAAGAGCAATTTTCTCTTTGTAAATTCATTATTAGGTTTCATATTAGGGGATAGTTTATTTTCGACGTCGGCATTGAAAAAGTCCAAGCCCCTACCATCAGAGCATAGATCCAAGCCCATAATTATCCACCCTGGGACTCTTTTACTCAGACTTGTGGTCTCTGTTTTCATCTGGGTGGTGATTAATTTCTTTCTTTTATGGTACTTATAATTTATCCTTAGATATTTGTTGTTCGCTTCTTTATTATCCATCTTCTTCTCTAAAGTGTAATCAAATCTACCCAAAGGGGTGGGAATTAAGTTTGATTAGGTCATAATTGCATCCCCACTGCCTGACAGATGTCAATTAATTGAATATTGTTTAAATAAATTGAAAGAATAAATCAAAGAATATTCATGTTATTTGCATTTTAAAGTATGAATCTTAGAACTTACTGCATTTTTATGTTCAAAAGTATGGCAATTAATATTCGAAAGTTAAATGGGATATGCATCTTACTAGTTTTAAAAGGATATTTTATTAGTATTAGTTTTTGAAGGCTATTCATTTATATATTGTTGATTTATTTGTATATAAGTATACATAAAAACACATAGGATATGAATAAAATGAATAAACCTGGAATACATATACTTGTTCCTCATTCAAAAAATTCCACTTTATATGCATTCATTTGATAAAGGAAATGTATTATAGAACACTATAATAAATCAAAAATTGCTGTAAATATTACAAATATTAACATTTTAACCTATAGTATACTCTACTTTTTTCTGTTTATATAAAACACGAGGTTTTTTTCTTTCCTTAATAACAGAAGACATGTTTCATCACACTTACACACTCTTTTTTTTTTTTTTTTTGGACTGCTAAACTCAAGGGAATGAAGATTCATCTCTCATAGTGGTCTGTTTAGACACAGCCTTGCAAAAAGCAATTGTGTTAGTGAACCAGAAAGTTTGCTCATTGTTTGGGTCAGAGCACATTAACATGTGTCAAAGCTTACAATTAGTGAGGAAAAGCAGCAGCATTTACAGCCTTGGGAACAAACAGGGGTGGAAGTCAGGCAATGTACTAATTATTTGACAGACTATATATAGATAGTATAAGAAGGTGCCATATACTGTAGATGCAAATAATGATAGATATTGATTTTGGGGGGGGGGGGGGGCTTGGGAAAGGTTGTCTTAAAAAAATACCCTGTGAAAATGAATTTAAGCTGTTTAAACATCTTAAAACACCTTTGATCTAACTCACATATATTCAACCTTGCACACAAATTACTCACGTTTTGTGAAAAATGGGTCAGAGATGCCCCTAGGAACTCATAGATGAATAAAATATGGTTAATGGGTTATCCAACAGTCCAAGAGGCTGAGGAAAATTAAGCAATGGCAATATATGGCTCAATCCCAATTGAGATGTTGACAAAATGTAGTCTGACTCATTATTTATAGAATTCCCACCTGCTCTTAACTACATTAAATTTTTAAGTTGTGCTTTTATAAACTGGATCATATGTCATGTTTCTCCATATGCTTCTTAGCAGGCATAGAGTGTTCCCAGAACTTTTTTAGACAGACTGAGCCCTGTGACATGATTCATTATCATGCATAAGTCCTGGGTTATTACCATGTTTTGCCATTTGGAAAATGGTGCTAACACACTTGATATAAGGTGATAGAGTAGAATTAGATGCTCGTAGTTAACTGTAGACTTAAAAAACACAATGTATTTCTAAGATCATAAGTAGATAAGAATTACTGTGGATTAAATCCCCTGTATGAAACTAATTTCAGAAGCAGATGGCTCTACACAACTTTGATGGCCCTTCAGTTTCCTTATTGCAAACAAAATACTTGCTAGGTTTGGTAAAACAAAAGTGGAGCACAGCTGTCTTATCGGTATGTATTTTGATAAGGACATGTAATCAGGTTTTAACTGATGTGACAGTTAAAACAAATCCTCACATTTGTCATCTCATGTCGTTATTGAACATAATATGTCCCCATGATGAGGCACCCAGTACTGAGGCTGCAGGCATGATTCATTGCAGAAGAGTCAGTGTAAGCTGCAGAATGTTTTCAGGAAATGGGGATTCATTCTGACATGAAGGGAGTGTAAAGCAGGATGGTATCATAGAAATTAAAATTAACTGCTGTGATCCTTGAGAAAATGGAAACCATTATCTGTTTTAAAAAAATTTGATCAGATTATGGTTAGATTATTTCTGGAAATATATACAACAGGTAGTGTCCTATCTAATCTGCAATATTAAATCCATTTTATAATTCATAGTCTCCCAGATAGTTTTTATTTCTGTGCTCCAGTGGCATTTCAAACATAAATCTAATGAGGGACTTATCACACTGGACTGATCATCTGTTTTTACTGCAATTCTTCCCTGCTGAACAGAGAGGTTTCTGAATGCAGAAATCATGCCTTTTCCTCTTTTGTAATTCCAGTACCTGGTACAGTGATCATTGTTAGGTTTTCAATCAATCAATAATTAATAATTAATTGAATAAATGGAATATAGTATGTGAATTGAGATAACCTTCGGAATAATAGGGTGATGATAAAGTTCTATTCATTGCTTTTACTTGTGGGTGGTATAAAAGATTTCAGAGGTAGCCAAATGTATACTTTGTACACCAGAGGTCACAGACACAAATGACTATTGAGAAGAAACATAAATTTACAGAGAAGGTGTCATACTGCTTCTTCTGCTATCAAGAATATTACCTTCAGGGAAATGCAAATCAAAACCACAATGACATTATCACCTCACTCAGGTTTAAATGGCTATCATAAACATAAAAAGTAACAAATACTAACAAGGACTGGAGAAAGCAAAACATACACTACTGGTGGAAATGTAAATTACTACAGCCATTATGGACTACAGTATGAAGGTTCCGCAAAAAAACTAAAAATAGAATGTAAGATAAAAGGATCCTACCACTGGGCGCTGGCCGTATATCCAAAGGAAATCAAATCACTATGTTGAAAATATATCTGCACCCCCATCTTTACTGTAGCATTATTCACAATAGCCAAGATATGAAATAAACCTAAGCGTCCACCAACCTATAAATGAGTAAACAAATTATGGCATATAGACACAATTTAATAATATTCAGCCACAAAAACAGAATTAAATCTTGTCACTTGCAGCAATATAGATTAGTTGAAGGACATTATGTTAAGCGAAATAAGTCAGGCACAGAAAACAAATACTGCATAATCTCATCTACATAAAATTTAAAAAGTTCATTTCCTGGAAGTAGAGACTAGACCAGTAGTTACCTGAGGATGGGGAGCAGAAGGGGTGAAAGAGTGGGAAGAGATAGGTGGAGGGGTACAAAGTTACAGTTCGATGAGAGGAATAAGTGATTGTTTTCTATCGCACATTAGAGTGACTATAGTTGGCAGTACTGTATTTCATATTTCAAAATAGCTAGAAGAAAAAATTTTGAACAAAGAAATGATAAACGTTTGAGGTGAAGGATATGCTAAATACCCTGATTTGATCATTACACAAGGTTTATATATATCAAAACATCCATCACACTGTAACTCATAAATAGGCACTATATCAATTAAACATAAAATAAAAACAAAAATAAATAAGAAAAGGGAGGGATCGTAGCTACTCATCAGCAAGATGTCCCTGCTTTCACTGGTAAGATTTATGTAATTTCAGTGGGTCTAATTCTTGAAAGTATATCTTTATAGAATACCTGGAAAATGAAACAAAAGATAAAATCACTATAATGAAACAAATGAGACTATCTAAAGAAAAGAATATTACTTTCTTAATTATATTATTTTTTGAAATACTGTATGTGCCACGATATGACCCACAATGTTGGAGCCCTAATCTGGATACTACTCAAAAAGGAAATCATTTTAGTGGCTGGGCGCAGCGGCTCACACCTGTAATCCCAGCACTTTGGGAGGCCAAGGTGGGAGGATCACGAGGTCAGGAGATCAAGACCATCCTGGTTAACACGGTGAAATCCCGGCTCTACTAAAAATACAAAAAAAAAAAATTAGTTGGGCATGGTGGCGGCGCCTGTAGTCCCAGCTACTCGGGAGACTGAGGCAGGAAAATGGCATAAACCCGGGAGGCAGAGCTTGCAGTGAACCTAGATGGCACCACTGCACTCCAGCCTGGGCGACAGAGCCTCCGTCTCAAAAATAATAATAATAATAACAATAATAAGGTGTAGTAAGAAGAGGGGCCAAAACTATAGAAAACACTTCCGAGTGAGAATTTTCACAAGGAGCGGTAACCTACTTGGAAAACTGCTCAAGGACATGTTATAGAAAAACCAAGCCAACACTGGAGATCAGCCAAACAAAGAAAAGAGGAATCCAGTCAAATTTCATGGTCCTCTCTTCCCACTGAAAGGAAAGATGCATTGCACTGATGCATTGGGGCAAAGACGCCCCAAAACTCCGGCTCACAAATCTCTTGGGAACTTCTTCTATGCTATGTAATACAGGACTAATTTTAAGTAAAAAACAAACATTTTCTTTCAGGTCAGATACAGCGTATCATAAACTGCTGCTTGTCAAGTTCAGTTATACAATATTTTAAATTTATAGAGAAAATTTTGTCTTTTATCCTATATGTAGAGGATACATTCTACTTAAATTATTTAGATTAATTACAGACTTGAAACATGATTTCAAAACTGACACAGCAAATAATTTTTAGCTTAGGGGCCAAATAAACAGTAATATATTAAAATTCAATCAAAAAGAGAGGGAAAATATTCTCATATCGTGAAACATATAATTCTTGTATTTACTGACTTAAGAAAAAAAATTGATCTCAGTGAAAGTAGACTTTTCAAAGGGCAAATATGGCCTGGCTACTCACTTCTTCCCTCTATTCCTAGGTTAAAATTCTCTCACAGCTTTAGATTGCACTAGGCTAAGACCCAAAATAAAGCATGTGAGGTGCCAAATGCCCTGGTAGATTCTGCTCTGTTAGTCCCATCTTCCACCATACTCCCTTGCATATCTGGTCACCTCTTGGTTACTCAAACTTCCTCATTCCTCCCTTTTGTAAGTTTTCACATGCTTCTTTTATGATATGCTGCCTACCACCACCTCTTCCTGTGGTTAGATTTCATCTCAAGTTTTACTTCTTTAGGGAAACCATTTTTGACATCAGGGCCTTACACTGAGATTTTTCTGCTTATCCAAATGGATTTCTCCCTCGACAGCACTTGTCTCAGTCTGTGATGATGATATGTTGACTCATGCTATCATGTTATTACGTGTGTCTCCTCCAGTAGACAGAAGGGATCATGAGAACCAGGCACCTGGCAGTTTTATTTCCTTATTGGTTCCTAATACGAACCTAACACAGTTTCTGAAGCACCTTAGGCACTTTTTCAGTGTTTACTGATGAATGCATAAATGAGTCAGCTGTCATAACACAGATATATTCTGAAATCAGCTAATTTTAAGTTGATAAAGCAGATAATTATTTTTCTGATGAAAAATGCAAACTATACAATCTTGAAAACAGAGCATTAAAACGATTGAATACAGAGGAAGAGAGGGGTTATTAGGAATCTGGAAGTACGAATACTGTTAACCACAAGTTAGGATTTCTTTTTGGATTCGCTGCAGAGAATGGCAAAGGAAATGACCCACAAAACACAGGATAGAAAAATAGTTTACAAGTCCATCTGATAAAATAATGTCAAGAGTATAATGACGCTCTTTAAGGGAAGCAGCAATGGTATGAAGATGAAATAGAGAGCTCATAATAAAAGAGGATGATCTGAGTGGGAGTTTTAAGATATGAGGCTATTTCACATCAGAGGTCAAAGAAAGTTAGAAACTAAGGAAAGCAGAAACTAAGGGGCAAAATTAGGCCAAGTTACAGAGCATTGCAACACCAGAGACAGAAATCATCATGTTTAGATCTTGTTTTAATCTTTTTTTCCCCCTCTGTCTTTAAGACTCTTTGCTGTGCTGGATCAAATATTTTAGCATACTAGAAGAGCTTCACCACAAAGTGATAGGTATATATAGAGCCTTCTTTTGAAGAAGATATTCATTCTTTATCTTCTTTGACTACTTCATTCTTCTTCTTTGTATCTAAGCATTTTATAACCAACTTACTTAAAGCTGTTAATTTAAATTTGCTTTCAAGGTAGTTCCATTATTTTGTGGTGGAAAATCAACTTGTTAATTAAAAGAATTGCCCTCCTCACCCCTTTTTTCATAGATTTGTTAATGGAATTAGATAGTTTACAAGTCCAACTGATAAAATAATGTCAAGAATACAATGACGCTCTTTAAGGGAAGCAGCAATGGTATGAAGATGAAATAGAGAGCTCATAATAAAAGAGGATGATCTGAGTGGGAGTTTTAAGATATGAGGCTATTACACATCAGAGGTCAAAGAAAGTTAGCCTACATTATAGCAGTAAAAAACAAGTGAGTTTCTAGGCAAAATGTTCTTGACTATTTGACTATATCTAGTTGATATATATGAAATCATCTGTGAGTCGTCTGTAAAAGGTCATGCTTTAAAAGCATTGGTAATTCTTTTAATTATTTAATTTCCCTTGAATGCTAGGTGAGGGGCGTAAGGCCAGGCCTACACTTCAAATTCTCAGGCAAATTCTAGCCAAGATATAATTAAAAGTTTTACACTTATTTTGTCTCATGTAAATGAATGCCTCACATTTCACCCCTTCCTCCAAGGTGGGAAAGAAAGTCATTTCACATGGAGTTCCTGAGAAAATGGAGGAAAATGTGCAAATAAAACATTAAAAAATAAAAACTACAAAAGAGTACAGTTTGTTTGGAAACAGCTTTAGCTAATATAGTTATGCAAACTTCTTGGAGCCAATCTTTTCTCAAAAATTTAAGTGCACGTAATTCTTTTGCAAAGAAGGTAACATTTTTTCCCACATTCAAGGTTCTGTTATAAAACGTGCAAACATGTGGCTTTGTTAACAGGTTATTTGTAAACGTCTTCTAATACACACTGTTTGAGGTTGAACTTCACTCTGCCCTCACACTTCTTTCCTATTTATCTTGTCATTGTCACCCATTCCATCTGAGTTCGTCTTTACAGTGGCTGCTTGGCTCACAGATTGTTAGTTCTTTCCTGTACACATTCAAGCTAACACAATATAATGCAACTTTCTTCCGCAATTCAAACTTTGGGTTAGGCTCAAGTTAATACACAGAAAGCACTTAGTACAGGAACCTGATGTATACTGAGAACTCAGATACCATTATTCTTTTAAAAATGAGAATATATATTTGAATACTATGACATATAAGAATACTACAACATACAAGAATGCTACAACTTCTGCCAAAAACAGTCTTTTTTGATCCATTTGCAACTTTTTGCTTTTACCTCAACTAGAAGCAAGGACAGAATCCTCATTATTTGTGGATTTGCATTTGCAAACTCACCTACTTGTTAAAGTTTATTTGTAACCCCAAATCAATACTACCAGTGCTTTCACAGTCATTCACAGACATGTGCAGAATGGAGAAAACTTTGAGTGGTCTGACAAGAACATTCCCAGCTGAGGTCAAAGCAGGTGACACTGCGCCTTCTTATCGCAGCTCTCCTACTATAAACAAGGATCCTTTTCTCAGTGACATATTTATATTTGCATTTTTCTCTTTTGTGATTTTTGTTGGTATTTAAAATAACCCCCAAGCACAGCTTGAAGTACTTTCTAGTGTTTCTAGAATAACAAGGCTGCCACATTCCTTACAAAGAAAATATGTTGTTAAATAAACTTCATTCAGGTACATATTATAATGTGGTCATGAGCTTAATGTTAATGAATCAACAATATATATCTAATAATGTGTCTTTAAATAGAAACAAATATCCAACACAAAGTTACGTATTGATTGATTCATGAAAATGTGACCCTGTGTTTCCCCTAGGAGCAAATGGTTCAGTATTCGCTAATTTATTTTTCACAACAATTTTATAAAACATAACTACTACAAATAACTAGAGGTGACCGTGGTGGAAAGGAAGAATGTGTTTGAAAATGGTTACGTTATTTGATATTTTCTGAGGAAAAGTGCAAATAAATATTTGGAATAGTAGGTCACAGGATCATAATGAGAAAGATTTTGATTGCCATACATAATGTTAGAGGTTTTTTTTTTTTTTTCTTTTGGCACCTGGAAAAGCAATTTAATATTTTTGTTTGGGAAATTTTCTAGAACCGACCACACTCCCCCACCACCCCACAAGGAAGGCACAAAACCACGTGAGAAGCACGCTCCCAGGTCTTCACGCAAGAAAAAGAAGTCCCAGGGATGGGAGAAATCAGAACTGCCAAGTTGAATCGAAGTTCATTTGGAAGGGAGCAGAACTCAGAGGCTGAGAAGTGCTGAATCTTTCAAGAAGCTGGATGGTCAAAACGAGAATCTAAATGGATGGTAGACACAAATCCTACCAGTTGTGCAGGTAAAGAAAATGAAATAATCCAAATGGAATATAGACCTAAAGTTTCAAAAGTGAGGAATCTTCGTTATATGAAGAACTACAAATATCTTCTGGGATGGGGGAGCTCCTTAAAAAGGAAAAGCTGGGCTGCATGGTATAAATATCAATATACAGCATAATGTAGCGTAAGACTTCTGGATCTTTCTCTATGATGCCATAATATTTAGTTATTTAGCTCTCCATCAGGTGGAAACTTTTTTTTTTTTTTTTTTTTTTTTTTTTTTTTTTTTTTTTTTGAGACGGAGTCTCGCTCTGTCGCCAGGCCGGAGCGCAGTGGCGCCATCTCGGCTCACTGCAAGCTCCGCCTCCCGGGTTCAAGCGATTCCGCTGCCTCAGCCTCGCGAGTAGCTGGGACTACAGGCGGGAAACGTTTCTCAAGGGCAAAACCACTAATCTAACTGTTATTTTTGTGCTATACCCTACAACTCGTTAACCCACAGTTCGGTACTAGGAATCAAAGAGGTATGTGTTGAATAAATCAATGAGCTGCTTCTCTACTAATCCTTCAGCTAAATCCCACCCACTCATTATCTTCCTCCCGCCCCCATCACCACAACCATTCTCAGTCTTTGTGAGAAATTGACACAAACATGGTGGTAAATCTGTACTTGTAGATGCTATGGGAAAATAATTAAATCTTGTTACTATATGTGATCACTGCAGTCTCCTCACGAAGAGAAAAACAAAGCAATTGCTTTGTTTCATGCCCATACTCAAGTCAAGTTCTGTACACTGGACATTAACAAGAAAAGCCTCACTTTGAGGAGAATGCTATTTATATAATTATCACAAAATTGGAGCTTTGAGGTGGTAAAAACTGCCTATTCACGTTGTACAGACTTTCTGACAAACCATACATGTGCTGAAATCAAATAATAATAGCCTAATCATCTTTCTCACAAAATAAAAACAGCCTGTCACAAAGAATCATGAGGCATATGGCTATACTACAAATAATGAAGATATTAGTGATAATAATGCGTTTTCACAAGGCAGCCAGTTGTTCAATTACTAAAGGCTTCACACGCAAAACTAAATTACATATTTTGTGAAAGTTCTTTAATGTCATCAACTTCTTTTTAAGAGCTTGGTCTCTAAATTTTTAATAAAAATATAACAATGGTTAAATTTTATGTGGCATTATTTAAAACTCACAATGAAAAATTATATGTTAAGGTAAACAACATTTAGAAATAGTTCTAAAAATATGTGTTACTCTGAACAAAACTTGAGCTTTGTCAGAAAGATCAGAAAATTTTAAAAATTATTTATTCATTTCACATTTTCAGGTGTCATCCAGTCTCAATTTTAGAATTGCAATCTAAATATATTAGAGAAAAAGGAAACAAAAGAAAATGCTTCCATTAAATTTGGCATACATACCTATTAAAACGAAAAAAAAAAAACTTTCAATGTGAACCCTATTTCTCTCGAGTTGTATGGTGATAAGCATACAACACAGGTGATCCTGTGTTAATTTATATTTGCACAAGAAGTTCCTATAAGAGAGAGTCCATTTTCTCATGGAGCTAAGGGACTAATGGCTCCTTGAGGCATCTAAACACAAAATTGAAACATTCTGAAGTACCCTATAACTGGTCCACTGAGGAGGCTGAAAAGAACAATGAAGTGTGTCTTGAAGGATAAGCAGGAGCTCCTCTGGTGAAATAGAGAACATTCCCAGCAAGAGAAAGTTCAAGCACAAAAGGGAAGGGTGAAGAATACCACCTTTGCTTAGCAATATGCTTGGAGCTAGACAGAGAACAGATGTTAGACGCAAATCTTAAAAGAAAGCACAGCAACAAAATATGAAGGGTCTAGTTTGTCATGCTGAATTTTAATTTTTTTTCTGTAATCTATGAGAAGTCATCAGAAATTCCTTATGGTGGGCATCTCATTATCAGGCCTGTCTTCTGGGGAAGGTAAAATGTAATATCATTAACCTGAGTGTATCATACTGGTGGTATTTGGATCAAAGGGAAGGCTAGACTCTACATTTTTAGGACTGCCCTTTGTTTACTGCCAGGTTCCTATGGTGTGAATATTATTTGCTGACTGTTACCAGGGGGCTCTATAAAAGAGGGCAGACACTGAACAACCCATCTGAATCTTTCCCTGTTACCACTGCGAATAAGGTTTTATCCTATTATCCTCTCCTTGTAATAAACAGATCTGATTTCTAACTGATCACTGATCTAAAATATTTTCAATACTATGCAAACTCCAGTTTTGGTACTTTATTACCTCAATTCTCCTATCATCGAATATTATTCTCTTCTGTTCTAGAAATTATTTTATTATAACTTATCATGAGTTTTTAATGAACTTTATAGAAATATTTGAATTATAAAGAGAAATATAATAAGAAAATCACTCTTAATTAAGAGAAATACCAACCAAATAACATGGGAACTACAGTGTGAGGGATTCTTGGCCAGAAGCCATTTCAAACCAGCTGAAATCACACGCTAGTGGCCACCTACACAGGAAGGGCAATGCTGCTTATCCTACAGATGTCCTTGGAATTTGACAGCTTTAGTCCTGAAGGATGTTCCAATGTCAATCTTTCGGTATATCTTGAGTTGTAAAGTCCTATTTACAAAGACTTAAGATCTGATAAATTTCAGTTCCTTGGATAAATAGAATCACTGTGAAGATCTTCTTTGGCATTGGAAACAATCAGGATATTTACACACATATGCATTCTCATTCTGTAGAAGAGCTTCAAAGGCAAGATGGAAAGCTTTTCATAAAAAATAAAGTTAACTCCTTCAAAACCATTTGAAGTTACTAAAATTTTGCATCAGGTCACATGTCTGATTTAGTTGAAAAGAAGCATGCCAACATTTACGGCACCACTGAATACTTTGAATCTGTTGCTCCCAATTGAAAAATTATTTGTGGTCAAGCCCATGTCTTGGCCATGAATACTTTTGTTGATTATTTTTTATTACATGCACTTCACAGTAAGACCTGTTAATGTTACAAGCAATTTTTAACAATTGCATCCTGTAATATTTTTATAATGTGTGTATTTATGCCTACTGCTCTGTGAACTGTTAAGCATTAAGCGTTTTTAAGGACTATAACTTGTGACTTTTTACTTACATGTATTTATGCATATCACAGAGCTGTTAATGTTATAAGCACTTATAAGGACTTTAGGGCTGTTTTTATAATTACTCAGAATCTAAATGTGTCTTTTCAGCTTCAAATAACTTTGTTTACACACGTCCCATGGCAGTCCTGTATGTCTTTCTCAGGGAAAAATAGATTTTTTTTTTTCTGGGAGTGTGTATCTGAATGACAATGTTTTCAATAAGTGAATTAAACATTCAAAGAAAATAAGTTCTTTAGTTCTATGTAACTTAAACTTATGAACATTAGATAGCTATTTTACACAAGATAGATATGTTCTTGCTCACAAGGAACTCAAAGTTTAAGAAATAGACATATACAAAATTAATTAGTAACCATGGAAAAAATGTTATGGTAGGGATATATAGTATAATGGGAAAGTAGAAAGAGAATAATTCCAAAATAGTTCCTGATCTCTAAACACGCTGTTTGCATTTTTCTGTAATTTCCTTAATGTTTATTTCTGCCTGAAATACTCCACCCTCTCGTAGTTCACTTATCAAACTGTTATTCGCCCTTCAATATTTTTCTTTCACAATCCTTAAGTCAAGAGACAAATGAGTCATTTTTTTGTGGTCATTTTGAAAGTTATGCTGCAACAACAAACTCTTCAAGTCAAATGAACCCTGCAGGAGGCACTGAAATAGTTTGAATGTTTGTCTCCTCCAAATCTCGTATCAAAATGTGATCCCCAGTGTTGGAGGCGGGGCCTGGTGGGCGGTGTTTGCATTATGGGTGCAGATCTCTTATGAACGGTTTCATGCCATTCTCACAGGATTGCATGAGTTCTCAGGGTTTTCAGAAGATCTGGCTATTAAAAAGAGCCCAACACCTCCCCACCGTTCTCTTTTCCTTCCTGCTCCCCTTTGCCTTTACCATGAGTGGAAGCTCCTTGAGACTCTTACCAGAAGTTGATGCTGGTACCATGCTTCTTGTACAGCCTACAGAACCATGAGTCAAATAAACCGCTTTTCTTCATAAATTACCCAGCCTCCGGTATTCCTTTATAGCATAACAAAATGGACTGAGACATACACACACAAGAACTTTTGCTCCAGGGACTTGGGAACCAGGTAGATGGTGGCCTCACCATGATGCAGGTATACTACCTGGACAGTGTCGCCTTCTTGGTCAACATGTAGCCTATGATTTGGGGCTGAATTTTTTATAGTTTGTCTTTGGAAGAGTATTCTTTACTTCTACTCACAGCAGTTAACATAGTTCACTAGATAGTAACAGGAAATGGTATTATCCAGGAACATTTAAATTTGTGGAGCTTCTGGAAAGTAGATAAACAGCAGAAAGTTGGTTCTTACCTAGTAGAATCCAGCACGTTCAGCTATGGGGTAGCTGAAAGTTCAAGTCACACTAAGAGATGACACAAATCTTGAAGGTACTGTGCTACAGAACTGTTATCAAAAATACTAATACTTAGGGAACTGAATTTAAGATATAATTTAGATTATTGGGACACGACTGACTTCAGGAACTAGATTATAAGTTAAATGACATTAAAAACAAAAATATTGAATGCCGAAGTATTTTAATCAATAACATCAGGTTCCTAAAGATATAACCTAATGTCAAAACAGATGTTAGGCATGAAAATGGAGGTTAAACCTATGACTTGGAAATGGCTAGGTGAGAAAACTTGCCTCCGCTATGGAGTCAGGAAAAATATAAGACCTAGAAATGTAACAAGCCGTTGTAGCTTGCATCTCAATTTGCTTGCAGGAAGACACAACAGTGGTGTATAATTCTAAAAAAGATATATATGTCAGCATATTAAATGGATGTGAAAATGGATAAAGCTAACTGCAAATTGCACTTTTCTTCTGATGGGTATGGTCTTATATTTGTAGACAACCTTATCTGAGATAGCTACATAAGTAATAGTGAAAGTAAAATTATAGTGTTAATATACTTTGCAGTTCAACTAGTTCCGAGAACACTTCAAATGTGTAGTTCTAGAGGCAAGATAGGGGTCAAATGGTATCTGACTGCCAAGGTCTTTCTGGATGGGAAAAATAGCAAGGATCTCCACAGGGGATTGACAAGGCATTGTGTGGATGCTTCATACGTATAACTGATTGATATAGGTCTTAGATTTTAATTATTCCAATAACCAGTTATTACCAAACTGTAAGTGTCCATAATTTTTCCTCCACCGGTCCTGCCAGAAAATGCACATTAACTATAATCCTAATGTCATTTCTCCTCCATTTAGTATTGTGTACAGATTATAGATTAACAATTCAGACTTGACTATTATGGTCCAAATATTTTTCTGTGGCAACAGGGAGTACATTCAATTTTTTTGTGTGATTTTTGCCAATTACTAATTGCTTTCCTTTTCTTTACCTTGACCTAACTAGAGGCATAGCAATTTTTTCACAATGTATTCAACTGTGGTGTCTTCTCTTTGTGTAAACTATGTTCAATTCAAAAGATCATTACTTGAAGTCCAGTAATTTACAAAATGACCCCAGTATTCATCCTTCATCTGCAATTCCTACTGCAGCAGTTCAGACTCTCCTCAGTCACTAGGTACTGAGGCAGATAATGTGGCCGATTCTTCCGCCTGCAAATTCATGATATGTATGACTCCCGCTGACACTGAAGGCCTTGACACAGTGACAGACTTTTTCCAGATCACTAAGGATTTTTCACGCAGTGTACTATGGTGGTTCCTATTCCTTGCAGGAAATGTCCTGCCATTTCAATTAGTGGGACAGGTGACACCTTGCTGACATTTCAGCAAACACCTAGGACAGTTGGAAATAGAATTAATCATGGTCTCTTAACTAAAACCAAGAATCTCATCTTGCCTCTAATTCACGAACCTAAATGAGCATCTTGAAACATAAGCTTTCAAAAGACAGCATTCCCTAAAGCATTTCTTACTTACACGCTTAGATTAACTGCAAAACGTATTTTTGTTTTTGAAAAAGGTTTACTATATGGTCATTTTATCTGTTTAATGGATAGTTGAAATCAAATGTTGATATATGAATATAAGCATTTATGTATATGTAAATACATTATATATATATATGTGTTATATATATATACACACACACAAACACTGTGTGTTTGTGTGTGTGTAAGTTGCCTTAGCCCTGGTCACTAGGATCACTCACACAGAGTAGCTTTTTAACTGATTTCTATTCAACCCGTCTTGCCCAGTCCAGTCCTCACTCCTCCTCTCCACTCCATCCTCTTCATGACAGGTAGAGCTTTCTTTAAAAGTACAGATTATGTCAAGTTGCTGCTTAAAGACCTTTGATGGTTGCCTTTAGGACAAATCCTTAACTCGTTCAATCCTCTGGATCCTCTCCAGCCTCGTATCATGTGACTTCCTCTCTCACTCTTGCTCCACCTCATTAGCTATTTTTAGGCAGCCCTCCTTATTCTCCCTTTTCTCAGGTACCATCCACATGCTATTTCCTATTCTAAATGTTCTCATCCCATTTCCATCCTCACTCCATGGATCTTTTACCCAGACAACTTTCTCTCAGGCTCAAGTTATTTTCTTTAGGGCATTCATCCCTGACACTGTAATGCCTAACGTTCTTGCCTAGACACGCCAAAGAATTGGTGTGGTGACTGACTACGGTGAGGGACAGAGACACGGACAGAGAGAGAGAAAAAGCTATAGGCTTTATTGAGCAGAGTGAAAGTAAGGGAGGAGACCACCCCTCATATTGTCTTATGCCCAATTTCTGCCTCCAAAGAAAGAAGAAGTAAAAACTAAAAGGCAGAAATGAAATCCACAGGCAGACAGCCCAATACCACACCCTGGACCTGGTAGTTAAAGATCGAACCCTGACCCAATCAGTTATGTTATCTATAGATTATAGACATTGTATAAAAAAGCACTGTGAAAATCCCTATCCTGTTTTGTTCCGATCTAATTACCGGTGCATGCAGTCCCCAGTCACGTACCCCCTGCTTGCTCAATCGATCACGACCCTCTCACACACACCCCCTTAGAGTTGTGAGCCCTTAAAAGGGACAGGAATTGCTCACTGGGGAGCTCAGCTCTTGAGACAGGAGTCTTGCTGACGCTCCTGGCTGAATAAACTCCTTCCTTCTTTAACTCAGTGTCTGAGAGGTTTTGTCTGTGGCTCTTCCTGCTACATTTCTTGGTTTCCTGACCGGGAAGCGAGGTGACCAGCGATTGGTCGAGGCAGCCCCTTAGGCCGCTTAGGCCTGCCCTGTGGAGCATCCCTGCAGGGGACTCCAGCCAGTTTGAGCGACGGTGGCTCCTGAGAGCGCTCCTGGGTAGACAATTGCCCCGGTGGAACACCTCCCCAGATCAATGCCTGGCAGGCCCCCGTGGAGGATCAACACAGTGGCTGAACACCGGGAAGGAACTGGCACTTGGAATCTGGACATCTGAAACTTGGTAATAGTATTTGGAACTTGCCCACTCCATTTGAGTGGAAGTATGGCCTGATCACCCATGGTATGCCTGTACCAGCACTTTGGTTTTGGTTTTGACTTGGTTTAAATTGCTTGACAGGACTGGTCTTGGGAACTTGCCTACTCCATTTGAGAGGAAGCATGGCCTGATCACCCACAGTGTACCTGTACTGGCACTTTGGTTTTTGTTTTTTACTTGACTTGGATTGCTTGATACTTTGGTTTTGGTTTCGACCTGGCTTGGATTTCTGGATACTCTGATTTTGGTTTTGATTCTGGTTTGGTGTAAACTGTAAAAGTGTGTGTGTGCCCTTTTTACCCATTCTTTGTTTTGAGGTGTGCGTGTGGTGTGACTGTGGTGTTTTGTCTCGAGGAAACATGGGTCAGGCACAAAGTAAGCCCACCCCACTAGGAACTATGTTGAAAATTTTCAAAAAGGGATTTAAGGGAAACTGTGGAGTCACTATGACACCAGGAAAACTGAGAACTTTGTGTGAGATAGACTGGCCAGCAGTAGAGGTGGGTTGGCCACCAGAAGGAAGACTGGACAAGTCCCTTGTCTCGAAAGTATGGCACAGCGTAACCTGTAAGCCAGGGTACCCAGGTCAGTTCCCATATATAGATTCTTGGTTACAGCTAGTTTTGGATCCCCAGCAGTGGTTAAGAGGACAGGCAGCAGCAGTACTAGTAGCAAGGGGACAGTTAGTTAAGGAAGGTCCTTGCTCCACCCACTGAGGGAAGTAGTCACCAAAAGTCCTGTCCGACCCAACACCAGAAGAATCATGGCAGGAATTTGTACCAGCAGTACCCCCTCCTTATCGGAAGGAAGGGCTCCCCACCCCTGAGCCCACAGCACCTCCACCTCCACCAGATAACCACACCCCTAGACCACCCAGAGTAGACAAAAGAAGTGAAGCTGCAGGAGAAACTCCTCCCGTGGCAGCTCGCTTATGGCCCAAGACTGGAATCCAAATGCCCCTGAGAGAGCAGCGTATACTGGGGTAGATGAGGACGGACACATGGTGGAAAGGGTGCCTTTATGTATCAACCTTTCACCTCTGCTGACCTCCTCAATTGGAAAAATAATACTCTGCCTTACACTGAAAAACTCAAGCTTTAATTGACTTGCTCCAAACTATTATACAGACTCATAATCCTACTTGGGCTGATCGCTACCAGCTGCTCATGTACTTCTTTAATACAGATGAAAGGCGAAGAGTGCTCCAGGTGGTAACTAAGTGGCTGGAGGAGCATGTCCCAGTCAATTACCAAAACCCCTAAGAATATATTAGAATTCAGCTGCCAGGAACAGACCCTCAGTGGGACCCAAATGAGGCACCAGACATGGAGAGGCTAAGACGGTACCATGAGGCATTAATAGAAGGTCTAAAGAAAGGGACTCAAAAGGCTATGAATGTAAATAAAGTCTCTGAGGTCATCCAAGGAAAAGAGGAGAGTTCAGCGTGATTCTATTAAAGACTGTGTAAGACTTACCGTATGTACACTCCTTTTGATTCAGATAGCCCTGAAAATCAGCGCATGACTAACATGGCTTTAGTTAGTCAAAGCATGGAAGATATCAGGAGAAAATTGCAGAAACAGGCTGGGTTTGCAGGTATGAATACCTCACAGTTACTGGAAATAGCCAATCAACCATTTGTGAATAGAGATGCAACAAGCCACAGAGAAAGCCGTAAGGAAGGCGAACGCCAGGCTAGGCAAAACGACGACTTACTGGCTGCAGCCATTAGGGGAATTCCCCCCAAAAGGAGAGGGAAAGGGGGGTTCCAGGAAGAATACGCAGTCTAATCGCCCACGCTTGCAACATAACCAATGCGCGTATTGTAAGGAAATAGGACACTGGAAAGATAAGTGTCCCCAACTGAAGGAAAAGCAAGGTGATTCAGAACAAAAGACCTCAGATAAAGATGAGGGAGCTTTTTTCAATCTGGCTGAAGGGGACAGGGCTCAAGTGCCCCCAAGGAGCCCATGGTCAGGATTACAACTAGGGGCAAGGACATTAAGTTTTTGGTCGATACTGGTGCTGAACATTCAGTAGTGGCCACCCCAGTTGCCCCCTTATCCAAGAAAACCATTGATATAATCGGAGCAACAGGAGTTTCCACTAAGTAGGCTTTCTATCTACCACGGACCTGCTCGGTCAGGGGACATGAGATAGTTCACCAGTTCTTGTACATGCCTGTCCCTTGCCCTTGCTGGGAAGAGACTTGCTTAGCAAGCTGAAAGCCACCATTTCCTTTACTAAACAGGGCTCTTTACAGCTAAAGTTACCAGGAACAGGAGTTATCATGGCCCTTACGGTCCCCTGGAAAGAAGAATGGAGACTTTTTCTAACCAAGCCAGGCCGAGAGATAAAACCAGCTCTAGCTAAGCAATGGGCCTGAGTATGGGCAGAGGATAATCCTCCGGGACTGCTGGTCAACCAAGCCCCCATACTCATAGACATTAAGCCTGGGGCCTAACCAATTAGACAAAAGCAGTATTCGGTTCCCAGAGAAGCTCTTGAAGGAATCCAGGTTCATCTCAGGTGCCTGAAAGCCTATGGAATTATAGTTCCTTGCCAGTCTCCATGGAACACCCCCCTGCCTGCCTGTCCCTAAGCCAGGGACCAAGGACTACCGACCAGTACAGGACTTGCACTTGGTCAACCAAGCTACAGTGACTCTGCACCCAACAGTTCCTAACCCTTACACATTGTTAGGGCTGCTGCTGGCTGAGGACAGCTGGTTTACCAGTCTGGACTTAAAAGATGCCTTCTTCAGCATCAGACTTGCTCCTGAGAGCCGGAAGCTATTTGCTTTTCAGTGGGAAGATCCGGAGTCAGATGTCACTACTCAGTACACTTGGACTTCCCCAAGGGTTCAAGAACTCCCCTACTTTGGGGAGGCCCTGGCTTGAGACCTGCAAAAGTTTCCTGCTAAAAAGCTAGGCTATGTCTTGCTCCTGTCCGTGGATGACCTTCTGCTGGGACACTCCACGGCAATCGGGTGCAAGAAAGGGATGGATGCCCTGCTCAGCACCTGGAGGACTGTGGGTATAAGGTGTCCAAGAAGAAAGCTCAGATCCACAGACAGCAGATACACTACCTGGAATTCACTATTCAGAAAGGGGAGCACAGCCTGGGTTCAGAAAGAAAGCAGGTCATCTGCAGCCTACCAGAACCTAAAACCAGAAGGCAAGTAAGGGAATTCCTAGGAGCTGTGGGGTTTTGCAGATTATGGATTCCAAACTTTGTAGTACTAGCCAAACCTTTGTACAGGGTTACAAAGGTGGGGCGATAGGAAGCCTTTTGAATGGGGGCCTCTACAACAGCAAGCCTTTTGTAAGTTAAAGGAAAAACTTATGTTGGCCCCAGCCCTAGGACTACCAGATTTGACAAAGCCCTTTACACTCTATGTGTCAGAAAGAGAAAAAAATGACAGTTGGAGTTTTAACCCAGACTGTGGGGCCCTGGCTAAGGCCAGTGGCCTCTCTCTCAAAACAACTAGATGGGGTTTCCAAAGGCTGGCCACCATGTCTAAGGGCCCTGGCAGCAACAGCCCTGTTAGCACAAGAAGCAGATAAACTAACCCTTGGGCAAAACCTGAATATAAACGGCCCCCATGCTGTGGTAACTTTGATGAATACCAAAGGACATCATCGGCTAACAAATGTTAGATTAACCAAGTACCAAAGCTTTCTATGTGAAAATCCCTGCATAACTACTGAAGTCTGTAACACCCTAAATCCCACCACCCTGCTCCCAGTATCAGAGAGCCAGGTCAAGCATAACTGTGTAGAGGTGTTGGACTCAGTTTATTCCAGCAGACCTGACCTTCGGGACCAGTCATGGGCATCAGTAGACTGGGAGTTATACGTGGATTGGAGCAGCTTCGCTAATCCACAAGGAGAAAGATGTGCAGGATATGCGGTGGTAACTTTGGATGCTGTCATTGAAGCCAAACCATTGCCACAGGGCACTTCGGCCCAGAAGGCTGAGCTCATTGCTTTAACTCGGGCTCTAGAACTCAGTGAAGTTAAGACTGTAAACATCTACACTGACTCTCAATATGCCCTTCTAACCCTCCAAATGCATGGAGCATTATAAAAGGAAAAGGGCCTGTTAAACTCTGGGGGAAAGGACATAAAATATCAACAAGAAATTCTACAATTATTAGAGGCAGTGTGGAAACCTCAGTGTAATGTAAATGGGGAGCCGAGCAAGAAGACACGAGTAAGATGAGAACAAAGGTAGCCTTTATTGGGCTCGCGGGCGAGGTTCACCGGTCCTCTAGGGGGAGGACCCAGGAAGTCGCGCTTGGGGCTGGTATTGGGGGCCTTTTATACAGCAAGGTAGGCGGGGTTTGTAGGTTTCGGTTTCTGAGGAATGAGGTGCCCAGGAGCTTGCGCAGAGCGGGGGTTTTTTGGCAGGTGTGGGCTTTTTTCGTGCGCTGAGAGTCTTAGCAGGAAGTGAAGAGCGGGGAGTCCTAACAAAGGGCCTGCCATGCCGGGTGATACCGCCATGTTGGGTCTAGATTCCTGCTTAACACTCAGAAGGTGGCAGTCATGCACTGCAGGGGACACCAATGAGCTTCCACCTCAGGGGCCTCAGGAAACTCCCGAGTTGATTCAGAAGCTTGAAAAGCAGCATCTACCCCTTACCTGGCATCAGTAGCAGCCCCTTTACTCCCTCAAACACCTGACCTGGTACCTACCTATTCTAAGGAAGGAAACGACTTCTTCCATGCAGAAGGGGGGCAAGTGATAAAAGGAGGACGGATCAGACGACCAGATGGGAGGGTAGCTGTGCCGCAGTTGCTGGGAGCCACAATCGTATTGGTCATGCATGAAACCACTCATCTAGGGCAAGAGTCACTTGAAAAATTGTTAGGCCGGTATTTCTGTGTCTCACACTTGTCAGTCCTTGCCAAAGCAGTAGCATAACAGTGCATTATTTGCCGATAGCACAATGCGAGGCAAGGCCCCACTGTTCCGCCCGGCATACAAGCTTATGGAGCGTCTCCTTTTGAGGATCTTCAGGTGGATTTCCCAGAAATGCCGAAATGTGGAGGTAACAAGTATTTGCTGGTTCTTGTGTGTACTTACTCTGGGTGGGTGGAGGCTTATCCAACACGAACTGAAAAGGCCTACGAGGTAAACTGTGTGCTTCTCCGAGATCTTATTCCTAGGTTTGGACTGCCCTTACGAATCGGCTCAGATAACAGGCCGGTGTTTGTGGCTGACTTGGTACAGAAGATAGCAAAAGCATTAGGAATCACCTGGATGGTACATGCTGCCTACCGACCTCAGAGTTCCGGAAAGGTGGAGCAATTGAATCAGACTGTCAAAAGTAGTTTAGGGAAAGTATGTCAGGAAACAGGATTAAAGTGGATACAGGCCCTTCCTATGGTATTTTTTTAAATTAGATGCACTCCTTCTAAGAAAACAGGATACTCCCCTTATGAAATACTGTATCATAGGCCTCCTCCTGTACTACAAGGAGCTTCCAGGCACTCCCCGAGAGTTAGGTGAAATTGAATTACAGTGACAGCTACAGGCTTTAGGAAAAATTACACAAACAATGTCAACTTGGGTAAATGAGAGGTGTCCCATCAGCTTATTCTCCCCAGTTCACCCTTTCTCTAGAGGTGATCACGTGTGGATCAAGGACGTAGCCCCTTTGCAACCACGGTGGAAAGGACCTCAGACCATCATCCTGACCACTCCAACGGCTGTAAAGGTAGAAGGAATCCCAGCCTGGATCCACCACAGCCATGTGAAACCTGCAGCTGATGAAACCTGGGAGGCAACACCGAGCCTGGACAACCCCTGCAAAGTGACTCTGAGGAGGACGACAAGCCCTGCTGCAGGCACACCCGGAAGCTAACTGGTCTACGCATGGGCGAAGCACGAGGAGAATCACCGTGGGACTCATTTTCCTTATACTTTGGACTTGTATGATAAAAACTTCCAATGATTTTCCCGGCATAGAGGACTGCTTTCAGTGTATACATCAGATGACCGAGGTAGGGCAACAAGTTAAAACAACCTTTCTGTTCTATAGTTACTCTGACTGCCTAGGAACTTTAAAAGGAATGTGTTTATATAATGACACACAGTACAAGGTATGTAGCCCAGGAAATGACCAACCAGATGTGTGTTAAGACCCCTCTGAGCCTCCCATGTCCACAGTTTTGGAAATAAGATTAAGGACTGAAGATTGGTTGGGACTCATAAATGATATAAGTAAAGTATTAGCCAGAACAGAAGAAAAAGGGGTGCCCAAACGTATAATATTGAAATGTGATGCCTGTGCCATCATTAATAGCAATAAGTTAGGAAGGGGATGTGGCTCTTTTAGTTGGGAAAAAGGCTACATGACCGAAAATCAGTACATTTGTCATGAATTAGGACTGTGTGGAAATGAATGTGGACAATGGTCTTGTGTTGTTTGGGTCACTTGAATAAAAAATGAAAAGGATCCAGTCCCCCTTCAGAAAGGAAAAAATGGCCCTTCCTGCACTAAGGGACAATGTAACCCCTCAGAGCTAGTAATAACCAATCCCCTTGATCCTCGCTGGAAAGAAGGGGGGTATGCGACTTTAGGAATCAACAGGGCTGGACTGGATCCTCGAGTAAATAGCTTGGTTCAGGAAGAAGTTTACAAACGCTCTCCTGAGCCGGTGTTTCAAACTTTCTATGATGAACTAAATGTGCAAGTACCAGAAATTCCAGGAAAAACAAGAAATTTGTTTTTGCAATTAGCCGAGCATGTAGCCCAGTCTCTCAATGTCACTTCATGTTATGCATGTGGAGGAACTGTAATGGGAGATCAATGACCATGAGAAGCCTGAGAATTGGTACCTACAGACCCAGTGCCTAATGAATTCCTGGCTCAAAAGAATCACCCTGGTAATTTCTTGGTCCTAAAACCTGAATTATTGGACAATATTGCATAGCTAGAGAAGGAAAAGAATTCACTTACCCCTTCGGACGACTTAGTTGTCTGAGACAGAAACTGTATAATGGTACCACAAAATCAGTCACTTGGTGTTCAAATCAAACAGAGGAATCCATTTAGTAAATTTCCAAATTTGCAAACCATGTGGACCCACCCGGAGTCCCACCAGGACTGGACAGCCCCCATTGGATTATACTGGATATGTGGGCATAGAGCTTACACCAAATTACCTGACCAGTGGGCAGGTAGTTTTGTTATTGGCACTGTTACCCCATCTTTCTTCCTACTGCCCATAAAAACAGGCGAACTCCAGGGCTTTCCTCTCTATGCTTCCAGCAAAAAGAGAAGCATAGGAAATTGGAAAGATGATGAATGGCCCCCTGAGAGAATCATACAATATTATGGGCCTGCTACTTGAGCACAACATGGCTTGTGGGGATACCGGACCCCCATTTACATGATCAACCGAATTGTATGGTTACAAGCTGTCCTAGAAATAATCACTAATAAAACTGGCAGAGCCTTGACTATTCTGGCCCAGCAAGAAACTCAGATGAGAAATGCTATCTATCAAAATAGATTGGCTCTGAACTACTTGCTAGCAGCTGAAGAAGGGGTCTGTAGGAAATTTAACCTTACTAATTGCTGTCTACACATAGATGATCAAGGGCAAGTAGTTGAAGACATAGTTAGAGATATGACAAAACTGGCACACATCCCCATGCAAGTGTGGCATGGATTTGATCATGGGACCATGTTTGGAAAATGGTTCCCAGCGTTAGGAGGATTTAAAACCCTTATAATAGGAGTTATAATAATAGGAACCTGCTTACTGCTCCCTTGTTTGCTACCTGTACTTCTTCAAATGATAAAAAGCTTCATCACTACCTTCATTCACCAAAATGCTTCAGCATAAGTGTACTATATGAATCACTATTGATCTGTCTTGCAAGAAGACATGGGTAGTGAGAATGAAAGTGAGAACTCCCACTACTGAGTGAGATTCTCAAAGTGGGGGGAATAAGGGAGGAGACCACCCCTCATATTGTCTTATATCCAATTTCTGCCTCCAAAGAAACAGGTAAAAACTGAAAGGCAGAAATGAAATCCACAAGCAGATGGCCCAGCACCACACCCTGGGCCTGGTAGTTAAAGATTGAACCCTGACCTAATCAATTATGTTATCTATAGATTATGGACATTGTATAGAAAAGCACTGTGAAAATCCCTGCCCTGTTTTGTTACGATCTAATTACCAGTGTATGCAGCCCCCAGTCACGTACCCCCTGCTTGCTCAATCGATCACGACCCTCTCACATGCACCCTCTTAGAGTTGTGAGCCCTTAAAAGGGACAGGAATTGCTCACTCGAGGAGATCGGCTCTTGAGACAGGAGTCTTGCCAATGCTCCTGGCTGAATAAACTCCTTCCTTCTTTAACTGGGTGTCTGAGGGGTTTTGTCTATGGCTCTTCCTGATACAAAAGTACAAAGCTTCCACAGCATGGAAGGGGTCCTGAATGGGTAGCCACTGCTAGTTTGGTTATTCCCCTGTTAAACTTTTTAAGGCGGGAGATACGTGAGGTGGGAAGCTTGTCACAGGAGCAAGAAACAAAGGCAGTAGATTATTTTGTGACATGTCTTAGATTGGAGGAAGACAAGAATTGCAACTTAGGTTTTATCTACTTTATGACCTTGCGGCAGCATGGCAAAGATGACAGGATCTTACAGGACTTTACAAAGTGTGTTCACAAGCAATTGGAATTGGGAGTATAGATAAGGTTTGCTGGTCACAGAAAAACGGGCAGTTACCATTCCTTTTACTTTAGTTTCAGGGGAGAGGGAAGGGAGAGAGGGAGAGAGGACACAGGGAAACTTACAGCAAAATTTTTGCTGTTTATAGCTTTCTTGGGGAAGAAAACACATGCACAAATCCTGGTGTTGGGAATATTTTAAGCATCTATCTTCAATATTATTCATCCAGGACTGAAGGAAGTCCTGATGCAGGAAATGAGTGAGTTTCACGACTTTCTGAGCCCCTACTTGACCCAGGAAACCCAGCTGGCAGCTCCTCTCAACACTATAGGCTAAGTTAGATCTCTCCCATGTTAGTCCATTTTATATCACTATAAAGGAATACCTGAGGGTGGGTAATTCATAAAGAAAAGATGCTTATGTATCTCACAGTTCTGCAGGCCATAGAAGAAGCATGGCACCAGTATCTGCTCTGGTCAGAACTTCAGGAAGCTTTTAATCTTGGTGGAAGGGGAGCAAATATCACACCGTGAGAGAGGAAAGGAGAAAGAGAAGAGAGGAGGTACCAGGATCTTTTTAACAGATCTCGTGGGAACTAATAGAACAAAACTCATTACCACAAGGACAGCACCAAGCCATTCATGAGGGATCTGCTCCTGTGATCTGAACGCCTCCCACCAGGGCCCACCTACAACACTGGGGATCCATTTTTAACCTAAGATTTGTAGAGGACAGTTATCCAGATGATATCGCCTCCACGATAGCACTTCGTATTTCTCCAGCAAAACCTTTGTCACACTGTATGGTAATTTCCTCAACAAAGGAGCCACATACATGGTAGGTCTCTACTATTTAGCATGATGTCTATATTTATAGTTGTAGAAGCGATTAAAAAAAAAAGGCAATTATGGAAAAATATTTAGGATGACAAATAAGCACAATTTAAATGATTAGATATTAAAGAAAGAAAATCCTTTGGCTTGTACAGATTTATACCAGACAAAAGGATTTTGAATTTCTATTAATTTGATGTTTAATGGGGAATTTATAACACTAGTATGCATATATTTATAGAACTATTGCATTATTTTTAAACGTATTTATGTGTTTCTGCTCTAGGTCTTTTACAATTTTGTACTATTAAAACTTTGCTCATGTTTATTGTAAAATTTTACTTTTAATAGTCAAAGACTTAGTAGAATCTATTTCAATGTTTTCGTGAGTCGTTTCTTATGTCTACACATCATTGTTTAAGGAAACTCAGTTTGGAAAATATATGGGAGAATGATCAGAACATAGACTGTCAAAAGCTGTTTATCAGGATTATTGGTGAATTATGTCTTTCAGTTTTGAGTTACAAGTCTCAAGCTGCAACTAACCCAACTAAGTAATATCACTTTCTTTAATTGAAGATGATCTAACTTTTAAGTTTGAATGGTTCTTAAGATTTATGTAATGCCACTGAAGGGATGGATACTCTTCCATGCTGGACCATGGTAGCGTTTGTTGAAATGCATGTTACCCTGTATGGACTTCAGTGTCTACCACTAAGGTCACAGTATCATTGTCTTTCACTCCCAAACTTAAGTACTTTCTAAGTACTGTGTGTTTCCAGCAGTTTGGAGCTTCTTTTAGGGTGACAAAAATATTTTTGACATTTTTGCTTGACATGAGAGTAAACTCTGAGGCTATTTTAGGTCACTACTGCTTCAAAATGGCCTTCCATCCTTCCAAGCTTGTGCTGCCCTGCCTTTTCCAGTATAGAGTGAGATCTTACTTTTCAAGCCTGACCAAACACTGGGACAGCAAACCACCTGTTCCCGAATCTCTAATATCTTACTCTAGGACCCCTTGAATCCTGCAAATGAGAGCCACTAAAATAACCTGCTTTTGAATCCTATCTGATTCTCCACCCCCCTGCACCCTAACCTAGTCCATCAACTGTTTCTGCTATGAACATAAGAGTATTTTCAGTTGTACATTCTTCCAGCCCGTACTCCTCCCACTTAGAACTTTTTGAATTTCAAAAAATTCAAAATTTTTATCCTATCATTTTTATATTCTGCTATAGCAAACCTCCCTTGAGCTAAGAGATATTCACAGGCTGGTACCCAGATGAAAGAGGCATCAAAATAACAAAATACAAGATAAAAAATAAAACAGTCCTGGCGCCATGGCTCCCACCTATAATCTCAGCACTTTGGGAGGCCAAGGCGGGCGGATCACCTGAGGTCAGGAGTTTGAGACCAGCCTGGCCAACATACTGAAACCGTGTCTCTACTAAAAATATTAAATAAAAAAAAAAAAATAGCTAGGAGTGGTGATGGGTGCCTGTAATCCCAGCTGCTTGGGAGGCTGAGGCAGGAGAATTTCTTGAACCCAGGAGGCGGAGGTTGCAGTGAGGTGAGATTGTGCCATTGCAGTCCAGCTTGGGCGACGGAGTGAGACTTCATCTCAAAAAAAAAAGAAAAATTAAAAAAAGTTCACTATTAAAAAAATATTCTAATACATATGGACAGGAAAAACTTATACTATAGTTCTCCTTTCCCTTGCTATTGGGGTATTCCATCTTGTAGTAGCACAGCTTCTAGTAGTCTCAACCTAGGTTATTTACAGATGCAACCAGAAGTCCCATTTAGTTTAGTTCACAGGACTCTGTAAACAGCATAATATGCTATACACACCCCGCTCGTAGGGGAGACCATCAAACACATTCCAGCTGTTTTGCCTCCAATGCATTTCCAAAACAAGAAAACTTTCCACTTAGGTTTTTGTGGGGTTTTCCATGTTTGATTAATTTCAAAGACATTGGTCAGAAAACTTGAGACTGAATATAGGACATTTTATTCAAACCACAATCTTCTTTAGAAGGCTGAGTGGGGTTTCTTAGGGAGAGCACAGTTCAACCGAAAATTCCATTTGCCTTTTCATATTTTGTTTTTATTTTTTATTTCTATAGGTTTTTGGAGAACAGGTAGTATTTGGTTGCATGAGTAAGTTCTTTAGTGGTTATTTGTGGGATTTTGGTGCACCCTTTACTGGAGCACAATACACTGAACCCAATTTGTAGTCTTTTATCCCTCACCCCCCTCCCACCTTTTCCTCTGAGTCCTCAAAGTCCACTGTATCATTCTTACATCTTTGTGTCCGCATAGCTTAGCTCCCACTTAGGGCAACACAGGTTTAGTTTTCCATTCCTGAGTTACTTGACTTAGAATAACAGTGTCCAATTCCATCCAGATTGCTGTGAATGCCATTAATTCCTTCCTTTTCACGGCTGAGTAGTATTCATACATATATATATACACACACACACATATACACACATATATACATGTATATATACACATATACACATGTATATATACACACATATACATGTATACATATATATACACACACACACACACACACCAGTTTATTCACTTGTTGACTGATGGGCATTTGGGCTCGTTCCATATTTTTGCAATTGTGAATTGTGCTGCTATAAACATGCATGTGCAAGTATTTTTTGTATAATGACTTATTTTCTTCTGGATACTCAGTAGTGGGATTGCTGGATCAAATGGTAGTTCTACTTTTAGCTCTTTAAGGAATCTTCACACTTTTTTCCATAGTTGTTGTATTAGTTTACATTCCCCACCAGCAGTGTAGAAGTGTTTCCTTCTAATCACATCCACGCCAATATCTATTATTGTTTGGTTTTTTGATTATGGCCATTCTTGCAGGAGCAAGGTTACTACCTTGTGGTTTTGATTTGCATTTCCCTGATCATGACTGATATTGAGCATTGTTTTCATATATTTGTTGGCTGTTAGTATATCTTCTTTTGAGAATTGTCTATTTATGTTCTTAGCCCATTTTTCAATGGAATTGTTTTTTTTTTTTTTTTTTTCTTGCTGATTTGTTTGATTTCCTTGTAGATTCTGGATAATAGTCCTTTGTAATATGTATAGATTATAAAGATTTTCTCCCACTCTGTGGGTTGTCTGTTAACCATTCCTTTTGCTGTGCAAAAGCTCTGTAGTTTTATTAGGTTCCAACTATTATCTTTGTTTTTATTGCATTTGCTTTGGATTCTTGGTCATGAAATCCTTACCTAAGTCAATGTCTAGAAGGGTTTTTCCAATGTTATCTTCTAGAATTGTTATAGTTTCAGATCTTAGATTTAAGTCTTTGATCTACCTTGAAATGATTTTTGTATAAGGTGAGAGATGAGGATCCAGTTTCATTCTCCTACATATGGCTTGCCAATTATCCCAACACCAGTTGTTGAATAGGGTATCATTTGCTCCCTTTATGTTTTTGTTTGCTTTAAGATGAGTTGGCTGTAAGTATTGGGTTTATTTTTCGGTTTTCTATTCTATTCCATTCGTCTATATGCCTACTTTTATACAAGTACTATGCTGTTTTGGTGACTATGGCATTTTAGTATAGTTTGAAATCAGGTAATGCAATGCCTCCAGATCCTTAGTCATGCTTTAGCTACGTGAGCTCTTTATGGTTTCACATGAATTTTAGGATTGTTTTTTCTAGTTCTATGATGAACAATGGTGGTATTTTGATGGAAATTGTGTTGAATTTGTAGATTGCTTTTGGCAGTATGGTCATTTTCATAATATTGAGTCTACCCATCCATGAGCATGGAATGTGTTAACATTTGTTTGTGTCATCTATGTTCTTTCAGCAGTGTTCTGTAGTTTTCCTTGTAGAGATCTTTCACCTCCTTCGTTGGGTATCTTCCCAAGTATATATATATATATTTTTGCAGCTATTGTAAAAGGGGTTGAGTTCTTGATTTGATTCTCAGCTTGGTCGCTATTGGTGTATAGAAGAGCTACTGGTTTGTATACATTAATTTTGTAACCAGAAACTAAATTTATCAGTTCCAGGAGCTTTTTGGGGGAGTCTTTAGGGTTTTCTAGGTATACTATCATATCATAAAAAAGCCCACTTTCTCATACATAAAAAAGATTTGTGTGATGCAGAGAAGTTTATCATCCATTTGCCTTTTCACTTAATATTTTCTGAATCTGGTTCTTTTGGTCTATAATGAGATGTTGGGAAACTTCTCTGCATCACACAAATCTTTTCTATGTATGAGAAAGTGGACTTTTAAACCTTCTATGAAATGCTTTTCAACCTCAGGAGCAACTATATATAAAACCATACCATCTTCCCTCTTAACACATTGAAAGAATATAGCAAAACAATTCTCTCCTGATTCTGAGAACATATGTTTACTAGCATATGGTTAATAAACTTAGTTCAAAGAATTCCCTGATTACTTCATATTTATGTAACATTTTACTGAACATCTTTTTATGGATCTGTTTTAATTTTGTTTTAGATGCAGTTCTATTCTTTAAAAACATCTAATTTTTCTGTGAAAATAACTCATGCATGCAGAAAACTGGAAAAACAAAAAAAAATCATATAAAGAATTGGCTATTTTTCCGCTAAATAGAGAACACCTTTATTAATACATGCTTCTTTTTAAAAATTATTTTATTGATTACATCTATATTTTTATATTGATTTTGAAATTGTATCAGAATAATGAATACAGTTAAATTCTTTCATTAAAATTTTTATAGTCTAAATGTTTGTGTCCCCCTGGTCACATTTACATGTTCAAGTCCTAACCCACAATGTGATGAAATTAGGAGGTAGGACATTTGAGAGGTCATTACTGCACAAGGGCTTTTTCTTTAATATTTATGGGATACATGACGATATGGGAGGGGCCAGGGAAGCGCTGGGTAGAGAAAGGCAAGTCCCTGGCTAGGGTTTCACCCTGGGGCCTGTGCCTATGGACCTAGGTGAGGACAGGCACTCCTGCCTTCGTGCCCAAATGTTGCATTTTCCAAGACCATCCCGGCCCGCCACGCCTCCACCCTGGACCTGTTAAAACCCAAGACCTTAGGGAGCAGATACACAAGTGGCTGGATAAGAGGAGCAGATTGGTGGAAGAAGATACAAGCAGCTGGACCTCCAGAGAAGCAGATTGGTTGAAGAGGAAAAGAGCGCTGGACATGAAGAGGAATGGATGGGTAGAGGAAGATACAACAGGCTGAACCTGGAGAGGACCTGGGGAGCACACCCACAGGCACCGGCACAGAAGCAGGCCGTTGACTGGCAGAACGACATGGAGTTTGGACACGGTGGCTGGAGGACAGCCTGGCCGCTGCGGCCTGACTCCAGGGGAAAACCATTTCCCTTCTGACTCCCCCAATCGCTGAGAGCTACTTCCACTCAATAAAAGCTTGCATTCATTCTCCAAGCCCACGTGTGATCCGATTTTTCTGGTACACCAAAGCAAGAAACTGAGATACAGACAGCCCTCTGTCTTTGTGACAAGGTAGAGGGTCTGATTGAGCTGGTTAATACAAGCTGCCTATAGACAGCAAACTAAAACAGCACCCTGTAACACACACCCACGGGGGCTTCAGGAGCTGTAAACATCCACCACTAGATGCTGCGGTAGGGTCGGAGCCCCACAGTCTGCCTGTCTGTATGCTCCCCTAGAGGTTCGAGCAGCAGGGCCCTGAAGAGGCGAGCCACTCCCCCCGTCACACACGCTGCGAGGGGGACAAGGGAACCTTTTCTATTCCAATGAGATATTTTGATACAGGCATTCAAGGCATAATAATCACATCATGGAAAATGAAGTATCCAACTCCTCAAACACTTACCCTTTGTTTTATAAACAATCCAGTTACATTCTTTTAGTTATTTTAAAACATATTTTGACTAGAGTCACCCCGTTGTACTATCAAATACTAGGTTTTTGTTTTGTTTTGTTTTTGTTTTTTCTGAGATGGAGCCTGGCTCTATCGCCCAGTCTGGAGTGCAGTGGTGCGATTTCGGCTCATTGCAACCTCCTCCTCCCAGGTTCAAGCAATTTTCATGCCTCAGCCTCAGCCTCCCCTCCTCCTCCCAGGTTCAAGCAATTCTCATGCCTCACCTCCCGAGTAGCTGGGACTACAGGTGCACATCACCATGCCAGACTAATTTTTTGTATTTTTAGTGGAGACAGGGTTTTACCATGTTTGCCAGGCTGCTCTCAAACTCCCAACCTCAAGTGATCTGCCCACCTTGGCATCTCAAAGTGCTGCAAGTGTGAGCCACCACGTCCAGCCTGTACCCATTTCTTATCTTTTATAAAGGATTAGTGTCTTTATAAAAGAGGCATGAGAGAGACTCCTCACCTCCTCCACCATGTGAAGACACAGCCAGAAAATGCCGTTGTGAAGCAGAAAGCCAGCCCTCATTAAACACCAGTAACTCAGTCTGAGACTGCCCAGCCCCTAGAACTGTTAGAAATAAATTTGTCATTTACAAACAACCCGGTCTATGGTATTTTGCTTTGGCAGCCCAAATAGACTAAGACTATATCCTTATATGTAGGATATAAACATATCCTATAATGATTGGTTAGCTATCTGCTTTCCATAATTTAACTATTTTTCCATTGATAGACATTTTTGTTATTTCCTTTAAGTTTCAACTCTTGCATAAATCCCAGTCAGCATTTTGGATAATTCTTATCTATCTAGAAGTGGAATTACTATGCCATAGTAATTCCATAGCAATCACTCCTGAGAATGTGGCCGAATGCGTGTAATTAAAGGTGGTCCACAGCCCTCCCCAGAAGGCTACAAGCATAGAGTGTCTTGAATCCCTGACACCTCTAGTGGGTCAAGATAAGTAGAGGTCTTGAACCTAGAAGCTAGTGCAGCTATAATTTCCCCTTTCCCGCCTGATAATTATTTAATGTTTTTCATTTTCGCCATTTTTTGCTAAATCGTTACAACTTTTTGAAGCTTTGTTTTAGAATGTATTATTTAATAGTTTCTAGATTTTACTCAGGGTTACACTCCGTTCATTGCATTTTAGAAATTTAATACATACTAAGCTCTCTCACATCTAGGTGAGATTCATTTTTTAAAAAATATATGGATACTTGAAACATTTCGTTGTTTTTGGATAGTATAAAAATGGATTCAACATTAAGACTAAAACTCTTTATCTCAGTCTTGGTTAGAAATGATACTTAAGTGCAATAGACAGAAAATTCAAAATAACAGTTAAACAACATGAAGATTTTCTTCTCTCTCATAAAACAAATCTAAAGGTAGTTAATCAAGATCAAAAATGATAACTCCATTGTCATCAGCCACCCAAATTTCTTCATTTTCTCTGCTACGCTAGTCCATGGCTGTCTTATCAACATGACCTCCTGGTCTGAGACCGATACTGAATTTCCAGCTACATGTCTGTGTTCTAGATAGTTCTAGATAGCTAGAAGGAGCAAGAGGAAATGGCAAACAGGTCATATCACCTAACTGAGCCGGATGCCTTGTGGAATCTTCCCACAACACTGCCTTTAGGGAGTCCCACACTACTTCATATACATCTCTCTGGTCAGAACCCAGTTCTGTGTTCACATCAACTGCAACACAGGCTGAGAAACATAATATCCTAGCTGGGTTTGACATCGAAGTGAATAGATAAACTATCAAGATTATATTACCAACAACAACAACAAAAAGCTGTTAGGAAAGGGAAAAAAAATCATACTTACTGGGCTACTGAAAATTTTCACATTTTTGGGGTGTTTTAATCTTTCAAAAAAAGATCACATGGCCTCAATAAAATTATCTAACAGGTCCCTGCTGTATATTAAATGAATTTTATTTTCCTAAATTTTTGATTAATTTTTCTTCAAATTACAAAACATCTCCTTACTTCCTTTTGTGATTATCTTTATTACAAATTTAAAAATTCATGACCACTGTATTTTCATAAGACACTTTAATGCATTGACTTTCCCTTAAATTCAACTTGGTCTGAAATTAATATGGTCAACCTGACTTTATTCTTATTGCTTAATAAATTATTGCCTAATCTTTAATTTTTAACTTCATATCAGTAATTTTGCTTCCCAGGTATCTCATAAATAGTTGAACTTTATTTTTAATTGAATATCCTTAACTTAATGTGAAACTTCGAACCATTTGAATGAGTTGTGGCTGGTTTTCTGTTCCCCCGTTTTATGTCTTCAGAGTTTCGTGCTTCTCACTTTGCTCATTCTTTGTTGCATATGTTATGAATCTCAATAAACTATGCTTCATTTGTGTCTACCTTTTCAGTGATTTTGTGGTTTTAATTTACTAAGATGTTTCACAAAATCACATATTTAACATGCATTAATTATATTCAAGTAGATATCAGTATGTTTCTATTTGTTAGATAAAAATTGTAGCACTTTATATATCTCTGCTCAACTATTCAAAGTATTTTATACCATAAAGAGTTTTATGTAAAGAAAAATTGTTTTGATAATTGATGTTCTTAGTTCTGCAATTAGATAGTGGTATACTTTGAGCTCTTCCACATGAGAAGATTTTCTGCTGCTTTCCCACATGGATGATTGTTCAGTTACAGAAAATCCTTGCTTAATTCTATTTTCCCTTTTAAAATATCTAGATAACTTACTACATTGTTTTCTCAAGTTTAATATCACAAACCAAGTAAGAAGCCAGTCTAACAATTGTTTTTGATCATTTGATTTTTATACTATTGTCCGTGTTAAGTTTTTCTTTCTTCTTTTGAATTCCTTTATTAGAGTTTGCATCATTTTGCTGCACATTTGTGTATTCCGGAAGTTTGATTTTCTATCAATTCTAATATGCCTTTTAATTCTACTATAGCATTTCTAGTTTCCTTTAGCCATCCATCCTTAGGAAACAGACATATTCAGATATAAGAATGTCATTCATCAGTGATCTAAACAAATTTAGGTTGTTTTATCTTCATTTATTATATGCTTGTTTTGAGCAACTAGACTCTAGTTTTCATGTTCTTTGCATTATCAATTCCGATTTTTTCTTCTTCTATCATAGACTGCAAAAGCCACATTGATGAAAATTGAAAAGGCGTGGTGGTCCATTGTATTATGTGAGTGGCTGACACAGCATGTAAAGTGCACTAAACTGTAGAGATATGAAGCACCTTTCATATTGTATGATATATATGATCATATACCTGTAGTTATAACTTTAAAGAATATATTTCACCTTATCAAAGTCTCAGATTTCAGCCAAGAACCGTACTGAGAGAAAGTTAAAGTTTTCTTCCTACATCCTTTCTGGACTATCCTCAAGAAAAAAGGAGTACAATCCAGTGAAGAGTGCTGGTTCAGTTTTCTGATAAAAATGTGTTAACCCCCATTCTTCTGTAAAGTAACAGAACATAAAGGTTGCGATAACACAGACCCTGGAATCCGAATGTATGATTCCAGTAGAATTTATCAAATTTGCCTCAGCCACTTGTAAAATGTGGAAAATCCTAACTATTTCACAAGTTTGCTGTAAGGATTAAACCTCATATTATAGATGCAACGGTTAGAACAGTGCCTGTCATCCAGGAAGCTTATACAAGTGTTAGCTGTCATTACCAATTTGTCAAACCCACCCCCCACCCCAGATCAATCCAATCATTCATTGAATTCTGTGAGATTCATGATTGGTCATAGTTTTCGTTTGCTTTCATGTGTATCTACTTGCAATTAGGAGACTGCTAGGATTGTTATCCAAATAAGATTCTAAACCAGAAACCAAAGGATGCCTTCGATCGATTACTCCAATGATGTGAACTATCCTCTTCTAACTCACATTTCATCAAGGACATAGAAAATCTCCCTCATGGATTTTTTTTTTTTTTTTTTTTTTTTTTTTTTTTTTTTTTTTTTTTTTTGGAAACGGAGTCTTGCTCTGTCTCCCAGGCTGGAGTGCAGTGGCGTGATCTCAGTTCACTGCAAGCTTGGCCTCCCGGGTTCACACCATTCTCCTGCCTCAGCCTCCTGAGTAACTGGGAGTACAGGCGCCCACCACCAGTCCCGGCTAATTTTGTATTTTTAGTAGAGACCGGGTTTCACTGTGTTAGCCAGGATGGTCTCGATCTCCTGACCTCATGATCTGCCTGTCTCGGACTCCCGAAGTGCTGGGATTACAGGTGTGAGCCACCGCACCCAGCCCACTGGATTTGTTTTCTTAAAGCAATTCTCAAGGCTGTGGTCACCTTAATTCTTCCTACCACTACAGTGAACAACTTAATGGCAAACACCATGACTTATCATAAGATTTGTACAAGGATTTAATGCATCCCTGACAGAATCTGCCACTTCAGTGTTTCAAATGAAGAAATGAATTAATGAAAAAATAATAAAAAGACAGAACATCCATATAACCAATCAAGTTCTATTTTCCACCTTTTTATACCTAAGTAGTAATACTAATTAAAAAGAGATTGAGAGGAAATTCAATGAAGTGGAATAAAGTTGCTTAACTTTAGTAGAATTTAAAATAACAATAGCAAATGTATGGACTTCATTTTTCTTAAAATATAAAAGAATTAAAGTTAAAAGGAATAAAGTGCTTGGCAAACATGTTTTCTAATTCAACAGATGGATGGCTTTTCTACTTTTGCTGATGAGACATTAACATAATGAAATGTACATTCCACCTTCATATTTTGCATCTTCTTACACTTCTGTGAGAGAACTTAAAGTCCCTTCTGGCCTCTTCAGGTGTTTCAACCATAAAGATTTTAATATGTCTTTTTTTTTTCCCTTGGCAGACAACACAGCAGAGTATATCCAAGTATGTATTATTTCATTAAATTATAGAGACCTACTAGCTTAACTTCAACAGGTTAATGATCAAAATATTGTATCAAAGTTACATACTCATAACCTACTAACATTACTGATATACACTTAGTTTATATTTTAAAAGCTACTCTAGAGCATCTCATTGAAATTGTGATGACTTTCCTTGTTGGGATTGCAAAATGTTATAATTACTAGAAATTATTTCAAATTTGTATTATATCCTAAAAGAATGTAAAATAACTAATCTGGATGTTTCAATAACATTTACATAATTTGAACTTCATAAAATTAAAAGAACTAAAATAAGTATAAATATAAAAACATATTTTTATCAAATATCATATAGGTTATTTTTTCACGTTAATTTTCATGATCCATTTCAAAGTAGTTTTATTTGCTAGGTTCTGACTGCCTGCCATCAAAAAAATATATATTTATATTAAAAACTTTTATGAATAAGGGTTCATTTTGAAGTTATATTGAATTAATAAAAGTATCTAGTGATGATTGATTATTAGAAATATGGGTTAAATTATATGAAAGATAAACTTATATCCAGATTCATGTTATATAACATTTTCAAAGAACAGGTCCATTTTTAATGTTGTGTATTCAATCTCTCTCACTAAATAATCAAAGAAAAGCAGTTAAATACTTTGATCATATATAAAATTAGCAAGGATTTAAACAAAATAATTATAGTTAACATTTCAAGAGTACAAAGTACTCTTGAAAAGTACATTTCAAGAGACAAAAACAATTACTGATGGTAGGAATTTGCCCTGGTGCAATCTATTTTGGAAGCCAATTTAGCAATATGTATTAGCAGCTTAAGATAGTTGATAATTCATAGTCAATTTAGGTAAAGATGCATATACCATCAGTGATAGTGTAAAATACATGGAATTTACTTAAATGCCAAAATAATAGAGTAGTTAATTAAATTGTATTAGTTTTATGATAATATTAAAAAGTCATGTTTATTTGCGTAAGAGCTTTAAGTATTTCTATCATTTAACCTCTTCAACTTGCTAAGAACTTACCTTTAGCCAAAAAAAGATGTAGGCAAGGATTTATATATGCGTATTTATTATAGCATTCTATATACAATATCTAAGGGAGACTTTTAGATACGTGTATGGATAGACTATGTAAGAGGACCCAGTAATTTAGTACTTTAAAAAATATTTAATACTACTTAGAAAAAAGTTCACGAAATTGCTAAATGACAGCATCTGCAGTATTATTCAAAATTTCTACAAAATATGTATAAATATACAAATGCTCACAATATAAAAATGCAAATTAAAAACTGAATAAATATACTAAATCCAAAGAGGCTTATTCATTTTTGGACTGCGTATTTTTCTTAATTCTGTACATTTTCCAAATTTTCTACAATGTTAATTTTATTATAAGATATATGGCATAAGATATATTTGGATTAATTGCTAGCTAAAAGAGTGGTATGCAAAGTGGTTTACATATTTGATAAAATTACGTGAAATACACTTTCGACAGATATTAAATTGGATACTAGAATTCACTTGTAACTCAGTGATTTTCCTATTGCCCTCACTGTTTCTACATTTAATAACTGGAATACCATAAGCAATATTTTTCTCTTCTGTATTTAGTCAGTCATTTAGTTTTATCAACATAGTAGTATAGACTCAGATATTTTATTCTTGAGATTATATTCCAATACTGTCACCATTTACTTTGATCATCATATTTTTCCAGCTTTGGCTACTGACAGATTTTGGGGGCTTCTGTGTCCTTTTGACAAGCTCCTGTTGTTTTTGTTGTTCTTTTATTTTTATAGTATTTATTTACCTTCTGGCAACGCAAGATGCTCCAGGTTCATCTTGTGTATTTCCTGACTCAGCTCTAAAATCAGCCATTTCTCTAGTGAGCTCATTTTCTTTTATTGTAGAAAGCTATTTGTAAAGCAACATCTTGTTTTCTTATTGCTACTGAGGTATCACTGTTTGTAGGAACACCACAGTAATAACAGATACAGGCAAGATCTATGGAGAAGTGCTAAAATTTGTCATCAATAGTTTGAGATATTTGTACTCCTGAAATATTTACTATCATAATTTTAACAAGTGTCCACACATTCTTTGCCAACCACCTGTTTCCAGAGATGAAATTTAACCACTACCCCCATATTCCCTGAGTATCGGCTGTACTCAGTAACTTTCTTCTAATGACTAAAATGTAGAAAGGGAGAAACAGACACTTTATACTAGAGAAACCTGGCAGACACTTTCTTAACCAAATGATCAAGATCAACGTTGCCAAAAGTCAGTCATGTTGGTATCATCCCTGATGTGATACCTCAATGATATTCTTCCACAAAATCTGTAACCGCAATCTAATTATAGGACAAAAATAAACTCAGGGACATTTGAAAAAAAAATCTAATTAGTAGTCATCAGAAGTGTTAAGATCATGAAAGACAAGGGCCATTCAAGAAGCTTTCACAGATTGGGAGAGATTAAGGAGATATGAAAACTAAATGCAAGATAGTATCACAGATTGGATATCCCACATTAGATCTGGATGCTATGCAATTTTCTGGAAAAGAAAAAGGACATTAATAGAAGAACCACTAGTATACAAGTAATATCAGGAAGTTTAGTTAACAATATCATACCAATGTTAATTTACTAGTTTTGATAAATGTACTATGGCTATATAAACTGAAACCATTAAAATAAACTACATGAAGGATATATAGAAACTTTATACTATTGTTGTAACTCATCTATAAGTCTGAAATCATTTTGAAATAAAATGCGAAGTACAAAGCTTAGACATGGTTGTGATGGTCACAGGTTTTAGTTAAGACAGTGCCATACTAAGTGAAGACTGCCTGTATGCTTGTCATCCTGTGTCAGAGGCTTGGATAAAGTAGACACAGAATAAGTAGATACTACTCACAATAAGTAGTAGTAATAATGTTACTTAATACTAAAGAGATACTGTATTGAATTGCAAATTTGAGGTTATAGTCTATGTAAGTTGAAATCAGAAAAAAGAATTTGCATTTAATAATTACGGGCAGTATGGAATCATTGACAGCTTGAGTGAGTGAGCTGACAGCACTTCTAGGTCCGTAAGTGGTTAATCGTCTATACTGATTTCTCAATAAGTCCTTGCTGATTGAGTGCTTTTCATGATTCTTAAATCCCACCTCTGATTTACTCAGCTCCTTTGAATCAACAATGGAGAAACTGATGCAGCTATTCTAAAATATCTGTTTAGTTCACTGTTCAACTATGTTTCAAAACGGATTGTGCATGCGTCAGAATGAAAGAAAGGAGAAAATATTTTTCATATTAAGGGCTTGTATCCGCTTCACTAATTCTAATCAAATGGAAGAAGCTGACTGAAAATGGTGGGCCTTGCAAGCATTTCTCCTTCCTCAAATAATTACAAAATTTTATTTATGCTCTTAAGCAGCTTTCAGTGGTAGTGTTCTATCTTCAATATTTATCTCACAAACCTGGCTACATAATATATGGCAGTAAAATTAGAACAACATAAATGTTTAAAATCTTGAACTAGAAAGTTCATCTTGTTCTGATTAAGTAGGCTTACAGAATGTTGTACATTGAAGCAAAATTAAGACTATAGTTATTAATGTTTCACATTTTTGTATTATGTTAAGACAAGCTATGATTCTATCAAGCAATTACTTGAATTTTGTGCAAAAATTGTTTAATTTGTAGCAGTGTGTTTATAATAAAGCTGAACTTACCCAAGTATGAAAAAGTCTATATTAAAAATTATTCATTATGCCAACTGACTATTCTTACTCTTATGATCTAGGACAGGTGAGGCATTTAATTTTTTCATGGTTATACAAAGTATTTAGCAATTACTAAAATATGTTTGTTCCAGAAAAAAAATGAAAAATTCAGGTATAAAAACCCAACAAGTTGTTTTGAGTCTCTGTAATTAAGGCAAGCCTAAAATATAAAACTAAATTAAGAGAAACCACAACTTTGACTAATATACAATTTTATACCAAAAACAACATTTTATAGAAATATTCACCATTTTAAGACTTAATAAAATTAAGCAGGTGTTTGCAACTAATAATTGGCAAGCAAAGAGGTATATTCTCCAAAAGGAAAGCAGAGCATGAAACACATTGGAGCATTTCAATCAAATACATATATTTGGATTAAAAAGAAAAGCTCATCCACATTAGAGGCATCAATATAAATGGAAAAAAATTAATTTGACTGATATAATACATTATTTACATTTTAGAGTCCTGATTTTTCATATTGCACATATTTCAGTCAGATATTCTGTCTCTCTCACTCCTCTTTTCCCTTTCCCTCCTTTTCCTTAGTCCTCTATTTTCCATAAAGAAATTACTTTGAACTGGAAAAATCCAAGGGTTTAAATGGTTTTGGCACTCTACTACTAAGGGATATAGTCCAAGCCTCTTTGCCATGCAGACAACTTTGCCCCTAAAAGTACGGTTGTGCTTCCTGCTTCTGTCTTCTTTATACTGTGTAAACAATGAAAACAGAGCTGGAAAAAGCTCAGATAACATAATCTGCTTGGATATATTCCCTGTATGTAAACCTAGGCATAATCCAAAGGTAGCTTAAGTATCTTCCATCAAAAGACATCCAGAAACTTCTTACTACCTACACTTAAATAAATACGTATGTGTGTACAGTTTTATGTAAAGCTAAAGTTGTTATTTCAGAGGTCAATTAAAAAAAAGCTTTATCAAAGTATATACACTGAGCAATAACATTTGAATAATCTTTTTGAATTGGTTCACCTGTATTTCCTAAAAGTTAAATGTATCACCAAATGGCAGAAAACAATACAAATCTCTCTCCATGAGCTTTTGTAATATATCCGATCCACTGACACCGAAGCCATGCTTTGTGCGGCTTAATTCTGTTCATGACTGCGGAGGGGGTGACTGCAGGACACCTAAGCAATTTAGGATGAACTGAAATAAAGCAGTGGTAACAAGGGTGTACATGTGTCCAATGGATAGCCCCTAAATAAACTGGGAATCAGGGACAAACCCCACTGACATGGGACATCTTTGTGACAGTCGGCTTACTTAACAGATAAGTCAATATGCAGCTTGAAGAACAGAGCTTCAACAAGTGCCCATGAATAAAAACATTTCCTCCCCATGCACTATTAAATACTTGATAGCTGTATGGAAGTCATGTCAGTTGACTATATGGAAGTCATTTCAGTAGTGGCAATAATCATCTTCTAAAAATATGCTGGTTAAAGCGTAAGCTTGGCCATGGGATTTGGCACATCAACTGTTTGGCATGAAAGCCTGATGGGCTTTATTGGCGTGAACCTAGAACTGGGAGCTCAGAGCACATGCAGTACATGTATTCTAGATGAATCGTTGTTTCTTGAACTACCCCAGACACTGAATGAACTTAACCTCTATGTTAAACCTCATAATTAACAAACTCTCTGGAGGTCTTCCAAAACAAGGATGACCCCAAATCAAGGTAGATTGCTCTGGGCTGACTGTCCTAGACTGGCTCTAAAAGAATTAGCAAGGAGAACGCATCTTGGTCCACACTAAAGTTGTCATGATGCTTTTAGTGTAAACCCACTGCTACCAAATCAAAGCATATGCTTGCATGAAAGAGCAGTCCATATCCTACCACACCATTTCAGACACTCATAGCAGTGCTGGAGTGTGAGCAATGCCCTATCTGGTAGGTGGGAAAGGAGAAGTCAAACTGTTATAAAATACGATTTTAAAAATGATTTATCCCTCAAATTTCCATCGTGGCCATTGTTCCCAAATACCACCTTTTTATATAAGATAGCTCTAGGGGTAATAAGGAGATTGATAGGGGGCACGTTTCAGTATTTGTTGGGTTAGCAAAAAATAGAAATTATATTGAATGCATATTTCTGTTAGCTATTCCAAAAGTAATATACGAGAAACATAGTAGTAGAAAGTCATTATGAAGTGAAGTTATAGATGTTTTAGACGGTAAACTATGGTACTTGGAAGAATATATTATAAACCACTTGACAAAAAAGAGCAACTACACTATAAAACTGAGCAAATAATAAAGTATAAAAAGGCCAAAGTGAAAGTAATGACAGGCTTTTAGTACCAAGACATTGACTGGAGTCCATTAAGAAGTGGAAATGAGATTGGAGATATATTAGTAAAGCTAATACTATGCACTATTCCACCTTAGTATGTAATTCTACAGGCATGAAAAAAAGTAAATGAACACAATTTTAAGAGACAAAGAGAATAAATGGCCAGCAAGGCAGAAGAAGATAGAAGAAATAATTATAATCATTGCTGAAAATAAGAAACATTTTAGCTGTAGTTCTTCGCATAGATGTTGAGTGGCATATATTCACAGATGTGGATTTATATGCACAATAAAATTAAAGTGCATATAAAATGTGTTAGTGATGAGTAGGAGAGATCCATTTCTATACATAAATGAAAAACAACACACAGTTTAATTATGGACAGTATGTGGCTTGTTAAGTGTCTGTAAGACCAAAGAAGAGAATGAGAAGCATATAAAAAAAAAAAACAGTAAAGCTAAAAATAATTTTAAAGATTAAAGTGGCAGAATTCAAAGACAACATGATATGCAATGACAGTCATTTTAATTACCATCAAACAGCAAAGAGTAAGCAACAGCAACAGCTTTCAAGGTTCTGTGTCTGTCTAGCACCACATAAACCAGTTGGCTTTGATCCACTAAATAAGATCTAGGTGAATAAGCAAAGAATACCTCCACTGCCCCTCTGTAAGAACTACACTTGCACAATGTAGAGCAAACTGTTAAGACAAGTGGTCGCTCCAAGAGGTGACTTGATAATGGGAAGTTCTAACTTCATACTCCTCAGACCATGCAAATATAGAACCTAAATATACAGAGATGAGTATGCAAACACCGCTTCAAAACAAGCTCTTGTTTCCAACCAGGTTTGGTGGGAAGGGCTATTGTTTTTAAGCCCCTCTTACACTGAGAACAAGGAGCTGTCTTTGATCATAACTCTAATCAGCCGAGTTGCCCAGCACACTGAAGTCTCTTGAGTGTTTGACGGCGCAACCTGCACACCTGCATATGTGTAGTGTCTGTGAAGAAGATGTCTACAGACTATTAAGGTAAGAGACTTTATGAACTCTCCCAGTGAAGCACTATCATTTCAAATAAACTTGGGAAACAGGGGTACGTGGACATCCTGTCCACATATGTCTCGCCTCTGGATAGTATCTAGTCATTCAGGGCAGTTTCCTGGGTCAGTCTAAATCTAAGAAAAACTCATGTGTCCAGTGAAGCTGAAAAAATAATGAGCTGAAGGCCACGTATGTACCTAGAATTGAGGCATAGGCTCACATTTCAGAACCAAAGAAAGTTGATAGCAAGAAAGTTATCCATAGAAAAGCTGGAAGTAGCTCTGGGATTGCTACAGGACCTTACAAGTATATTTGGCACAATCTCTATCACAATGAGTTCGTGGTAATATTAGTGAGCAATGCTTCCATAAGTTGATTGTGTTGGACAGGGAGGAAAAGCAACCATTTTTAGAATACCTATCATGTGGTAGGCAGTGTAAGATCCTCTAGGTGCACAAAATATCTCCTTTCATCCTCTCAAAAGCCATTAGGATAGATATTAGCCTATTTTATCAATCAGAAGAATAAACCTAGAAGAAGCTAAATTGTCAATGTCAGCTGTCATAAAATAGCCCAGTCCAGATTGAACACCGTACTATATTATTTCCAGTTGTGTATTCTTTATGCTATACAAGCTTCCTCAGCAGAACTCTGCTTCATCACCTCAGTTTGTGATAAAGCATTCATACACTTCCAACCTTGAGGTGAGGAGAAACATGTACAAATGCAGGGTATTCCTCAAAGCAGCAAGGGGGGACAACTGCAGATGATGACTGTGGTTATAATTCTTCAACATTCTGATTGAGTTTATAACTGTCAATTGAGAAATCTGAAAAGATGCATTTCCTAAAATCTCACACATCAGGGGAAAAAAAATTTTTCTCTTTGTACCCTAAATTGACAAATAAATATGTCACTAGATCCATTCAAAGTATATAATCACCTGGGTTCAGTAGAAAATCATTTTGGAATTTTCAGGATTTAAGAGAAACCAGAACAGAGGTTGAACAACTCTTAGCAAAAATACTTAACAGAAAACTACAGGTGAAGTCAACAAAGACTGGAAGGTACTCCATGCAATACCAATGTTGAAAAATGAATCTAAATAATATGTAAAGCTACTAACCCATAGGAAGCAGAGAGGCCAGAACTTGATGTTGCAAAATGGCACTGTACTTTTTAACAGTGTAATTTAGGAGATCTGACATAGCTCTATACGCTGATTTTGATATCATAAGCCAATAAAACTTACATGTAATTTACATATATTTCAAGAAAAAGCAAAAAGTATGTAATTTTATGCAAAAATGTGAATTATCAATCCATGGGGCTTAGTTTGGAAATAAAATTACTGTGGGTCTTTAATTAAAAGGAACAGCAGAAAAGGGGAAGAAAAACAAACTCAGGTATCTCCAACATCCTCATTGCACTTCACAGCTACTTTGTAGAATTATCACTAAGCTATGTATCAAAACTACTAAAGTTTGGTGACAAGATTTCATAAATAAAAACATGAATTGTGCAGTGAAATTTTGAGATAAATTTCTTACACAGTTTACAGATGCATAAAGCAGTAAGATTTACAAAAAATATTTCATTTGCAAAACGACTTTATATAATTACAGTGTGTAGTATAGAACTTGAAAATAAATAGTATTTGAGATTCCAATGATCAAAAATGTAAAATAAAAAAAACTGTATACTCTGATGGTTAATTTTAGGTGTCAGCTTGACAGGATTAAGGCATACCGAGATAGCTGGTAAAACATTATGTTTGGGTATCTCTGTGAGGGTGTTTCCAGACAGGATTGGCATTTGAAATCAGTGAACTAAGTAAGGCAGATCTGCCCTCACCCCACGTGGGTAGGCACCATCCAACTGGCGAAGGGCCTGGACAGAACAAAATGAGAGAGGAAAGGTACATTTCCTCTTCTGGAGCTGGAATGTCCATATTCTCCTGCCCTTAGACATCAGGAGCTCAGGCACTCCAGCCTCCAGATACCAGGACTTGCACTAGAGGCCCCCCTAGGTTTTCAGGTGTAATGGTTCATATTAGGTTTCAACTTGATTGGATTGAGTGATGCCTAGGTGGCTGGTATTGTTTCTGGGTGTGTCTGTGAGGGTGTTGCCAGAGCGGATTGACACCTGAGTTTGCTGACTGAGAGAAGACGACCCACCCCCAGTGTGGGTGGGCACCATTCGATTGCCTGCCAGCGAAGCAAGAACAAAGCAGGTGGAAGTGAAGGCAACTGCTTGCTGAGGCTTCTTGGCTGCCTTCTTTCTTCTTCCATGCTAGATGCTTGCTTTTGTGCCTCCTGTCCTCAAGACATCACACACTCCAGATTATTTAGCCTTTGAACCCTAGGACTTGTACCAGTGGCTTCCCGGGGGGGCGTCTGAGGCCTTCAGCCACAGACTGAATCTTGCTCTTTCAGCTTCCCTGGGTTCGAGGCTTTCAAATTTAGACTGAGCCATGACCAGCTTCTCTCTTCTGCAGCTTGCAGATGGCCTGTTGTGGGGCTTCACCTTGTAATTGCGTGAGCCAGTTCTCCCCCCAAAAAAACCTCCTTTTCATATATACATATGTCCTATCGGTTCTGTCCCTCTGGAGAACCCTAATACATCAGGACTTTGACCTCAAATTGAGAGTTACAGTGTTAGCACCCCTGGTTCTGAGGCCTTTATGAAACCCGTGATGTCCTTTCCAAGGAAGTGTACTCAAGAAATAATAAATACTCCTCATACAGTATGTGGTATGAAGAGCAGTACAATAAGATCACTACATAAGTTCAGTAAGACTTGGACTGGGCCATGCTACTGGCTTCCCTGATTCTCCAGCTTGCAGACAGCCCATTGTGCCTTCTCAGCCTCCATAGTAACGTGAGCCTGTTCCCCATATAAATACCCTCTCAAAACTATGTTAGTCTCCCATTTTCTGTTTCTCTGGAGAGCCCTCATGCATACTTTTATTGATGGAGATGACCCCATTAACCATTAGAAACAGGAATTTTTCTTTTGTTTTAGTTCTCCCACTGGTAATCGTGATGAAGTTTCCCAGAATAACCCATGATCTTCTGGGTTGCACCTAATAAGGGCAGACTTTAGTCATGGAACCGAGCGTAACAAAATGACCCGAAATCTTGGTTTCATTAAGTCTGTTCTGAGACCCACCTGAATAACTAGCCACAGCTACACAACTGAGAATCTTCATTTTGAGATGCAGCATTTACCTTATTAATAGCTGACTTTCCAGGGCATAAAATCATGACACTTAACACTTAAAGGTGATTTCACAAGACTTTGTGCATCTCTAAATGTGAACATATAATGTCAGTATGTCTGCAGTCAATTAAGTCTCTAAATAATTGCATTGTCAGATAAAATTTTGTTCTGGGAAAATTTGCCTTTCAGAAACATACTGTTTTGCTTACCTATCCCAAATAGCTCACTAAGCCAGAATCCAGACTTGAGATATACAAACCATGGGCATCTTGAATGGTTAGAGCTTTCTCTCTGCTGTTCTTTACACCCATGTCAGCTATAATTAAGTCCATTGTAGTTATTATACATTGTAGCTGACTATTTTCTAGACTTGCAGAAAAAAAATCAGAAAATTACCTTGCTTTTATAGAAATTCCTGTCCAATTGCCTTAATGGGGTATAATTCTCTAACTATAAGTCTAACTCTGTGGTTTAAGTAGAAACACTTGTCTATCTTCAAATAAATGGAGAGTTATGGAGTAGGAACATATCAGGTGCCTAGAAATTATGAGAAAACACCATGTGTGTTAGAATCATTGAAGGTTAACATCTGAAAGACACTTCATTTTGAAGATAAATTGTACTTAGGAGGAAACATAACTTGCTTATTGTTTCACAGCTAAAGGTAAAATCATGTACAGGAGTGTCTGCATGTATGTACCTTGACTTCTTGTTTTCAGACCACAGCAAGAAGTGTCATCTAGTATTCTATAATTCCATGTAGAAATTGGAAACACCAATGACATGTTTCTTGCTATGCTGTTAGTTCTAATCACCCCCAAAATCATTTCCATTCTGTTAGTTGCACAATAGAGCACTGGTGAAAAACAGTGATATCATCACCAAAATGTGTATGACTTTCCTATGCCACTCAGTAGACGATAGCACCAATAAGCTGGTCTTCGTAATGTAAGTAGTGATGTGAGTCTTTCTCCAATGGGACCTGCAGCCATTTAGCTGAGTTATTGTAGTATCTTATAAGGGAAATACACGAACTTTTCAAAGGCTACATAATGCAGTGTTTGAGTTTGTAACAGTATTGGGTATGGTAGGCGAAAAAATTCTAAGAAGATTTTCAAGATTGTTGCCCCTTCGTAGACATACTCTGTAATCCTTCCTCATAAGAGTGGGTAGGACTGGGCATATAGATTTTGTTTGCACAATTAGGTTATCTCATGTGACAAGTTAAAGAAATTGTGTGGCTATGACCAAGATTCCTAAATCAATCTTAAGGATAATTATCCAGAGTAGGCCTGGCCTAATCAGGTGAGCCCTAAAAAAGGTCTAGACCCGTCTTAAAAAAGGAAATTGGAAGCATGATAGAAATTCTACTGCTGGCTTGGAAGAAATAAGTGTGCATATTGTGAAAGAGTCCTCAAAGGGAGTCATGCAGCTAGGACTTGAGATTGTCTCCTAGGAATGGAGCATGGTCTCCTACCAATAACAAAACAGATCTCAGTGATACAGCTGCTAGAAAATGGATTCTGCTAATAACAAGTGAGCTTGAAAGAAAGAGCAAACTGATAGGACCAATAGTTGCCTCCAGCCTGAGATGGGAGCACAATCCAACTGATGCCTTGACCTCAGTCTTGTGAAATCCTCAACAGAAAAACTAGTCATGCCATGTGCAGGCTTCTGACCTAGAGAATAGTGAGATAATGCTTATAATGTTTTATGTCACTAAGTTCGTGAAAATCTGTGACACAGAAATAGAAAGCCAATACATTATAGGACCTCTTTCCTTCCCCATGCCCCCCAAAATCATAATAGCACCCTGGTTAGAATGGGGTTTGATGAGGCTGGGCATGGTGGCTCACGCTTGTAATCCCAGCACTTTGGGAGGCCGAGGCAGGCAGAGCATGAGGTCAGTAGGTTGAGACCATCCTGGCCAACATGGTGAAACCCATCTCTACTAACAATACAAAAATTAGCTGGGCGTGGTGGTGAACACCTGTAGTCCCAGCTACTCAGGCGGCTGAGGCAGGAGAATTGCTTGACCCTGGGAGGCAGAGGTTGCTGTGAGCTGAGATAGCGCCACTGCACTCCATCCTGGTCATGCAATGGTCATGGTGCACATTGGTGATCAGGCCTAAGATGAATCAAATGTCTTACAAAGTTGTAAAGTCAGTTAACAGGATACAGAGAGCTTCTACGCCTCTGAACTCTTGAACCAAGGCCCCTTTCTTAGCACAATCTGTGGCATTAAAGAGGTCCCCTACGACCAGGATACGGGGCAGGAGGACCTCCTCTCTGGCTCATAGATGGGAGACAGGGCAGCTTAATGTTTTACTGGTGTTGCTACTACAGACTCACAGGTGGCATTAAAGGTGATGATTAGAAAATCCTACTCAACAAGGTTTAATGCTGCACTGTTTTACCCTCAGATGACTTTGTATAGAGGCAGAATTAGTCTGACATAAAGGTGTATGTGAACTCCCAGGCAGAGGCAAATGTCTTTGCTGTTTGGACGTGGTTTTCAAAACAGCAAGATTAAGATGGTAAACCAGGAGGTTTGTGGAACAAATATGTGGATGGGCGTTTGAGATAAACTACCTTACGAGAACCTCTGTGTCTTGTGTCAATGTCCATCAGAAAGGATTCTCCACAGATGAGGTTGTCAACAGTGTGGTAGATGAGATGATTTGTTGAGGCTTTCAGCCAGTTCCTTTCCTCGGTCATCCCAGTTCTGGTGCTGTGGACCCACAAAGGAATCTGTCCTGGTGATGGGGACAGAGACGACACATGGGCAAAACAGCATAGGCTCCTTCTGAGCAAGGTTTAGACACCAGCTGTTGCTTCTTACTACCGAACCTGTTATCAGCACAGATTGCGCTGGTGATCGTAGCAGACCTGAATGTCATGAGTTTCTAGGGTTGTGTGATTACCTTACTAGGGATAAGTAGCCTGGAACCTGGAGAAGTCCCTGGGGCATCCATTGGTGTTTCTATGCTTGCTGACAGCAGTGAAAGGCAAATTACAGCATTCATGACCTGACAGGAGGTCAAATCCGCCAGAGATAAAATTCAGCATTGCATTCTTCCATTTCAGCCTTGCATTCACTAGCAAACTGAACTGTTGGGCAAGAGGCAGGGAAACCCAGCATGGGTGATGAGAAAAGAGATAATACTATTCACAGCCCCTGAACCAACTGCAGCAGTGGGGACGCAAGCTTGTTCCACACACTTCCCATAAGAAGTCTAATAAATTGTGGCTGGCCACCATTTTAGTCTTGGTAATGGAGTAGACTTAGTGAGAGATCTGAGCAATACCAAGGGCAGGCAAAACAAAGGCAGATAAGAAGATGCTTTTGCTGCCCTTCCTCATTCCCTTGGGCCCCTCCAATTTTATCCACAGCCAAAGTGGACCATTGCATGTCAACTGGCCCTCAAAATTAGTGTTCTACCGCCATCGCCTTTCCAACCACTTTCAGATTTCTGTTGTAGAGTCACCTTCAGTCTAAGATTCTGACTGAGCCAACACAAATGCATTATAGAAGTGACAAATAATCAGCAGCACGGGAGACTACCCTCAGCCAATGCAGAATAGGTACCACTGGACAAATGCCACGGCCTGCAGGCAATTCTAAGGAGTATTCTACATGCTTCTCTGACATCCCTGCAAAATTCAATCCCTGGTGCCTACTAGGATGACACTGATCACATTCTCATCCTTCCCCACTTCTTCACTCCTACTTGTTGGAGTCATGTCTCAAGTAAGAACTGTGGCCCTTCCCTCAGACTCTGCTTTCAGAAATGCAACTAAGACACCTAAGTTTAATGTAGAGTTCCTAGTATTAAGAAGTGTTCACATATGATTATGTATAATAATGGTATTGTTGAACTAGTACTGCATAAATGTGCATTATATGTTAACATTACCATTTGTAAATAAGATTATTCCTATATCAGCTACGGTTTTGGTCACAGATTATATTACAATTTATGCTAAAATACGTCTGTCCATTAGTAGTGTTAATGTATACAATTACCCATCTGCTGAGCTGACATTTGTCAGCCTGACATTTAATATTGTCACAAACAGGCAACAGTCCTACTGAGCCTCGCCTAGGATTTCAAAGGAAGTGTCTCCAGGCAGACACTTTTTAATTAAGGTTTGATTTAGTGTAAATTATGAACCACAAAAACAACTGCTTCAAGCAACATCAAATATCTGGACTGAAATAAATCTGCAGAGTTCTAATCTGAGAGTTTTCAATCCTCTAAATTTGCTGAACACCCAAGCACAGATTTCGAATTTCAGTCACTATAAAATACATTCTTTCTATTCACTATCTTATATAATCTGTAAGTTGGCAGGTTTCCTTTTTTGGAAAAGAACAGTATTTTCTGTTGTTGCTGTTGTTTTCAGTTTTGGATTCCTCATAGTGATTTGCACATAGCAATTCTGAAAGGAATTTTAGCTAACGTTTCTCAGCTCAAGCTATGTAATGGCTTACATATATGCTCTCACATATAATTTATAGTATCTTTATGAAATAAGATTTTTATCCTCATTTTATAGATGGGGAAATTATGAAACAGGGATATGAAATACCTTACCCAGCAGTGGTACCACAAGGATAAAAACTCCAACAGTCTGACTCCAAATTATTCTTAACTAGATTAGAATTGTGGTTAGGCTGGGCAAAGTGATTCATGCCTATAATCCCAGCACGGAGGTTGTGTAGGGAGGATCCCACGAGGCCAAACATTTGAAATTAGCCTAGGCAGCAACACAGCAAGACCTGTCTCTACAAGAAACTTAAAAATTAGCCGGGCATTCTGGTGCATGCCTGTAGTTCCAACTACTCAGGAGGCTGCGGTGGGAGGATTCCTTGGGCCCAAGACTCAAGATTTCAGTGAGTTGTGGGTGTGCCACTGCACTTCAGCTCAGGCAGAGAAAGACTCTCTCTCAAAAAAACACACAAAAATTTGTGGAAAATATGTAGAGGTAATTCCTTAAATAAGACTCCTTAGTTTTCACTGTCTCAAATACACGTTGGTATTGCTTCTCTATTAGTTCATAACCCCCATGACTGAATATTGTAAGACTTTTATTCTATCATGAGAGTAGCTATTTTGCCATCATACTAGCCTAAAATAGCATTATATCCCCTTATACTGCAAATATTTTTTGAGAATATACTTCACTCTTACTCTAAAGGAGAGGTCCCCAACACCTGGGCCACAGACGGGTACAGGTTCACGGGCTGTTAGTAACTAGGCCACAAGGCAGGAGGTGAGTGGAGGGCAAGCGCTACCACCTGAGTTCTGCCTCCTGTCAGATCAGCAGCAGCATTAGATTCTCATAGAAGCACAAACTGCATTGTGAACTGCACATGAAAGGGATCTAGGTTGCATGCTCTTTATGAGAATCTAATGCCTGATAATCTGAAGTGACAGTTGCATCCCGAAGCCTTCACCCCACCAGGGCCATGGAGAAATTGCCTTCAACAGAACCAGTCCCTGGAGCCAAAAAGGCTGGGGACAGCTGCTCTAAAGCATCACTTATTGTGTAGGTCAAAACACCAATCCTCATAGCATCACTCAGTAATATTTCTCAGACTGATACTATAGTAACTCCTAACACATTCCAAATCTAGCCATATTTAAGACCATAAATATAAGTTTTTAACCAAGTTTTTTTGGATGAAAAATTTTTTCACTATAATTAAGCTATAGAACATAAATCTTTTTATGTGTTGAGAGAAATATGCCATTAGAAATTTAGAATGTGGTTCTTCTGGAATTAAACAAGAAAAGTCTATTGTTTTAAAATCACTTAAAGAACAAAGGTGTTGATTTATAAGGAAAAGTCTAAGCAGCTGGATAAGCTGATAGCTGAAGAGATATAAGATAAAAATAATAATGGGGCTGAAATTTATAAATGCCATTGAAGAGAGAAAACCATTTGTCATCCTGATTTTTCTGGTGTATCTTGGAATATGATGATATCACAAAGTGCCAAAAACATTTTTTCGCACTTCTAAGGTTATGGGACCTGCTGTCCTAGAATGCAACTTCTGGTAAAAGGAGAAGTCATTCGCTGTTAATACAATAGGAACTGATTCGCTATGAGCAGATTTAATAGTATAAAGTCCTCTGAGATTCCACGAAATCATTCTGTTAATGTTGACCATAATTTAAATTGAACTAGTTGAATTAGAATGCCTTATAATGAAGAAAATAAATCAACCTACACCATTGCTAATTCTAACAGAGGACCACAGTTTACCTGACTCTCAGAAGGATGCCGAGTAGCCATGTCAACTCTGTCACCCAACAACAGTCAATGCAGCTCAGAGCGCAGGGTGGATGTGAGGTGAGACGTTTGAGAGAGGGTGAACAAACCCTGCTGGAGTACAGATAACCTGGCCGAATATTCACATCAAATGTCTAGAATTCCAAAAACAGAAAATCGCACAAACTATGGTGAGAATGAAAATTACACTAAATTGTTAGTTACCCTCTCCAGGAAATCAAGTAAGACATGGTACAGCAAATTGTTTACATTTGTCATGGAAATGCAAATATTCAAAAGCAAAATGTAAGCACTCTACGCAAATTAATAAAATTGAGAAGATGAGGATATTTTTTAAATCCCCAATGCCTTAGAGAGGTTTGATGGACTCTTAGCGAGATTTGTAAACCTATAGGCCCAGGCACAGAGCTTAACATGATGAGGGTGTTCGTGGAGAACAGGAGATTCCAGGCAAAAACAATTACCTTTAGAAACTATTTCAAATTGTGACATACAGCCAGGCACAGTGGCTCACACCTGTAATCCCAGCACTTTCGGAGGCCAAGGCAGGTGGATAGTTTAAGACCAGTCTGGCCAACATGGGAAACCCCTGTCTCTACTAAAAATGCAAAAATTAGCCAGGCATGGTGATGTGCACCTGTAGTCCCAGCTACTTAGGAGTCTGAGGAAGAAGAATTGCTTGAATCAGGGAGGAAGAGGTTGTAGTGAGCTGAGATTGTGCCACTGCATTCCAGCCTGGGCAATAGAGCGAGATACTGTCTCAAACAAACAAATCAATTAATTAGTTAATTACAATTGTGAGAGAAAAGTTGTTTTGTGTTCTTTCATTTATTAACTATGCTTAAATACATGTACAAGTCTATTTTTTCTTAAATCATATTTCCTTACAACAGACATTGCTTAGAACTTTATCAAAAATGAATGAATCTATTCAATTGCACTTATCTTATCCAAAATATCTCACCACCTTAGTGCCATACTATTACAGCATATTTTGGATCTCTTTATACAGTGTGGAAGCTACAGTGGCAGGAATAGTATAACATGTTTCTTGAGATCATAACCCAGAATAATCTCATTTTTTAAAAAACCTATGTGATATGTAAAAACAATTATTTCAGTGTGTCACACTAACTGGAATTGTCAACCCCAATATGCAGACAACTCATATGATTAGATATTGTTCTTGATGTGATCATATATACAAAAGTTTAAGTTGTCAGGGAAGATGAGAAAACCTATAATATGTTTCTTCGATTGATAATAGTTATTCCTCCTACTTTTCCCATTATATATTTGATTTAACCTTACAAATGTAAATGTCAGTTTTCTGTGAGGAAGCAGGTGGCAAGGTCATTAGACTGTTGGAGGGATTTAACGTGAGCCTCTAGGAAATATGCAAACCTCAGACATGTTTAAGTAAGGTTCCTCACCTTGAACGAATTGCTTGTTACATACAGCTAATTCCAAGTGGAATTTCAAGACATTATTGAGAGACAGGGTGACCAAACCATGCTGGAGTAAAGATAACCTGTACAGTATTATCCCACTGGATACTGCTTGACAAATCATGATTTGCCAAACAATTCAGTTAAGTTTAAGTGAAATATTTATAAGTAGTGAATCTTTTATAAAGTTTTATAAACATCAGAAACACTTATAAATTCTATTGAAATTAGTTACCATTTACAGAAAAAAGTATAATTATTTGACCTTTTATAATTATGATGAACAAAGGGAAAATCGTTGATTGTATATTGTTACTGGAAAAGGTCTATGTAAAATACTCATCCCGGCATTTTAATGCAAATACTTTAATACCACAAACATACCTGCAAATGTTTACCCCACTAAGTTTACCACTGGTTTCATTACGTCTTGACAAAAGGCTCAAAGTTATTTTATTTTTTTGAGACAGAGTTTTGCTCTTGTTGACCAGGTTAGAGTACAATGGTGCAATCTCAGCTCACTGCAACCTCTGCCTCCTGGGTTCAAGCAATTCTCCTGCCTCAGCCTCCAAGTAGCTGGGATTACAGGGGACTGCCACCATGCCTGGCTAATTTTTGTATTTTTAGTAGAAATGCCAGGCTGGTCTCCAACTCAGGTGATCCACTCGCCTTGACCTCCCAGGTGCTGGGATTATAGGCATGAGCCACCATGTCTGGTCTCAAAGTTATTTTTATGATTCACTTATCACATCAAATTTGCCATAGACAATGTCATTTTCTGCACAAAGGTTTTAACCATCTAAGCCTTGTATACAGGGTAGTTGAGCATGAAAGATGCACTGGGGAAATCACAGGTGTAACTTAGATAGCAGTTATGACTGCTTTAGAAACGTCACCATTTTACAAGAAGCATCCTCTTGTTTTAGGATGGCTGATTTATGTTCATAGTATCAATACAGAGAACTCAGAAAACAAGATATTTAAGAATTGATATTGTATATACTTGGTTTAATACCATTTTTAATTCCTTAACAAATGTAGGTGATTTGTTTCAGTATATCTAACTTTCTTACCTAGATAACAAATATTTTGGTAGAAAGGAAATTCTGAATATATGCATGCAACATAATGAAAAGTTGTCTATAATGTTTAGGAGCCCTTTGGAGAAGTCAACCAATGAGTGCAGGCACTGCTGTACACGTTAGCCGTAGAAGTGGGAAGGAAGAAACATAGGATAACTGATCTCTGAGCACACCTAGACTGCTCTACATGCAAAGCATTAACAGTACACAATGATTTAAAACGAATGCAGTCTGTATTCTCAGAGTAAGTAATCTAATCATTTCCACTCTATATGACTATAGGAAGCTTTTGGCGTAACCCTGAATTAAAAGTAGTTCTAAGCAAATTATATTTTGCAGATTAAAGTGATAACACCTGCCAACCTTAGGGAAAAAAAAAAAAAGATCAAGGTTGCCAAGGGCTTATGCAGAAAATCACTTCAATGCTTTATGCCGTTGTTTCTGTAAATGAGAGTCTACACCTAAACATGGACACTGTTTCCATTTCCAATCATGAAAGCCACGGGTGGGCAACAGATAAAGCCTGGGCTCCACAATGAGGAGATGAGAGCGTCAGGAGTTCTCCACCCGCCAACTGTGTCACCTCAGGGAAGACACTTGACTCCTTTAAATCTGTTTTCTTTGGTACAGACGCCTTAATTCTTGCTGCCTGACTTCAGAGGGTTATTGTGAGAATTAAATGATAAATACAAAGTCTAATTTACAGATTACAAATATCACAGAAATATTTTTACTATGTGGAGTTGAGAAAATGTGATCCCACTTTCATTTTGTTTCATGTATCTTCTTTGATTTCCCATTTTCTCATCGATAAAGTGAAAGATGTATACAAATAATCCATGATCCCCTCCAGCTCTGAAATTCCAACACTAAGAGGTTTCTGTTAGTAAAGAAACCTTCAGAATAGAAACCTAGAGCCTCTTCCTTTTGTGAGTATCCAAGATTTTTAAATAATGCCAAAATATCTGAATGAATTTTATATATTTGAAATTTCATAAATTGCTGCTGTTGACATAATGTATGTAGTACGAGAATGTATACACATTATATATGAAGCATACACATTGATATGTCTGTACATTACATTTTAATAAAACATTAAAATTGCAATATTTTAATAAATATGGGCTTAATGGCATATTACAGGATAGCTTAGTATGAAAAGGAACATGTTTGATGAAATAAAAGTAGTAATATTATCTAAATCTTGTCCGTGTATATTCAGATTGTACAAATAAGGTAATTTAAAGATAAAGTTATAGCTTTGAGACTTTTCACATCTGTGTGAGTCAAATGATTCACTGTGCCCCAGTTGCCCAACTTTCCATATCTTCTCCTCCAGCAAAAGGTACTCTTCAAAATGACAGTATAAAATATCTTTAGAGACTATTATATGAAAATCCTAAAATAATCATATGACATCACCACAAGGAGTGTGGAGATGTCAAAAGTTGACTCAGAGGAAACTATGGGCATTTAGAGGTGTTTTTAAAACAACTATGCAGCTTTTAAGGTCACATTCTGAGAGAGAGGGAGAGAATATCTGAGGCTTACAAGAAGATAGATATGCATAAGCCAAACAATACAACAAAGCATACAAAATTGCACGTATACACACACACACAGTCTGTACTTTGCATAGCTTCAATATATGCTTGAACTTAAGTTACTGTGGTTTACATAACAGTTTGAATTTCAGTTAGCATAGTCATGTTAACTGTAATTGCATGAAGTATAAACTTTGCTGCTAGCTCTTTAGTACGCAAACCACTGCATAAATAACATGTGCATCATGATCCATGAACACGCGAATTACTTCAAAGTCTACTGGCGGCTCCTCGCTATACATCTGTTATTTAGTTCATGCACAGACAGTAAAGCTTGCAGTTGTGTTGCCTCCTTTACTCCTAGTGATAAACTGAACAGCTTTACAAAACTGGATAATTGAAAAGAGGAATTGATTAAAGATTCAAATAGAAATGGAAAGTTGAAGAAATACACTGGAAATTTTGACACAGCTATTGTTCAAGAGACTCTAGACTTGCAGCCATAAAAAATGCCATAATGGCGAACTTACATATAAGTAAGGAAAATCATTACGATTAAAAGGAAGAAAAGTGGGAGAAAAGCTTCTTGTTAAAGGAATTCAGATATTACACAACACTGAAGGCACAAAAGATGAAATGTTGAAAGCTAATGCAAACTCAGAAAGGAGTATGACAATTTGTGTAGGCAAAGATGCTTGCTTCCTGTTGTAACTTATGCAATGAGAAAAAGGCAAACACTACTCAAAACTACTCCTGGTACATTTTTTACAATGAGACAAAACACATTAGTTCTTGGTGTTACCAATGTTTCAAATTATAGCATAAATAATTACTAGTTACACTGTTTTTCATTTTTCTATTCTTATAAGTGACAGTAAGAGAGTGTTTAATATTTTCAAACAAATTGTGTACAGGTCATGGAATAATAAGTTTTCCATTGATTATTATGATTATCCTTCAGCTTCAGTTTGTAGGAGATTTATATGATTTACTGTACCATCCAAAGCAAAGACTAGGAAGAGAAGATTTTTCAGGGTAACAGCCTTGACATGGCAAAATCCTGTCTCTACAAAAAATACAAACGTTAGTCAGGCTTGGTGGCACATGCCTGTAGTCCCAGCTACTCAGGAGGCTGAGATGGGAGGATCACTTGAGACTGGGGAGGTCGAGGCTGTAGTGAGCCTCAATAGTGCCAGTGCACTCTGGCCTTCTGGCCTGGGCAATAGGGTGAGACCCTGCCTCAAAAAAAATAAGACACAGCAGCCTTGAAGGGAGGGAGTAGATCAAGAATTTGTTCAGATTTCCAGTTTTTTCATGATTTGGTCTTGGTAGGTTTATGTGTTTCTAGGAATTTATCCACTGGATAAGGGGCTAATACCCAGATTATATAAAATGTAAGGAACTCAAACTACTCAATAACAAGAAAACAAATAACCCTATTAAAAACGGGCAAAGGACCTGAATACACATTTTCCAAAGGAATACATACAAATGGCCAACAGATATATGAAAATTTGTTCACCATCTGTAATCATTAGAGAAATGCAAATTAAAATCACAATGAGAAATCACCTCACACCTATTAGATCAGTTATTATCAAACGGATGATAGATAAGTGTTAGTAAGGCTATGGAGAAAGGGGAATACTTACACACTGCTTTCAGTATTATAAATTAGTACAGCCATTTTGAAAACCAATATGGAGATTCCTCAAAAATCTTAAAATAGAATTACTCAACTATCCAGCAATCTCACTGCTGGGCATATATACCTAAAGGAACTAAAACCAGTATGCTGAAGAGATATCTGTACTCTTGTGTTTATTGCAGCATTAATCCTAATAACCAGCATTTGAAAGCAACCTAAGCGCCCATCAACAAACAGATTTTTAAAATATGACAAATATACATAATGGAATACTATTCAGTCTTAAAAAGGGACATTCTGCCATTTGCAACATGTATAAACCTAGAAGACATTATGTTCAGTAAAATAAGCCAGGCATAGGGATATAAATACAATATAATCTCACCTATATGTGGAATCTAAAAAGTTGAACTGATTAAGTAGAGAGTAGAACGGTGATTACCAGAGGTGGGTAAGGGTAGAGGGGCATTGACGGAGAAATAGGGAAATATTGGCCAATGAGTACAAAGTTTCAATTAGATGTGAGGAATACGTTCTGGTGTTCTACTGCACAGCAGGATGACTATAGTTAATAATTACATTTTTCAAAATAACTGAAAGAGAGGATCTTAAGTGTTCTCAGCACCAAGAAGTGATAAATATTTGAGGTGATCAATATGCTAATTAGGCTTATTTGATCATTGTACAATGTAACATGTGTTGAAACATCACATCATATTCCATAAACATATACAATTTGTCAGTTAAAAATAAAAGTAAATTTTTAAAAATTATTGACATTTAGAAATTTACTCATGCCAATTTTATTCCAATACACTTATTTCTGCATCACGTGGTATCTTCATGTAGACAAACCCATAATCAACATGTATCTATGATGTTCACTTTTCTATTCTTACTTTCAAGGTGACATCTTCTACACCGAATAGATGGATTTAGAAAGGTTATTTTTAGCTCTCCCTGTGGCTGACTTAATGCTACACTAGCCATTACAAGGCACATTAGTTTCTTGCCGGAACGTTTTTATCATGGAAGTAAGCTTGAGGCCTACCACACTTCATGAATTTTACGAAAAATTCTTTTGTTTTGCCTTTTAAAAATTTCTCCCTTTCTGCTTCTTTATTTGCCCATTGTTCTAGTTTTTGTACTTGAGAGTGTCATTTTGACACTTTCTATTTCCAATCAAAAAGTTTTATTTTAACACTTCTATTTCATGTGATTATGCTTTAACTGTATAAAATCTGTGAAGGCCCTCACAATCTTGGCATACCATCTACATCTAAGCATTGTGCTAATACATCGAAGGGTGTCTATAGCCTGTTAAATTAAGAAATTTGTCCTGTTAATCCCACTGAAAGTTTTCCTGATGAAGTTTTTCTTATGGGTTTTGAATTTCTCATGCTTATTAATTTTTATTTATACTGTAAATCTTGTTTATAGAACTATGGCACTTTACTTTACAATAAATTATAAATTATCATTAATAGAACATCCATGCTATAAAATCTGTATCTGAGTTTCATAAGACTTTTTTGTCATCTGTTGCTTATAATCACATTCGCTAAAATGATGCATCATATAGAGAAGCTTTATCTTATAAAGCTTTTCTTGTATATTGCTTATGTGTTAGAGTTAAGACATAAATGAAAATAAGATATTGCTCACGGTGTATTTTATGAACGATCTATAAGGAGACCAAAATTGTGAGGTATAACTCAGTTCAACAAAGGTGGCTATCTAAATTGTTGCGAGTACATTGCAGGCTAGGTTTTCAACCCTAGACAGAAACATCAAATCCATCTATAACTCTTTTGGAAACCTATTATCAAATGAGAAAAAATTTCCTAGCTGACTTCCTTATCTTATGATGGGGCTTTGACACTTGAATCAACTAATAATTGTAGCCGTTTCACAGAAAAGGTCAGTTTTGACATATGGCCTCTTGCACATGGTGAAAACACTCTTTCGCTGTCAGGCTAAGGTTTTACTCAATAAATGCAGTTATAAAATCAGAAATATCTTTGGATGGACCGTAATATACCCACAGGGCATTTAGAGAAAAGCAAGTCTTCATGTTTGTCTTAAATTATCTTCCAATTGACAAAAACAAATATGAATTAGTACAAAATGCCATAGGTAACAGAGTTACATGAATAAGCCACTACAGCTATGTTACAATAAGTCTCTGATGCCATGCAACCAAGGGTAGATGAAGGATAAAAGACAACAGAATGAGGACAGCATATATAAATGCTATTAGATGGCAGCTAAGTGGTAGCTAGTCACAAATAAATGAATGGTTCAAAATAGTAACCTTTCATAAAAGGTAAGTTAAATGGGTATCATTCAAATTCATATTTATGCATGTCTCATTTGTGCTTGAGAAGTAAGCCTTGTACAAAGTATCTTTCTAGAATATCTGAATAATTATAATTCATTGGGTTTTTAAGAATAAAGTCATCAGAATTCGTTGAAGAACTTAGGAGTTATTATGTAACCACCATGTCACTTTTAAACAGAATTCTTGTCACATCACATAGAATAAGAGTTAACTCCCCATTTAGTCTTCTGAGAAACAAACACGTATCTGATGACCAAGAATTTATCAAAATGAGTGTTTACTTGAATACCTATTGTGTGCTTAGCACTGCTGCATTATAGGGGGAATACAAAAGAAAAAAATGGTTGTCACCATAAAAGAACCAATGAATGACACACATGCAAATTTAACAAATGTTAAAATGCACTATTATACTAAGAGTCAAACAAGTACTCCAGGACAATGCAATAATTCAAAAGACATGAAGAGGAGGCAGAGAAGTGGTCTGCATAATGGAGGACACTGGTTTTCACTTTTGCCAACGCAATTTACAAAAACTTGGATAAGTAGGAAGAATAACACACAACATGACAAACAGAAAAACAAAGTAAAATTGTGGGCAATGAAGATGATAAATTTTTGGACAATGAGATCAGAGAAAAAAAGCAGGAAGAAAGGAAAACTTGGGGCGTGGGAGAACACAGGAATGCTGTAAGAGGAAGTATTGTGAAGAGGGATTGATAAGTAAATGTCCCATTAGACTAGGCCTGAAAATCCAGACAAGTACATAGAGAGTAAATATTTATTGTTTGTTTTTGTTTTTGTTTCTCTTAAGAGGGAAGAGAGATCATGAGAATGCTGTTATGTGCCTATCAATCCAGCAACAAAGTGTTGGAGCAATTTCCTTCTTTATGATCAAATCTTCCTCTTAGATGAGCTTTGGAATAGAGTAGATAAGTGTCCCAGTGGAAGTAAACACTAGACAATTCAAAATATTAGAACAGACATCCAATGAGAACTTAAGACTCTCAGTAAGGAAATAAGGCATTATCATCTTAGAAACAAGAGCCGAAGCTATTAAAATGGATTACCAAAAAGAGGATCAAAGATAAAACACAGAAATACTTGTAGTGAGAGCCAGCAAATGAGAAATACAAGCACTATGAAAAAGGAAAGAAAAAGTTTAATATGCTGTTATCAAAATGAAGGAGAAACGTTTAAGAGGCTAACCTAGTTAATTGTATTCGATGTCATCTGAATAAAGCCAAAAAGAATGACGCTAAGATCGTAATGAGAAAGCAGAAATTTGGGAGGTTTGTAGTTTCAGCAAAGTTTTGAAAAATAAGATGAAATTATAAATGGTGAAACAAACAATGGGTAATAAAGAAATGAGAGAGAAGATAAATGATAGTAACATACCAGAAACCCAAGATGAGTTAAAGATTTCTTCATGAGAAAGCAGGGAGGTGCAATATAGTATATCAGTGAAAAGTTATGGAATTAGACTGGCTCCATTCAGGTTCCAGGTTTGACTCTTCTACTTGCTGTTTATGTAATTTGTGTAATTTTTATACATCATTTCCTCTTAGTTTTATTTCCTCTTCTGAAAATAATGAGATAATTGTGATGTCAACTTCATAAGGTTATTATGAGAATTTTACAAATAACTCAGGGAAATAAATTTCTTGGCAATTTATTATAATTTAGCATTATTTGGATAGGTTGTTTGTACTGGCAAAGGAGTCAAGATGAATGAAAATATCCTAGATGAGCGGTGGTCATGTTACAGGAACAAGGACGTGGATGTTAGCCTTATATCACATTGGACCTTCTCAGTATTTTCAAACAGATCAAATTAAAATTGGTAGTTTTCATTGCTTCCTAATTCTCTGCACATAAAATCCTCTCCACTAATACATAAAGCTTGGAGATTTAAGTTTTAGGATTAATATAAATTATCTACAGAAGAATCTTATCAAAGTGAGTAAATCTGGGCCGGGCGCGGTGGCTCAAGCCTGTAATCCCAGCACTTTGGGAGGCCGAGACGGGCGGATCACGAGGTCAGGAGATCGAGACCATCCTGGCTAACATAGTGAAACCCCGTCTCTACTAAAAAATACAAAAAAAATCTAGCCGGGCGTGGTGGCGGCGCCTGTAGTCCCAGGTACTCGGGAGGCTGAGGCAGGAGAATGGCGTGAACCCGGGAGGCGGAGGTTGCAGTGAGCTGAGATCTGGCCACTGCACTCCAGCCTGGAGGACAGAGTGAGACTCTGTCTCAAAAAAAAAAAAAAGTGAGTAAATCTGGACTTGTCAATGGGGTGCAAATTGACATTATGCCACTCTATGGGTTTGACTCTCGTAGCTCACCAAGAACCTTACAAAACATTTCCTAAATTGCTGTGTCATTTTGCCATGCTTAGTCTGCACAGCAACCAGATTTATAATCAATTTTTGTAGCATAAATATGAAAGAAGAGATAAAATGGTAAAGACAACTGAGAAGATGACTTTTCTGTCTAAATCCATAGCAGTTCAGGAGTCTCCAGTAGATTTAGGAACACCATGAAATTTGGCACAAAATATCTGAGAATTATCTACGATGGTACTTGTCTTTATTTCTAATTTTATACTTAATGGTATAATATGTCTAATTGAAATTTGAGTGTTTCATGGTTAGGCATATGGCTTTCCTAAACAGTTTGGCAATTGCTGGTTACCATGGAATCTAGGAAAGAGGACTCCATTCCCATCTATGCAAGCTTTCAGTAACATGACACTAGGCAAAACAAGGACTACCTACATATAAGATTTTACGTTGTGTAGGTAGATGACTTAAATCAAAAGCTGTCTAAACATTTAAAGTATTCATGTTATATAGGTTTATCCTTTAAAAAATTCTTTGGAAAATGTCTGGTATTAGAACACAAAAAATGAGGAGCTTACAAATACATTGCCTATTTTTTTAGATGTGTAGGCAGGGCAGATCTACACTCTTGCATCAGACTGGAATACCCGGTGATTACCAATGTACAACAGATGGAAATGCTGAATGCTAAGTAACATATCCTCTTGATTACTGTACTTTAAAGTGTGAGATTTATTATAAGCCTAATTCTAATTCAATGAATGCCATCAACAGATTGCACGATGGGTCATTTTCACTGTGGGGTGTAAAAGAACTACTAAGAAAGTTGACAGGCAAAGCATATTAGAAAACAATCTTGTAAATTTGATTAATGGCACTTGCGAATTCACATTTATTCAAAATAATGTTTTCTGTACATATGGTGACATGGGAAATCATAGGCCACCCCCTGGGAAAACATAATGAAGATAAGCAGCTGTTAAAACCCAATTCTGATGCTTTGTAATAAAAAAAACACCAGTCTAAGTATTTGAATTAAAACAAATCTGTCACTGAAAAAGGCGTTTTTTTAATACAATGGCAAGCCAGTGCACTTAGCCAACTCATAGATCCAGTATTCAGCTGATCTTAGGAGGGAAGGCGGAGCTCATGACTGCCCTGCCACGGAGTTCCCACGGTTCCCGGGCAGCCCTTACACAGTGCCACTGCCCATTGAAATAAGCATATCCTCTCCTGCCTATGGATCAAGACGGAGGGGGAGGCTGGAAACCCTTCATCCATCAACACTGACTCCCCCTTCTGAGCTATCAAATTTTCACTGCTAAGTCTTCGCTCTACGAGCAACAATCAAGGGTGCTTAGATACTGGTTTCCCAGAAGATAGGGAAGATCACTGGTTACAATTAAGCAATTTGTGTCCACAATTAGGCAGCAGGCTTTTTGATCAGAGAATCTAGGAGAGAGAAGGCAGCCTTCTCTATCAACCACAATGATTTCATTACTTCAGGCTCTCTGGATCAGTGCTGTCAAGTAGACACACAAAGCAAGCCACAAGTAGAATTTTAAGTTTCTAGTAACCATATTAAAAAGTAAAAAAGAAACAAGTGAAATTAATTTAGCAAGATGTTTTATCCATATATATTTTTATCTTATATGAATATGTGTAATTCTTTTTTCATACTAAGTCTTCAGAAGTCCGTATGTATTTTACACAGAGAGCACATCTCAAGTCAATCTAGGCATAATTTAAGAGCTCCATAGAAAGATACGTACAATGACTACCATTTGTACAGCGCAAATACTGATGGTATCTAATATCTACACTCCATTATTTAGTTTGTGTTACGTTTAATCAAAACCAGAGTAATTAGTAGCTAAAACCTCAGAAAACATAATCGATAGGATAAATTCCCTAAAAGAAAAAAGCATGGAAATCTGAGTGTAACTTTGGGCAGATAATGAAAACCAAAACATGTCTATCAAAATCCAGATGTTTTGCCCAAACTATAATGCCAAAATACATTTAGATGATTGATTGCAACTTTTACTTTTCATCAACAATAGCAATAAAATGATGCTCTGTAATTTATCTTGTTAATTTAGCATGGAAATCACAGTGGCTATTTTAGGCCCAGTCAAATTTTAGATACTGAATGGTGTGGATTATACATCAATACTCATGTAATTGTACACAGGATGCAACTTCCTTTTTTCCTTTATGATCAAAAGCTCTAAGTTTCTCTTTTAATTCTTAAAAATCTCTTTGTAGATACTTTGTAATTTTGTGATTTACTTTTTGTCTCAGTTTTCCTTGTCCACCAATCTTAAAATCTCAAAAATTGATTTCAAAAGACTTAGCTTTTTCTTTTTCTCATTCTATATAAGAGAAAATATGTAATCTTCTTGTTAATTTAGTCAGGATTTATATATTTATAATACCAATTTTGATTATGTGTATTGTGTATACTTAACTATCTAATTTGAAACAAGACTCAATAGCAAGGCAAAAAATATTTTAAAAGTTCATTTCATTGATCTGTAGCTAATATTAGTTGTTTCTTACCTAAAGTAGGGCTTTACTCTTTTGCATTCTAACTTGGTGTTATCTTTAAATATTTTACGTAATAAACACCAAACACTTAAACCCAGAATCAGGATTTTAAAAATATGGTCTCAACCTGTTTTCTACTCTACATTTTTAGTTCAGCATAAAATTATTTCTACTTACTCTCTCTCCCAGATGCAGTTCATGATCTTCATCTTCCGATATTTAGTACTAGGCTTTCCTCATCACTAAAAAGCCTGCCTTCTTCATTTCACACTGGTCAATTTGTAACTATCCTTCAAAGTCCCACATTGACTATTTCTTTGGAAATTTTTTTTTTTCAGAGTACTGCAGCATAGAACTCTCTCCTACCTCTGACCTTTTCTAGTATTTACTAGAAGTATCTAGTAGTTATTTTCATTGGGTTTTTTAAAAAGCTGAATTAACAACAACAACAAAACTATAGAAACAAGAACAAAACAAGCAATGTTGCCTAACTTTCAACAATTGCAGCTGTTTCTAGCAGGATGAAAGACTACTAGGAGGATTGAGGGAAAGGGTGAATAACTGAGGCAGGAGAATAGGGTCTGAAGACAGGAAACCTAAGCCCAATATTCACTGACTTCCTAGAATTGAATCAAAAGGAAAACTCCTCCTCTCCATGTCCAAGTTACAAAAGGATCAGAGGCAACCCCTACTTTTGGCCTGAAGATAAAAAATAGAGGATACCTCTGAGGGGTCACCTCCTGCAACTGGTGGTGGGCCACTCCTTCATTTACATAGGCTGTAACCAAATAACAAATGGGAAGAGGGTATTTAAAACTCAGAAAATTCTGTAAACAGTGCTCTTGAGCCACTGGCTAGAGCCTGCTACCACTCCATGGAGTATACTTTCCTTTCAACAAACCTATGCTTTCATTGCTTCCTTCTTTTATTATTTTGTTTGGGCATTTTGTCCAATTCTTTGTTCAAAATGCCAAGAACCTGGGTGACCCATAGTCAACCCTCCACTGGTAACATAACCATCCTCAGACTAGATAGGAATATACAGCTATGAGAAGGGGCACTACACAAGCTTATAGCTACCTTGATAGAGCTCCTCATCTGTGAATGTTTTAACTTTGTACCAGTTTAGCCTCGATATCCCAGGTGAGAGATACTCTTGTCCAGGATCACCTGTCTGTCTGTCATTTGGCCGTCAACAGTGCAAAAAGGATATCTAACAAAAATATACTACCTAGAGTCTAATGGAAAAACACAAGTACCCAGCTACACCACCTTATCAAGGGAGAAAAGAGTGCTCCTCCTCCAGGAAACCAGGATGATATTAGAAAGGGTGAAAAACAGATGATGAGTGGAAACACAAATAAATAATGATCACAACTCAGTAGTTAACTCATTAATATACTGCACGGTTATCTTCATGGTTGCTAAACTTTCTATACATAGGCTATTTTTCTCATTAAAGTGGAAATTCCTTAGGAATGTCATGCTTCTTAGTATCTTCTACAGTGTCTTGTATATAACAGGTTCCTAACGTATTCTTTCCATTCTTTTCCTTACTATGAATGTTAGCAAATATTTTACTCCAATGGAAAATGTTTTTAATTAACCTAAGTGTGGTAAACATGCACATGTTGACATGTTTAAATGTATATGTTCATATTCACTTTTTTGCATGTGTCAGTTTAGCTCAGTTCAACAGATAAAGTACACACTGTAAAAATAGAGTACGTATTCTCTGAAAGCAATGTGCTAAGCTGGGGACGAAAGGATGAAAAAGATGTCCCTGAGCTCAGGTCCTGTACTTTTATGCTTTCTGTTTTTAGAAAATAATTACTATAATAAATCATGGTCTAACAACTTGTATTTTTAAACGCTCTCAGTTTTGTTTCTAGAAATTTACAACGCCTAAGGACTCGAAGGACATTTTTATTATAACGGGGGAAAAAAATTCTTATAAAAGCAGACAGCTAACGCTTACTTCTTCAGTCTTCATAGCACAAAGAAAGCGGGCATTATTTTTCTTTCTAGTATTCGTTTTATGTATGTAGTTAACTGTAAATATTATTTCTAATTATATTTTCAGAAATGAAAAGTTCACAAATAATGTCCAGCACGTAATTTCATTAAATGTCACTGTTTTTCGATTTATGACCTTTTGAAGCCGGTGTTAAAGAATTCTATTTAATAACTCTTTGCCTTTTTATTTAAATACATTTATTTATGTAACTAATGATGACTGAACACCTATGTAGAAGCCATAACAGTAAGCATTTCTGGGACCAGAAACCTGAGGAATAGCATAATATGCCTTGAAGAGTTTCACTTTTCAATGGAGATGATAAATCATATCCACAAATGACTGATAGCAGATAGTATCTAAAAATTTGTACGAGACAGTTAAGAACTCTAGGAAGAGTTCATAGAACAGATTTCTGTGCACCCTGCTTAGAGCAGCTTTCCCAGGTGTAGTAACAGATGAGCTGGATTTAAAGGCTCCATTCTAGCTTTCTAGTCTCATCTACTGGTTATCCCCCTACTCTCTTCTTCTCTCATCTAATTGCTCATTAAAACGATGCCTTGCACTCTCTTTGAGTCTTTGCTCTTGTTAAGATAAAACTCTAATATCCTTCTTATCATTTAGGGTTCAATTCATTCAGACTGGATTTATTGAGTTTGTAATATATTCCAAGCACTGTCCCACAGAACGTCATTTCCCAAAAAAATGACCCAGTGTCTGCCCTCAATGAGTTCAGAAACAAAAATTGTAAAAAACAATCACACAGCTCTAGGAGAGGTATGTGTGTGATTCCTTAACAGTGGAAGTGAGTTGTGGAAGGTTTACCTGAAATTTAAGTGGCTTGGATGGTGATAAGGGAAGCCCTTCACAGAGAAAGTAAAATTGATTAGAACCTTAAACGTTGAGTATTCATGGCAGACAATTGTAGTTTGAATAGCGTTATTAAAAAATAGCCAAGGAAGTGTGTAAATACGCTGTACTCCACCACTGGCAGAGTAAGACTCAAACCAAATATTAAACTTTAGCTGATCAGGGGTACATTCTAGCAGGAAAGTAGGGATCACACGGAGGTAGTCAAAAAGAGAGCCAAGAAAACTCACCTGCTTATGTCACTGGAAATGTCTGTCTCTTTTCTTATTTAAAAAGTTGTGTTGCGTGAAATTTTAGTTTGGCAATTGCTTTATTTTCATTTTAATTTTGACCAGACTCTAACACATTGTGTATTGTGGACTATGTTTCCACAAGGCTTTTAAAATGTGATAATCTAAAACGTAATGAATCCATGTCACTTGATTTTTTAAAATTTGCAGAGCACTGATCATACTATTATTCTGTTGATACTGACAACCATCATTAAGTCAAATGTTCCTAATTTCCAGTTTTAAAAAGTAAATGCTAGAGTTTAGTACTTACAGAAGCAGACCTGACTGAAAAGAGATCATAAATCTGTCATTGACAAGAAATTACCTGTGAATCAGAACTTATTAATGCAAGATTTTCTCCAATAATTTGTTAGTTAAAGTATAAAAGACTCCGCATTTTCTCTGGAGTTTGAAGAAAAGAATGCACAATACAATAGCAATAGCACTGGGCTATTCGGGTCACTGAAAAAGGGTTTAAGTAGTTGACCTTTTTAATCAATATTGCCTACATATTCAAAATCCACTGTCCCACTGCCAATTATCTACTCTTTACTGTAAAATGTTAACTATGGTCAAATAACATGAGTACAACTTCATTTAACCATTTTTTTTTTTTTTTTTTTTTTTTTTTAGAAATGAAGCTTCATACACATTTTAATTTCTCAAACATCTTAAGGAAAAATTTCAACTTCAAATGAAGACCTACTACTAGTAACAACTTATTAAAAGCAGGTGTTTTCTAAATCTTAAATGGCGATAACAATTCAATGTTTAAGCATTGTTAATGCATTCTAATAGTAAAAATATTTTAGATCATTAAATTAGAATTTAATAGAGTTTATTTTAATAACTAGCAATTGAAGCAAAACAGCAAAACAACTTCATAGTGATATTACATATTAATAGGCTGCAAAGTGCTGCTGAATCTAATCTTTCTCCTTCACTTCTGGATTCACCATACTTGTAGCAATTGTGATTGCAGGAACAATTATTCCTCCTGGTATCTTTCATCACATTCCAAAGCTATTTACTCTCCCCAGTGCTGGAACTGGTACTGTCAGAGCTCTTAAACCTTGCCATTGTAGCAAAAAGTTACAGCTAAATGTATGTAGCCAGGGGCACAAATATGGTGGTGCCATGAAGTAAACGGGCACAATCATAAAACTATGTCTGTTGCTGTGCAACAAATTACCCCAGAACTCCAAACTTCATCTGGAGTAATGTTCGCCATATTTGTCCTCAGTCTGTCACACTAGGGCATCACAGGCAAATATGCATCAGTGTCTACTTTGGTAAATCCTGTTATAGTTCTGTTCTGACCATTATTTTAAAAGTATCATATCTTCTTGTCTTAAAGATAATTATATGGGTCAGTCCAATAATTTCAGTTAGAATCAATTCTCTCTGTGAAAATGTTCTGTGACCTATTGTTTATAATGGCTTAATAGGTCTCCAGATATTATAATATTACTCAATATTTTGTCTTTAAAGATCATTATTTACAGATGTACACATAAATGGCTCAAATTAGTTATAACTGTCAGTTTCAATAAAAAAGAGATTCTTTCAATCTAGAGCTTGAAAGAATAATTCTCTGTCAGCTTCAGTTGGTCATAAATACAGAGAGGATACAGTGGGACAGTTTGTCTCTGTTCTACAATGTCTGGGACATGGCTGAGAGACTGAAAATCCAGGCCTAGAATCATTTGAAACCTCATTCACTCACATGTCTGGCCATGGATGCTGATGGTCAGTTAGGGGACTAGCTGGGACTGTCAGCAAGAACACAATGGCCTTTCCGTTTTATTAGCGAGTCTTCCAAGGAAAAGAGAAACCACACTGCCACTTATGGTCAGACCTCAGAAGTTGTGCCACACCCCTCTACCACTTTTTATTGGTCAAAGAGGTCACAAAAGTACACCCAGGTTTCAGGAGAGGGTGCCTAGACTATACCTCTCAGTAGAAGCATATCACCATGACATTTTAAGTATATAGGATGATTTTCATATGTATACATAGGTGTAGTCAACTTTGGAAAATACTATCTTTCACAAGAAGTACTAGAAGCAGAAAATCATGCTGGCGGAATTCTGAATTTGAAACTTGAAATGTCTTTCCAATCACCTGGGAAATTAAGTTAGTAGTAACATTAATTTCAATACCATTATCCTCTGTGCCCAGTATGTCATAGGAAGCATAGTAATGCTAATATGTTACTTACAAGCTTTTTTGAGATGATTTGAGATCAGCTACCATGTGTACCATTGTTTCTCTCTCTCTATATATATGTATATATACACACACATATATATACACACACATATATATATGGCTTTCCATACTACTAGTAAATTCAGAAACACAATCTGAACTTGTAGTTCAATACACTCCTAGAGCATTGTCCTATTTGCCCTCCTCCTTTAGTTTCCCATCTCTCTCCTGCACCGCAAGAAGAACTACATTTACTCATGGATGAAGGTTTAATGTGATTTGACTTGAGACTTGCATCACTGAATCGCATATTTTCAAATTATACATTCCAACAGAACATTAGGATAACATTATTCACCATATAATCACCAAAAAGCATGAGAAACTACTGTTAAAAAGTGCTGAGTTTTAAAGACTAATTATTGTTGGAATATGATGTGGTCACCATGAGACCTATAAACTACCCGTCTTGTCCTGGCTAAAGGAGCATGTTCTAGATTAGTGAGAACTGAAAATGAAACTTCATCTGGAGTAATGTTCGTCATATTTGTCCTCAATCTGTCATACTAGGGCATCACAGGCAAATATGCATCAGTATATACTTTGGTAAATCTTTTTATAGTTCTGTTCTGACCATTATTTTAAAAGTATCATATCTTCTTGTCTTAAAGATAATTATATGGGTCAGTCCAATAATTTCAGTTAGAATCAATTCTCCTTGAAAATGTTCTATGATCTATTGTTTATAATGGCTTAGTAGGTCTCCAGATATTATAATATTACTCAATAGTTTGTCTTTAAAGATCATTATTTACAGATGTATACATAAATGGTTCAAAGTAGTTGTAACTATCAGTTTCAATAAAAAGCAATGCTGTCAGGGACTTATCTTCACAATGCAAACAACGATTACATTTGCCTTCTATGTTAAATCATAAATCAATTCCCCCCAGTTAACAACTGAGTGGAATATATCAAGACCATTTCTATTAGATTCAAGTTTATGTATGTGTATATTAGTAACTTTGATAGTTCAATTCTTATTAGATATAAAATATACAATATGCATTAATAACTTAGGAATAATATCAAATAGAATATGAAGGTAAAAATTAAAATTTCAGCCAGGTGCAGTGGCTCATGCCTGTAATCCCAACACTTTGGGAGGCTGAGGCAGATGGATCACAAAGTCAAGAGATCAAGATCATACTGACTAACACGGTGAAACCCCATCTCTACTAAAACACAAAAAATTAGCTGGGCGTGGTGGCACACACCTGTAGTCCCAGCTACTCAGGAGGCTGAGGAAAGAGAACTGCTTGAACGTTGGAGGCAGAGGTTGCAGTGAGCCTAGATTGTGCCACCACTCTCCAGCCTGGGCAACAGAGTGAGACTCCATCACAAAAAAATATATAGATAGATAGATAAATAGATAGATAGATAGATACACACATATATATATGTATATATACAGTTTCTTACTGTATGCATAAAACAGTTTGGTTTGGTTTTGCTATGATTCGAACTCCAGCTTTATCAAAGTATCATACTTTTTTTTAATGTATGTATAAAGAATTTCCTCATGTTTGGAATTAGTGGAAGGAATGAGAAAATTATCCTCCGTTTTACAGGCCACATTGTAAAATGGCAGAATATGGGATTGGACAAACTTGTGAATGTGACAAGTGAAATCAAACTTTCCTGAATCTGCAGATAATTTATTTGACTGCTTCTAATGATTCTCCCAATTTAAAATGGGAACTAGAAACCTAGACATAGCCTTAGGAATTAACAAAAAGCAATGTTGGGGGCATAAAACAAAGTATTAAACTAAACATCCAGGAAGATACAGAAAGTTCAATTTAACAAATATTTATCAAACTAGCTTTATGCATAACATATAATACTACCTATAAAAATAAAATTCGTCCAGGATTTGCCAGTTAAGACATTTTTAGATAACTCTTATTTAAAGTAGGCTTCTATCTTAAGAGTAGAAACCTCAATTAATTTATAGTCTCTTTTTAAATACTATGGTTAATTATAGGCTAGCATTTATGTATTAGTTCTTTCTCATGCTGCTAATAAAGGCACACCCCAAACTGGGTAATTTATACAGGAAAGAGGTTTAATTGACTCACAGTTCGGCATGGCTGGGGAGGCCTCAGGAAGCTTATAATCATGACAGAAGGGGAAGCAAAGATGTCCTTCTACATATGGTGGCAGCAAGGAGAAGTGCCAAGCAAAAGTGGAGAATGCCCCTCATAAAACCATCAGATCTCATAAGAACTCACTATCATGAACACACCATGAGGGTAACCGCTCCCATGACGCAGTTACCTCCTATCAGGTCCCTCCCATGACACATGGGGATTATGGGAACTAAAACTTAATATGAGATTTGGGTGGGGACATAGCCAAGCCATATCAACTTCATAAAAGCAAACATAGATGTTTGTTTTTATGTTCCATTCTGTGACCAATTTAAAGATTTTGATTTTCAATTTATAATAAAATGTGTAGGAATATAAATATGCCATATTCACACTGAAGTTGAAGATGGCCACTCAAACTCCATGGTCAACTTCAAGTGACTTAAACTCAACCATGCCAACAATCACATTAAGTGTAAATGACAAACACTATAGTTAAAAGGCAGAAAAACCATCAGATTGGATGAAAAATACAGTTTTATCTTGTTACTGCTTAAAGGAAATGAAACTTTAACACTAATACCTAAGTGGGTAGAATGACAATGATATAGCATGCTAATCAAAATAAAGTGGCTGTTACTGCAAGATACTAGACAAAGTAGATTATAATACAAAGAATATCACCAAAGGTGAAAAAATTCTTTTTGCTATGATAAAGCGATCAGTTCGTCGAGAGGACATTGAGATCTTAAACTCTATGCATGCAGTAACGGAGCTTCAAAGTACATGAAGCAAAAACACAATAGACCTGCAAGGGGAAATACATAACTACTGTTGCAGTTAAATATTTCAATAGCACTCTTTCAAAACTTGATAGAACAAATATAAAATTCCATAAATGTATGGAAGTCTTGAAGAACACTAACAATCAAATCAAAGAAATTGACAGTTTAAAAGCAGAATCTCAAAGATATTAGCTCACCCGTGTTTATAACAGCATTGCCACAATGGCCAACAGGTGGAAGCAACCCAGATGTCCACTGATGGAGGAATGGATGAACGAAATATGTATAAACATGCAATGGATTATCCAACCTTAGAAGGGAAGGAAATCTTGTTACATGCTACAACATGAATGAACCTTGAGGACATTATGCTAAGTGAAATAAGCCAGCCACAAAAAGACAAATACTGTATGATTCCACTTACATGAGGTAACTAGAGTAGTCAAACTAATAGAAGCAGAAAATAAAATGGTGTTTGCCAGGACCTTGCAGGGGGTGGGGAGGAGAATGGGAAGTTGTTCAATGGGTATAGGATTTCATTTAACAACATGGAAAAGTTCTGGAGATCTGTTTCACAACAATGTGAATACACTTAACACTATTATCTGTGCACTTAAAACATGGTTACAAGGGTAAAAAGAAAAAAATTGGCAATTTTAGAATAAACCAACTAACAGCAGATTACACCAATTCTTTAAGAGTACATAGAACACTTACCGAGATATAGAACATCTAGGGCCATAACATAAGCCAACAGATTTAAAATAACTCAATTAGTGCAAAGTATGTTCTCTGACAATTTAATTACAGGTCATTAATAGAAAAGATCTCCTGAAAATTGCTAATTAAAAGTTAAAACTCCACACTTCTAAGTAATATGTGGGTCAAAGCAGCTATCAAATTGGAAATTAGAAATTTTACTGAATGCCAATGAAAGCACAAAATATCAGAACAACTAGAATGTCACTAGATATATGTGCATAGCCATAAATTTGAACAAGAAGCCATATTAGAAAAAAGTACTCAAATTTATGACCATATGTGCTATTTTAAGAAGTTAGAAAAAAAATAAGCCCAATAAAGCAAAGGAAAGGAAATATTAGTGATCAGAACAGAAATACATATTAGAAAAAGAAAAATGGAGGGGAAAAACAACAACAAAAATCAATATACCTGAAAACTATCTCTAGATGGAGAAAAAAAATCTGATAAAACTTGAGTCAGATTTGCCAGGAAAAAAAAGGTAGGGAGGAATAGGATCCAAATTATACCAAGAATAAAAAATAATAGTAGTTCATATTCTACATATATTAACAGGATTTTAAGGTAATCATGTGAAAAATCTGTGCCAAAATATTCAAAAACTCCAATATGTGAATCACAAATTACTTCAAAAAAAGCTTGATAAAAGTCTTATATTAATTTTTAAAAAGGCAATTTAAAACTTTCCCACAAGGAAAATTATATGCCCATATTAAATACTTCATTGAATTCTACCAAACATAAATGGAAGAGGACAGAATGCTTCCCAGCACGTTCCGTGAGGCCAGAATCACCCTGATGCCAAAAGCAGACATTTCCAGAAAAACTAAACATACTCCCAATAAACACAGATGTAAAATTTCAAACAAAATTTTAGTATATAAGAATCTGAAAATAGACATGATGTTTGACTTTACATTTGAAGAGAAATCAGTATTATTCACCATATTAACAAATTGAAAAGCAAAACTATATAACCTTAAACTGAAAAAAAGCATTTGAAAAAACTCAACATTTAGTCCTGATAAAAACTTTCAACAAAGTAGGAATACAGGGAAATTATTCAATATTATCAAGGATATCTACAATAAACCAACATCTACCATCGTAATTAATGGTGAGAGACAGTGTGCTTTCACCCTAAAACCAGCAAGGAGACAGAAATGTCCTCCCTCACTGCTTCTATTTAACATTGAACTGGACATTTTAGCCAGTGCAAAAAGTCATCAAAAAATAAAAAGACATATAGGTAGAAAAGGAAGAACTAAAACTCTCTTCATTCACAGATGACACCTGTGACTTTGTGGAAAACCTGATGCTATCTACAAAAAGCTATCAAAATTAATAACTAATTTAGTAAGGTGGAAAGATAAAAACAAATCAAATATTTCCACGTACTAGCAGTGGACACAACTGACAATTTAAGAAACATTTCTGTTGCATCAAAAATGAGATTCTTACAAATAAATCTGACAAAAGATACACAAGACATGCACTGAAAATAAAACACTGCTGAGAGAAATTAAAGAATACTTAAAGGGAGAGATGTGCCATTTTTATAATTCTCATGACTCAATTTTCTTAAGATGTAAATTTCCCCAGAGTGGACTGAAAAATTCAACACAATCTCAATAAAAATCTCAACAGAATTTTTGTAGAAATTGACAAGGTGATTCTATAATTCATATGAAAACCAAAGGAACTAGAATAGCCAAAATAATTTTTAAAGAGAACAAAATTATAGGATACTGATTGCAAGATTTAAAAAGTTATAGTAATCGTATTAGTCAGTTTTCACACTGTTATAAAGAACTACCCGAAAATGGGTAATTTATAAAGGAAAGAGGTTTAGTTGACTCACAGTTCTGCATGGCTGGAGAGGCCTCAGGAAACTTAAAATCATAGTGGAAGGCAAACCAGAAGAAAGACACCTTTTTCACTAGGTGGCAGGAAGCAGAAAGAACTCGGGAGGAACTACCAAACACTTCTAAAACTATTAGATCTCGCGAGAACTCACTCACCATCAAGAGGACAGCATTGACGGAACCACCCCCGTAATTCAATCACCTCCACCTGTTCTCTGCCGTGACAGGTGGGGATCATGGGGATTATGGTGACTACAATTCAAGATGAGAGTTTGGGTGGGGGCACAGCCAAATGACATCAGTAATCAAGACTGATTTAATTGACATCAACATAGACAAGTACATCAATAAAACAGAGTAGGGGGCCCAGAAATTGACCCACAAATATAATTTTTGTCAAAGCAACTCAGTAGTAGGAGGATTGTGTGCAGTGAACAGCACTAGAAAAATGGTACGTCCATATGAAGACAAAAATGAACTTTGTTCTATATCATGTACAATATACAAAAAGTTGCTCAAGAAACAGGAAATATTTGTGAAAATTGGTTTACAGAGGTTTGTTAAAAATATGAAACTAAAACATAATCAAATAAGGAATATATTGTTAACTTAGCTACATTCAATTTTTAAATTTTTTTGATCTTCAGAATACACTGCTAAATAAGTAAAGAAGGGCAAATCACAGTCTAGCAGAAAATTGAGGCAAATCATTAACAAAGAACTTGTATCCAAAAAATATAAAGCATGCTCAAACCAATAATTTTTTTAAAAACAACTCAATATAAAAGTGGACAAAATATTTGAACAGATATTTCACCCAAGAAAACATACAAACGGCAAACAAATATATAGAAACCATGCTTAACATATTAATCATTAGGCTAATGCAAATTAAATCCACAATGCTACACCAATAAACATTTATTAGATTGTCTAATTTTAAAAGAGTGACAATGCCAAGCGCTGTCAAGAACATAGAACAACTGAAACTGAAAGATTGGTGGAGGCAATGTAAACTATTACAACCATTTTGTAAGAGAATGTAAGCTTCTTAAAGTTAAACATATACCTATTATATGATCTAGACATTCTATTCCTAGATATTTATCCAAGAGGAAAAAAAACACACATTCATAAAAAAATTGGTATGCACATGGCCATAGCAGATTTATATGTAATAATCAGAAATAGGAAACAACCCAACTGCCCATCATCATGTGAATGAACAAATTTTAGTATATACCTATATTGGAAGTCTGCTAAATAGTAAGAAATACTGAACTATTGAAATACAAGAGCATGTATGAATTGCAAAATAATTATGCTGAGTGAAAGAAGTCATACTTCGTGGTTTTATTTATGTAAATGTTGAGAAAACACAACTAATCTATAGAGAAAGAAGCAGATCACTGGTAACCCTGGACTTGGGTGGGGGAAGAAAAGACATTAGAAAGCGGCACGGGAAGTCTCTGGGGATTATGGATGTACTCACTCTTGACTATGGCGATGGTTTTATGGGTGTATACATACATCAAATTTTATCACATTTTATGATAAGTACATGCAGCTTATTTTGTGTCAGTTATATTTTATAACTAATGAAAATACATAAATGCATAGAACATTGTTTAAGATACTTGTTAAAATATGAAACATACTGAAGATGAACAGTAGGAAGGGATGCAAATACCAATGACCAATATTCTCTCTAGTTATATTAGATAAAATAAACATTTTATCAGTTTCATTAGGAGCTAAAAAACAGATACACAAATCTACACATTTGGAGGGGATTAGATGTTTGAGTCTAGTTAAGTCAGTGTTTTGTTTGATTTTCAAATTCAAAGTAAGACAAAACTGGCTTTTGGAAACATCCAAAATAGTTTAAACTTATTAAGTGACCATGAAGATTCGATGACAATGCATACAATCGGGAGAAAGGAGATGTTAGTGGGGAGAAAAAGAATCTGCAATTATAATAATCTAAAATTTTGAGTATTTTCCAAAGGTTATATTTACAAGCCATGAACTCTATAAATATAGAGTAATCAAATTCAGGGACTTTGAAAGAACTGAGGAAACTTGTTTGGATCCAAGAGAATCTAGAGCCTAAAAAATTGATTGAATCTTGCATAGAATTTTTTCAAATAAGAAATTCGAAGTTTAAAGAAATTGGATTTATTGTCTACAATTATAACCGGTAGTAACTACTGGCAGAAGCAAGCTACAACGCATTACCTTTATCCAATGCCATTTGCAATATATTAACAGTTCGGCAGACGTTAAAGAATCTGTTAAAGCTCATAGGCAGGGAGAGTAATCCCTTGATCATAGCGCTCTCAAAGAATGTCAATTTGCTAAAAACCATTCACCAAATAGCAAATAAAATGAGATGATATATGAAGTGTAGATTTTGGAAATTTTTGGTTCTGGGTGTACCAGAGGAAGAGTAAACTCACTCATTTGCTCTCCTGCTAGTAACTACACACCTGTTTTCTTTGACAATTTTTCTCTTCTCTCCTGGTTATCTCTGTAATTTGGCTGGAATTGACGCAACTCTGGCACCAAGCATGGTGCCAGACTTGGCAATGGGATTAGCATATTCTCTTAGCTTTTTGTTGTTGCTTTGGGTTGACAACCTGGCTCAGAACCAAGGGCCAATCAGAATCAAGTTGTATGAGCTCTAGTCACTCTTATTAGGATTTTTGGGTAAGAGGGCTTCACACCCCTTTCCCACTGTGGCAGATAAACTATGCAACCAAATCTGAGCTGCTAGTAATATTCCTTGACTTTTTTTTTTTTTTTTTTAGATGGAGTCTTGCTCTGTCGCCAAGCTGGAGTGAAGTGGAGCCATCTCAGCTCACTGCTACCTCCGGCTCCCTAGTTTAAGCTATTCTCCCGCCTCAGCCTCCAGAGTAGCTGGGACTACAGGCACACCCCACCACGCACAGCTAATTTATGTATTTTTAGTAGAGACGGGGTTTCACCATGTTGCCCAGGATGGTCTTGATCTCCTGACCTCGTGATCGGCCTGCGTCAGCCTCCCAAAGTGCTGGGATTACAGACGTGAGCCACCGCTCCTGACCTTAATATTCCTTGACTTTATAGAGGAAGCCCATCTACGAAGGGAGAAAATAAGGCTAAACTACAGAGGGAATACTAGAAATGGAGGGCAAATGGTGCTCCATTCTTATAATGGAGCAGCCTCATAAGAATATTTGAGTCTCCTAAATTAATCCAACTTGATCTGGGTTTCTGACATTAACGACCAAAATAATAGGCTGAAAGTCTTTATAATAATTTTCAGATGTTGTATTAAGCTTCACATCTGATATTTTATTTCCCAAATCACCTAGAATAAGGATGGGAGTAAATATTCTACTACTCAGAGATCCATTTGAGTTTCAAGAATAGAACAAATTATACTTTAAAAGGTAGATGTCAATTAAGTCCACTTCATCTTGACATACTTTAATTAGAAATCTTTGCCTCATGATGACGTAAGGGAAATTTCAGTTTGAAAAGTGCTCATTTAGAGCATCTGTTAGGTCTAGGGTTAGGTTCCAGCCCATGCTGGAGGGGAGTGGGTGGTTGAAAGGCAGATAGCTTAAAGAACACTCACGGGCCATAGGCAGGTGAATATGGTTTTATTCAGCAGCTCTTTCTTCAGCAGCTTACTTCCATTCGTTCTCTCACACTCTCTGCTCTGTCTTGGCAGCTTGAGCAGGCCATTTCCACGCCCAGCTGCGCGGCCAGCTCCCCCTTGCCTTCAGGGTCAGAAGCTTAACTCTTTCCTGGTTCCTGGCTTCCCCTTGCCCGCCTTCAAGACGGACAGCTTTGGCTCTCTCTCTCTCTTTCTGTGGGCACCAGTGTCATGTTGAGCCATGTTATACAGAGCCGAGCCAAGCTATGCCCAAGAGCCCCCGTACAGCATCAGCAGGGCAGTTATACCTTTTACAAACAATAGTGGCACTGAGCCAAGTATGAGCCTACACAAACAGGTTCTATAACAAGTGGAGGCGTGCGCCTGTGCACCAACCCCGCTGAGCCACGCAGGCCAGGATGTCTGCCTTGACCAAAGCACATCCGTGTAGCTTACAGTATCTACAGATCTACAGCCTCAACTGAAAGCTCTGGTTTCTAGCTTCCTTAAAAAAATAATAATAATAATACTGGGAGTTTCCTTATACAACTCTCCTAAATGTTTTGTGGAATATAAGCCAGACTTCTAAGTAGCTTATCTACCATATTACTAGAAACAGAGTTCTATGTTTAGCTTTTTACATTTTCTTTGATAATTACATACATATTTTAAACTCTTAAATGTCCTTTAAGTTGAATATGGTTATTTCAAGTGACTATTATGGCCTGGTAAAAGTTATAGTACCTAATACAAAGCTAAACAGTGATTATTATAACTATTGGTGATTCTGAATGGTACGGGGTCTGTCCCAATGAGATGTTGGCACTTGCTGAATGTGCCAAAACACATTATGCCATAACATTATGAATGTTATTTTTATTCGATTCAAAAATAAAATATAAGCTATAGATTTAAGTGACTATGGAAAGTAGAATAAAAAATGAAATTCTCTGAACATTCTGGATATATTTGGCTTCTCTTTCCAATTGCCAAAATAGATCTTGTCTAATCAGTTAATGATGAATTGATCCCTCATTGTCTGTTGGTGCTGAGAGCATTCTCCTAAGTATAAGCTACAACCTCCTTGAAATATGTTCATCACCACAATTAAAATGTAAGATGGACTCACTTTTTAAATGACGACTAATAATCACTGCCACTTTCACTATACTACTCTGTCCATATCAAGAATATTGCTACTTTTGAGTTATCACTGCCAGATGTTCCAAACGAAGTTTGCTGTGGAGAAAAATTATGAAAAATTCTATCATAGACCTAATTTCTTAAGAAAAATGACAGATTATAGATAACAATTGAATTAGGCCATTAGCAACTCTAGAGTGATGGTAGAATCAGATAATCTACATTAGTAATAGATAAAAATCATCAACTGAAATCAGGGATGGCAGGATTGGCAAGTGACACAGTGTGTGTGTGATTCTGGAGTACGTACAGCGTAGGTCAAACAAACAAATGAAAACAGAGGAAGAGAAGTAACCATGAAGGAAAGAATCATATAAGGCCTGTATCTCTATAATAAGAACGGGTGTTCTGTCAAGGACACCTTGGAATGAAGAATTATGTCCATTCTACCAGCAGGCAGAACTATTAGAACTTTTAACCTGGCTTAGGCATTTTAAATATTAAATTTTCACAAGGAAGCCTGAAAACTAAAAACGGATCTGTATTCACCTAGTCCCAGACAGCAGTATTCTCTTCTATTTTCTGAAGGGTTTGTCCCAATGAGATTTTGGCACTTGCTGAAATCTGCCGCTCACTGAAAACTGCTGCTAAAATATATATAAAGCAGGCACTGAAATCTGACACTGAGATATGTATAGAACCTATAGATTGCTGTAACTTCAAGATGAAGATTTAACCCCTCTCTGGCAAGTAGAATATAAGATCATGTCTTTCCTCGAAATGAGTACCCAAGATTTGTAGGTACTCTGAATAATTCAGGTATCATGTCACAAGTGAAAAAGAAGGTATAAAAATTTAGTTATCATAATTCATTAATTTAGGGTTAATTCTCCCTTGATCAGTCAGTGCTAAGACTTCCAACCCACATTTCACTCAAAAATATGAAGCTTACATCAGGAATTCCGTAAGTGTATCCAGTCTGATTTATAAAGAATAGACTGTCATAAGTGTATCCAGTCTGATTTATAAAGAATAGACTGTCATTGTATAAAAGTAGAGCGTATGAGGACGTATTTTTAGACCTGCAGTATTCAGGTGAGAAATTATAATACCTTACAAGTAGGTAGTGGAAGCAGATACAGTGAAAAGTGACTTAACTAAGTCTGGATTTCAGGGGGAGAAGTTTGTTCTGAAGATATTTAGTGCTGTCGGCTTCTAGGTAGTATGTAAAATGATAGGAAAAGATAAACAGACTTGCTGGAAGTAAGTTCTAACTCCCTTTTCTTAAACTCAATTTTAAATTATTCAAACTAGAAACAAATTGAAGTTTGGGAAAACAAAAGTATGGTATGTCGGAAAGCAAGTAGTGAAATGAGTTCAAGAAAGAGGCAGTGATGAGCTGTGTTAAATGCTCATGAAGAGTCACTAAAGTCAAGGACTAGGACACAATCGTGTATTTGACTAGATAGGGGTCACAGACAACATTGGTTTTGTGGTTTCAGTGGAGAGGTGGGAACAAAGCCTTGCGTGAGATAGTTAAGGAAGAAAATAGGAAAAAGAAAACAAGTACAGGCAATTCTTCCGACAACTTTTGTTATGAAAGGAAGTAGATTGACAATATTTAAGAGGAATGTAGGCAACTAATATGCGTGCATGTAATTTCGTCAATGTCTTGTGCCATAATATTCACATACATAGCGTAATGCTCAAAGCATTCAATTTTACCTTGCCTTTTCACTCAAAAATTTATATTTTGCTCTATTCATATTGATGACCATAGGTATAATTCATGTTTTTAACTGATAATTTTCATTTTACAATTGTGTGACATTACTCAGATGCTTTTCATAGATATTTAACATTTCTTCGCTCATCTGCGGTTATGATACTGGTGCAATAAACATCTTTGTAATGCTATTTTACTTGCACTAATTAATATTTTCAACATTTTACATGTGGAATTAAAGTAGCTGAATCATAGCTTGTATATTTTTAATTTTACTAGATTTTGCTAATTTTTATTCAGTGTCCACAACTATTTTCTTCCCATTGGTAATATATGACAATATGTTTTCCCCTGATCCTTGCCACCATTGATATTATCAGAGATTTACTTTTACCAAAAAATGTGTATTTCATTGTTTGTAAACTTCAGTTTCTAAACGTGTGGTTATGCTGAGGATTGCTTCATATCCATTGGCCATTTTTATTTTCTCTCAGTGAATTACCAATTCAGATTCTTTTCTCACTTTTTGGGGTGGGGAGTTCTTATTGCTTCTAGTTCTTGATTTTCAGCAATTACATGTTTCTACACAAATTGTCTGCTATATCCACTTCGATTATTTGCTACTAAAAACTAGTCTCATTGACATAGCTTACGACCATCTGCTATAAGCTTATGAAGGCTTATCGGCCTCCCTGTGCCCAGGACTGCTCCCAGTTTTATTGGATGTCACGTCTCCAGTGCCATGGCTCACAGTGACGCAGGGGGTGAACAGGGAGCCAGTAGCTTGACTGGGCCCACTGTAGTGCCTAAACTAATTTCCCCGACAGGTGCTCCTTGGCTGGCCCTGCTTCCAGGATCCACCACTTCCAGGCATATATCTCCTTTAATATGACCACCGTCTTTTGTGATTTTCTCTCCTGCGGGAGCTCATGCTGCCATTTTATTCTTCAGTAAACCCTCACCTGCTTACATTATCTCAAGAATTCCTCACAGATGCAGCTCCTTTGAGAAATCGTTCTCTTTGACCACAGCTTGTGCGTATGTTTATGTTCTAAGGTTATATATTTATATGGTTGGAGTAAGAGAAGAGACTACAAAACACAGAACCAGCCTGTCCTAACTCAGACAATGCCAGAACATCTTGCCAGGTAAAAAACAGCCTGAACAATTTTACTACAACTGATCTTCTGCTCCCAAACTCTGTGAGGCATCACATACACCCTTCATTCATCCTCTAGAAAATGAGTCCCTCCATGATAAGAAACAAAATCCTCCAACCCAGATCCCTGTATCACACTCAACTTTGAGGTTGGTAAAGGGCAAGCCACAGACTAGAGAACAGATGAAAGTGGTATCAGTAATCCCTGTCATTTAAAAAGTATATTTATGTTAGATTACTAAATTAATATTATAAGAAATAAGGTTATAAAATCAGAGAAAGGCAGGGCGCGGTGACTCACGCCTGTAATCCCAGCCCTTTGGGAGACCAAGGTGGGCAGATCACCTGAGGTCAGGAGTTCGAGACCAGCATGGCCAAGACAGCGAAAACCCATCTCTACTAAAAATACAAAAATTAGTTTGGCATGGTGGTGGACGCCTGTAATCTCAGTTACTTGGGAGGCTGAGGCAGGAGAATCACTTGAACCCGGGAGGCAGAGGTTTCAGTGAGCCGAGATTATGCCACTGCTCTCCAGCCTGGGTGACAGAGCGAGCCTCCATCTCCAAAGTAGTAGTAGTAATAATAATATTAATAAATAAATAAAATCAGAGAAAAAAACACTTCCCATTAAAGCAAAGTAACTTAATATCCATAGATCTGCATAATATATTCCTTTCCTTGTCAGTTGATTGAGTTAGGATACTTCTTTCAACAGCAGGCCTCTAGATTTGGGTACAAGTTCAAGACCAATGTAAATAAGAGACAACAGATGAATTAAGATTTCTTAGGATAAATGACTACATTTGTAATGCCAAGATGCTATCCAAGTAGCTACTGCTACCCACCCACCCATATATGATCAGAGTTATTAAAATATCTTGTTATGAGGAGAGAAAAATCGGTGGCAGGGGTCCTGGCTGTTTTGGTAATATTTAGTTTGAGATCATTGTCACAGCTATTCCCAGTGTGTTGGGCTTTAGCTGGGTCATTGCTTGTCTTTCATAGTGGAAGTAATGTCATGTTGTCAATCAGACCTGTTAAGGCTTAGACAGCCAAAAGTTAGTTTCAGTTAAGAGATCCGTAGCCATGGAGTGAGGATAGATCCAAAAGCAGGCAGGTGGGCACACCAGGTCAGGCTGAATATTACCATTATCTGGGTGCAAGAAGCTTTAAAACCTATGCAGGCCACACCTGAAACCAGTTAAATCAGCTGCTGGTGGTAGAGGTCAGGTGTCTCTACATTTTGAAAGCACCTCAGGTGACTCCCCTCAGTCTGCAGACAAGGCTGAGGAACTGTGCTGGATGGCGATGCTGAGTAAGTATTTAAAATCCTTGTGATTTAATCCTCAAGAAAATGACCCTTTCATACAATTGTACCTGCTTCTACAAGATGTTAACTCCTCATATTCTTCCATTGTTATTTAATGCCAGTGCATCTTCAGGAGAAAGTTAGCAAGTTCAGAGTGCCTGGAAACAAGTACAGTCACGTGCCACCTAACATTTCTGTCAACAACCACATATAAGAGGACCTTAGTCCTATAAGATTATAATAGTGGCCGGGCACGGTGGCTCATGCCTGTAAACCCAGCACTTTGGGAGGCCAAGGCAGGTGGATCACAAGATCAGGAGATCAAGACCACGGTGAAACCCCATCTCTACTAAAAATACAAAAAATTAGCTGGGCGAGGTGGCGGGCACCTGTAGCCTCAGCTACTCAGCAGGCTGAGGCAGGACAATGGCGTGAACCCGGGAGGTGGAGCTTGCAGTGAGCCAAGATCACGCCACTGCACTCCAGCCTGGGCGACGGAGCGAGACTCCATCTCAAAAAAAAAAAAAAAAAAAAATTATAATACTATCTTTTTTCTGTACATTTACTGTATTAGGTACAAAAATACTTACCATTGTGTTATAGCTGCCTGTAGTACTCAGTGCAGTAACATGCTTAACAAGTGTGTAGCCTAGGAACAGTAGGGTAAACCCCATAACCTAGATGCAGAGTAGGCTGTACCATCTAGGTTTGGGTAAGTACACTCCATAATGTTTACATAACGATGAAATCACCTGACACATTTCTCAGAATGTATCCCTTTTGTTAAGTGAGGCAAGACTGTCAGTTTAAGTATTGCCATCTACTATCACTTGAAAACAGAAGAATGTGACTCTTCTATTCTTCATCTTAACATTTAAAGTTACAGGAAAATCTCAAAATCAACTTTTCAAATATAGCCTTCTCTATAAACCATTTATTTGTAATTATAGCCATCACAAGGGTTTATTTTAATTGCATGTTTCATTATCACTAAAGTGATTCAACCTGCAGTGCTCTACTTCTCAAAATCAATAGTCTGAAGGAAACATTCAACTCGCTCAGATACTTGCAAGGCCACGAAAAACACATACTACAATCCATTGAACAGTTCTTCCTAGAAGGTAGTTGTTGTTGCAAATAATTTTCACCTCCAAGAATGATTTAGAATGTGTTCATTTTAAATATCACTTTTCTAAACAAATTATTTTACCCTTTCCTTTCTAAGTGGCCTATATATTTAAGTGTGCTTCTGAGGCTGGAAATACATATGTATATATATTCCCTTTCTTTCTATTTCTAGCTGCCATTTAAGATACAGAACTTTATGTTTATTGCATTAGCAATAATAAGCTTGCTCTAGGCCATTCTTTGGCTAGCTCAGCTAGACCCTTGTAATCAACAGCACATATTTAATGAATGAATGGCTAAAGGCAATACGGTTGTTATTTACCAGTTGTCTGATAGGAGAGGAGAGAGACCTCCTACCTCTCTCAAACTATCAGTTGGGGTGGTGGAAAGGCAGCCATTTCAAGGAAACACAAGAATAGAGGGCTATTATAATGAGGGCCCTCAAGGAAACTGAATCAGAAATGTGGTCTTAGATTCAATGTGACTCCAAGTACCTTCTGCAGAAAGGGTTTGGAGACGTTCACTCAAGTTATCTAACATTCTTATATTAGTTTCATACTTCTGCTACAGCAAATTACAACACAGCGGCTTAAAACAGTAAAAATTAGTTGTCTTCCAGTTCTGGAGGTCAAAATGTAAAATCAAGGTGTCAGCAGGACTGCGTTGCTTCTGGAGGCTCTAGGAAAGAATTCCTTTCCTTGCCCTTTTCAGCTTCCACAGGCCACCGACACTGCTTGGCTCATGACCCCCTTTCGCATCACTCCAACCTCTGGGTTGATTACCACGTCTCCTACTACCACTCTGAGCCGCCTTCCTGTCACTTAGAAAGGACCTTGGGCCATCTGAAAAATACAAATTTCTCTCCCCATCTCAAGACACTTAATTTAATTATATCTGCAAAGTTATTTGTGCTACGTAAGGAGGTATACTCACAGGTGGCATAGATTAGGGTGTGGGCATCATTGAAGGGTCGTTTTTAAGCCTGCCACAATTCCCATGAACTCACACTTCATGTGTGATTTTTCTGCCTGGTTTTTCTGTTCATTCTTGTAGTTCAAATTCTGAAGAATGCAAATAAGAGTGGCTCTTATGTGTACTCCCAATCCAATCAGTATGGTCATGAGAATCATAGTATAAAATGACTACCTGAGCGAGCACAGGGGAATCTGGGTAGCCAGTGATTTCTATTTATGTCACAGTGGCATAGTCTGAAAAGCACTAGATATCAAAGGGCCTTAACATTATTTGAGTACCTACTATACACCAGCCATTATGTAGACATTAAACATATATATATATATTTTTTCATTGTCTCATGACAATCTTATCTGGTAATTATTGTTATCCTCCATTTCATTGATAAGAAAACTAAAGTTAAAAAATGTGAAGCAGTTTCTCAATGTTCGCATAGATACAGTTAATGATGGAGATGGAATTTGAATTACAACTTGCCTGAATTTGAGTGCCATGTTTGAGCTACATATTATGGTTCCAAGGGCCATTGTTAATTATTTTGATTGCTTTAGACACATCTTTAATCTACTTGAACAACAATTGAATCAGCTACACATTCAATACATTTTCAATATCTGATTTCTAAGTGTCCTTTCAGTTTTAACATTGTGTAATGTAGTTTGCGCTCAATGGGTTGTAGTTTTCCTTTGTACAAGTTTTAAGTTGGTCCCATGTACAATTTGAATTTAAAATTATGATCTAATTACTCGATTGGATGAACTAAGTTAACAAAATGAACGTTTTTAGACTTTTTAGTTTAACTAAGTGACCTTATTTAGATGAATTTAAACACCAATTTAAGGATCATGCAAATAAAAAGGTGGCAAAAAGTCTTCTTGGTAACTCATGTCACCGTTTAAGGTGGGAGGAGTGATGGAGCCTGTTTGATTTGTAAGTTTTCTCACAAAACATGAGTGATATCAGAGAACGTTAATTAAGTAGAATGGAAATAAGAAACCCGGCCTCTATTACTACAGCTTAATGTACTGACTATTTATTTGACATTTCTTATATGCCAGCCATTGCATTAGGAGCTTGATATATGCAGCCCGATTTAATGCTCACCGGGATTTTTCTCATTTACCAACAAATAAACTGAACCAAATAGAATGCAAGTAATCTGGCCGAAGTCACAAAGCTACTATGTGACAGGGCTAGGATTCTTATCCTTGTCTGCAGGGCACCAAAGTCTGTTGTTATTTCTGTGCCACATTACACCTTAACCCCCGATGGTGTGGAACGCTTGAGGAGTGATCTAAGAAGCACCAATAGCAGGACTCAAAAAACCTGCGCTCCAGGCCTACTCAATTGCTGCTCGGGTTGTGAAATGCCATCATTTATAAGAGGAAAAGATGTGGACCCCAGTGTCTCTTCCCTCTTAAAAGTCTCAATGAGGCCGGCCGCCATGGCTCAGCCTGTAATCCCAGCACTTGGAGAGGACGAGGTGGGCGGATCACAAAGTCAGGAGTTTGAGACTAGCCTGACCAACATAGTGAAACCTCGTCTCTACTAAACATACAAAAATTAGTTGGATGTGGTGGCACGTGCCTGTAATCTCAGATACTCAGGAGCCTGAGGAAGAAGAATCACTTGAACCCGGGAGATAGTGGTTGCAGTGAGCAGAGATCGTGTCACTGTACTCCAGCCTGGGCAACAGAGCAAGACTCCATCTCGGGGGGAAAAAAAAGAAGTCTCAGCGGGAAAAAAAAAAATATATATATATATATAATATATATATATATATAAAATATTGATTACCACGTCTTTTATATATAAAATCAAATATTTTATATATATAAAAAATATTTGTTTATTCCAGAAGATTTATATATATATATATATTTTATATATATATATATGTGTGTGTGTGTGTTTCTTCCAGAAAATTTGAGGATAACCACCATTCAGATAAACATCTTATTGATTGTTAGGAATATTCCCTAACAGCCTAACAGAAGGCTTTCCTGAAAACTGTGTCATCTTGCCTCGCATCACTTATAGCTTTGACCTTCTGGTTATATCTAAGTCTATCTTCTCCATTAAACTGAATTTTGCCACCTCATGCCAATCTGACAGTTCTGTTGGTTGTTTGCTTGTTTCTTCGTCTTAATAAATAGTTTGTCTCTCAAGAGGGATTGGCTCCAGAACCCAGGAAATACCAAATACATGGCTCCACAAGTCCCTTTCATAGAAAGGCACAGTATTTGCATAACCTACACAAATCCTCCTGCGTACTTCAAATCGTCTGTAGATCACTGTAGACCTAATACAATGTAAATACCATGTAAATCATTGTTATACTGTAATTTTTATTCATACTTTTTTTTTTTTTTTGGAGATGGAGTTTCACTCTGTTGCCCGGGCTGGAATTCAGTGGCGGGATCTCAGCTCACTGCAACCTCCACCTCCTGGGTTCTATCTCAGCCTCCTGAGTAGTTGGGATTACAGGCGCCCACCACGATGCCCAGCTAATTTTTTGTATTTTTAGTAGAGACGGGATTTCACCACGTTGGCCAGACTGGTCTCGAACTTCTGACTTCATGATTTGCCCATCTTGGCCTCCCAGAGTGCTGGGATTACAGGCATGAGCCACCGCACCCGGCCCATACTTTTTTGTTGTTGTTGTTATATTGTTATTTTTATTAGTTTTTTCCCCTAATACACAACTCCCAATTTGTCCAAGGTTTTAATCATGCTTGTGTGGTTTTAATTTAACCAGCAATAGTGATCTGAAAATATTAAGTGGAAAATGTCAGAATTAGATAATTTATAAGTTTGAAAGTACATGCCAGTCTGAGTATCTTGGTGAAACCTCATGCTGTCCAGTTCTGTCCTGCCCAGGACATGAAACATCCCTCTGTCTGGCATAACCATATTACATATGCTACCTGCCACTTACTATATAGGAAATAGACATAGTATTTAAAGCCACAGTACAATCCATAGTTTCAGGCCTCCTCTGGGGGTCTTGAAATATTTCCCCTGCGGATGAGGGGAAGCTACAGTATTTTTGGTCTGCAATTGTTTGAATCTATGGGTGCAGAACCCACAGATAAGGCGGACTGATTATACTTCATTGAAATATGATTTATGCAAATAAAATGCACCCACTTAAGTGTTCATTTCAGTGAGTTGCGATAAATTTTTATACTATCAAAATCAAGATATAGGATATTTCCTTTGCCTCAAAAATTCCTTCTTGTACCTTCCCAGTCAGCCCCCTTCCTACCCCCAGTCCTAGGCAACCACTGATCTGTTTTCTGTCACAGTGAATTAGTCCTTTCCTGAGTTTAATGTGAATAGACTCATACAGTAGAACTCTTCTATGCCCGGCTTCTTTCCCTTAGTATATTGCTTTTTGAGATCGATGTTGTTGTATGCATCAGTATTTAATTCATTTTTATTGCTGAGTAGTATTTTATCCATAGGTGTATTCTGAAGAACTTAGAGCATATTGATAAGAAGTGCGTACTGGACTTGATAGCATTGACTCTGAGAAAAACTTGCTATAAAATGATAATATTTTACCCACATAAACTAGCACATGAATTATGATGTCCAAAATGAAGCATTTTATAATCTACTTAATTATTTTATTTAAAAAGCATAAGGCCCCAAAGCTCATAAGTTATAGAATCTAGATACTAATATGACTTCTATCAAGCAGAGATTAATTTTAACAATTGCTCAGCATGAGTTTCCTTTAGAAATTTTGTTTGGTGCTTTTAAAATAAATTAAAATGGTTTATCCTGTGATATTTGCAGAGCCATTACAGCAGACTCTAAATATAACTTAGGGATTATAAAACATGTAACATTTATTTAAAAGATCAGTTATATAAACACATATTTAGAGATGTAATCATTTGCTTATACTGGAAATTACACTTTAATGGGCTGAGATGCGCCGGATGTTATTTGTTGGTACTCAGTCTATTTTATACCATTGCAAACTCTTTGCGGTATACAGAGGCATGAATCTTGAACACTTTAACTTGCAAGTTTTTCTTGCCAGGAAGGTCATGGAAAGATTTCTACAAGAAATTTAACTGTTGGTTTGGAAAGTTGGAAGAGATTATTCTCAAGTGGCAACAGCAAGTAGATGCTCAGTTGTCAGCAATTTGCTGAAGGCAGAAGCCTATAGATTTTGGATGCCCTGCTGAGAACCGTCTCCTTCAGTGTGATCACAGATAAAACTGCTAGAGATGGCTTCCTGATAATCTCTGAGCTTCCATAATTTTTTACTTCTCAAACTTTCCAATGATTTTGTTTGCCTCAAATTTCCTGCACCAAAAATCTTACTGGTTGTAGAAAGTACCAAAGTCACAACCATCCTAACATCTAGGAAAAAAAAAAAAAAAACAGACATTCTACAAAACCAAACTTTTCTATAACTCATCAAAGAGCTGAAGGTCTTAAGGTAACCAAGACACCTGAATACAAGAGTGACAAATCCCTAGAAGGAGGCAGAAAACCAGATGGTTTTCCCTTTACCAAAGCATGAGAGGAAGGAGTGGCTGTCATAGAAGCAGGTAGAAAGGACTCAGCTAAAATTGTAAAGATTGAGTGTGATTAGAATATCAGTTTGGAATATAACTGGGAGTCCTACACACACAAACACATGAGGATTTCATACTCACTGCAAGCTCTTCATCTCAGTACAGCATCATTTTCCATTAAAAATCTGGGGATGGCCAGGCACGGTGCCTCACACCTGTAATCCCAGCACTTTGGGAGTCAGAGGAGGGCAGATCATAAGGTTAGGAGTGTGAGACCAGCCTGGTCAACATGGTGAAACCCCATCTCTACTAAAAATACAAAAATAATTAGCTGGGTGTGGTGGTGGGCCCCTGTAGTCCCAGCTGCTCGGGAGGCTGAGGCGGGAAAATTCCTTGAACCCAGGAGGAAATGGAGTACAGTTGACCCTTGAACAACACAGGTTTGAACTGTATGTGTTTTTTGTTTGTTTGTTTTTTACACTTAGTGTCTGTCATTTAATTAAAAGTCATGAGACATAAAATAGAGTTGGATGGACCAGCCTGACCAACATGGCAAAACTCCGTGTCTACTAAAAATACAAAAATTAGCCAGACTAGGTGGTAAGTGCCTGTAGTCAGATACCCAGGAGCAGATACCCAGGAGGCTGAGACAAAAGAATCGCTTGAATCCAGGAGGAAAGAGTTGCAGGGAGCTAAGATCATGCCACTGCACTCCAGCCTGGGCAACAGAGTAAGACTATGTCTCAAAAAAAAAATAGAGTTGGGTAGGGTAGGAGTAGAGGTATTGACAAGAGAGAAATTAATCAGTAAGCAATGGACAAGATATAGACCCTTTCAGATAGGATATGTAAAATAACTATGATCAATGTGTTAAAGAATCTAGTAGAAAAAAGATAGAACCAATTGAACTTCCTCTGTCAAAATAGACAACTAAATTCAAAATCATATTTCTCAGGGAATTTCAAAGTTTAAAGCAACAATGAATTATATTTCTACTTAACTTTCTTATTAACCTTTGTATAAGGCAAACCTATCTTTAAAAATGACAATAAAAATTCATTATATAGCCACATGAGAACCCTAATTGCACTGATGTCTTATCTTTGTAAGCAAATTAACACAGCCTCTGCCACCTGACATAAAGCTATCTATTCAAAAAATTCTTTGTTATCTCTATCAATCAAAAAAGAGATGTATCTTCTTAGATCTTCTATAGATCAAGCATATTTCCTATAGATCAAGCTCTTAGTGATCAGGTAGATAAAATGACCTAGTCAATAGAGGTCAGTCTGCCTTCTTTCACAAATGACCTGGCTCTCACTAAATGAGTATATAAAAAATATAACCATGCTAGCAGGGATAAAATGATTGCATAGTCTTGTCTTACCAAGACTGATTTGGCCAACATTATGATTGCATACCTAATATGTCAATAACAGAGTAGTGTTGATTCCTTGATATGGCACGATTCCCTGGAGAGGAAGAACAGCCAACTAGTAGCAAATTAAGATTGATTACATTGGAATTCTTCCATCATGGCAGGAGCAGCAATTTGTCCTCAGTAGAGACCACTAGATATAGTTTTCTTTCACTTGGTAGAGACATAAGCACAACTTCTCAGTCTTACCTCAGGGTTATGTCATCTCCATTATTGTCATAGTCTAGTCTTTAATGGACCTTGCTCACGTTGATATGATTTTGAGCATCATACCATTTTGCCATATTTGTCACTTGCTGATTGGACCAATTGATCAGGAAGTAATAACTATTTTATCCTATTGGTAAGAAATGCTTCTCTCTTATCAGAGAGTAAAAATTAAGTGAAAATCCATGGTCATTAACTTAGAAAAGAGTCTATGAGTCTAGTTTTCTGAGGTATGTTAGGTTGTTTTTCCAAAGGAAAAATGATAAAGTTGTTGGGGTTTTCTTCTAAGAAAGAAGCACAACTTTCTACAATGGGAAAATTATATATAACTTACTGGTAGAGTATACCAATTGGACCCATTTACTAAATAAACTAAAAGACTGTCCAGTTTTGTGGGTTCAAGAACAAGAGTAAGTCCAGGACACTGCAAGCTACTAAGCCAGTTGAGCTGTATGAGCCAGGTCAATAGAACTGCAAGTGTCTGTGGCAGATGTGGTTGGTATATATGGAGCTTCTGACAAGCTGTGATAAGACAAACATTGTCCAGGTTGAGGAAAGCATGCACTCTTCTTCCAAAAGATATTCTCCTTTTGACAAATTCTGGCTTAATGCTGGGCACTAGTAGAGACAGAATACCTGACCATGAGTGACAAATTGACTTGTGATCTGACCTGCCTGTCAGAAAATATGTATATTAGAACATGTATATCCGGCCGGGCATGGTGGCTCACTCCTGTAATCCCAGCACTTTGGGAGGCCAAGGCAGGCGGATCATGAGGTCAGGAGATCGAGACCATCCTGGCTAACATGGTGAAACCCTATCTCTACTAAAAATACAAAAATCTGGGCATGGTGGCAAGCGCCTGTAGTCCCAGCTACTTGGGAGGCTAAGGCAGGAGAATGGCATAAACTCAGGAGGTGGAGGTTGCAGCGAGCCGAGATCACTCCACTGCACTCCAGCCTGGGCAACAAAGCGAGACTGTCTCAAAACAAACAAACAAAAAGAACATACGTGTCAGAAAATATGTATGATCTATGAAGGTCTAGAGTTAAGTATTCTATTGCCAAGTGTGAGTGTTATAGAAAAGATCAGGACAAAGCTCTTTCTAAAGGCAAAAATCTTATAATCAATGGCTCAGGCTCCCAAGGACCTACTATTACCACCTCTACCTCAACCCAAATCTATGGCTTCATGTGGAATTCTTTATGACCAGTTAAATGAGAAATAAAAAACCCCGGAGCTTCATTTAGGATAGTTCCATATAATAGGTTGACATGGCCTAAAGCAACACTGATGCTCACAAAGTCCCTCAAAGGTATGTCCTTGAATAACAGTGGATAAAAATTACTTCCCATGGATAGAACGTGGAACAATAAATCTGTTCATCTACTTTGCCTCTAAGAAGAGATAGCCAAGTTTTGGAGCCACACTGAAACATGAACAGTGGCTAATGGCTTTGCTGATTATCACAGGCTCAGAAGGAATAAGATTTGAGGAATAAGTGTGAGATCTCTGGACTGATACTCAGTATAAGAACTGAGCATACGAAGCTTTAATTGCCGTAAGATTGATCATCAGAGCATATCTTCTATAGATCAAGCTCTTATATAAATCAAGCTCTTAGTGATCAGGTAGATAAAATGATGTATTCAATAGAGGTCAATCTGCCTTCTTCCCCAAATGACCTGCCTCTCACTAAATGAGTCCATAAAAAATATAGCCATGCCAGCAGGGATAAAATGATTGCATAGTCTTGTCTTACCAAGACTGATTTGGCTAATGTTGCTACTGCATATCTAATATGTCAACAACAGAATAGTGTTGATTCCTTGATATGGCACCATTCCCTAGAGAGGAAGAACAGCCAACTGGTAGCAAATTAAGATTGATTACATTGGAATTCTTCCATCATGGCAGGAGCAACAATTTGTCCTCAGTAAAATAGACACTTACACCTAATTTGTAGCTGCATTCTCTATCTGTATTAATTTCGCCAACACTACCATCCATATATTTATTAAATACCTTATTCATCATCATAACATTTCACTCAGCATTGCCTTTGATCAAGGAATATTATTTTATAATAAAATATTGTGTAAAGCACCTCAAGTTAATGAGATTTATGGTTCTATCAGCTTTTCCTATCAGAGTGGTACAGTTTGAATGTTTGTGTGCTCTTCGAAATTTATACTGAAACTTATACCCCCAGCATACAGTTTTTTTGGTTTTTTTTGTTTGTTTGTTTTGTTTTGTTTGAGATGGAGTCTCGCTCTGTCACCCAGGCTGGAGTGCAGTGGCGTGATCTCGGCTCACTGCAAGCTCCGCCTCCCAGGTTCACACCATTCTCCTGCCTCAGCCTCCCGAGTAGCTGGGACTACAGGCACCCACCACCACGCCCGGCTAGTTTTTTGTATTTTTAGTAGAGACGGGGTTTCACCGTGTTAGCCAGGATGGTCTCAATCTCCTGACCTTGTGATCCGCCCACCTCGGCCTCCAGCATACAGTTTTAAGGGGTGAAACATTTAAGAGGTGATCAGGCCATGAAGAATCCACTGTCATGAGTAGGTTTAATGCCTCATAAATGAGATTGGGCCTTGACCAGACAATGAACCCGCTGGTACCTTGATCTTTAAATATCCAGTCTCCTCAACTGCGATCAATAAATTTATGCCGATTATAAATTACCCAGGCTAAGGCATTTTGTTATAGCAGCACAAATGGACTAAGACACAGAGCAGGGAAGAAAATCCCTGAATAAAACAGTGAAGTGAGAGACTTCTGATTTTAGTAATAGTGAACTTAGGAAATAGCAATCTTTACTTAAAGCAAAATAAAATTATAGCTGCAGTAACTAAAATAATTTCCTAGAATAATCAAATAACAAGAAGTTACAAGGCTAAGATGTGATGTACATTGTATATCAGTGAAAGAAACCAAGCATTTATGGCCACTATGCTGATAGATTCAGCAGGAAATTTGTACCCTTGTGGAACCAGAAAAAGAGGAATAAGAATACAATAGAACACGCTAACTATAAGGCACTGTAAACCATTCTTTAAAGTGCTGTGTCCTAAGAGTAAACATACACAGAAGTAAGCAAGCCCTCACATAGGACTAGAACATCTCTTTGAGTTATACCAGCGGTCCTAAACAATCTAACTTTCTGAAATTGGGTTAGGGTGGTCATATATTTCTTATGTTCTCAGGTCCTGACGAGGTTAAAAAATTCTCTCTGGGAGGATATTAGATTATCCAACACCCTGAAATTTATTTCTAAAAATAGTTTTCAACTAAAATGTCCACCATACAAAGGTATCTAGGGAAATTAGAAGATATGACAGATGAGTAGGGACCAACATACACAAAACATTAAATAAAAATAGGTCCTCAGGTACTCCAAAAAGTAGAATTAATAATATGTATGGGTTGTAAAATATCTACAGTTACTATAAAGGCAAGTTTAAGCAGCGTTTCAAGAAAGAACTAAAAGATTTTAAAAACTGGTGTCAGTCAAGTGTGGTGGCTCACGCCTATAATCCCAGCACTTTGGGAGGCCGAGGCGGGTGGATCGCCTGAGGTCGGGAGTTCAAGACCAGCCTGGCCAGCATGGTGAAACCCCATCTCTACTCAGGAGGCTGAAGCAGGAGAATCGCTTGAACCTGGGAGGCAGAGGTTGCAGTCAGCTGAGATCTCACCACTGCACTCCAGCCATGGTGAGGGAGCGAGCCAAAAAAAAAAGTAACATTTTTGAATGAAACAAAAAGGTATACATTGCTGTGTTTGAAAGTGTTAAATGAAAGAATTAAATAGGTCAGGAGAGCATAAAATGTCTAGGTTAACAATTCATCGGCCGGGCGCAGTGGCTCAAGCCTGTAATCCCAGCACTTTGGGAGGCTGAGACGGGTGGATCACGAGGTCAGGAGATCGAGACCATCCTGGCTAACACGGTGAAACCCCGTCTCTACTAAAAAATACAAAAAACTAGCCAGGCAATGTGGCGGACGCCTGTAGTCCCAGCTACTCGGGAGGCTGAGGCAGGAGAATGGTGTAAACCCAGGAGGCGGAGCTTGCAGTGAGTTGAGATCCGGCCACTGCACTCCAGCCTGGGCAACAGAGCTAGACTCCGTCTCAAAAAAAAAAAAAAATTCATAAAATAGTGAAAGACTATGTAACTAACATACCAATAAGAAAAATAGAATAATAAAAATATTAAATATATTAATCAGTCAAAAAGAAGGGAAATGAGAAATAAAATATTAGTGCCAAATAAGAACAACATAATCATATCACAGAATTAAAACTCAATGTATAAATAAATGCACAATTACCCAAGAGAAAAAAAGTGTCAGTCTAAATGAAAAAATACATACAAAATATATATATACATGCCCATAAAAACTACATCTCAATTATTTGCATGTAGAAAATGTAAAGTAAAGGTATAGAAAAGGATATACCATATAAACACCCATCGAAGAACATTAAGGTAGCTATGTTAAAATAAGAAGTAGACTTTAAAGCAAAATGAAGTACCACAAAGAAAGTTGGTCACTTCACAATGATTATAAGGCTTAGTTGAACAGACATCATCTATCAAGACCATCAAAGAATTACTCAACTTAGCCTAGCCTAAACTTCTTACCCAGAGACTTAGCATCTAAATACATGATAGTGATTGAAGCTACTAACTCATTTGGCTTCATACAAAGACAAATCTAACAGATACATTTGATAATGAAAATCTGAAGAAAAAATTTTAGCATCTATCTTAATAGTGAACACTGTTCTTTTTCCCCCTTGAGTTCAGAAATGAAGTAAAGTTGCCTCACATTGTTACTTCTATTCATCATTGTGCTAGGGGCCTCAGCTAGTTCAATAAATTTTAAAAAATAGTTGTAAGTTTTCAAAAGGAAGGCGTAAATATGTTATTTATAAAATGGCAAAATGATCCATTAGAGATCAATTATGAAGCTGGCTGGTGGTGATAACTCGTTGGTTTTTTTTTTTTTTTTTTTTTTTTTTTGAGGCGGAGTTTCGCTCTGTCGCCCAGGCTGGAGTGCAGTGGCCGGATCTCAGCTCACTGCAAGCTCCGCCTCCCGGGTTCACGCCATTCTCCTGCCTCAGCCTCCCGAGTAGCTGGGACTACAGGCGCCTGCCACCTCGCCCGGCTAGATTTTTGTATTTTTTAGTAGAGACGGGGTTTCACCGGGTTAGCCAGGATGGTCTCGATCTCCTGACCTCGTGATCCATTCTGGGATGCTGTTCTTTAATATATCCTTATATCCTGAAGGATAGCAATTTACCAACATGAGGAGTTGCTTTTCCCATTGCCAAAATGTATTTGGAGCCAAAGGATGAAAATACAGTGGCTCTTCTTATTATTAATCCTAATGATCAAAGTCAACATTTTTACCACTTGTTGCAGCACCTCTATACAGGATGGTCCTCCAATGATAATTTGGGTCAGATGTCACTACTGATAACATCATATACATATTAAGAGGGTATGAAAAGGTTTATTACTTTCATTTTCTGGAGGGAGCAGGGCAGGTCTCCTAAGCAGGCCCAAAACTGGCTTGAGTGAGCAAGTAAAAAATTGAACTAGTCGGCCCAGCTAGTTTCCTTCAAGCCCTTTTATAAGGCATTAATCCTATCCATGATGGTGGATCCCTCCTGGCCTAAGGGTTATTACTGTGCTTGGTGTAGGAGCATGGTGAGAGATGCTGTACACAGGCAGGAACTTGAATCATTTGAACCTCTGGCCTGTGCCAAAGGAGAGAGCAGCCAGGCTTTCTCATCAGCGTGCCCAGACGGGAGACAGAGAGGTAGTCATGGGAGCAAGGCATGTGAGGCAGTCAAATATCAAAATCAAATATCAAAATATGGTGTCTAATTCTTTATTACATTTCCTCTCCTCCAAATCTTGCACAATGATACTTTATAGGACTTTGATTTTGAAAAGATAATATGTTTCCACCTGTGAGCACAATGGCTATTCTGAATTCCAAGTTGAGGCTGCCACATGGTCACGTACAGGTCATCAGTTAGCAACAGAGATGAATCGCATTTGATCATTCCTGCTTATCAAGGGAAAAATGCAGCTGTTACTGCAAAATGGAAACCACAAGAATAATTTCTGGAATTCAAGTGAATTCCTGATTGTGCTTCTTAGTAATGCCCCTGTCCAATGACATAAGATAATGAAAGACTAAAACACTCCCAAGTAGTAAGATCACTAATGACTCAGAATTTCTTTTTTTGTTGTTGTTTTTGTTGCTGTTTGGTTTTTTGTTTCGTTTTGTTTTGTTTTTTGAGGCAGGGTTTCACTCTTGTTGCCCAGGCTGGAGTGCAATGGCACAATCTCAACTCACCGCAACCTCTCCTCCCAGGTTCAAGTGTTTTTCCTGCCTCAGTGTCCCAAATAGCTGGGATTACAGGCATGTGCCACCACGCCCAGCTAATTTTGTATTTTCAATAGAGATGGGGTTTCTCCATGTTGGTCAGGCTGGTCTTGAACTCCCAACCTCAGGTGATCTGCCCACCTCAGCCTCCCAAAGTACTGGGATTACAGGCGTGAGCCACCATGCGTGGCATGACTCGGAATTTCAGTGATAATTTGACTCAATCTACAAGGTCAAGAACTATGACTTGATAAAACTCAAGCTGAGGGCAAAGAAACAAGAAATTAACATTAAATGAAAAAATTATAAGTTCCACCTACAACCTCATGACAAGTTGCAAAATCCTTTGCTGAAGCTCATTCCCATCTAGTAAAATTTTCTACTGTAAATTGGTGGTGGTGGTCATTAAGTTGTATAAGATCAAAACATGATAGTGGCTGTACTAGTAAGTGAATACATATCACAAGAAAGTACAGACTTATAAGAAGTTTGATCTCCTAGTGTGGGGTTTGTAATGAGTACATCTTCTTGGCACCATGTTAGGCAAAAGATGATATTGCCACTGTTGAGTTTGAAAGTTTAAGTATGAGTGGAAGATGTATGTAAAAGTTATTATCCAAGGGGTGAACTGTGCCAGATACCAGTTGTTTGTTGTTTTTGGAAGCATGCTCACCCTTCTAAACTCTTCTTGCATTTCCTGGATATTTTTCACAGCCGGGTTCCAGTTGTATCTTCTACTGAGAGGCACTATGCAAGATTTGAAAAGAGGAACATAAGAGAAGCCATCTTGATTTGGGGATGGCTGGGCAGTCATGTGGGCACAGGCACAGGGCAGACATGGGGCTTTGCTCATGACGCTGAGTCTTAAGTATCAATCACGGTGCTATAGGCAAGTCAGACCTTTCGGGGAGGAGGCCAGCAGTCCCAGGAATCAGGAAAGCCTTCCTGGACTTACTCTAGAAGGTCAGTGTATGTGGAGTCAATAGGTTCTATTTACTGAGGTGTGAACACAGTTAAGGGAACTATAAATTATAAGCGAGGCACCCAAGAAGTAGAAGCAACAGAAAACTACTACCAAACTTCAGCCCAGATAAGGGAGAGAATTGGATTACAGGAGACTGGTTAAAGTCTACACTGTAGAAATTGGGATTTCCTATAAGAACTCTAAATGTACACCCCAGTTATTTCCAGGAAGAAAAATAGAGAGGGTGTGGTGAGTATGGATAAATCATCTGATCTTCTATTCCCACCTTTCCATCTCCTGCCAGTTCCTTTTTGTAGCCAAACCTAACCAGACACCAAGGGCAAGGAAGCCCATATGGTGTAATCAAGCTCATGCCAATCAACTTCCCAGGAGGTAAAGCAGAGCAGAAAAAGGCAAAGATGGATCTTAGGTTCAGGGTCAGCAGAGGAGGAGGCAAACAGAGAATTACCAACTACCAGAGAGTGTCAATCATAGCTCTCTATTAGACACATGATGTTTTGAATTTAGAGCCATGAAATGTTTGTATTCTTGATCTAAGCATTCACCTGTAGGAACTTATCTTAAGGAATCTATTGGAGAAGAATAGTTTTCCCTGCACTGTTATTTATAAATGGAAAATGTAAAAATAACTTAAATCCTTGAATAATAGATTAGCTAAATAAGTTTGGTATGTCCATATGATGGCATAATATGTAGCCATTACAATCACAGTAGAGTAGTCCCCGCTTACCTGTAGGGTATATGTTCTGAGACCCCCAGTGGATATCTGAAACCACAGATAGTACAGAATCTTAAATACCCCATGTTTTTCCTATACATATATATGTATGAGAAAGTTTAGTTTACAAAGCACAGTAAGAGATTAATGACAATAACTAATAATAAAAATAGAATAATTCTAACAATATACTGCAGTAAAAGTTTTTCTTCTTTCCTTATTAAGTCAAGAACTTTCACTTTTTCACTTAAAGGAAGTAATTATGGCTTCTCTTGGAATAGCCACATAGCCAGCATCACCAGTCTTGCACTCTGGGGCCATGATTAAGTAAAGTAGAGTTATATGAACACCAGCTCTGTGATGTCATGACAGGTGATTTGATCACCACCATGGCTACCAAGTGACTAACAGGAAGATAGCATCTATAGTGAGAAGACACCTGACAAAGAAGTGATTCACGTTCCAGGTGAGGTGGGAGCAACAGTCCAGGGTTGCAACATGCTATGCAGAATAACCCACAGTTTAAAACATGAAAAAGGTCTGTGCTTTCATTACCTTTTTGCACCCTCACCATCTTCACTTCCATTTGAAAAAATGTATTTCTCTAATACAGTATATCAGGATTGAGAAGTCAAAACCTACATTTCTAAAAGAAAAAATATTGTGTACATAAATATAAGATTTTATGTATACATAAAATCATTTTCTTTTATGTAAGAATATAATTATATTTTATAAGTGTATATTTATAATTTTACATAAAATTATATATGCACACAATCTATTGTTCTTTCTTTCTTTCTTTTTTTTTTTTTGTGTGTGTTTTTTGAGACAAGGTTTCCCTCTGTCCTTTGTTACCCAGGCAAGAGTGCAGTGGCACAATCACAGCTCACTGCAGACTGGACCTCCAGTCTCGGGTGATCCTCCTGCCTCAGCTTTCTGAGTAGCTGGGACTACATGTGTACACCGCCACTCTTGAGATATATATATATATATATACTTTTTTTTTTTTTTTAATAAAGTCTCACTCTGTTGCCCAGGATCACTGCAACCTCCGCCTCCCAAAATTCAAGCAATTCTCCTGCCTCAGCCTCCCAAGTAGCTGGGATTACAGGTGTGCACCACCACACCCAGCCAATTTTTGTATTTTTAGTAGAGATGGGGTTTCACTGTGTTGGCGAGGCGGATCTCAAAATCCTGACCTCAGGTGATCCCCCCATCTAGGCCTCCCGAGGTGCTGCAATTACAGGCATGAGCCACTGCACCCGGCCCCAGTTTATTTTTCTATTTTCGTAGAGATGTGGTTTCTCCATGTTTCCCAGGTTGGTCTCAAACTCCTGGGCTCAGACACCCACCTCAGCCTCCCAAATTGCTGGGTTTACAGGAATGAACCATCCAGCCCAGCCTCCTTTTTTTTTTCTGAGATGGAGTCTCACTCTGTTGCCCATGCTGGAGGGCAGTGGTGCGATCTCAGCTCACTGCAACCTCTGCTTCTCGGGTTCAAGCAATTCCCTGCCTCAGCCTCCCGAGTAGGTAGGACTATAGGCACCCACCACCATGCCCAGCTAACTTTTTTATTTTTAGTAGAGATGGGGTTTCACCATCTTGGTCAGGCTGGTCTTGAACTCCTGACCTCGTGATCCACCCACCTCAGCCAGCCTCTTTTTTTATTGTAGAAACTCCACACTGAAGAATTGCAAATATGGGTAGAAAAAGGAATAGAGCAATGTGTAGCAGGGATGTCACCTACAGAAAAGAAGTAGAAAAGATAAGAGGAAAGGAGACCAGAGGAGGAGGCTTCTAAATGTTGATATGAGTCTGCTCTGTCACTGCCTATAGATGGACCAGAGGACAACAGTATAGAACTGGCTCTGTCACCTGGACGTCACACATATTCCTGAACAACACTGTGTGACAGTGAGTCATCTGCAGCAAAAAATTTCACTGATGTGCTTCTCTGATCATTGTGAGTTAAATTGACATTGCAACACATGCAAGAATACTTAGGAATATGGGAGCATAATTTGCTGTTAAGCATAATAGGAAGTTTACAAAATTTAACATACTATTACCTTTTATACTGTCTTTATGGCTCTAGTCCAGATTTTAAGGTATATATGTTTAAAGACTATTGATGAAATTTTAAAAGCACAGTGTAGATAAATCTGGATGGTGGAATTATGGCTAATTTTTGACTGCTTTTTTTCTAAAATGTTTTCCAAAATGTTTTTTAATTAGTAGCAATTATATATATTATCAGAAAAATATTAAAGAAAGGAATTTTTATCTCAATGTGGACAAAATAGATATGCAGTTCCAATTAATAAATGATGACTCAATAAAGCTATTTCCTGAGTATGCTGATGGCATCAGACTTATGTCAAAATTAATAACATCAACAACTAATCACATAACTTAGTTGTACCTGAACTGTTTGAATTACATGAAATAACACAACATTTGCAACTACATTACTTAGGTGCAGTGAAAGAGTTCCGTTCTAACCTGATCTTCAAATGATAATAATGCAAAAATTAAGGCATCTCTTTCTTTTGAATGGTTCCCATATCTAGGTTTACCTCAAAAAAAAAAAAATTTAAAAACTGAATATGATCAAATGAACTCTTGAAAAATGTTCATCCCTCTCCCCCCAACTGTATAAAGCATGCACAAGGATTCACCAAGAATAATCTAACAAGGGTAGCAGTTTAAAACAGGGGCAAAAACTTAGGGAGTTTTCATTTTCCTGTATCATGATGAGAACCTAAAGGGCAATGCTTATTGAAATTTTCATTCCTTGATTTGATTTAATTTTCTTGAATTAAATGGACTAATGAGCTCAAAATGGAAACAAAGATTTCATTACAAATGGGGCACTTTCCACTCAAGTGTATTTATTTTGGGGAAATGAAGTGGATAACATAATTATTCGTATAACTAAATAGATTTCGTGTTGGATCAGAGGGAGCCTAAGGCAGAAGAAACTCTGGTTCTTTTTGTTAAACATGTTAATCCGTCTAACTCCACTCATGCCATTCCAAACTTCCTAAAATCTGTGTCACTCAGGGGTCAGAACTCACAATGAAAAATTTTGAAACAGGGCTTGACTATCAATTTCTCCCTTTTCTTGTTAGCTGAATAGGGCAAAAGGCAGTTAGTTAAAAGTTTTGGTAAGTGTGTTTAATGAAATAAAATAATCATCATAATCATAATGTAAGAAACCAGGAATGTAATTATTCAATTTTTATCTATAATTTATAATTGCTACCTAAGCTTTATTTTATGCATATATATTTCCCTAAGAGGAAAAAGGTAAATGTGATTTTTTAAATGTGAAATTGCTTTTATCATTTTATGTATAATTATAATAGCCTAAATTACACACATTTTAAGTATTGAATAATTTATGTAATTGTTCCCTTTGGTTAGTCTGAAGCTCATAATTTCTCTGAATTTTTTTCCTGAAGACAATTCAAAGACAATAAATAGCTGGGATATGGGGTAGTATTATTATGTCAGCTTTCAGATAGTGTCAGGTGGAGTTTTCTAGAAATCTGAAATACTTTTTTAAAAGCACTTTTGATTAGACTACACCTTTTAACTTGCCTGTTTTGATTGTAGAAAATAGAATAAATTGATAATTCAGGGACTGGATTTGCCTCTTTAAAAAATCAGACATCATAAAGATAGTCTACTGGTTAATAAAAAGAAGTAAGACTTATTTTATAAGCATGAATTTTCATAAATGCTTGTGGTTGTTGACACTTCTAAACAGAAGGGGAATGAAGAGAAGTATTTTATTTTCTTTTTCTGTTTAATGAGACAGAGCCTTGCTCTTGTTGCCCAGGCTGGAGTGCAATGGCACGATCTTGGCTCACTGCAACCTCCGCCTCCCAGGTTCAAGCAATTCTCCTGCCTCAGCCTCCCAAGTAGCTGGGATTACAGAAGCCTGCCACCACGCCCAGCTAATTTTTGTAGGAGATGGGGTCTCACCATGTTGGCCTGGCTGGTCTCCAACTCTTGACCTCAGGTGATCCACCTGTCTCGGCCTCCCAAAGTGCTGGGGTTATAGGCATGAGCCACCACATTTCTTGTAAATATTTTCCTTTTTTTATTGTTATATTTTAAGCTCTGGGATACATGTGCAGAACGTGCAGGTTTGTTACATAGGTATACAGGTGCCGTGGTGGTTTGCTGTACACATCAACCCGTCATCTACATTAGGTATTTCTCCTAATGCTATTCCTCCGCTAACCCCCCACCCTGCGACAAGCCCTGGTGTGTGATGTTCCCCACTTTGAGGCCATGTGTTCTCATTGGTCAACCCCCACTTATAAGTGAGAACATGTGGTATTTGGTTTTCTATTCCTGTGTTAATTTGCTGAGAATGATGGTTTCCAGCTTCATCCATGTCCCTGCAAAGGACATGAACTCATTCTTTTTTATGGCTGCATAGTATTCCATGGTGTATATGTGCCACATTTTGTTTATCCAGTCTATCATTGATAGACATTTGGGTTGGTTCCAAGTCTTTGCTATTGTTAACAGTGCCGCAATAAACATACGTGTGCATGTGTCTTTATAGTAGAATGATTTATAAACATTTGAGTATATACCCAGTAACGGTATTGCTGGGTCAAATGGTATTTCTGGTTCTAGATCCTTGAGGAATTGCCACACTGTCTTCCACAATGGTTGAACTAATCGACACTTTCACCAACAGGGTAAAAGTGTTCCTATTTCTCCACACCCTCTCCAGCATCTGTTGTTTCCTGACTTCTTAATGATCTCCACTCTGACTGTCGTGAGATGGGATCTCATTGCGGTTTTGATTTGCATTTCTCTGATGACCAGTGATGATGAGCTTTTTTTCATATGTTTGTTAGCCACATAAATGTCTTCTTTTGAGAAGTGTCTGTTCATATCCTTTGCCCACTTTTTGATGGGGTTGTTTTTTCTCCTTGTAAATTTGTTTAAGTTCCTTGTGGATTCTGGATATTAACCCTTTGTCAGATGGATATACTGAAAAATTTTTCTCCCATTCTGTAGGTTGCCTGTTCACTCAGATGATAGTTTCTGTTGCTGTGCAGAAGTTCTTTAGTTTAACTAGATCCCATTTGTCAATTTTGGCTTTTGTTGCCATTGCTTTTGGTGTTTTAGTCATGAAGTCTTTGCTCATGCCTATGTCCTGAATGGTATTGCCTAGGTTTTCTTCTAGGGTTTTTATGGCTTTAGGTCCTATGTTTAAGTCTTTAATCCATCTTGAGTTAATTTTTGTATGAGGTGTAAGGAAGGGGTCCAGTTTCAGTTTTCTGCGTATGGCTAGGCCAGTTTTCCAACACCATTTATAAAATAGGGAATCCTTCCCCCATTGCTTGTTTTTGTCAGGTTTGTCAAAGATCAGATGGTTGTAGATGTGTGGTGGTATTTCTGAAGCCTCTGTTCTGTTCCGTTGGTCTATATATCTGTTTTCGTACCATGCTGTTTTGGTTACTGTAGCCTTATAGTATAGTTTGAAGTCAGGTAGCATGATGTCTCTAGCTTTGTTCTTTTTGCTTAGGATTGTCTTGGATATACGGGCACTTTTTTGTTTCCACATGAAATTTAAGGTAGTTTTTTCTAATTCTGTGAAGAAAGTCACTGGTAGCTTGATGGGGATAGCACTGAATCTATAAATTACTTTGGGCAGTAAAGCCATTTTCACGATATTGATTCTTTCTATCCATGAGCATGGAATCTTTTTCCATTTGTTTATGTCTTCTCTTATTTCCTCTAGCAATAGTTCGTAGTTCTCCTTGAAGAGGTCCTTCACCTCCCTTGTAAGTTGTATTCCTAGGCATTTTATTCTCTTTGTAGCAGTCGTGAATGGGAGTTCACTCATGATTTGACTGTCTGTCTATTATTGGTGTTTAAGAATGCTTCTGATTTTTGCACATTTATTTTGTATCCTGAGTCTTTGCTGAAATTGCTTATAAGTTTAAGGAGAAAAACAAGCAGAAGACAAGAAATAGGTAAGATCAGAGCAGAACTGAAGGAGACAGAGACACAAGAAAAACCTTCAAAAAAATTAATGAATCCAGGAGTTGTTTTTTTGAAAACATTAACAAAATAGATGCTAGCCAGACTAATAAAGAACAAAAGAGAGAAGAATCAAATAGACACAATAAAAAATAGTAAAGGGGATATCAGCACTGATCCCACAGAAATACAAACTACCATCAGATAATACAATAAACACCTGTATGCAAACAAACTAGAAATTCTAGAAGAAATGGATAAATTCCTGTACATAACACCCTCCCAAGACTAAACCAGGAAGAGGTCAAATCCCTGAATAGACCAATAGCAAGTTCTGAAATTGAGGCAGTAATTAATAGCCTACTAACCAAAAAAAAGCCCAGAACCAGACAGATTCACAGCTGAATTCTACCAGAGGTACAAAGAGAAGCTGCTGTCATTCCTTCTGAAACTATTCCAAAAAATAGAAAAAGAGGGAATCCTCCCTAACTCATTTTATGAGGCCAGCATCATCCTGATACCAAAACCTGGCAGAGACACAACAAAAAAAAGAAAATTTCTGGCCAATTTCCCTGATGAACATCGATGAGAAAATCCTCAATAAAATACTGGCAAACCAAATCCAGCAGCACATCAAAAAGCTAATCCACCATGATCAAGTTGGCTTCATCCCTGGGACGCAAGGCTGGTTCAACATACTCAAATCAATAAACGTAATTCGTCAGATAAACAGAACCAATGACAAAAATCACATGATTATCTCAATAGATGCAGAAAACACCTTTGATAAAATTCAACACCCCTTCATGTTAAAAACTCTCAATAAACTAGGTACTGATGAAACGTATCACAAAATAATAAGACCTATTTATGACAAACCCATAGCCAATATCATACTGAATGGTCAAAAGCTGGAAGCATTCCCTTTGAAAACTGGCACAAAACAAGGATGCCCTCTCTCACCACTCCTATTCAACGTAGTGTTGGAAGTTCTGGCCAGGGCAATCAGGCAAGAGAAAGAAATAAAGGGTGTTCAAATAGGAAGAGAGGAAGTCAAATTGTCTCTGTTTGCAGATGATATGATTGTGTATTTAGAGTATTTTCCTTTTATTCATTCTCTAAAATTGTCTAATTTTCCACTCACCAGGATCTAGATTAAATTAAAGCCGTAAGAGAAAACTATATAAAATAAATCGATGTAAGATTCTCTAGCCATTTAAATAAAAGTTTGAAATGGCAGTGTTGGATTTCATCTATATCTTTTTCAAAACAATTCTACAATTGTACTGAATTTTACCTTTTTAAACTAATGACAGATCCTCAAACTAAAGACCACCAAGAAGACACTTGTAACTGAAAAGACATAGGTTTATTTAGTCTGCTGCAGCAAAGAATGATATACATGTGGATAATCACAGAGTATTTCATAGGAGAAGCTAAGGAAGGGCTATTTTAGAATTTGACAGGCTGAAGTTAATCATAAGCTTGTTTTGCCAAGATACAGAAAATAGGCAAAGTGCTGGACTAGTCAGTGATCTCACCATTGGGGTATATGGGTTCATGTAGAAATGGAGAGAAGCTTTTCTGTTGTTCTTTGATTTCCTGGAGCATATGGGTCTGATAAAGCTGATATTTAAAAATCTAATTACAGATAGTGTGGCGTGTATATTATGGTGTTGTTTGATAGATTTATCTATTTTGTAGGTAATAAATCAGTCTATTTTGCAAGTCATGATTTCTACTTAAGTTCTCATCCCCACCCTCAACCCACCTACGCATACCCTTGCTATCACCAGATACTTTATTTCACTTCATTAGTTCCCCATCTGGTGGGTTTTCAGGCTAAACTACAGGACAAACCATCCCCTCCCTGGGATAGGATCAATCCAAACTTGCAACACTGTTCATGCAGTGGTTAGTAATCTTGTATCATGTGGTAACAGTGTATTTTCGCCTCTTCAAGCAGAATTACTCACTTTTTTCTTTAGTGATCTTTTTGCAGTCATCTGGTGTGACAGTGAATTCACATAACCTGGTCATTATCAATGAGTCTTGCAGTACTATGACTTCAGGAGAGGGGTATCTACTAAAAATTCAGAACCTTTTTCCAGTAGAGGGAACGAATATACAGAATAAAAGAACAAAAACTTGCAAAAGAAGCATATTGCAATTAGTAGCTTCTGGATCAAGGCAGTTTTCTGAGGGCCTTTGGTGGAAGAAGTCTGCTCCCTGGGGTCACTGACTTATCCCGAGTTGTCTATTCCTGTGACCATCTGCTTCTGAAGAGTCACCAGAGAACCTCAGTGTGTGTGGCTTTTGGTTTGGATGTGTGTTAGTTAGCCATGTTTCATTTTACCATTTACAGTTGGAAAATAAACAATGTTGTTGTATCTGGGAAATAAGTATTCAAGAATCAATCCATCAGAGTTTTACTCTTGTGTGAGTTATTAACAATACCTGTTAACTCCAAAGTGTCCAAGTGTAGGCTTTCTCTGAGGATGTTTTCAAAATGCACAATCATTTAACATCATGTAGAAGCTGCACAGCTGGCCAGCAAGGGGAGGTGCTCCTATCTTGCTGGTGAGATATAAATGGCTCCCTCTGATTTACTATATTTTCATGAATTATCACAATAGAAGATGACCATATCTTCTAGTACAGAATTTCCAACAACTGATTCATAAGAATTTAGTCTATGACTATGCTAGGCATAAAAATGTGTCACAGAGTGAGAACATTGACAGAATCTCTAGGTCATTTTATTCATCCTGTAAAGATTACTCTGAATTTCATCAACTGACAGACATGGGTAAGCCTGGAGGAAAAATCTTTTAATAAATATTTATTGCATCAGTCTTCCTGCCTAAAAATAAATATGTTTTCTTCAACCTGAAAAGTACACAATTGTTCAAAAACATTCAAATGAATTTGTTGACTGAGAAAGGAAGTGCTAAAGGTGAATTGGTCAGAATGGAGCATCAGAACTTTATGTATATTGAGTGCTTCTCTAAAGGTGTTCTCTTGGTATTAAAAAAAAAAAATGCCAAGGCCTGAGAAGCAGGAATTTTGGGGAAAAAAGTATATATGAAATGACTGGCATTAAAAAAAGAGGAAACTCTACCACATGTTACAGTTGTAAAAATAAAGAAATAAATACATAAGGGTAACCCAAAGTGGATGTTATTAGACTTGGTAAATGTGTGATGATGAATCTGTATTGTAGTCACACAGACACATACGGAAATATTGATTTTTGTTTTCTCTGATAAAAATATAGACTTGAGCTCTAAGTTTACTTCTTAGTAAGAAGCAATTTATTCCTTTGCAATGACCTCTTTGGACATTTTTTTGTGTGTGTGGATATTTACATTTAAATAACTATGAATAATCATCATATGACTTCTCTATCAGGTGCTTTGTTTTTGACCCGTCAAAAATGACATAGTCTCAAAAATAAATTTAAGTATATTATCTAGTATGTATTTTAAATCAATATAATTACTAAGGTGATTATTAGTAGATCTATTTTAATTTGTACCCCTCTCTTAGACAAAATAAAATACTTTAACATTTAATAAATATAGCCACCTAATTAACTTTTATTCTTCAAGTCATTTATTATGGTAAATACCAGTTTGCCACAAAAATTAGGAAAAAGAAACAGACTTTAATTAAAGGCATTGAATATAACATACATATGAACATGTTCTGAAATTAGCCATTCTTTTTTTTTTTTTTTTTTTTTTTTTTTTTTTTTTGAGACAGAGTTTCACTCTTGATGCTCAGGCTGGAGTGCAATCGTGTGATTTCGGCTCACCACAACCCCACCTCCTGAGTTCAAGCAATTCTCCTGCCTCAGTCTCCTGAGTAGCTGGGATTACAGGCATGTGCCACCACGCCCGGCTAATTTTGTATTTTTAGTAGAGATGGGGTTTCTCCATGTTGGTCAGACTGGTCTCGAACTCCCGACCTCAGGTGATCTACCCTCCTCAGCCTCCCAAAGTGCTGGGATTACAGGCGTAAGCCACCATGCCCAGCCCAGCCATTCTTAAAAATAGTGGTTGTCACAAATTTTCTATCATGTATGAAATACTAATTTGTAATTATTCAGGATAGGGAGGGAAGCTATGCTTTGGATATCTCAGAAAAAATAAAATATGCATTACATAAAGAAATTTATAACATATTTAATATATGTATAGTTAATCTTGGAGTGATTGACCATAGCAGGAAACACTGTAATTTCTGTATAGCTAAAAATCTCACTAGCAAAGAAACAAAATAATTTTATTGTTCTCGTAATAAAATGTATGAAATGAGCTCTGTGTAGTTTTAAGACTATGAATGATTTGAGAATTAGTTACAAATCTTATTAAAGAGTGACAGCAGCAAGATGGCAGAATAGAATCCCGCAGAATCAGTCCCCAAGCAAATTACAAAGGGAAACTATTTTCAAAGAAAAGAGTAACACTAGCACTCTGGTTCATCAGAACTCTAAGGAGAAGCAGAGAAATCCACTGGGCCCACAGAATCTGGAAAAATCTGGAAAAATCACCACCAGTAAGAGAAATAGTCATTTCACTATTTCCATGACCCCCAAACCCAAGTTCCAACAGCACTAATCAGAGAGAATTTCCACAAACCTGAGTCTCCTAGGTGAGACGAGGGAATTGGATGTGATCTAAGAGCTCTCCCCGAGTCTGGGAATCTTCGTGGGAAGTCCACTCTGGTCCTGTCCTACAGGAATCACTGGGAGTGCCAGAGGAGCTGAATCACCTGGGGTGACTGGGGTCAAAGAGCAGGGCACTGATTGCAGCCACTGGTGTGTGGATCTTAGTGGCTTCTCTGTACTTCAGTCAGCAGGGACATCACATTGAAGAGACCGGCTGGTGTCATAGAGCTGCAGGGGGCACAATGAAAGGGGCCTTCAGAAAGGCCTGAATCCCTGCCCAGATTTTCCACAAAGCCCAAATGCTTGTGTGGAACCTGCTCCTTGCCTGGAAACAATTAAAAGATCAGATCAGTGGTAAGTTCTATATGCTTATCAAAATATCACATGTACCTTATAAATATGTACAATTATTATGCCTTGACTTTAAAAAATCGAAACAAGAAACAAAAACAAAACTTATGAATTGTGTTTCAGTCCTTACAGCACTAAATGCTTTTGTTAGCTATCAGGCACACAACTGTGTTAACCCTAATTATCTTAGTTTAGATGACAGTAGTCAAACCTTATAGAAAGCCTTTTTCTTATCATCATTCTGAGTTTTTGTTTGTTTGTTTGTTTTGTTTTGTTTTGAGACAGTGTAGCTCCGTCGCCAGGTTGGAGTGCAGTGGCGGGATCTCGGCTCACTGCAACCTCCGACTCCCTGGTTCAAGCGATTTTCCTGCCTCAGCCTCCCAAGTAGCTGGGATTACAGGCAAGCACCACCACACACAGCTAATTTTTGTATTTTTAGTAGAGATGGGGTTTCACCGTGTTGGCCAGGATGGTCTCCATCTCCTGACCTTGTTATCTGCCCGCCTCGGCCTCCCAAAGTGCTGGCATTAGGGGTGTGAGCCACAGCACCCGACCTCATTCTTAATCTGATCATGCCAACCATGTTTTTTAAAGATTACTTTATTTTGTATTTTTCAGATAAATGTTGTCAACCAATACATATGTTTGTTTTGTCTTTCATTTAGCTGTAATACAGTAATAGGCCTCCAGTAGTAAGACCAATACTTTTTATTCACTTGAAATTCTGTGTGCAAAAAGGCAGGAATGAAGTTCAGTAATTTTTCTCAATTCATCACAACTTCAGTTTATGTTTTATCTGTGTGTGTTTGTGTGAATATATAATTTTTGTGCTTCTGTGCCACTTCCTTAAATGCATATGTGAAAGAAAATTTAATATGACCAAGATTTTATTAAAATGGTTTAGTTATATGTGGAAGTGATTGTCTAGGAAACAAGGTAGCTATCAGAATTCAACACTACCTAATGCAAAGCACCACTAAGAACAGTTGAATGGCTATAATTTTATATATGCAGATCATCACTATTATAATAGGTGTATCATTTTTTACTTGGTGGAAATCTTTTGAGATGACGTTGTAAGCAAAAACAATATTTTAAAAGTCCGCACTGTGTAACCAAAGCTACAGACATAAATCTTTTGGGGAATAAATACTTTATTTATGAGTGTAGCACCTTATAATATTTTCATAAATTTCCTCAGGTACTTATTTTTATATAATTTCACCAAATGACATAATTCCCTTTCTTATAAACATTCCTAGAAATACCATATATAAGACAAGCACTCTTATCACAAGATTTATTAAGGAAAATTCTTATCTAATCTAATCATGCCAACCATGTTTTTTAAAGATTACCTTATTTTGTATTTTTCAAATAAATGTTGTCAACCAATACATATGTTTGTTTTGTTTTGCATTTAGCTGTAATACAGTAATAGGCCTCCAGTAGTGAGACCAATACTTTTTATTCACTTGAAATTCTGGGTGCAAAAAGGCAGGAATGAAATTCAGTAATTTTTATTTATTAAGGAGAATTCTTATTTTCGTTAATAAACTACATAAAGATGCTATTTTCCTGGGTGCCTTTGAGAAATACTTGCTTTGATGATTCAGGTTGAGGTCTCCAGCATCTGAACTTCCTGAACTTTCTTCTTCATGAGTGCTTACATTTAGTGACAATATCATTATTGTCTCTCCACTGTCCCTGCAAAGTTCTTGCAAAATTTGTGTAAACTCTATATACGAAACCACTAAATCCTCAGGATAATTTGAGTAAACTTCTTTACTTGAATAAATCCGTATTGTTACCAAAACCCCAATCAACCAAAGTTGCACTGCAGGAAAGTGGGTAGTTTTGTTTGTTTGTTTCTTTGTTTGTTTTTGAGGTGGAGTCTCGCTCTGTCGCCCAGGCTGGAGTGCAGCGGTGCGATCTCAGCTCACTGCAAGCTCCGCCTCCCGGGTACCCGCCATTCTCGTGCCTCAGCCTCCCGATTAGCTGGGTCTATGGGCGCCCGCCACCTCGCCCGGCTAATTTTTTGTATTTCAGTAGAGACGGAGTTTCACCGTGTTAGCCAGGATGGTCTCCATATCCTGACCTCATGATCCGCCCACGTCGGCCTCCCAAAGTGCTGGGATTACAGGTGGTGAGCCACCGTGCACGGCCTGAAGTGGTTCGTTATATGACACATTCCAACAACGGAATACTATATAGCTTCCATAGTCAACGGGAGCCAATTTGTTCCTCACTGAAAGTGGGAATGTCTACAGATACTTTGATTGCTGCAACTTGAGGGGGCTGCTACTGGCATTTAATGAGTAGAGGCCAGGGAAGCTGCTACACATCTTAACATACATAGGATGATCCTGAATAATAAAGAATTAACTAGTCCAAAAGGTGGAATAGTACCAAGGTTGATAAATCTGCTATATAGCCATGAAAGACAAATAGTTTGATGGTACTATTGCACTCAACATCCAGAATCTCACAGACATAATGTTAAATAAAGGAAGTCAGACTACATCAATATCTAACCCATGATTTAATTTATATGAGATGTAGACATTGCTAAAAATGAATCCCAAGGACTCATTTGTGTTGGATGCATATAGAAGAGTGGAACTGCTGGGTCATAGAATATGGGGATGCCAAGCTTTGAATGTATTGCCAAAGGATTTTCTAAAGCTTCCGCATCAATTAATTGATACTCCCATCAGCAGTGTGTAAGATTTCCAGTTGCCTTGCATCCTGGATATTACCGTGTATTTTTAATTTTTTGTTTCGTTTCACTTTTACCCATCTGGTAGGTGTGTAATGGTACTTTATTGCAGTTTAATTTTTATTTTCTTGATTTAGATCTAGAGCTAGGTAGATCTGGATGTGGTATCATTGTTATGTATGTGTTACAAATATCTTCCCCTACTCAGATTATCTTTTTCAGATTTTTTTGAGATGGTGTCTCTCTCTGTCACCCAGGCTGGAGTACAGTGGTGTGATCTCTGCTCACTGCAACCTCTGCCTACCGGGTTCAAGTGATTCTCCTGCCTCAGCCTCCAGAGCAGCTGGGACTGCAGATGCCTGCCAACACACCTGGCTAGTTTTTGTGTTTTTTAGGGTTTTGCCATGTTGGCCAGGCTGGTCTTGAACTCCTGACCTCAGGTGATCTGCCCGCTTTGGCCTCTCAAAGTGCTGGATTACAAGTGTGAGCCATCACACCTAGCCTCAGGCTTGTCTTTTAATTCTCTGAATATTGTATTTTTTTCTAACTCTTTTATCTGGAGATAATAGTAGAGTCACATGCAGTCCGAAGAAATAATACAGAGAGTTCCTGTATAACCTTTCCTCAGTTTCCCCAATGATAACACTGTACAAAATCAGAGTATAATATAAAAAAATTGACCTTGATACAATCCATCAATATTGCTTCGATTTCACAAGTTTTACACATACTCACTTGTGTGTATATATTGAGTCTATGTAAGTTTATCTTTTAAGAGATTCATGTGACCACCAACAGTTATATCACAAAAATACCAGGTGCTATAGTCAAAGCCACCTCCCATTCTCATATCTCATAACCCCTAGCCACAATAGTCTGTTTTTCATGTCTATAATTTTGTCATTTTTTACAATGTTACATACATAGAATCACATATTATATAACCTTTTGAGAATGTCTTTTTCAAAATCCTTTTGACATCTAAACATATAATTGTGTGTATCAGCAATTTTATTTGATGCATTGGATGTTTGTTTGTTTATATTTCTTTTCATCGATATCCATTGTGCTTCTTGAATTGCTTTTTATTCTATAGCATGGATGTCCCACAAAACCTCTAGGAAGACCGAACCCTTTTGATACCTTGATTTCAAACTTCTATAATCCAGAACTGAAAGACAATACATTTCTTTTGGTTAAGACACCAACTTTGTGGTGCTTTGTTACGGCAGCCCTACTTAACTAATAAACTTACTCTGACTTGTATCTGTTTTACATGATTGATAGAAGAATGTTAAAATGACTATACATCAATGAGAGGAATGTTAAAATCTCCTTGTTATTTTATCTCCTTGTTATTTTTTCTTTAGCTTTTGTTTGGTTTTGCTATGTATATTTTAAACTACTATTGCATACACACAAATTTAGAATTGTAATGTCTTCCTGTTGAATTCACACATTTATCATAATGAAATATGCCTACATATTTCTACACTATTTCTCACCATAAACACAACTGTATCTGGTATCTGGTATCGTTACACAAGATTGGTTAATATTTTGCATAATATAAAATTCTCCATTGTTAGTTATTGCTTTCAGAACATGAAAAATGTCATTCCTTTTCCTTCTTTCTTTCATTGCTTCTGCTAAAAAATCAGCTGCCACTCTTTTTTTCCTTTCTCTTTGTTAAGGGAATTTTTTTTTCTGGCTACTGTGAAGATTTAATTTTTTTCTTTAATACTTCAGCTATTTTATATGATGCATTTACGTGTGATTTTCTTTGTATTTCTTCTAATTGGGGTCCATCATGCTTCTTGCATTGTATGTTTGATATCTATGCCTGTCTTGGTAAATTCACAGGCAATGTTACGTCAAATATTGCTTCTGCCCTAGTCTTCTCTTACTCTGGAACTCAAATTACATTTTTTAAAAAGATCTGTTCATTGTATTCCCCATACTTTGCATGTTTTTCTGAATTTCCCATCTTATTTCTATATGTGTTTCAAGTATTCTGACTTTTTCCAGTTTGCTATTTCTTCTGCAACATTTAATACATTAATAAGTCTGACTTTTTAATTCCTATATTTGACTATTCTATTTCCTTAGTTTGAAAATGTTAAGTTGACTTACAGATCCCAGTCTTCCAGTAAGTCTACATCTTTTATTTTTTAACTTAATAATCATTATGTGAAACCCCGTCTCTACTAAAAAATACAAAAAACTACCTGGGTGAGGTGGCGGGCGCCTGTAGTCCCAGCTACTCGGGAGGCTGAGGCTGAGGCAGGAGAATGGCATGAATCTGGGAGGCGGAGCTTGCAGAGATCCCGCCACTGCACTCCAGCCTGGGTGACAGAGCAAGATGCTGTCTGGAAAAAAAAAAAAAAATCATTATTAAAGTCCATTATTTATAAATAATTAGACTATCTAGATCACCTGTGGATCTATTTTGATAGTCTGTATTTTTTATTTTGGTTTTAATACATTTTATAGACATGTCTGGTCATTTTTAATTAATGACATACATGGTATATAAAAATTGTAGAATCCCTGATTTATAATCTTTCTCGAAAGAGGGTTAATCTTCATGCATGCCTAGAGTATTTTAGCGGATCACCCTCACCCAGTCAAAGGAAGGTATGACGCTTTCTTAAAGTTGGGCTTTCTTTGGTCAACTCTTACCTCTAAGGCATAAACCTGGCTCTTAGGTTTTATCCTTTCTGTGATCTTAATTGAAAGCTGAGTGTTCATGGGGGTCATCCAATTTATTAATCTCTACACTTTTGCTTCATTTTCCCATTAACCAAGACTGTTGTAATATTTGTTCAATTCTTTAGATCTCAAACATGGCTTGCTATGTGTTTTCTGGTGTCTTTTCCTGAACACCACACAGGAAGTGCGTGGTGGAAGGAAGTGTGGAGGAAGTGACCAAAGGCCTTCATGCAGTTTCTCACTTACTTCCCTGCAGTTAGATTTTTTCCCTAAAATTCAATTGTTCTTGGAGGGTCCAAATGCCAATTTCTGTGTCCTCCACGCAATGAGACCTTCATAACCCCAGGCTTTCAATTTCTACTCTGCCATCTCACCCATGGCATTGGCAAGGTCCCGAGGAAAATCTCAGAGAGAGATAAATACAGGACTCACATCAGTCTGCACCCTTGTCTCTAGAATTTGTAGCCCTGTAGTTCTGTCTGCCATGGTGGTTCCCTAATACTTTTGTTTTGTTTTGTGTGTATTTTTGTTTTTGTTTTTGGGTTGTTTGTTTGCTTTGTTTTTTTGTTTGTTTTGTTTTTTTTAAGTAGAGACGGGGTTTCACCGTGTTAACGAGGTGGTCTCGATCGCCTGACCTCGTGATCCACCCGCCTTGGCCTCCCAAAGTGCTGGAATTACAGGAGTGAACCACCGCGCCCGGCCGACTCATCTACTAATCTTTTCTATTTTTTTAGAGGAGGGTTAGTCTCATACAAGCTGCTTTGTTATAGAGGACACTGGAAACCACTGGATTATGTGAGTTTTTGGTCTCTTGAATAAATGTGATATTCCCGAATGCTGAGAAATATCTGGTATAGTTATCTCAATCTGTAGGATTGCTATTTTCTCCTTTTTTATTCCTAAATTTGCAGTCACTTATTCACCGTTTACGACAGGTTTATGAGGCCTTGCGTTTAGGCAACTAGAAAAGTTGCTAGATCCAATTTAACTTAAAATTTTTTAAAAAAATAATTGTGATGTTTCCAGTGTAACACAATGAAAGCTCCTCCCTACTTCAGCAGCTCGTAATTTCATAGTAAACCAATTCCGTATTTGGCATAACAACTTTTTCTTATTTTGAGATGGAGTCTTTGTCGCCCAGGCTAGAGTGCAGTGGCGCGATTTCGGCTCACTGCAAGCTCCGCCTCCCGGGTTCACGCCATTCTCCTGCCTCAGCCTCCCGAGTAGCTGCGACTACAAGGCACGTGCTATTAACAATTGTTAACACTTATAATGAGCATATTTTCCTTTAGAAATACCCAAACATGTTCTTAAAGAAGCAATCTTTGAGCATTGGTATGGTCATTTCATGATGCTACATTAAGCCTATGTTGAAAATATGTGAGTAAGTGACTCTCAGGAAGTCAGTAGAACACGTTAAGTGCTCTGAACTGGACTATTTAAAGTCCACTATCAAGGCTTGGTGGCTCACGCCTGTAATCCCAACACTTTGGGAGGCGGAGGCGGGCAGATCACAAGGTCAGGAGATCGAGACCATCCTGGCTAACACAGTGAAAGCCCTGTCTCTACTAAAAATACAAAAAATTAGCCCCGCGTGGTGGCGGTCGCCTGTAGTCCCAGCTACTCTGGAGGCTGAGGGAGAAGAATGGCGTGAACCCGGGAGGCGGAGCTTGCAGTGAGCCAAGATTGTACCACTGCACTCCAGCCTGGGCAACACAGCAAGACGCTGTCTCAAAAAAAAAAACAAAAACAAAAAACAAAAAAAAATACAGTATCAAAACGTACTTGAACTGTCTATAACTCAGCTAGCTTAAGACATAATCACACAGTGGAACTTTACATCCCATATGCTAAAGTAGCTCATTGAACAAAAAATGTGTGCTAATGTCTGCTATGCAGAGAAATACACTGCTAATTTTGACTCTCAACCAGAGTAATCTGCAGAGTCTGTCATGGAAACATGAGTTCTCAAAAAATTATCCAGATAAATAAGCCCAGGAGAGATTGTTTCCTACAATGAAGCCTTTTTTATCAAAGAAAATGTTTGCCGTGAAAATGGGAGGAGGTAGTGGTGTTGGGGTATAAAAACTTAGAAATAGATTATTCTACTCACAATTGCACTGGATTTCATTCCTATTCATGCCTGTGAAATAGGAATGCAAGTTTATGGGGATCTGCAAGATAGATCAGCACTTTAAATCGCATCTGTTCAGTTTTACTGCAAGCTGATGTCTTATTAAAACCAAACAACAGCATACTTTAGAGCCAAAAATTATTACAAGACCGCCACACCAGGAAAAATATGAAACAAACAAAACAAGATATAGTGAATAGAGCTACTTATTAAGCATGAAAATGATCCTCATCTGGGATTATTTGGATGCAATGTTAGAGGCATTTTATTCCTCAGTTGTCATTCCTGCAATAAATACTAAATTATAGTTGTATTTTTCCTAGTAATACACAGAGATCCCATCTTAGAGCAAGAATTGGAGGAAGTACTATAGACCTGGATGGTTTTTATAAAAGAGAAGAAAAATAGAAAAAAGATATAAGTAGAAGTATTGATTTATGAAGCAGTAAGTAAAAAATAATGACACAGGTTATATGTGGAAGTTGGAAGTAACCTCAGAGCATCTATTTTGAACAATCTGTATTTTGTTTTGTTTTTTTCAAGCATGGAGGCAGGATAATAAGCCCAATACAGACTTAGCTCAAATTATAACAGATTTCAATAAATTGCTTGTATAGGGCCAAAAAAAAAAAAAGCATCTATTGTGATATTTATATAATAATATTATATTATATTTATGTCATAATACAAATCCCAAATCTTGAAAATGAACAGTTTTATTTATTAGTGAAGGCACTTTATGCAGCTAACTTATAGAGGAGATTAATCTATTACTATAATTTTTATGATTTTAATAAAGTAAAATTTACTTTTGTGAAACATCCTGTTATTAATCACTGGAAGGTGTTACATTATTTTAATTAAAATATATGACCTGATAATGCATGAATATATGAATTCATGAATAGTTAATTGTTCAAAATGCAATGATATTGTGAAGTACCTGTCTCAAAACCTGTGGTCAAATGCATGTACATAAATATAATTGCCTTGAAAAATGTGGATATTTCTCTCGTGGTGATTTAACGAATAATCATCAATTTTATTTGGAAATATAGACTTTATTAGCTTTATTCCTATTGGTAACTTTAAGGATTGGTCTGAATTCAGAATTAATGGACAACTTGCTAGGAGACTAACTTAACAAAACTTCACATCTGGAATAACCATAGAAATGTGTCAGGTTGTGAGGTCACACCTGATGGACCTAACTTAATATTCTTCAGCTGCCAAAGAATAAGAGAAACCCAGTGGGAAACAGTTTTTTAAAAGTGAGACATCTCATGATGCCAACACTGAAGTTCAGTAGAGAGAAGCCTACTAGGTTTTCACTTATTAATCAATGCATCCATTCATTATGGGCCAGTCATCTACAAATATTTATTTATTATCCACTGTATTATAAACTAGGTTTATTATACCTCACTCCAGCCTGCCTTGATCACTTGATCATCAGAATGTTCCTTTTATTTTTCCTATATTCACTTCTATTAAAGTTTTCAAATTTTAAAACACTAGTATCCTTTATTTGAGGATCCCAGTCCCAAAATAGACACGATTTCATCTAGAAAATGTTTCTCTACATAATATGAAAACACCAAATAATATGCTTGTCTTAGCCTTCTTGGGGTGCTAAAACAAAATACCAAGACTTGATGTCTTAAGCAATAGTTATTTGTTTTTCACAGTTCTGGCAACTGGAAAATCCAAGATCAAAATGGTGGCAGATTTATTTCTGGGTGAGGGTCTAATTCCCGACTTGTAACTACCTTCTAGCTGTGCGTTCACATGGCCCTTCCAAGGAGCTCTCTGTCACCTTTTTCTTATAAGGGCAATAATCTCATAAGGCTCTCCGTCTCAAGATCTAAACCTAATCACCTCCCAAAGGCCCCACCTCCAAACACCATCACATTGAGGGTTAGGGCTTCCACATAAGAATTTTGGGGAGCCACCATCATTCAGTACATAGTAATGTTTATTAAGATTGTATTAAGTTCTTAATATGTCTCCTATTGTTCTTAATTTCCATGAGTGTTTGTTTCTGAAAACATTACCAAATGCCTACTATGTCCTAGGAACTGTGATAAATACAAGACATGGAGCTTGAACCTTTCAAGATCATGAAGAATCTACAATTTTGTGGCAGATAAATTGTTACCAATTACCATAGTACTAGTTATAGCATTGAAATATAAATATTTTAAAAATTAAAGAAAAACTAATTAATTATGACTAGAGTGCTCAGAACAAGGAAAGGTTTACAAGAAGAGTTAAGAATTAACCTAGGTCATAATCCATGCCCAGTGGAGGCAAGTGGAAAACATTTAGCAGGCAATATGGGCAAAGATCACTTGTATGCAAATATATCATGACATTTGGAAATGATCTAAGAAATGATGAATAGTGTTGTGAAGCTATATCCAAAAGTGTGTGATGTTTACTCACCCACAGCCTTTTTGGTACTTATAGAAGGTAAGAATGGAAAGGGATGTTTAGACCAGACTATACAGTGTCATAAATGGTACACGAAAGAGCTCAGGCTGTGTCTGGTAGACAATGGGAAACCAACTAAATTGTGTAGGTGGTAAATAATTTAGGTTAACAAATTATTAGAATATTAAAATAATGGCTAAAATGTATGCTTTTGATATGCCTTCTCTGTATACTTCTAAAAACTTTACATGCAATAACATTTATTTCATGCTCAACACAACTTTATAAAATGAAAGTTGGTATTTTCTTCAATTTGTAGATGAAGAAATTAAGGACTAGAATCATTGGTGTAAGACCACACTGGGGAAAAGTGACAGAACCAAATTTCAAACTCCAGTCTTTCTGCTTCTAGAGATTGAACTACTAACATCTGCATTATATAAAATCAAGTCCCTCAAGGTAGTTTGTGAAACATAACATACAAATAAATGATTAAAATTTTTGGTGATACCCTCTTGTTCTTCTTTCTTCAACACCCTAGATTTGAGATATTATTGTTTTAGAGTATGGGGGTCAGAGTTCTGGGGGACGATAGACATCTGTTGAACCTCTCTAAACATTTTTCTTGAAAAAAATAACTAGAAGAAATAAGGGAAAGCTAAATAATATCTTCCATAAAAAATCCATTACTACACGCCACTGGATTTTAATGCTTGCTCTAAAAAAGTATTGATATGCTCAATATGTTCCTTTTAATTTACCAAGTGTCTTCCAGAGAATTTAGGTGAGGTAAATAATAAAAGAGATAATAAGTGGTACATGAAAGTGATGAAGTTTAAATGTAAGAACATATTTTTAGAACCCTGCTAATAACTGTTGAGTATTTCCAGGCTCTTTATTCAGCTTGTAGTGCCGGAACAAGATGGCAGCATTACCAGCAATTCAAAATAGATACAAATTTAAAATGATGTTATTTGATATATAGTCACAAAGAAGGATCTTTGTTCCATTTTATTATGTTTCCTGTGCTTAATAGCCTTAAATATTGCCTTGATTCTATCCACCTCTGTTCTTGATTTGTAATTTCCAAACTCAAAGCTAGATTGAGGCATATTATTCTCACTCTTACATAGGTTTTTCTTTCTGAAAAATGTTTTTCATTGTGCAAACATATTTTTCATTGTGAAAACATATTTTTCCTGATCCTTGTTTAAAACCATGACACAAATTAATCAATCTACCTCCACACCATCTGCGGCCCCCTGAAAAGAAGCATAACTTTTCATCAAAGATTAGCTCATTACACATCCAACTAGATTACAGAAATAATCAAAACCCATTTCAACAGGCTCTTAGGGTGTTCAGTGGTTAAGTTAGCGAAGTCATAAAATAATACAAGTATTGGATGATGATATGGTATTATCTTATAAATGTTTATCCAACTAATAACCTCATAAATGGATAATTCAAGAATTTAACTAATGTATCATTTCCATATCAAATAATTATTTTAATAGGCATCAATGTTTTATATAAAATTCTAATCTAAGAACTTAATATAAACCTGAAATTGTAGTGCTATTGGAAATTAGAAGTTCCAGTTGTACACAATTGCCCTCCTTTCTATTACAATCACTCTTTTTTTTCTTTTCATTCTCATTTCTCACATACAGGTTATATAAATTAGAGTTGTCAAGGAACAAATATCACTAAAGCTAACTAATACATAAATAAGCAAATAAATTCAATTAATGCAATAAAAGGAACAAAATAGAAATAGAAGGAAATACTCATGGAAACCCAGCTTTGGTATTACACTAAAACAGCTACCATCCAATCCATGCTTTAAGTTGCTATATTCTCTTTAATCCCTTTTAGTATAATGGCATAATTCAAGTTTAACAGTAAATTAAAACTGTGTAGCAAAGGCAAAGCCAAGGTATTTAAGGTTTGAGATCAAAACTAAAAAATACACAATAGAATATATGAATATTTCTTATAACTAAGTGATCAAGTGAAGAGAAAATACTTGGGATTTGACTTAATTTTCAAGATTGAACAGGCTATATGTGGAGCAAGTAATTCAATCACAAAGGAAAGAGCCATCAGCTTGTACCTAGTTTGCATAAAAGCCACATCATTGCATAATACAATGTTCCACAATATTCCATTTTGTAAACAACCACAGTTCTTTATATGGAACCTTGAATTCCAGTACACTGCAAATTAAAATACTATCATTATTGAGTTGATTTTCTTCCAAAGACATCAAAAATATTTATCACCTCCCTGTGACTTTGATATCAAAATAAGGAGACTTTTCCATTTTAATCCACTTTATATAGATAATTTCTTTGAGTTCAAATCAATGGAAAAACCATCTGGTTAACCAGCATCACACATTCATAATTTAAGAGGTAGAGTTTTTGAGTTTGGCTTAATGTGTATTTTATATTAGAATAGTGTTAGCACGTAATTTAGAACTGGTATTAGCTTTTTATAATTAGGTGGCACTACCTTATTTGATTATCTTTAAAGTATTGCAAAATCTAAATAAGAGAAGGGATCTAGAACCAAGATTCATTTAAATCTGAAAGCATGATTTAAGTAGAATTGCTCTATAGTAATATAAATTTGTTTATGTATAAAATGTGTATGCTTTAATATACATAAATATATATTTTCTAAAGCCAAATAAAAAGTAGTGTAGGGGGACATATGAAATTCTTCATGATGGTTCTTTCTACAAAGAACAAGTATGTTTGTATATGTATCTGGGAGTGGAGAAAGCTTCTACCTTTTTATTCTACTTTCTCTATTTCCATTGTTATATAAAAAATTCCATTTTTATGTATTATGTATGTAATTTTTCCATAGAAGAACTTAGAGTGAAGAATGTATGGTAATCTCTCACAGGTCAGAATGGAAAGGCAGTGAAACCAACTTTCAGTCAACTCTTCTAGTGTATAAGTTTACTGAGGGCAGGGAATTTTTTTTATTTCTATGAATGCTTTCCTTGATGCCAGTGGAGTAATTTATACAAAATAGGTTTTTGATAACTGAACATATTTGAACACACAAGTGAAGAAATAAATACAAGTCAGCAGCAGATAATGACCAGAAAATCTGACCTTGCAATTATCACGGAAGAGTTACTATGAAATGCAGAAATAAGGGCCTGTGTCTGGAGAACAGCACATGCATTATTGTTCAGCAGCAGAGTTCCAGTGCACGGGGTGTTGGAATTGAAATAGAAATAAAGTCTTGAAGAAACCAGGAGAGGAAAACCTCTACCTCTTGGGTTCAAGTGATTCTCCTGCCTCAGCCTCCCGAGTAGCTGGGATTACAGGCACCTGTTTTCTTGGAAGCAAGAAGACAAATTCTGTTCCTACAAGTCTTAAATGGGTCTAGCAACTGAAGCTTGGTCATAAAAAACAAGGTTGAAAAAATAAGGCCATTAGATAGATGTCATCAAGGATGTTGCAGTGCTGAGTCTAGGGAGAAGAATCAAGTTCCTTGTCTTTCTGCACCCAGAAAATGGCCTAGTCACAGGGACTTTGTTCAATGTGAAGCCAGCAACCAGAAATTAAGCCATTGCAGGATATACAGCAGAATTAGAAAGCCAGAAAAGAAACCAGTCTCCCCACCCAGCCTGACTCCCTCAATCTATACGATGTATGTGAAACCAGCAGTCGTATAGTAGAGGTGACGAAAAGGGACTCTAGAGGGGAAATTTTCACTTGTCATGTTTTCTAGCCTGCTAGAATAATAGAGAAAAATATTTAATGTTTTGGACATGTCCCAAATGTTGTCAGTATTTTTCAGCTCCTACTGCTATTTCTGTAATTCAGGGATAATCATTTCTTGACAATACTATTTCCGTCCTGTGCTAACTGGCCTCCATGAGTCCAGTCTATCCTTCCTCCAATCCAAACACTATATCACTTCTACACTCACTTTCAAAAACCTCAAACATCATTGCCTATTTGAATTTCTCAATAACTCCCTGTTACACACCAGAAGTTTATTTATTTATTTTTTTCTTTGAGAGATGGAGTTTTGCTCTTGTCACCCAGGCTGGAGTGCAGTGGTGCGATCTCAGCTCACTGCAACCTCCACCTCTTAGGTTCAAGTGATTCTCCTGCCTCAGCCTCCTGAGTAGCTGGGATGACAGGCACCTGCCACCATGTCTGGCTAATTTTTGTATTTTTAGTAGAGATGGGGTTTCACCACGTTGGCCAGGCTGGTCTCGAACTCCTGACTTCAGGTGGTTCGCCCGCCTCAGCCTTCCAAAGTGCTGTGATTACAGGTGTGAACCACCACTGCACCCAGCCCAAAAGTTCAATTTCTTAAGGTGTTATAGTAGGTGTGAGTGGATTAAAATGCTATAGCTATAATTTAGTTATACACAGTGAAGTACAATAAACTCTGTAGATAGTAAGTTTTTAAACACTGAGGCAGAAATAGGAAATAATGTGATTAATTCTAAGGAAAAAACGTCTCCTAATGAAAGACTTGAAAAGAAAGATGGCTACAATTGGAATAGAGGTTGGGAAAAAATTGCTTAAGCAAAGACTAAGGCTGACTGAAGCAGTGAGTTGAAAATATGTTCATTTTAAGGAAACAGAGCAGACAATATAGTTAATTTGGAGACAGACTGATGGAGTATTTCATGTTTTGATTGAAAAAAAATGGATACAACTCCTGAAAGAATAGGAAGTTTCAATGAGCTTTTAAGATCAAGGCAAATGATGTAATCAGCATTCTACAACTCAAGTATAATCATGCGTCACTTAATGACGAGGATATGCTCTGAGAAAAGTGTCCTCAGACAATTTTGTCATTGTGCAAACCACACAGAGTGTACTTACACAAACCTAGATGGTGTAGCCTGCTACACACCTAGTACATAGTATAGCCAATTACTCCCAGGCTACAAATCTGTACAGCAGGTTCCTCTACTAAATACTGTGAGCAATTGGAACACAATAGTAAGTACTTATGTACCTAAACATACCTAAACATGGAAAATGAACAGTAAAAATATGGTAGAAAAGATAAAAAATGGCACACCTGGACAGGGCACTTACCATGAATGCAGCTTGCCGGACACGAAGTTGCTCTGGGTGGGCAAGTGAACGAGTGGTGAGTGAATGGGAAGGCCTAGGACATGACTGTACAACACTGTAGACTCTGTAGACACAGCACACTCAGGCCAAGCTACATTTATTTTAAAATATTCTTCTTCAATAATAAATTAACTGTGGCTTAATGTAACTCTTTTATTTTAAACATTTTAATGTTTTTAACTTTTTGACTCTTTTGTAATAACACTTAGCTTAAAACACAAACACATTGTACACCTGTACAAAAATATTTTCTTTATATCCTTACTTTATAAGCTTTTGTATTTTTGTTTAATTTTTTAAGCTTCTTTATTAAAAATGAAGATGTAAGCCTGGTACGGTGGCTTACGCCTGTAATCTCAGCACTTTGGGAGGCCGAGGCGGGCGGATCACCTGAGGTCAGGTGTTTGAGACCAGCCTGGCCAACATGGTGAAGCCCCATCTCTACTAAAAATACAGAACTTAGCTGGCTGTGGTGGCAGGCACCTGTAATTCCAGCTACTTGAGAGACTGAGGCTGGAGAATCACTTGAACCTGGGAGGAGGAGGTTGCCATGAGCCAAGATTGCGCCACTGCACTCCAGCCTGGGTGACAGAGCAAGACTCAGAGACCACGTCTAAAAAAAAAAAAAAAAAAACTAAGACACAAACACACACATTAGCCTAGGCCTACACAGGTAAGGATCATCAATATCACTGTCTTCCGCCTCCACATCTTGTCCCACTTGTAAGTCTTCAGGGCACCAACACGTATGGAGCTGTCATCGCCTGTAATAACAATGCCTTCTTCTGGAATACCTACTGAAGGATTTGCTGTTTTACAGGCTGTTTACAGTTACCTGAGGCTGTTTTAGAGTTAACTTTTTTTTTAAGGAGAAAGAGAACACTCTAAGATAATGGTAAAAAGTTTTGTATAATAAATACATAGACATTTATTAGAATTATCAAGTGTTTTGTATTGTACATAATTGTATTGCTATATGTTTACAGGCTGGCAGTGCAGTAGGTGTGTTTACACCAGCATCACTACAAAAACGTGAGTAATGCCTTGTGCTACAATATTACAATGGCTATGACAGCACTAGCAATAGAAAGTTTTCAACTCCATTCATTATTACCTTATAATACCACTGTTGTACATGCAATCCATCCTTGACCAAAATACCATTATGACCGGTGCATGGCTGTATTCAATTAATTCAATTGTATCTTGAGTTGGCCAGAAGATTTCAAGGCAGTGAATTCAGTTTACTCCAATCTCACTAGACAGACTTACATGGATACAATAAAGTGAACTTCTGGTTTAAATAATAATAAACACCCCTATTACTAAGAGGCATTAGATGGGGGTGAAGTAAATAATAGGATGACAGTCTTTGCCCCTACATGTAATAAAGGTATATGTTCCTAGTTCAAGCACTTTCCTTCAGGATGGATGTGACTCATGGAAGAAATGACATTAGTGAGTGACAGATTGTAATTTTGCCACCAGGGAAACTTCATCTTTAGATTCTAGTACAAAAGGTCCAAACTGAGACCCAAAACTAATAAAAACCAGCAAAATACATACTGCAACAATCACATCCCATGTTCTCACTTTCTGTTACTTTCATTTTCAGTTACTACCACCCGGAGATAAGGGTTGTTTCTTACTGACTTACTCTTCAGTGACACTTATTAAAAGCCAGTGCTGGGTGGGCACAGTGGCCCACAGCTGTAATCCCAGCACCTTGGGAGACCAAGGCAAGAGGAATACTTGAGTTCAGGAGCTTGAGACTAGCCTGGGAAATATAGGGAGACCTTGTCTCTACCAAAAGTTTAAAAAATTAACCAGGCATGGTGGCACAGGCCTGAAGTCCTAGTTACTCAGGAGGATAAGGTGGGAGGATTGCTCAAGCCCGGGAGGTAGAGACTGCTGTGAGCCCTAATCAGGCCTCTGCAATCCACCTTGGGCAACAGAGCAAGACCTCTGTCAAAAAAAAAATTAAAAACAAACAAACAAACAAACAAAAAAACAGTGCCTAATGGCTAATGGCTCAACTCTTTATTAAAGGAGAAAATATTTAGAAAAGCATATGTGATACTAAAACACTCTGAACTTAGCATACTTTGATGATTACATGGGAGCCATTTTTGTGCTTTTTTATCCTACTTAGAATAATATGTACTATAGATCACATAAAAATATAAAAATCATATATGAATTCTACTACTTGGGATCATATATATATCATGTTTAACTTTCCTGTATTTCATACCTAGTATAGTGCAGTGTTTAAGACTGTGGACTCTAAAATCAGAATAATTGAGATCAAATCTTAGCTCTGTTACTTTCTGGCCATGTAATAATGTGGCCCAATTATTCAACTTCTCTGATTTCAGTTTTTACATCTCTAAAGTGAGGATAATAAAGGATTCTACTTTGTAGTTTATATGGATGAACAAATGAGTCAATATCTGAAAAAAGATTTAGATATTGCCAGAGATATAAGAGCTCTCGAGGTAAGGAAAATCACAAAATGTAATTTTAGGATTCCTCTATTGATATGTAATTATTTCTATTGTCCCTTCTGGGGAAACAGGTATCATCAATTACCTCCACACTGCTATATGATCAAGCCCAAGGCTTCATCTTACTTAAAACTCACCAGCACTGGGAAACACTGTCTTTACTTGGCTTCCATTACATGGTTCTCCTCCTTCCAATGCATCCCTTGGTCTTCTGCTTATTCCACCTTTTCTCAATTATACAGGAAAGTACCATCAGGTTCAGTGCATCCTCTTTTATCGTTATGTAGTTTCACCTAAATAATGATTTATGAATACACTGTTAAGTGATGTTTCATACATTTAAGTCTCCCAGACAGAACTGCCCCTCAAACTCAAAATTCCTATATCCAGCTACCTAGAAAAAATCACCACGTAAATGGCTAATAATCCACCTTCAAAATCTTCTGAACTGAAAATTTGATCTTTCCCTATACCTGTTTTGCTGTAGTCTTTCTGATCTTACTTTATAGCAATGCTAACTTTTTAGTAGTTTAGGGTAAAAGTCTTGAAAATATCCAGGGTCCTCTCTTCTCTAAGGACAGATATCTAGTCCGTCAGTAAATTTTTTTGCTCCCACCTTCAATCCATATCCCAAATATGAGCATTTCATGGCATTTGTACAGCAACTATTTTGGTCTAGGCCTGCATCATCCCTTGCCTGGATTACTTCATCGATTTCAAATTGGTCTTTCAGGTTTTACCCTTCCCTCAATAGTGAGTTAGAAACTCAGCGGACAAATGGATGCTTCTGAAATGTAATTCCAATCATGTCACCCTTCTCCTCACAATCCTTGTCACTCACAGTAAAAATGAAAGCCTTTCGAGGATCTCACAAGGAAGGGCCCCATCTCACCAGACCCTATTACTTCTCTATCTCACCTGCTCCTCTCCTAATAACTAATAAACAATAACAATGATAGTCCCTTTCATACCTAAAAAGAATAGATTGACCAACACAAGCAATGCATCTATAATATAATGAAAGGATAAAAAATTCTATGTCTTATATGGTTAAAGAACTTGAGCCATTCCCAAATGGACTTTTGGAATATATGTAAGAATTTTATGCCACTCTTTCAATGGTCTTTTCTTTTTTCTAGAAGGCCACATAGGGGAGAATACATGAAAATGACTTCGAAAAAGTTACTAAAGATTTTATTATTTTGTCTGTCTTTTGCTGACTTTGCAGAACACAAGATGGGTATTAGAAGGCAGAAAGAAAAAGTAGAAAAGGAAGGAAGGAAGCAAGGAAGGAAGGGAGGGAGGGAGGGAGGGAGGGAAGGGAGGGAGGAAGGGAAGGGGGAGGGAGGGAGGGAGGGAGGGAGGGGAAAAGAGAAAGAAGAGAGAGAGGGAAAGAGAGAAGGAAGGAAGATTAAGATGGAGAGGAAGAGGCCAGGCGCGGTGGCTCACACCTGTAATCCCAGCACTCTAGGAGGCTGAGGCAGGTGGAACATTTGGAAGCCAGGAGTTTGAGATCAACCTGGCCAATCTGGCAAAACCCCAGCTCTACAAAAAATACAAAAAATACTAGCCAGGCGTGGTAGTGCACGACTTTAGTACCAGCTACTCTGGAGGCTGAGTTGGGAGGATCATCTGAGCCTGGGAGGTCCAGGCTGCAGTGAACTGTGATTGTGCCACTACACTCCAGCCTGGGTGCAGAGGGAGATCATGTTTCAAAAAAAAAAAAAAGAGGGGAAGGAAGAAATGAAGAAACCAAAGAGAGAAAGAAGGAAGGAAGATCTAGATAAGTTGTATGCCAATAAACCTAAAATTACTTTGCATAATATTCCTGTATTTATAACACATAAAGCAACAATTCATTCCAAAATAAATTTCACTAATATAGATGTCCTAAATATATGTAAAACCACATATACATTCAACTGAGTTGCAAAACACGTTAAATAGTATCAAATATTTCAATATTGATACCTACTGACACACTACAAGAGTTCCCTAACTAAGGAACTCTGATTATGATTGTCATAGTAACTAACATATTCTGAAATAATTTATCTATAAATACAGAACTTAAATACAGCTTGTCAACGTACGCTTTTACTCAGAAATGATTTTTATTCAAAACCCCATATATTTGACATTCATATGCAAATTTATAACTACTGATGGAATTGATTTCTTTGTGTTTGAGATGGAGAGCAATCCTGTCCAACTGCCATACCTGCGGGTTATTAATTAACTTCACATTCACCATTATTAAAATATTTTATTACCCTTGATTGAATGTGAAAATAACTACTTGTCACAGGCAAATATTATCAAAAGTGCAATAGGGCAATGAGGGTCACACAACCAAAAATGTAATCCATTTGTCTTTCATTGAAGAATCCAATAAAGCTAGAGACATGCAATAGTATAACTAAATAATTCTTGGTTTATTTGTGGGGGAGAAGGAGAAACTAAGGGAAACAATGATCCTATTTTGATATTATTTATCTTTAGGTGCTCAGATAATTCTTGCAATACTTAACATGTCTGGAAACATAGGATCTTTCCCATTTATGGAAAATATGACAAATAAAGCTAAATTTAGAAAAAGTCACATATTCTAATAAAATATACTAAGGGAATTAGTTCTGGCCATAAGATAAATTGATCACATAAATCTCCAGGAAAATATATTAATAGCTACAGTAAAATCCAATAAAACAAAATTAGCAGCTTTATGCCTCAGGGCACATTCAACTTCTCTTACAGATCCCAACTTCCAGATGCCATTTCAGCTCAATGCCCTGTCTCTCTGCTAAAAAGCATTTTGTTTTTAAGAAATCCATTTTTTCTCAAACAAGGAATCTTTGCATTAAAAATGTACAAACATTTTAAATTAGCATTTGAACAAATAACCAGAGAAAAACTTACATTTACTTGCCTTTCTACCATTTGTAGTTTAAAAATATACCAAAACAAAAATAATGTGTTTAATTATGGAAGTAATGTCCCCACAGGCATGTCTACTAAATGAAATATCATAATGAAGATATTTTGCGAACTGTAAAATAATAACATGTAAGGCAGTATTGTCATTTTACTTGCAAGGAAACATTTAAGACAGAGACTTTCTAATATAAGTTGGCAAACAAAACATTACTAACTGTCCTAAAATAAAAGTTTTGATTAAAAGAACTTTGATATTTTTAAAAAACACTATTTTGCTGATATATTAAACCACCCAATCTGCTTCCAAAGTAAGCAAATTTATTTTGTTCAGCAAATATCATAGTTACGTATTAGCATAACATTGTTATTAATTTATTATTCACAAGCTTATTTAAGTTGTTAAACAGCTAATCTTTAGAATACTTTACATGAAAGATCCACATTATTTATATGAAGAGAATGCATGTCTTCTCACAATGCTGAAGTAGGGTAATATCAGTTCTTAAGATGCATACTGATGAGATGCATACAAGTTTCTCAGAGCCAACCAGATTCAAGACATATGTCAAATTACATTCATTTTTCCAATTCTGTGAAGACAAATTAATTTTCAAGCTTTGTTAGAGAAAAGCGTATCACCTTGGTCTCCTCAGAAATACCATGTGTAGACAAAAAAAAAATTAACTAATTAAATACAGTTTTAAAACCACCCACTCTTTTGTTAGTCCCTGTGTCTCCTGCACAGATGCTAGGCTTAAGGTCCTGTGCACTGACTGAATGTCTGGGTTGCCCAGCGTAAAGACACTTTCTTATCCTTCTCTATCCCTGAAAAGCCATGCTATTCATCACACTGGAAGAGGCAGATATTTCAAGGGGAAACAGTAAGTTGGAAAGAGGGTTTGGATAACAGAGCAGGAAGTCATTTTATTTTTCTTGAGTCTCACTCTATAGGGCTTAGACATCAAGGAGCCCAGGTAAGTTGAGGCTCTTCTTTGGTGAAGGGATGAAAGACTTCACATGAAGCCAAGGACTGTGGTAGGAATATTCTCTGTCCAGGACCTCAAGGAGGCCAGGCACGTTGGCTAATGCCTGTAATCCCAGCAGTTTGGGAGAGTGAGGTAGGTGGATCACAAGGTCAGGAGTTCGAGACCATCCTGGCCAATATGGTGAAACCCCATCTCTGCTAAAAACACAAAAATTAGCCAGGCATGGTAGTGCACACCTGTACTCCCAGCTACTCGGGAAGTTGAAGCCGAAAAATTGCTTGAACCCGGGAGGCAGAGGCTGCAATGAGCCGAGATCGTGCAACTGCACTCTAGCCTGGGCGACAGAGCGAGACTCCATCTCAAAAAAAAAAAAAAAAGAAAAAAAAAAAAGAACCTCAAAGAATAGTTGAGTAAAACTCTGTAGTGTAAACTAGTTTTTCTAATTGCATGTTTTTATATTTTCTTGTCTTCTCCAAACATTTAGTTCAGTCTTACTGAAATATTTTTACCTGGCCTATACTTTGCTAAAAATAGTTAAGAAAAGTGTGTCTTCCCAACCTCCTCCTCTTAGGCCAGAGGTTAAATAGGAAGAAACAACTTTCCTGAAATCAAGATGATAGTGATAGTGGTAATATTCTAAAAAATAAAAATAAAAAAATAAGTCAGAGTAGTGTGGAGAGATGAACAGAACGTGGCTTCTGCATAAGAAAATATTTCCTCTATTGCCAATCTTAGATTATGTGCATAATATGTTATTAAAAAATCAGTGGGCTTTCTTTCAGTTGATGAAACAAGTATTTTAGGGAGGAGGTATTTTTTGGGTTTTCAGTTTTTGGGTTTTTTTTTTTTTTGGCTTGTTTAGGTTTTTTCATAACATTTTCATTCTCGACATTAAGTTAATAACTAGTAGAACTGAATGAAAATTTTTCAACGTTTTAGAAGCAACCTTTTGTGGATTGGTTTGTGATTTGGACCAGCTTAAAAATGATATTTACAGATTCAGGACAACATCCAATCCATCAGAAAACCCTTTGGCTCTACCTTTACCATATACTTGGAATCCAGCCACTTCTCAACAGCTCCCCGGGTATTATCTTGGTAATCTGCAGCAAAGGCCTCCTAACTCATCCGCCTCATTATACCCTTAGCCCCTGCAGTCTATCTTCAGCACAGCAGCCAGAATGATCATTTAAGTCTAAGCCACACCATGCCACTCTGATGAAGTACCCAGGAATGTTTTTCCACATCAACCTTGGAAAATTCCTTCTGTGGCCTCAGAGAGGATGTATAATCTATACTCCCTTCCCCACCTTTTACATCGCAGAATCCCTCTTCGGCTGCTCTCTCGATGACTATTCATCCAGCTCCAGCCACAATGACCTCTGCATACTTGCTCCAATACCAAATGTGCTTCCAGCAGCAGGCCTTTTGTACTAATTGTTCCTTCCGCCCAGAAAAAAAAAAAAATCCCCTCTTCTCCAATGTATCTGTAAACCTAAATTCCTCCTCCAAATTTTTGTCACCTTCTTCTTAACAGAACCTACCCCAACCAAAGCACTTAAAACTGCAACTCTCCTTACCTACATCCAAACTCCCTAACTTGCTCTAATTTTCCATTTTCGAAACTCCGTGTATTTTTCAAATATGCAGTACAGCTTAATTATGTATTATGCTCAGTTTTATCACCTATGATCTCTATTTCTTACTATAAGTTCCATGAGCAAAGAAATTTTGTTTTGTTTACTACTACATCTAAAGCATTTGGAACAGTGTCAAACACACAACAAACACTCAGTAAATTGTTGCTCTAAAAAATTATTGAAACAGCAGATACAAACAAGACCACCCTAATCCTAACAAAGAATTCCACAACTGCTGCATAGAGGAGGTGTTCTCATTCATCATTTTAATCCATATTAATAGAGCCTAACTAGGGTCCCGACAGAGTTCCAGGTGCAGGAATACAATGAAGTGAACAAGCTAACATGGTCCCTGACTACATAAGCCCATGCGGGAGACATGAAAAATTTTAAACATCTCAAAAGTAAGCTGAATTTGTTTTAATACAGTCACAGGCAGGCACACAAGTGCTCTAGGGAGATTTGACTTAGGGAAGAATGCCAAACAGGCTTACCTAAGGAAATTACACTGAGCTGAACTCTGAGGGATGAGTGTGAGTGATTAAAATAGAAAAAAAGGAAAGAAAATTTCATGAGAATGGTGTAACATGTGCAAAGACCCTGTAGTGAAAGGAAACACATTTCTTAGGCACCTAATTGATGACAATGGCAGCAAGAGCTAAAAAACCAAATGAAGACCGGGAGATGAATGGTCCCTTGCAGTCATGAATTTGACAGGCATATGCATGATCTTTGTAAATCATGTTAAAGATGTACACCTTTACACTAAGAGAAATGGGGAGCTATAAAAGGATGTAAGTGTATGTGTATGCGTTCATGTATGTATGATAAAGGACATTGGACTAGTTATTGACAACATCAAATTCTGGTTTGAAAATAGGGCTGTGATAACCAGATATCCAGATGCATTAGAAGGAATTTGGACTCCTTCCTCACACCCTACACAAAAGTTAACTCAAAATGGATCAGAGTTGAGCCGGGCACAGTGGCTCACACCTGTAATCCCAGCACTTTGGGAGGCCGAGGTGGGTGGATCACAAGGTCAGGAGATGGAGATCATCCTGACCAACATGGTGAAATCCCATCTCTACTAAAAATACAAAAATTAGCTGGGCGCAGTGGTGCATGCCTGTAATCCAGCTACTCGGGAGGCTGAAGCAGGAGAATCACTTGAATCAGAGAGTCGGAGGTTACAGTGAGCCGAGATCACACCACTGCACTCCAGCCTCGGCAACAGAGTGAGACTCCATCTCAAAAAAAAAAAAAAAAAAAAAAAAAAAAAAAAAGGGATCAGAGTCTTAAACGTAACACTTAGAAGAAATAGAGGAGTAGTGCTTGCCTCAGCCGCACATATACTAAAACTGGAAAATAGAGGAGTAAATTGTGACCTGGGTTAGACAAAGGCTTTTTTGATATGACATCAAAGTACAAGCAACAAAAGAAAAATGAGAAAATCAGATTTCATAAAAATTAAAAACTTTTCTCCTTCAATAAATGACATCAAAAAAGTAAGAAGAAAAATTGCACAAAATGGGAGAAAATATCCTAAAGACAACTCAACAAAGGACAACAAAGTTGAAAAAATATAGGAAAAAGATTTGAATCAAAGATATGCAGATGGCGGTTATGGCTGAAATGTTTCTGTCGCCCTCCAATTACACATGTTGAAACTAAGTCCCAAGGTGATGGTATTAGGAAATGGGGACTTTTGGGAGGTGATTAGGTCATGAGGACAGAGCCCTCATGAATGGGATTAGTTACTCCATAAAAATGGATTGAAGGCTGGGCATGGTGGCTCATACCTGTCATCCCAGCACTTTTGGAGTCTGAGGTGGGCGGATCACCTGAGGTCAGGCGTTCAAGACAATACTGGCCAACATGGTGAAACCCCATCTCTACTAAAAATTCAAAAATTAGCCGGGCGTGGTGGCAGGCACCTGTAATCCCAGTTACTCGGGAGGCTGAGGCAGGAGAATCACGTGAACCCAAGAGGTGGAGGTTTCAGTGAGCTGAGATGGCATCACTGCACTCCAGCCTGGGTGACAAGAATGAGAGCTGTCTCAAAAAATAAAAATTAAAATTAAAAAAAATGGATTGGAGGAGCTTGTCTACTCTTTCCACCATGTAAAATCACAGCTACAAGGCACTCTGTCTGTGAGAACAAGAGCCTTCACCAGGTAATGCCAGCACCTTAATCTTGAACTTCCCCGTCTTCATCACTATGAGAAATGAATACATTTCTTTCGCTTATAAGTTACTCAGTTTAAGGTACTTTGTCGTAGTAGCCCAAACAGAAATAAGACAATGGTGAGTAAGCAAAATATATGCTCTACATCTTTAGTCACTAGGGAAATGCAAATCAAACCCACTAGGAGGTATGGATTTACTCTTTTGAGAAAATACACAATAAGAAAGTCACCTAATAACAGTTTTTGGTGGGGAGGATGTGAAGAAATTAGAACCTTGTATGGTTTGAAGGTGTCCTCTCCAAAATTCAGGTGTTGCAACCAAGGGCCAATGTGATAGTATTAAGAGGGCAGAGCTCAGAAAGGTGATTAGGCCAGGAGATCTCCCTCATGAATGAACATAAGGCTGTTATGAAGGAGGCTTTGCACAGTCCTGCTTGCTTACTTGCTCTTCTGCCATGTGAGGACACAACGTCCCTCTCCCCAGTAGTAGGCAGCAACAAGGTGATCTTGAAAGCCGGGAGCTACCCTCGCCAGACACTAACCCTGCCGGCACCTTGATCGTGAACTTCCCAGCCTCCAGAACTGTGAGAAAACACATTTCTGTTCTTCATAAAGTAGAACAGTCTCCGGTATTCTGTTACAGCAGCACAAACAGAATGCGACAGAACCCTCAGAAATTGCTGATGGACATATGTCATAGTGCAGTGCTTTGGAAAACAGTTCAGCAATCCCTCATAAAGTCAAACATAGAGTTTCCATATGATTCAGCAATTTCACTCCAATGTATATACCAAAGGAAAAACATACAGCCACACCAAAATTTGAACAAGACTGTTTATAGGCTGGGCACAATGGCTCACTCCTGTAATCCCAATACTTTGGGAGGCTGAGGCAGACAGATTACCTGAAGTCAGGAGTTTGAGACCAGCCTGGCCAACATGATGAAACCCTGTGTCTACTAAAAATACAAAAATTACCCTGACGTTGTGGCACAGGCCTGTAATCCTAGCTACTGAGGAGGCTGAGGCAGGAGAATCGCTTGAACCTGGGAGGCAAAGGTTGCAGTGAGCCAAGATCGTGCCACCGCACCCCAATCTGGGCAACAGTGAGACTCCATCTTGAATAATAACATTAATAGTAATTATAATAATGTTATAGCAGCATTATTTATAACAGTCAAAATTAGAAAAATCCCAAATGTCCATCAACTGATGAACAGATAAACAAATGTGATTTAATCATACAAAGGAATATTATTTGTCTATAAAAAAGTATTCAGTACTAATACATGCTACAATATGGGGGAACATGGAGAACATCATACCAAGCGAAATTAGCCAGTCACAAAAGGTCATGTATTTAATTATTCTATTCGTGAAACATCCAGAATAGGCAAATCCATAGACACAGAAAGTAGTTTAGCGGTTGCCAGGGGCTGGAAATGGCTAAAGAGAAAATACAGAATGACTGCTAATAGGTACAGGTCATTTTTGGTGGGTGATAAAATGTTCTACAATTGATTAATAATTGCACATTTTTGTAAATATACTAAACAATTGAATTGTACAGTTTAGGTAAGTAAATTTTATGTTGTGTAAACTCTATTTCAATAAAACTATTATAATAAAAAAAAACAAAGAGTTAATGATTACTGGCACAATCTGTGGAGTTACTGCCTAGTTTTGAGGTATGGCAGAAGTACCACTTAATTAAACTTGGGTTATTTTACTTGAACTTCAACTTTCTGTGATAGTAATGCCTGCCTTATAGTGCTATCGTTAAGTCTAAATGACACCACACTTAGAAAATACTAAGATCAGCTGGGCGCAGTGGCTCACACCTGTAATCCCAGCACTTTGGGAGGCCGAGGCGGGTTGATCACGAAGTCAGGAGTTCATGACCAGCCTGGCCAAGATGGTGAAACCTCATCTCTACTAGAAATACAAAAAAATTAGCCGGGCATGGTGGCAGGCGCCTGTAATCCCAGCTACTCAGGAGGCTGAGGCAGAGAACTGTTTGAACCTGGGAGGCGGAGGTTGCAGTGAGCCACTGCACTCCAGCCTATGCAACAGAGCGAGGCTCCATCTCAAAAAAAAAAAAAAAAAAAAAAAGTAACTGCTAAGATGAAGTCCAGCAAAGTGTAAGCACTATATAAGTGTTAGCAGTTACTATGACCCACCTCAGCACCCACCATAACACATGACTATACCAGTTTCACCTGGAGCTCGCCAATATGAAAAATGCCATTTTTAAAAGTTGCTAATCATTTTTAAATAACATTTGTCATTTCTTCTATGCAAATACATAAATTCATCTAAGTACAGAAAAAATAAAAAGAAAGAGAAAAATATAAAATGTCTGGGTATAATCTTCAAGCTATGTGCATATATAAATAAAACCCTGAAACTTTTCCTCGGAGATAATAAGTAAGCCTTTGATAAATGAAGAGATTTACCATGAGTCTGGATGAGGAGATCAACTGCTGTGGTTCTTTTTTAAATAGTTTATACTCCCAATGCAATAACAAGCTATTTATTTATGATCTTTTTTAAAAAAATTAAACTTCATCTGGAAAAATAAAGAGGCAATAATAGCTAAGAAAATTTGGAAAAGAAAGAGTAATGAGGAGAGACATGCCTTTCTGGATATTAAAATAAATTATAAGCTATAAAATAATTAAAATTGGGCTATATAAAACAACACAGTATAATCAGTACAATAACCTCTTACAATATCATATTTAACAGACAAATTAATGAAATATAGTAAACTGCCATAAAATAGACTCTAATGGTCATAAACATTGATTTCATGCTGAAAGAACTATCACAAACCAATGGAGAAGGAAGATAGTAATCAATAAATAGGGTTAATGTCATAAACCAAAATCAGTTTCAAATAAAAAAGTATTTAAATAAATTATTTTAAAAATGAGTTAAATAAATATTTATTGCTAAAATTGGAAGCAATTTGTTAATTATTTAAAAAACAAAAGCAGTTATTAAAGAAAATGTTGATAGATCTGAATGAAAAATAACTAAACCCTCTTAATGTCGAAAAGAACATAAATTAACATAATTTTTTTAATTGGAAGGTTTTTTTTTTCAATGCCAAGGTTAATCTTGTATTCTCTCTCTCATATATACACACACAAGCACACACACACTCTCTTAAAATAAATGTGAAAAATAAGGAAATCTAATAATGAATAAGCAATTAAACAAAAATAATAAAATATAATTGTTTAATGAATATATATAATATTCCATTTCTGTAGTTTTTGCAGCAAATGAAGAAACACATGCTTTAACATATGGAAAATATCTTTTAAATATGATTTTGTGTTGATAAGTTGGTGCAGAGTATAAATTGGTTTGAACATCTGGAAAGCATTCAACAGTTTGTATCAAAACACTTACAAATCCCTATGTAATTTAACTTAATTATTCTTATTCTGATATCTTTCCTAAGTATATCATCACACATTTGGACATAAAAATATGTTAAAAATATCTTCATTATAATCTTGTATATAGAAGAAGATAATGTAAATAAGTCAAAATTTCAATAATCAAAAAATAATTATGGCACATCTATACAAAAGACAATTTTAGGCAGTATGAACAGATGTTTGAAGGATTTTAATGGCATGAGAAAATTTTTACCATATAATATCAAGCTAGGAAATCACTGCTTTCTCTTTTTGAGACAGAGTCTCCCTCTGTCGCCCAGGCTCTGTCTCCCTCTGTCGCTCCCTCTGTGCAGTGGCACGATCTTCTCTCACTGCAACCTCTGCCTCCAGGTTCAAGTGATTCTCCTTCCTCAGCCTCCCAAGTATCTGGGATTACAGGCATGTGCCACCATGCCCAGCTGATTTTTGCATTTTTAGCAGAGACAGGGTTTTGCCATGTTGCCCAGGTTAACTCCTGAGATGAAGCAATCCAGCTGCCTCGGCCTCCCAAAGTGCTGGGATTACAGGCATGAGCAACCACAGCTGGCCTGAAAATAACCATTTTAATTGTACTTAGAGTTTAATCACAATTTGGGCATAGAAAAAATAGTGACAGAAAGTATACAAAATGCAAATATGCTATGATGGCTATACTGGGTGAGTATAAAGTGTTTTTTTTCATTTTTACTTAATTTGTTCTCCATTTTCTAAAATCGGCCTCTATTCCTATAATAAGCATATACACCATAGCTAAACATGGATTCTCTGAATATGTCTTTTGCGATTGCTTCAATCATGTTTTCTTATTTTCTGCTAGTTTACAATTATTAAAATGTGACTCTGGGGTGCAGACTTACTTTAAATTTTATTTAAATGGCAAAGCAAGTATTTTGCCACTACTAGTATTACAATAAAATTGATATTTTGTGTTAGAGTATCTATTATCAACATGGATGAGTTTTGTGATTTATAAATAATAATTTTAAAGGCATTAGTACATTCAAATAAAGTATTTTCATAGTTCATTTCTTCCTCCAACTCTGTTAAGTAATAAATGTTCAAAATAACAAGTCTAAACAAAATATTATTTACTCTTTTAAACTTCACACCTCTATATGTCACCAATTTATTGGGATACTGAGAGACAGGACTAGCTGAATTTCCTAGGCCAACTAAGAATTCCTAAGCCTAGATGGGGAAGGTGACCGCACCCACCTTTAAACTCGGGGCTTGTAACTCAGCTCACACCCAACCAATCAGGTAATAAAAAAGGCTCACTAAAATACCAATTAGGCTAAAAGCAGGAGGTAAAGAAATAGTCAAATCATCTATCATCTGAGAGCACAGTGGGAAGGAGGGACAATGATTGGGATATAAACCCCAGTCATTGGAGCTGGGAGTGGGCAACCGCCTTTGAGGCCCCTCCTCTTGTATGGGAGCTCTGTTTTCACTCTATTAAATCTTTCAACTGCACTCTCTCCTGGTCCATGTTTGTTCTGGCTCAAGCTGAGCTTTCGCTCGCAGCCATCACAGACCCGCCATTGACTCCCACCCCTCCCGCTCCAGCAGGGTGTCCTCTGTGTTTCTGATCCAGTGAGGCACGCATTGCTGCTCTCGTTTGGGCTAGAGGCTCACCATTGTTCCTGCACCACTAAGTGCCCGGGTTTGCCCTAATCGAGCTGAACACTAGTCGCTGGGTTCCATGGTTCTCCTCCGTGACCCATGGCTTCTAATAGAGCTATAACACTCACTGCATGGCCAAAGGTTCCATTCCTTGGAATCCGTGAGGCCAAAAACCTCAGGTCAGAGAACAAAAGGCTTGCCGCCATCTTGGGAGCGGCCCGCCACCATCTTGGGAGCTCTAAGAACAAATACCCACCTGTAACAATACGTTCAGTAAATTAATGCAAATTTGAATTAGAAATGAAACTTATGAGTTTAAAATAACATTTAAATTACAGATATACAGATCTACACAAGACAAAACCACTTTATAAGTAGCAAAAGAGGTGAATGTAATACTAATTAATCTGCTTACATTCTAATGCAAATTAAAACTGAAGAGTTTCTGCACATCACTGTTTTGGCTTTATCTAACAAAGATCAGACTGATAAGAAATAAGTATCATTCTTTTGACATGTAACATTACTTTTGAAAAACAAATATTGCAATAGTAAATTATATACAACACTTTCGTGAACTCGTTTGTGAGGTTATTATCTCTCCTGTTCCTGTATGCCCCTTTTCCTCAAAAATCCAAATATTTTATTCTTTGGTCAAGTTTACACATTAAATTGAGGGTAGTCATTCAGTTCAAACCTGTGCCCCTTCTCCTCAGCCATTAATTCTTTTCTGTCTGATGCTTTAGCGTGCATAATAGCAAAATGCATTGAAAGAGCATCAATTGCCTCTTGTAATCTAAATTTAAATACCCTGATTGCAGTTTAGAAGCCTTCCTGTGATATTTTTTTAAGAATCTGTTTCATGGAAGTAAATTTTTAAGCACAATTTTTTATGCATTACAGTCTTTTGAAAGATTGATTCAATAGACCTTCACATTCCTTTATTCTCATCTATGCTAGTTTAGAAACTGGCTATTTAATTTATTTTTAATTTACAGTATATATTGGTACAAGTTAGATCGGTTTGCACATCTCATTTTTATTCCAAATCTATTTCCCCTGAGTAGTCAAAACTACTGGAGTAAAACATTTATTACTCTCTATTTTTGTTAGCGCTCAATCCTGTAGTTATGCATCAGTTCTTTGAATTTCTCTCATTAAGATTAATACACATATATGTTTTCATCTTATAAATATGTTTCATGTCATATCCTATTGGAATAGCTAGGGTGATATTAATAAATCAATTCATCTTTGCAGGGCTTTTGCTCCCCTGTTTTTGTTTTTCTCCCTCTTACTTAACTTAGCATCTTCAAAATGCAGAAATGATTAGATTTTCTTAATTCTGTTAAATAGGTTCATACACATTACAATGAGCAGCTATCACTTAGAAAATGTCAATAACCTTAGAAGTCAAATCATGCTGATTCGCTTCCAGTGAAGCATGGAAAAAACTATTACCCTAGATTTATTAGCTATGCGTATTGGGAACACTCACAAACAATTAAGCTTTTGAATGTGGACAAGAGCATGAGAAGTACAGAAAGTGCACTATGTTGAAAGTAGAAGCTTCTAAACATGGCTCTGATCAGCTTTGTCAGCCTTGATAGGTCAGTAACATTCCCTGGACCTCCGTGTCATCTGTTAAAACAATATTTGTTTCCAATTTCACACTTTTTGAACTATTGTTAAAGAAATATACTTAAACACAAACTCTTCTCCCAACCCAGAAAATTGCTCCAATAAGACAGAAAAGAAAAAATAATTTTAGTATCGAATAGCCTTAAACCAGGACATGGTGTACATCACAATAATTGCTATGAGATTGCAAAAACAGAAAGAAATCTCATTTTATATAGCCAAGCAGATACAACCCATTACACACATGTTTTCAGGATAAACAATAACTAGTCCTCAAATCAAAGGACTTGACAGCCCCATTGTGACATATGTGACAACACATAGTGCATCCTGGATTCTTGGTCGTTGGGCTGGCCATATGGGTTTGTTGATTGGTTTTATGCAAAGGAAAAACAAACTTCTCATATCTTTATCAAAAGTGGTAGTTTTGCAACTTGGAGTGAGATGCCCACCAATGTTAGGTTCCTACCCTCCCACATCGGGGTACTTTTGTAATTGGGGACCTCAGTTTTAAATATATATTTTTAAATCACTTACTCTCTTTTTCTTCCTTTCCTTCCCTCACCTCTTCATTCCTTACCTCTCTAGACACTCTTCTCCAGCAATGCACACTCACTAAATTTATTTTCTTCCTTAAGAAACTCAAAAGACTAATTTTTTGAAACAAGGCATGGAGCCCTAATGGTAGAATTCTCTTTAGGAAGAGTTGTGAACTATCAATCCACCATCATTTGGCTAAAGTCAAGATAATACCAACCAGATCTTCAGATGGGCGAGTACCCAAGATAGCCAGCAGAAAAAGACACTAAGACCTTGCACTCCGCATGACTCCTGCATGTCTCCCATATCAAGTTTCCCTTTTTAAGCCTTATGATAAACTTTAAAATTGGAGATGGTCTTTACAACTTGAGTTCAGCATCTTCACAAGTCATCTGGCCCTTAATTCAAGTCAATTTTTCCTTCCACCACACCTTGTCTCTCAACACTGGCTTTTGGGTAGTGGACTGTTGGACTTAGGTCCAGTTACACTTTCTTCCTTGAGGATGATTACATTTTCAAGAGATGGTTCTCAGATCCTCGAGCAAAACATTCTGGGGTCCTGAAGCTTCCAGGCATTCTTTAGCTTTTTAAGATTAAAATATATTTTTAAAGACAGAGAAAGAATAAACAAGTTCTCTAAATTAAATCATCTGAGAAAAGAAAGTGGGAAGAAGTATTTTTCCTTATTTTCGACAGAAATAATTAAATCTCTTATTTTTAATTTGAATTTGTCCTTACACTGCAAAATCTCAACATTGTAAATAAGCACACATCAGTCTAAGCAAGAAGAGGAGTTACTCCTTGAATCTCTAAACAGACGGATGTTTATTTCAAAAAAAATGTTATCTTACAGAGAGTATCTCACCATTCAGAAGGGTGTTCTGAATATCATTTAAGAATGTGAGTAGGAAATCATATAATATAAATTATTAATTTTGAATAATTTGACACTTTGTAAGTGGAGTTATGCTTTTAATTTCCTCTTAGGGTCCCTGGAAAGGGATAAAGCACTACTTTGGAACAGCATGCTGGCAAACGGAGTGTTCAGTGCAGATTAGACCTCTAAATGCTGGGATCCAGGGGTCAGCCCTCAGACAACTTTTATTCTCTAACTAGACTCTCTCCAGGATTCAGCTTTTAAATGTTTTCTATATTTTGATGATTTCCAAATTTACATCTCTGACCCCAATTTCTACCCTGTTAAGTCTCATAAATCCAACTGCCTGAATAGTATTTCTACTCTTAAATGTGCAAAGGAAAATACCTCAGTCTCTTCCACTCCCTTTCTAAGGAGCATAGGCTTCCTACAAAGCAGCCCCACCATTCTCCCAGCTAGGCAGAACAAAGGCTTATGAATCCTACCGCCCCATCCTACTCATCAGTGAGTTTTATTAGGTTGGTGCAAAAGTAATTGCAGTTTTTGCCGTTGAAAGTAACGGCAAAACCTTAAGAGCTTTAATCTACATTTCAAATATAACTGAAATGCAGTCAGTTCTCATTGACTCACCACTACCACTCAGATCCAAGCTGCCATCATCTCTTCACAAAATCACCCACTCTTCACAGTATCAGGGTGACCTTTTAAAAATGAGGCCCCACGCGGTGGCTCACACCTGTAATCCCAGGACTTTGGGAGGCCGAGGCGGGCGGATCACAAGGTCAGGAGATCAAGACCATCCTGGCTAACACGGTGAAACCCCAACTCTACTAAAAATACAAAAAATTAGCCGGGCATTCTGGCGGGCGCCTGTAGTCCCAGCTACTAAGGAGGCTGAGGCAGGAGAACGGCGGGAACCCAGGAGGCGGAGCTTGCAGTAAGCCGAGATCATGCCACTGCACTCCAGCCTGGGCGACAGAGTGAGAGTCTGTCAAATAAAAACAACAACAACAAAAAAACTAAATGAGATTCTGTCACTTCCCTGCTCAAGATCGTTGTACTAGCCTATTCTCACTCTGCCAATAAAGGCATACCCGAGACTGGATAATTTATAAAGAAAAAACATTTCAAGGACTCACAGTTCCACATGGCTGGGGAGGCCCCACAATCATGGCAGAAGGTGAATGAGGAGCAAAGTCACGTCTTACATGGCAGTAGGCAAGAGAGTGTGTGCAGGGGAACTGCCCTTTATAAAACCATCAGAATCTCATGAGACTTAGTCACTATCACCAGAATAGCACAAGAAAAACCCACTCCCATGATTCAGTTACCTCCCACCAGGTCCCTCCCGTGACACGTGAGGACTGTGGGAACTACAATTAAAAATGAAGTTTGGATGGGGACGCAGCCAAACCATATCAATCATCTAATAGTTTCCCATCACAGAGGACAAATGACAAGTTCTTACTAAGTGAAATAAACCAGTCACAAAAAGACAAATACTGGATGATTCACATGAGGTATCTAATGTAGTTAAATGCATAGAAACAGAAAGTAAATTGGTTGTGACCAGCGGAAAAGGGAGAGTTGTTTTATAAAGTGAAAAAATTCCAGAGATCTATTTCACAGCAATGTGAATGTACTTAACACAGCTGAACTGTGCACCTAAAAAATGGTTAAGACGGTAAACTATATGTTATGTGCTTTTTACCACAATAATAAAATAAGCTTTTGCCAGGGTCTGTAATGTCCTAATGACATGTATATCTGTGTTTAAGAGAAAAACCTCTGGAATGGTGATGAGACAGAAAAAAACAAAACACACTAGAGTAAGAGTTTGGTAATGGCAGATCAATTATGAAAGGTCCAGTGTAGTGACAAGGCCATCAGGAGGGGGGTGAGAGGGAGAAAGAGTAGAGTAAGAACAGGAAGGCCACTCTAATTCTCGAGTAGCCAGTAGTAATTTTAAAGCTCCATAGGCTTTTAATTAATCATAGATCTTCATTAATAATGCTGGTAGTATTTATTTAGATCTATGTTCCTTCTAAAATCTTAAGAAAAAATGAACCTATTACTTACCTTTCATTGATGAAACCACAGATTTGTTTGGAAGAACAATGTGATAATGCAAAGCAATGTGTCATTTAGACAGAAAATGCTGCTTAGCCCCTGAGGAAGTATATAGTAACTTGTTTCTAATATTTGTTTTAATTTCCACAATATTCAGGAGCTTTCTTTTCGAGAAAAAGATGACCTATTGTTCAGTCAATAAAGTATAGAAGTATGCTCTTAATAAATGTTGATTTCTTATAAAGTTTTAAAAATACGTTTTTTTTTTTTTCTATTTTTGTGTGTGTGCAATTTTATATAAGGGAATTTTTGTGCCTATTCTATGCTGTCACTTTAGTGACCTTTCTACTCCTTTTAAGAGCTACACGAAACCTTTGAAGAAAGAAGAAGGCACTCACAGTAGACTGCTTAACATATGTAAAGAAACATATTTAGTTTAGGTTGAGATAAATTTGATTTAAACCACATCACTACAACCCCAACAGGTACACTTCGATACTCAACCATGCCTGCAGAAAGAGAAAAAACTCTAGTAAAAAGAAATGCTTTACTACATGTTTTGCCTACTTTAAGGTGCTGACTATTTAATAATTCTGCTGCCTCAGAACTAGGTTAACTACTTAAAGCTGTGTAAATGTTACTGATTATTTCTGTTGCTTTTTCATACAATTAACATAAACTTGATCTATGTTGGTAATTTTTAATAACACACACACAAGGGTCTTAGGCAGCACTAAAAGTGCTGATCTGCAGTTTGCTCTCAGGAATGCAGAAGCTCATCCTCACATACCCTGAGGGTGAGCAAGTTTAGTATATTTTAATACATTCACAAGTTAAATTCTATAAAAGAGAACCATTAGAAATTAATGTTAAACTCCAAACAGGTTTGGATGTACCATATTAGATCATAAGTGATATGCAAATGCTTATTTTTAGCAAAACTCCAGTGTCATAGTTTATAGAATTATTTTCAAATTATAGGCATCTGAAAGAAGTATTCACAAAACTACTCAATTACAGTTGACCTGGAAACAAAGAATAAGAATATGAAATCTCTAAAGGCTGTAATATAAGGTATAGTTCTTAAAACCAATTGTATGGAAAATCATCTAAGAAGGGACTAAAATATAGCAATGACTGTGACTCGCTCCCAGAAACTCTTACTTAATTGTTCTGAGACAGAGCCACTGATTTAGATAATCACTCAATTATGATTACATTGTAAGGCCAGAACTCAGATATATACCTATTCTCAGATATATAACCTATTCAGTTATATACCTATTCTCCCCCCAACAACACACAAAAAAACACACTAAGGACAGAAAATACCTCAGGTATTATACTTTTTTTTCCAATATCTTATATACTATTGTCTAACTAGAGTCCTTTATAACTTCAGTTATAAAAAGCATTGGGATTTGACAAATGAATACTCTGGAGGAAGGGGGAAAGAGTTGGAACTAAAAGGAGAAGGCACAAATTCTGGGATAAAATACTAAAAAAATTTGATGTCAAACTGGCTTTGGCCTTACCTTCTAGACATTTCCCAGTGGATGAGACCATTTGTCCAGCTCCAGTTATGGTGATAATTCTCTGCAATCTCCAGTAACAGGGATGGTAGTCAGGAGACAAGTCGTTTGCCGTTCTCCCTACAAACTGTTTTGTTTTTGTCCCTGAATGAAATGAATTCCAAGTTGTGCTAATTTCAGATGGACACTTAGAAATAGATACAAAAGTGAATTCATTTAATTCTTGAGGTGAAGAGAGAAAAGATATACTTTAGGTACACTATGACAGAATTATGAACAGAATAAGATATAAGCAGACATTAGCAATATTGCAATTTCTGTTCTGGATTGCCACAATAAAGCAAATATAATAAAGTGAGTCACACAAAATTTTGGTTTCCCAGTGTATATATGTAACTAAATCTCAAGTTCAGTGACTGGTTGCTTATAGTCTAATTAACAAGAGCTGGGTCTGATGTAAAAAAAGTGACTTTCTGTTTTTTTTTTTTTTTTTTTTTTTTTTTTTAGACAGAGTCTCACTCTGTCACCCAGGCTGGAGTGCAGTGGCATAATCTCAGCTCACTGTAACCTCTGCCTCCCAGGTTCAAGTAATTCTCGTGCTTCTGCCTCCCAAGTAGCTGAGACTATAGGCATGCGCCACCACGCCCAGCTAATTTTTGTATTTTTTAGGAGACATAGGATTTCACCGTGTTGGCCAAGCTGGTCTTGAGCTTCTGACCTCAGCGATCTACCTACCTAGGCCTCCCAAAGTGCTGGAATTACAGGGATCTGGCCCAAAGTGAGTTTTTCATCCCAAAGCTTAGCTTAAAGGAAGAGGGACAGGCTCCTGCCTTTGAGGGTGTCACTTCACCTTTGGGACAGAATGCAGGGACTTTTAAAGCAGAACGTGGCATGAACAGCATGCAGGGGAGGGAGTGAGCAGATGGGGGTCCATGTGACTCACTTCAGTGCCTTCTGCACTGTTTGGTCGAGTTGGTACCATTATGGGAAGAACTAGGCTATAAAGTGGCCGTTGTCTCGAGATACTCTCCAGATAGGATAGAGTTTTCTGTATTAGTCCATCCTTGTGCTGCTAATAAAGACATAACCAAGACTGGGTAATTTATGAAGGAAAGAGGTTTAATGGACTCAATTCCACATGGCTGGGGAGGCCTCATTATCATGGTGGAAGGCGAAGGAAGAGCAAAGTCATGTCTTACATGGTGGCAGGCAAGAGATCCTGTGCAGGGGAACTCCTATTTATAAAACCATCTGATTTCATGAGACTTATTCACTACCATGAGAATAGTATGGGGAAACTGCCACCATGATTCAATTATCTCCACCTGGTCCCGCCCTTGACACGTGGGGATTATGACAATTCAAGGTGAGATTTGTGTGGGGACACAGCCAAACCATATTAGTTGTAAATTGACTGTTGTCCCTTGAGGCAATCTCCTGGTGGGAGAGAGCTCTGGCTCTGGAGCTTCTAAGTAACTACATAGTTAGCTAAGCTTGCCCAGTAGTGAGTGTCCGGTGAAGAGAAAGTAAAGGTTATAATTGCATTTCTAAAGAGCAAAATAGGAAGTAGGGAACAGGGGAAAAGGAGAAAAGAGATAAAAAGAAAAATTTAATTAAAAAAACATATTTCTCTTAGAAAAAAGTGGGGGTACTAAGTTATACATACGCGTTACATTTACAGAATACTGTGGTCTGTTAATTGTGCCATAGCATTATGTCTAAAAACAATGTACATGCCTTAATTTTAAAATGCTTTATTGCTAAAAGCTGCTAATGATCATCTGAGCCTTCAGCAAGTCATAATGTTTTTGTTGGTGGGAGGTCTTGCCTCAATATTGGTGACTGCTGACTGATCAGAGTGGTGATTACTGAAGATTAGGTTGGCTATGGCAATTTCTTACAATAAGACAAAAACAAAGTTTGCTGCATTGGTTTACCCTTTATTCAATGAAAGATTTTTTCAGTAGCATGTAATGCTGTGTGATAGCATTTTACCCACAGTAGAAATTCTTTCCAAATTGGAGTCAATCTTTTCAATCCCTGTGATGGCTGTATCAACTTCATGAAATATTCTAAATTCTTTGTTGTCATTTAAAAAAAAAGTCCACTGCATCTTCACCAGGGGTGGATTTCATCTCAAGAAACCACTTTCTTTGCTCATCCATAAAAAGCAGCTCCTCATTTATTTAAGTATTATCTTGAGATTTCAGCAATTCAGTCACATCTTCAGGCTCCACTTCTAACTCTAGTTCTCTTGCTGTTTCCACCACATCTGCTGTGAATACTTCCACTGAAGTCTTGAAACCCTCAAAGTCATCCCTGAGGACTGGAATCAACTTCTTACAAACTCTTATTAATGTTATTTGGGCCTCCTCTCATGAATCATGAATGTTTTTAATGACATCTAGAACAGTCAATCCTTTCCAGAAAGTTTTCAACTAACTTTTTCCAGATTTATGAGAGGAATCATTGTGAAAGCTATAGCCTTACACAATGTACTTCTTAAATAATAAGACTTGAAAGTCAAAGTTACGCCTTGATCCATGGACTGCAGAATGGATGCTGTGTTAGCAGGCATGAAAACAACATTAATCCCCTTATACATCTCTATCAGAGCTTTTGAGTGACCAAGTGCATTCTCAATGAGCAGTAATATTTTGAAAGGAATTTTTTGAGCAGTAGGTCTCAAGAGTGGGCTTAAAATATTCAGGAATAATGATGTGAATAAATATGCAGTCATTCAGGTTTTGTTGTTACATTTATGGAGCACAGGCAGAGTAGATTCTGTATAATTCTTAAGGGCCCTAGGATCTTTGGAGTGGTAAATGAGCACTGGTTTCAACTCACAGTCACCAGTTGCATTATCTCCTAACCAGAGAGTCAGCCTATCTTTTGAAGATTTGAAGACGGGCATTAACATCTTTTCTTTTAGCTATGAAAGTCCTAGGTGGCATCTTTTTTCAATAGAAAGTTGTTTTATCTACATTGAAAATATGCAGTTGACTGGAACCACCTTCACGAGTTATCTTAACTAGATCTCCTGAATAACTTACTGCAGTTTCTCCATCAGTACTTGGTACTTCATCTTGTACTTCCATGTTATAAAGATGGTTTCTTTTCTTAAACCTCATGAACCAACCTCTGCTAACTTCCAGCTTTTCCTCTGCAGTTTCTTCCATCTTTTCCTCTACAGTCAGGGCCTTGCTCTGGATTGGATTTGTCTTAAGGGGTCATGGTAGCTGCTTTGATCTTCTATCCAGATCACTCAAACTCTCTCTATATGGGCAGGAAGGTTGTTTTGCTTTTTTATCATTCATGTGTTCATTGGGGTAGCACTTTTAATTTCCTCCCAGAACTTTTTATTTGCAGTCACAACTATGTTATGTATGCAGAAAGAAATCATGGTTTCAACTTAGAGTCCCCAGCTATTTTCATGTCCTATCCCCCAAATTCTAATAAACTATTTTGCTACAAATGCCCTCATTGAAAATCAAACTTAGAGACTTCCACTTCAGGACATTTTGGATTTTCTAATACTGAAACTGCCTCCCTGTAGAGGAAATTTGACAAAATATGTAAGGAAACTGTTTCCAGACATTAGGCAACATGGGGAACAAGACTATAATCCTTAAAGGAAGGAAAATAAATATGGTGAATACTACAATAACCCCAGCTTTCTGCCTGGATGCAAATCAGTCTCTCTCAGTTGAGGAGAAAGAGATTAGAGTTTGAGGATGCTGAGGCAGCTAGAACAGCCAGAACACTAAAGGAGATAAAGCTACACAGAGAAAGGGTTAAAAAATCTATTTTAAGTTCACATTAAGTTTGTTGTTAAGAACTAAGATGCACAGAAAAAGAGTGAAATTCCATAAAGCCAAGTGAAGACTACTAGAAACCTATAAACTGAACCATCCTCAGAAGTCACCCAGGGAAGGCGGCCATTTGAGTTCTAACCATCCATAACAGTTCATCTTCACTGAAGATTCAGTAAGGAACCCAGAAGGGCAACACTGTAGTGCATAAGGTTTAACTATTCATATGTAAAGGCTATTTTATAGTCACCTATGGCAGGCAGAGTTCTAAGATAGTCTCTGAAATTTCTGCCCTCTGTCATGCATGCTATGGACTATGTGGTCTTGAGAGATTTGATCCCTTGATTAGGTTGCCTTATATGTCAAATGGTGATGGTGAAGTCAACCTCATGATTACATTATATTATATAAGACTGATATAGCAGACTAAAAGGATATTAGAAGTCAAAGAGATGCATCCCTGCTTACCTGAAAGAAGGCAAATGCCATTGTTATGAACTGCTAATGGGGGCCACTGGCAGCACCTAGATGCTGAAAGTGATCCTCAGCTGACAGCTAGTGAATAAATGAAAACCTCAGCCATAAAGTCACCAGAAAGTGAATTCTACCAGCAAACAATGAACTTGGAAGAAAACTCTGGACAAGAATTGCAACCCAGATCATCGCCTTTATATCACCCTGACCAGAAGACCTAGCTAAGCCGTGCCCCAACTCCTGATTCAACAAAACTATGAGATATTAAGTTTGTGTTGTTTTAAATTATGAAGTGTGTGGTAATTTATTACACAGAAATAGGACACTAATATGCCACCCTAACAAAGCTTAAAACCAGGTCTTGATGAATCAGGCTGGTCCACAAGTAATTTAAATGCCTGCAAATACAAATTGCAACAAAATGCAATGCCTGAACATTCAAATATCCAGCATCCAATAAAACCAACAAGGTATGCCAAATGCAGGGAATCAAGATCATAATTGGAAGAAAAATTATTCAATACAGGAAGACCAAGAAATAACAGAAATGATGGTTTTAACCAACAAAATTTTAAAACAATTGCTATAAGTATCATCAAGGATGTAAAGAAAAACATGAACACAATAAACAAATAAATATAATAATTTTAAAGAACCAAACAGAATTATTAAAGCTGAAATCCAATATCTAAAATGAGCAATTCCATGGATGTGTTTAAAAAAGATCTAAGATTGTAGGGGAAATGCTTACTTACCTTGAGGATATGGCAATAAAAAACATCTAAACTAAAGCACAGAAAGAAAAATCTGAAAAAAGTAAGCAGATCCTCAAGGTTAATATACAGTGTTAGTTAGTTAGTGTTAGTGTTACACCAAGTGTAATTAGCAATCCAGAAAAAGAGGAGATAAATTGAGAAATAGATGAATATGTTTGAAAAATAACTGCCATTTGTTTCTAAACTGGTAAAATCTACAAATTTAAAAAAAAGAGAAAGCTCACTAAACCTCAAGGAAAGTAAATATAAATAATTCACACTGAAACACAAACCATAATTGTATTATTGATGAACTCAACCAACCACTTAACAAATAAGTATTCTACACTTATTTATACTTTTAAAACTCTCAGCAAACTAGGAATAAAAATAAGCTTCCATAAAATGATAAGAGCAGCAATTTTAAAAATAGACAATAGAAAATAAATGGGCTGGCACAGTGGTTCATGCTTGTAATCCCAGGTGGGTGGATCATGAGATGAGGAGTTTGTGACCAGCCTGGCCAATATGGTGAAACCCCGTCTCTACTAAAAATACAAAAATTAGCTGGGCATGGTGGTGGGCACCTGTAATCCCAGCTACTCAGGAGGCTGAGGCAGGAGAATTGCTTGAAACCGGAAGGCGAAGGTTTCAGTGAGCCGAGATTGTGGCACTGTACTCCAGCCTGGGCAAAAAGGGCGAAACTCCATCTCAAAAGAAAAAAAAAAAAATGACACTGAAACAGTTTGAAAAAAATCAGTAAAATGTATAAAGCTCTAACCAGATTGATCAAAAAAGAGAGGATGTAAATTATCAGTGTGTAATAAAGGTAGTAACATCACTACAGATACTACAGAAATTAAAAGGCTAACAGGGCATCTTATGAACAATTATAAGCCAATAAATTTGACAATTAAGTTGAATTAGACATATTTCTTAAAAGATACAAAAACTGATTCAAGAAAAAAATGGATAATCTGTAGAGCCTTATAATTATTAAATAAATTTGATGTTTACTTTCTTAAAGTATCATGAAAAAATAAAATAACATTTAACAACTCCTAGGTCCACAAGGCTTCATTGGTGAGATATAGCAAAAATAAAGAAAGAAATAGCCAATAACCATTTATGATAGGAAGTCCCAGAAAATCAGGGGTAAAGAGGAATTTCCTTAACTGAATAAATACAAAAATTTACAGTCTACAGCACTCTAAAGATAGAAAAACAGTAATTTCTCCCTAAGATCAGAAATAAAGCAAAAACATCCACTCTCATCATTTCCACTCAACATTGCTATAGTTTAATAAGAGAAAAAAATGAAACAAATTCATCCAACAGATTAGAAACGACTTCATAATCTTATATGGAAAAAAATTAAAAGAATGTATGTGAAAGTTACAAAATTAAAAAGTAAATTTAGCAACATGAGAACATAGTTAATTAAAAATAGTTATATTTCCATAAAAAATAATATAAAATTGGAAAATTAAATTTAAAATTAATTTATTTTATTATATTATCCAGAAACATAAAATATAAAGAATAAATTTAATTTATTCTTGCTCAAAGTTTTGAGCAAGATGTACAGGAAAGTTACAAAATAGTGCTGAGAAATATCAAAGATTTAAATCAATAGAGAGATATACCATGTTCAAGAATCAAAGTATCAAAATTCTTTAGACGTCAACTATCTCAAAGTTGATATTTAGAATCAAAGCCATCCCATTCATATTGCAAGAGGTGTTTTGTAGAAATTTAGAGGCTAATTCTAAAATTTATATAGACATTTAAAGGATCAAGAAGAGTCAAAACAGTTTTGAAAAAAAGTAATAAATATAGAGGACTTTTACTTTTAGATTTTACCCTATTGAAATTGAAACATAGATCCACACCAAGATTTGTAATGAATATTCTTAAAAACTTCATTTTTAACAGCCAAATACTGGAAGCAATCTAACTGTCCATCAATGTGTGAATGGAAAAAAATGTAGTAAACCCATAAGATAAAACTCTTCGCTACAGAAAGGATAAAATACATAATACATCATCCAAACATTTTTAAAGCATCATACTAAGTGAAAGAAATCACTCACAATAGTTCATGATGTACGATTCTATGTATATAAAATTCTATAACAAAGAATATTTTAGCCTGGGGCTGCATGAAAGAATTTATTGGTAAGTGGCAAAAGGCAATTTTGTGAATTCACAGAAATGTTCTGTAAATTCATTGTCATGACGGTTGCATGAATATACATATTTTCAGCAATCCTCACACTGTACACAGAAATGGGTGTATTTTATTGTATGTAAATTGTACCTTAACAAAGTTGATCTTAAAAATCAGAGAAGGAATGGAAGAGACAAAGACATTGTAGAGTGAGGTTTACAGAAGTGTCAAGTGTGTTTCATTATTTGGTAATTTAAAATCCTTTCTGTATTATTTCATTTAGTTACTATTGTAATACAAATATCCCAAGTCCTCAGACCTCAAGGGTTATGTTTCATTTAAAAACAAAAATAAATAAACATAGCTCCCATATTCCTTTTGAAAGTAATTGGTCCTTCAAAATATTTTGACAACATTCATATGGTATCTGATAAGAACACTTCAGACTCCCTGTTTCCTCGTGTCCCTCAAGCTCTCTCTGCTCTACTGCCCCTAAATTTGAACACAGCCTCCTTTAACCCTCATTTCTGTAAGACATGAGAAAAGAGTGTTACAGTGGGAAACAGATTTTACTGAACGCTTGGAGGTAATGAAGCAGATTACAAAACTGGCAAAACACAGCATAACACCGAATATCCAACATGACTTTTTTTTTTTTTTTTTATACTTTAAGTTCTAGGGTACATGTGCATAACGTGCAGGTTTGCTACATGTGTATACTTGTGCCATGTTGGTGTGCTGCACCCATCAACTCGTCAGCACCCATCAACTCATCATTTACGTCAGGTACAACTCCCAATGCAATCCCTCCCCCCTCCCCCCCTCCCCCCTCCCCATAATAGGCCCTGGTGTGTGATGTTCCCCTTCCCGAGTCCAAGTGATCTCATTGTTCAGTTCCCACCTATGAGTGAGAACATGTGGTGTTTGGTTTTCTGTTCTTGCAATAGTATGCTGAGAATGATGGTTTCCAGCTGCATCCATGTCCCTACAAAGGACACAAACTCATCCTTTTTTATGGCTGCATAGTATTCCATGGTGTATATGTGCCACATTTTCTAATCCAGTCTGTCACTGATGGACATTTGGGTTGATTCCGAGTCTTTGCTATTGTGAATAGTGCTACAATGAACATACGTGTGCATGTATCTTTATAGCAGCATGATTTATAATCCTTTGGGTATATACCCAGTAATGGGATGGCTGGGTCATATGGTACTTCTAGTTCTAGATCCTTGAGGAATCACCATACTGTTTTCCATAATGGTCGAACTACTTTATAATCCCACCAACAGTGTAAAAGTGTTCCTATTTCTCCACATCCTCTCCAGCACCTGTTGTTTCCTGACTTTTTAATGAAAAAATGCTCGTTGTCACTGGCATCTGAGAAATGCAAATCAAAACCACAATGAGATACCATCTCACACCAGTTAGAATGGCAACCAACATGACTATTTTTAAAATACTGAGCTATCTCCTCGTTACTTGTTACCACTTCATAACTTGCCACCATGCCTCTACAGCCTGTTTTCCCATATCTTTTCCTTTTCTATCCCTGTGCCTTGGGATAAAGAAATAGGAAAAACTCAAAACATCTTCTACTTTATTATGAAAACAATCTATCTAGATGTTTAAAATCTATCCCAAAGTACATTCCTTCAACAACCTTTGTATGAACATCAAGAGCCCCCCACACAGACACTTTAAATATCCTTACAAAGTTTTGAAATAACAGTTTTTGATTAATACCTTCACAATCCCACATGAAATTCATAGTAAAACAATTTAATTGTGTTCCCTCAAAAGAACCCATATAAACAGAAGTCGTGACAACGTTAGAAAACTTAGATGGAACATATCGATTCTCACTTTTCAAAGTAATCCTTCACCAACGCATTATTTTTTCCCAATCTCCTAAATTACTATCATTGACTTCCTTTCACGATCACATGTGAAAACCAAAGTTCCTGAAGATTGTTGCTGAGTCTAGGAGCTGGAAAATACACACACACATGCATACACACACACACACACACACAGAGAGAGAGAGAGAGAGAGAGAGAGAGAGAGAGAGAGAGAGAGAGAGAGAAACCCAGATAGAATGAGAATAATGGTCAATGATTCATTCTCAACAAACGTCTATGTTTAGGACATATGCGGAAAAGGAGAAAATAGTAAGAGTAATGGTAAGTTATCAAAGAAATTGTAAAACAATTAATATGTAGTGTTCCAAGAAAAAAAAGCAATAACGATTGTCATCTGCTGCAGAAAAATCCAGTAGGATGAGTAACGAAGTAAAAAAGATACCACTTACTATATTAAGGGTGTTTGTGGTGTCTGTAACTAACTCCTTTAGGAACATGTATCCAGTTTATGATGTTTCTCTTCCTGTAAGAATCATCCTTTATCCACCTATCCATTGGGATGGGTACCTTCGGTCATATATATTTATACTATGATCCATTAATATAGTTTGAAAGTTGGTTGATTAGTGCTGTTATAATAAAATTTTCTCAAAAACAGATTTCCAGGAACCAGATTGTCAATAACAAGATATCTAAAACAGGAGTTCTAAAACTGATCATAACCTCACACTTAACTATCTCAATAAATGGAACCACTCTCTACATACAATATATTCATCTACTCATTCATTTATTCAAATTTATTTAAAATGTGTACTCTAACAACTTGCAGAATGGAAGAAAATATTTGGAAACTATGCATCTGTCAGGGGATTTATATTCGGAATTTACAAGGAACTCAAGCAATTCAACAACAACAAAAACATAACACTATTAAAAAGTGAGCAAAAGATAATAATAGACATTTTTTAAAAGAATACATACAAATTGCCAAAAAGCTTATGAAAAAATACTCATCACTCATCATCAGAGACATGCAAATTAAACCCACAGTGAAATATAATCTTACGTCAATCTCCACATGGCCATTATTAAAAAGTTTAAATATAACGAATGTTGGCAGGGATGTATAGAAAAGGGTGCACTTATACACTATTGGTGGAAATTTAAATTAGTACAACCTCTATGGAAAACAATGTGGAGATTTGTCAAAGAACTAAAAGTAGAACTACCATTCAGTACAATTTTCTTACTACTGGATATCTACCCAAAGGAAAATAGTTTATGATGTCAAAAAGATACCTGTACTTAGATGTTTATTGCAGCACTAGTTACAGTAACAAAGATATGGAATCAATCTAAGTGTTCATGAAAGGATGATTGGATGAAGAAAATGTGGAATATATATACCATGAATTACTATGCAGCTATGAAAAAGAATGAAATAATGTCTATTGCAGCCACATGACTGGAGCTGGGGGAGGTTATCTTAAGTGAAACAACTCAGAAACAGGAAGTCAAATACCTCATATTCTTACTTATAAATGAGAGCTAACTAAAGTGCTTATGTGGACATAGAGTGTGAAATAATAGACATTGGAGACCGAGAAGGGTAGGAGGGGGAAAGGGGGATAAAGAATGAGAAATTACTTAATAGGCACAACATACCTTATTCAGGTAATAGTTACACTGAAAGCTCAGACTTCATCATGGTGCAATATATCCATGCAACAAAGCTCTACTTGTACCCTTTAAATTTATATAAATTTTAAAAAGTGTATTCTATTTGTAGTGCACAAAATATGGTATATATTAATTAAGCTTTAATTTCATTGCTCAAATCCTTTATTTTTCATATTTTATATATGTCATAGTATTTTAATTAATAATTTATTAATAACTTGTAATTGTGTGTTTATCTATTTATTTTGGATTTTTGATGGTTTTTGTCATAAACATTTTGCTGCTCTGTTACTTGTCACAGTTTTATGATGGGATTGTCTTCATTATGAATTGTATCTGAAGGAGCTAAGGTCCATAAAAGAGTTTCATGATCACTGCTGCAAAGAGCAAAAGAGTAAGTGATTATTGTTAACTATTAGCAACAAAAAATTACTATCCTTGGTCCATTTTAATAAGCATCTGTTGCATGCACTTGTCTCTGTGTTTGGCCTTGATGATAATCTCTATTCCCAGGTTTCACATTTTAATGAGACTCATTAATATTACAGCCTTACCGTGGAATGTACCTTTTCTCAATATAAATAAAATATCAATATATTGCTTTTTATTCCTTCAAATTCTGTTTTGTCCATCACTAATAAAATTGAGGTTTATCTTTCCTTTTGTTTGTCTAATAAGTTTTTGCCCATTCTTTCAACACTTTTAAGTGTAACTATGCTTTAAGTTTTTCCATTATGGGCAATATATAATTGAATTTCCTTTAGTTTTTGTTTATAATACAATCTCAGAGCATTTTGTTACAATAGGGGACTTTATCAATTAACTTTTAGAGCAATAACTGATGACCTTGGTTATATTTCTGTTTTGTTTTATGTTTTTTATCAGGCTTTCTAATTGTTTCATTTATTTTCAGTCTATAATTATGTGTACTAAGCTATTATTGCTTCCATTATCTGCAATGATTTGAAAGTCAAACTTTTAAAAAATTCCAGTGTTATGTGCCTGTAAGTTTTTTAAAAACCCACATGAATTTAACTCTTCTAATATGAAAGTTAAACAAACACAAAAAAATATTGACCTCCTCTTCCTTCTTGCTGGAAGGAAAAATATCTTTTGTTTTTCTTCATCTCACCCACTTCTATTTTTCATGAATTCAATCTTGAAACATCAAACTAAATAATCATTATTATATTTTAACAAATCATAAATATTACCCTTTTGTTTTATGCATTCACATGAGAACGGAAGAGGATTGGATTTGTCATTTCATGTCACTATTTCAGTGCTCATGAGTAGTTCTTTCAGACTATGAAGTACATGTTTTTGAATTATTCAGTTGTATTTTTCTCTAAGCCACTTGATCAGTAGGAGTAAGTCTTGGAATCAATCACTTTACTGCCACTACCCCAGCACCCTGGAAACCATTAGATTTCTGAGAAAGTTTTTTTTCTGTTGTTGCATTTACAGTAAACATCAACTTGTTTGACTGTCAACATTTTGATTAAAAACTGTTTTCTCTCAATATGGTATCATTGGTTACAGTTCCATTGTCTTCTGGAATTTTATGTTATAGAAGACTATTACTATAAATTTTTTTATGTATCCGGAGTTTTCTTGTTATTTTTCTGCTTGAGAGCCAATAGGAATTTTTTTTCTTTTTCTTGAGATTGAAGATGCCACTAATCTATCTCTAGGTAAGGGTTTCTTCTTAAATTTTTTCCTAGAAAACGGCAATCCCTTTTTCCCTTGAGATTTTATTTTTACTTTATTACAGTTATCTTTATTCATATTTAACATTTGTTTGGTATCTCTTTACTGATTTTTGAATTAGAATTTTTTATCTGAGGCCGCGCGCGGTGGCTCAAGCCTGTAATCCCAGCACTTTGGGAGGCCGAGGCGGGTGGATCACGAGGTCAGGAGATGGAGACCATCCTGGCTAACATGGTGAAACCCCGTCTCTACTAAAAATACAAAAAACTAGCCGGGCGCGGTGGCGGCGCCTGTAGTCCCAGCTACTTGGGAGGCTGAGGCGGGAGAATGGCGTGAACCCGGGAGGCGGAGCTTGCAGTGAGCCGAGATCGCTTCACTGCACTCCAGCCTGGGAGACACAGCCAGACTCCGTCTCAAAAAAAAAAAAAAAAAAAAAAAAGAATTTTTTATCTGATTTTTGCCAACAAAATAATGTCAATTTTTTTCTAATTACCTACTACTAATTCTCAACTCCACGTAATAACTGGAAAAAAATTTTCTCAAATCTAAAGCCAGGAGTAAATTGTTGCACTAATAACTTTAATCCTGTATCCAATAATTAGCTCAGGATCATTCTACAGTGACTATACTGCACTATTGACTTTTGTCTAATTCTAAGACTTTAAAACAGAAACAAGTGCAAAATAAAAACAGTGGTCCCCAAACTCTTTTAATCACAATTCTTTATCAGGGCAAAAAAAACACCATATGTAGGAGGTAGTATATTAGTATGTTACTCTGTTCATTTTCCATTTCACAAGAGATTTTGTGAGTGGCTGCATGTTTTTTAGTTTATGCATTCACTCTAACCCCAGCTAGACAGTAGGTAAGTAAAAATCTTCTGTTGCCTATCTTCTTATTCCCCTCAAGGTAGGCACAGCCAAGGATCATGTTATTCCAGCCCCACCCACTTTTCAGTTAATTCTTGCATGGGTTGATGACTATTTTTAAGTTTCATAGTCATGGTGTATTTTCATCACTTCTGTGTATAATGGAACAGAAGGGAATCATGAGTTTTGCTTGAATGTGATATCTGGACTATCATATATGAATATTTCAAATGTCAGCCTCTAGAACAAATATCTGATTATGTCATCCCCCCAGTACAAATCCTTTAGTGACACTAATCAGCTACAGAATATAATTCAACCTCCTCGGTAGAGAAAGCATGGTCATTCATGATCAGACTTCTGTCTTCCATTTCACCATCATCTCTGGCCACTGCATCAGACGTACCCTGGCATATTATACTTAGAAACTAGTTTACTCCCGCAAACACAATTTGCTCTTATACCATTATGTCTTGGCATGTATTGCTTCTTCCATAAGAAATGAAGAGCGTCAGCTTCTCTCCACTGTTGTCTGTTTGACCAATAAGAAGTTGCTGTTCAAGACAGCCAATATGTTAGTCATCATCAGAAATGGGCTCTGAGCCTACTATATATATGAATTAAGGTATGTGTATGTATGTATACATACATATATTATGTACAATATAACCAGATAATTGACACATTGAACAAGTTCCATTAAAAACAAATATCGTTTTAATATTTTCTAAATAATATTTTATGATAGTTTCTTACCTATGTTAGAAGTCATTCTGTTATTAAAAGCAGTTCTAAGTAATTTAAGTAAACTATAGCCAGAGGAGGGGAAAAAATAATTATCTAAAGGAAGAGTCATAACTTTGTTCTAGTAATTCAGTAACTTGATGGGGAGTATATAAAATCATTCATAATGAAAATTACCATTTCTCAAATATTTGGAAATAATGTTACACATTTGATTAAATATATAGATTCTCTGGGATATTAGCTTGTAATTATATGCTTCTTACAGAATGTCAGGTATCATTTTAAGAGATTTACAATTAATCTTCACAACAACTCTAGAAAACAGACACCATTATTCTCACTTTTTTTTTTTTTTGCTTGTTATAGGAAGTGATAAATTCTTTTTTTTTTAATTTATTTTTTATTATTATTATACTTTAAGTTCTAGGGTACATGTGCATAACGTGCAGGTTTGTTACATATGTATACTTGTGTCATGTTGCTGTGCTGTACCCATCAACTCGTCAGCACCCATCAACTCATCATTTACATCAGGTATAACTCCCAATGCAATCCCTCCCCCCTCCCCCCCTCCCCATGATAGGCCCCGGTGTGTGATGTTCCCCTTCCCGAGTCCAAGTGATCTCATTGTTCAGTTCCCACCTGTGAGTGAGAACATGCGGTGTTTGGTTTTCTGTTCTTGCAATAGTATGCTGAGAATGATGGTTTCCAGCTGCATCCATGTCCCTACAAAGGACACAAACTCATCCTTTTTTATAGCTGCATAGTATTCCATGGTGTATATGTGCCACATTTTCTTAATCCAGTCTGTCACTGATGGACATTTGCGTTGATTCCAAGTCTTTGCTATTGTGAATAGTGCCGCAATAAACATACGTGTGCATGTGTCTTTATAGCAGCATGATTTATAATCCTTTGGGTATATACCCAGTAATGGGATGGCTGGGTCATATGGTACATCTAGTTCTGGATCCTTGAGGAATCACCATACTGTTTTCCATAATGGTTGAACTAGTTTACAATCCCACCAACAGTGTAAAAATGTTCCTATTTCTCCACATCCTCTCCAGCACCTGTTGTTTCCTGACTTTTTAATGATTGCCATTCTAACTGGTGTGAGATGGTATCTCATTGTGGTTTTGATTTGCATTTCTCTGACGGCCAGTGATGATGAGCATTTTTTCATGTGTCTGTTGGCTAGACCTAATATCATAAAAACCCTAGAGGAAAACCTAGGTAATACCATTCAGGACATAGGCATGGGCAAAGACTTCATGTCTAAAACACCAAAAGCAACGGCAGCAAAAGCCAAAATTGACAAATGGGATCTCATTAAACTAAAGAGCTTCTGCACAGCAAAAGAAACTACCATCAGAGTGAACAGGCAACCTACAGAATGGGAGAAAATTTTTGCAATCTACTCATCTGACAAAGGGCTAATATCCAGAACCTACAAAGAACTCAAACAAATTTACAAGAAAAAAACAAACAACCCCATCAAAAAGTGGGCAAAGGATATTCTCACTTTTTATATGAAGTCACGAAGACATAGAGAATTCAAATAATGGACTTGAGCTCACATCTCTAATATACAGTGATTGGGCTCTTAACTACAATGCCATAAATACTGCCCATTCAAGGTGTATGTGTCCTCATGAATCAGTTTATGATTAATATCTAAAGTAAAATTATACATTGTACTTATGAATATTTTAAATTATAAAGCCAAGTGATATTTTCCAACTGGTAACTGAATGTTGAATTTCAGTCATCTTATTTCTGTGACAAAAACATGATTATTTGTAGTATCTCAGTAATTATAAAAGCTTCATCCACACTGCTGTCATGTAAGTGAAAATTGGAAATTACTGAGCAATTTAAGATTGTGGTTAGAGAACAGCCGTAGTTTAAAAACGATATCAGACCAATTTTGTAAATTATTATTCAATCTTCTAGACTTTGGGAAATAGTCACTATCTAACTAATAGTCTCTTCCTGTGCAGCACAGAAAAGGTAACTTGTGGCTCACATCAGCAAATGATTCAACCATTGATGAGAATGACTTCCCAACAGTGTATGAGTACATTGTTCTTTTTCTGAGACTGGCTTCTCTACCCAGTGATTTAAAAAAAAAAAAAAAAAAAAAGTTATTCAAAGATAGTTTTTAAAGCATGATAAGGAAGCCTTTATTCAGGACCATCATGGTAGATACTAAGGACCACCGTAGTGGGATTTTGCAGTAAGGGAGAGAGCTTGGGTTTAACGCCCAGTACAGCATGGGAAAGTGGAAATTTATAGCCAAAGAGCAGGGTGGGGTCAGTGGATGGAAAATGACTAAGAAGTAAGGAGGACTCTGTCTAAACGGACCTAACAGAATTATTGTTGAAGTCAGGCCAGGGTGATCAGACCTTACCCAGGGGATGGCAGACGATGAGGATCCTGATTAGATATTGAGGATGATCACATATCAAGGGTGAGGTTTTCTTGCTAAACTGATTTAACAGGGTCACAGATGGACATAGGAGAAGGATCAAGAGTTTGGTCATGAAAATAATCTTTGTCACCAATATTTACAGAACATACTGTTCCAGCATTGCTTTCCCTGGCCTCATTACCACAAATACAAATTAATATGTCTAGAAGCCAGAACTGATTTTTCACTCAATAAACTGTTTCTTCATCATTTCCTAACTCTCTGTTAGCACATACTGCGGGTGAGGGTAGACAAAATCAAAGATCAAATACTATATATATTTGCCAAATGAAGTCTGCCTCATGTTATACTGAAGTTCCCCTGAAGATAACTGTTTAGCACGTATAAACTAATAGACAAGCAAAAGCTAATTGCCGCACTCTTATATGACTAATTCCTATTAGTTTAGATGCATTCAAAATAAGTAAATATCATAGTTATTTTAAGGATAGCTCAATACAATTTATTTTTCTAATTTTGCACCATTCACCTTTAAGTTCTCTAAAATTAGATCATAAAATTGGGGCATTTAGAAGGACAATGAGAAAATACAAACCGGTGTATTTAAGCCCTTCATGCACCTTCCTCATGTCAAAGTTCCATTTAATGAACAGGGAGCAAGTACGGATCCTCTGAGGTCATCATATATAATATAACATACCATGAAACAAGTCTTATGAACTATATGTATAAAGCAATATCTTACATTACAAAAGCAATTTCTATATTGTGTACAATGCACCTGTCTTAATATATAGTTTCTTTTGTGAAATGTGTTTGCATCCAAAATGAAAAGTCAAGAATTTCCTGATTCTACTTTTCCCATCATGTTGTTTTATGTCTTTTCTAAATTAACGTTGCTTCTCTGGCATTCCCTAAAAGATCACACCCAATATTCTCTCTGTATCCAAGGCATACACATTTTTAAAAATTAAACATACATATAAATGATTTTAGTAACTGAGTGGGGATGGTGGGGAAGCAACACAATTTGAATTTTATAATGTGACTACACAAAACATAATACGTACATTTTAAAACCCCTCCTAAACTCTTCTTAAGGATGCTGGGCATATAAAATTTTAAACACAGTTATCAAAAACAGCATCAAACCATGGATATACTTAATTACTTAAAATATTGTAATATATTATTTGCACATATTAATTAATTTCCCACTTATTCTGCAATGAACTTAAAGTCATCGTAATAAAATATGATAAAATATATTGGAGATAATCGAATCTAAAACCTTTTTAAAAATGAGAAGCCAAATGATTTCTGATGACTTCAAAAAGCCCCCTACATATATAAAATGCGGTTTATTTTTATGAAGAATAAGAAAACCCACTAAATTACACCTCAGCCCTCTATAAGTGCTAAAGTAAAACTCTGTATACTGGTTTACATTGCTTCTTATAAACTGGATTATGTATATTTCCAGAATTCAAGCCTGTAAACTAATAATTGTCTCTGTTTTCTTTTATAATGTAGACATGATCGTTTTGTCATAGTAACATTTTTGTCTATCTTAGTGAGAATGTTAAGTCTCTTTGGGGGATTATTCCGACTGCTGCTAACCTAGGTGTTATTTTAATGTTTAAACCATTGTTTTGCTATTTTGTAATTAAAGAGATTTTTCTTGATGCAAATATTCAGCAACATTCTTTAGGGACATTTTTAAGCAAATGCTCCCACTTTGTGTGAAGTAGCAAATGAAATTATTTTTGTATTTTTCCTATTATATTTAGTAAGGTTGTGGAAGTATTTTGCTGTGAGAATGTCCTACAATGGCTATAAGCACAGCAGTCAGAAGAAAAGCTTTAAGAATACAAAAACACAATTTGAAACAACATGGAGTTAACTGTCCACTTTGGGGAAATAATAACAGCAGACAGACCAACCTGGCACACAGCAATCAGAAATGAGGTCATTCACATTTAGCAAAAGCCTTGGGCATTTTCAAGGGCAGAGAATGAGCCAAAACAACCATTTCCACAAACCAGAAGATTCTTCACATGTGCGGTAAAAAAGACTCCTGATTCCATCCGGGTCCTTCCAGGTACCTGGAGGCGCACAGCTCACAACGACATCAGTCGGTTGTATTATCTTCAAAAATGGAGTCCACCAAGATAATGTATTAGTGAGTTTTCAATAAGTTTAAGTTATTTGAACAAGCTATTCAACATTACTTCCTCTACGGCTGACTTTAGCATTCTTATTTTCTATAGCTATTTCTTCATGTAATTTTCTACATATTCAGACAACTGGAAAAAAAGTTTATTTGAAAATTGTGAATCATGTTCAGCTAGTTGGTAATTGAAATGCTTTCTTAGCACACACTTTCCAGTAGGGTTTTGCTATGGGAGAGATTTACCCCCTGTGGATTGTCTTCAAAGCTGTAAAAACTCCTTATTTTGTTTTCTTTTGCTTGAGCTTGGGGTGGGAAGTTGATGTTACATCCGCATTCTGATAAAATGATTTTTGTTCCATATGTTGTGTTTGAAGGCCTATAATTTCACGACTTGATGGTGGAAATGAAGTTTGGTGGAGGAAATGATGTGGAAAGTTGCATTTGATATTTCTGGGTGGTCCCAGCACATTTGAGAGTGAGCAAGCAAGCATTTTACACTCGGCGTCTTCCATGGCATTAGAAAGCTACAAATATCCTTCCCTTTTCAAAGAATAATTATTTTGGTTTGATTTATCAATAATGTTTTCGCTATAATTATAGTAGAAGTAATGAATGGATCTTCTGTCTGCTAAGAATTATGCTCTCTTGCATGGTCCTTATTTGGTGGGCTCTACCAATAAGTCAAACAAATGTAACATTAAAACTGTTATACACAGTAATTTTCAGCAGAGCAACACAATAGCTCTATTTCCAGGCAAGAGTTTCTTATAATAAATTGACATCAAAACAAATGAAAAGTTGGAGAGTTATTTCTGCTAATATAAAAATATGTGTTATCTAATGAACTTGTTTCCATACAGGTTTATGGTAAGATCAAGACTTCATCTTAATGCTTAGTACAGTGTTAAAATGCAGAAATGGGCCGGGCACAGTAGCTCATGCCTGTAATCCCAGCACTTTGGGAGGCCGAGGCGGGGGGATCACAAGGTCAGGGGTTCGAGACCAGTCTGACCAACATGGTGAAACCCCGTCTCTGCTAAAAATACAAAAATTAGCTGGGCGTGGTGGTGGATGCCTGTAATCCCAGCTACTCAGGAGGCTGAGGCAGGAGAATTGCTTGAACCTGGGAGGCAGAGGTTGCAGTGAGCTGAGACTGCGCCACTGCACTCCAGCCTGGGCGACAGAGTGAGACTCCGTCTCAAAAAAAAAAAAAAAAAAAAAAAAATGCAGAAATGAACCAGGCTCAAGAACAATAAGTTTATGGTAGAACAAAGGCCTAAGTTCAAACAACATCACCACTATGTTGGTGGACTTTCCCTTGCTCCTGCCCTTCTTTTCTTTATTTTGTTGACAGACCTTACTGAAAAACACAATGTGATCATTGGATGAATTGATTCTAACTGATTGCTCAATCAGTTAGCCTATTGCTTGGCCATTTGGAATGGTCATGCCTGTCACCTCATAGCTACATGCAATAATGAAAATGGACCTGTGAATTAGTTACATACAACACATAATGGCCCCAAGAGTCGAACATCCTTTATGCAAATGATTCTTTAAAAATTATTAATTAGTTTTTAAGGAACATTAATTTCTATAACCCCCCAAAATTATTACTACCTGGAAATAGACCTGAATTCATTTTAACTATGATAAAATTGCACTCAGTGACAATTAATTGAGCAAGGCAGAAGAGACTGGTGTTAAATGAGAAGTGCACTCTTATTATTGCTTCTTCTGGATACTTTTAATTTGTATGCACAAACATGATTTTAAGCACAAGCACTGTCTCTGGCCAGTAAATGTTTTGAGCACCTGACTTGAAAATAATTTATATGCAGTAACATTAAGATGAGTTCAGTAGTATTTTTATAATCAACATGCTTATGTTTACATATATTTTAAAAATCAAAAAATAGAAATTCAAAATGTGCCCAAGGGAGCATCTAATGTCTTTCAGAAACACTGCTGAGCTATTTAATCTCAACCAATAGGACTGCCAGGTGATGCTCAGAGTCCACCCTTCTTGACTGCAAATAAGGTACTTTATTTCATCTAGAAATATCCTGGGGCAAATATATAAAGAAATATAAAACACTCACAAAGCACAAAGTTAATTTTGTTAAAATTAACATTATCTTCTATTCTGCCATTTTACCATTAGATAAAATACCTTAGGCGATATTATGAAGCAATCTATATTCAAATTCATGGGGTGGATATGTCAGATGCTTAGTTCAATTTTGTATTAGTTCAATCTTGTATTCTACCTTAGAAGTAAGTGAATATAATTGTAGAAGTCAAATGTAGTTTTAAATATATTCTTGAAAAACTGAAGTTGTAAATTTCACGTAAAAAATCTTTTAAGGAATAAACAAACAATAAAAGATTGTGAATCACATTTGTTTACTCCATTCAAAAGTGTTTTGAAGTTAGTAAAAGTAAGTCAAAGGTTTTAAACATTTTGAAAGGTCTCATATCCACTGAAAAATATAAGTAAAGTTTTAGACCCTCTTTCTAAAACATATGTGCATATATATATATATATGTAAACATGCATGAAGAAATTGTTGCAAACTCTTTGAATGGTTTCACGAACACCTGGTCCTCTGAAGGCCATCTATGAGTAACTTTGTGATCCAAAGACCTACTGGGCTAAGAAACTATGGTTTAATCAGTGATATGCTTTTAAAGATGTTGAAAACCTAACATGTCCAAAAATATTACTCTTACGTGTCTGCCAACATGTCTAAATTTATTCATTAACGATATTAACATGTTATATATTGGAAATTATCCACTTAGCATGTTATGATGACTGTAAAAACTTACATAATAATATAGCCACCTGGAAAATTTTGTCAGAATACAAACATATAACCTTATTAGGGTTATATGCTAGTAGGTGGAAGTTAAGAAAACCGTCTACTCTGCAGTTTAAAACAAAACTACACACAAATAAAATTAAAGCTCATTCAGACCCAGGTAAAGGGCTGTAGAAGCGAGGTCAGAGGCATGAAGATTCTTGGGTCCACGTGGTTGTCTGGGATGCAGAAGGAAGAAGTAGAATTTTTCTATACTGAATGTCACTAGTTTGTGATAGAGCTAATATACTGCATATTGTGCATATAGATGGTGACCGACAAAACTGTACAAAACCAAAACTTTCAAAATATATTAGCTTAACTTATAAAAATAGCATATTTCCAAGATTTATCCTGAATAAATAGTATTGGCATTACAAATTCACAAGAAAGTAGCCTTACTCTTCCAGTTAAGAAATTATCAGGGGAAATTTCAGGTAATCAGAATGTAACCTACTGACCAAATGAGAATGGAAGATCAGCTCAATGAAGCACCTGGGACCAGCATGCCTCATCAATCATTAGTTTCCTCATTTCCATTTTCTAGTTAAAAAATGATTTATTACAAATAGGACCCCTTGTAAATGGGAAATATAGTTCATTCACATATTTTTATCCCTAGTGATAACCTTAACACTCAGTGGTATGTGGTAGAGGCAGAAAAAATTCCTCCAAATAAAGAGGTAAAAATATAAAGAGATAGACAAGTCTGCAAAGAGTGTGATGAGATAGTAGGATAGAGAGCTAGCTAAAGGGAGGTAATTTTATTCCTGTCAAGACTTGACTTACCCTAGATGGAACTCTAGGGTTAGTAGGATTTCAGCATTTTGAGGTTGTGAGCCTGAAAGTGGAGGTTGGGAGTACAGAAGGAAAAAAAAGAAATATGAAGTCATTAAACCCAGAAAATGCAGGAAGCAAATTAGGAAGACGGAATAGAGAGATGAGAACACAACAAAGAGAACAGGAAACCCAAGATCAACTTTGATAATTTACTCTCTTCACAATTCAGAGTAAAATTGTAGGAATCTTGAGATTCACCAAACAGATGGACTACTGCACTGCTACCACACTAACAATAATCTTCAAAGTAAGAATGGATGATTTTTCTTCTGAAACGGAAAAGGGCAGAAAATATGAGGTCATTCTAAGGCACAGCACAGGGAGCTTACATTAGATAGTCTTGGTAATTTTATTAAAATAGAAGAGAAAGTCATGTAATGAGAGGGAAGTCGGGTCTTGATGGGAATCACATAGTTTAGGACAGCTACTGTTCAGAATTCAAAAGCTAAAGAGAAGTGAAGAGATGTGTGGAGCAGCCATGAGGATCCAATTAGTCTTGAATAATATGAATTTGAATTGAACGTAATCAGTTCGATCACATAAATTGCCACACACAACACTTATCAGAATGGAAGAGCGAACAGTGGAATCAGACAGTGGAAATATATATATATATATATATATATATATTCACTGGAATTATTCTGGGGAAGAGAATTTTTTGAAAGAAATATCTTGATAAGCTACTTCAAGGGCAAAGTTAACCCCATCCACCACCTAATAACCAAGGACATGATCTCGTTAAAAAGCATCACTTCTAAATGAATTCTAAGAGGCTGGGTTTGTAGGCTGAATGGCACTTTGGTTGCTGAGCACTGAGATGGTTTTGGTCAGCAAGTTGAAGACAGATGGTGAATAGAGCAGAATGGCTTTTCATCATACAGAAAGAGAAGAGCAATGGGCCTGTGGGCAGAATGGCTAAATATCTAGGAGGAAATAGACCTGAGTATATTGGGGTATATCATTTTATTTTTATTTTATTTTATTTGTTTGCATTCCAATGCTTCTCTGTCTACTTATTTCATTTTATTTTTTAATTGACACATAATAATTATACCTATTTATGGGATACATAGTGATGTTTCCATATATATAATGGATAGTGATCAAATTAGGGTAATTAGCATATTCATCATCTCAAACATTTATCATTTATTTGTGTTGGAAACATTCAATATTCTCCTTCTAGCTATTTGAAACTATATTATTGTTAACTATAGTATATTGTTATAGTAATATATTATTAATATATTACTATTAGATATTAACTATATAGCATATATTATTGTCAACTACAGTAATATGTTATTGTTAACTATAGAAATCCTACAGTGCTATAGAATCGTAGAACTTTATTTCTAAGATCTACTGTATGTTTAGAATGTTTTAGGAAAGTGCCAAACAGCCAAGTTTTGGAAATAGAACGCCCCTAGTCCTATAAGGCCTGACAAGAAACATAGACCTTTTACAAAAGCACTGGGTGGGGGGTGGGGGTCATTCATAGTCTCTGAAGTGGAGTCTTCTTATATAGCGGCCTAGATTGGGGTGAGAATAAATCAAGCAGTTCTGCTTGGATGTCTGCAAGATTTGGGATTTTGCCAGATAGAAGAAATGGAGCGGGAAGTTTAGCATACAGAGAAAAGAATGGCTGGGGTGATGGACCTTAGAATCCTAAGGGGATATGAAGGAAAGCATTAAGACGAGGGGCCATTAAATTGTATAAATGTGAAGGAAACAATAGATTGAAATTTCAAATTAGATCAAAAAAGAGTGAACTGAGAACAATATTGAAAGTGAACTAGAAGGACGATCTTTAACTTCTTTTTAATTTCACATTTTTGAAACTCTTCCTTCTTCAACCTCCCTTCACCCAAAATAGTTTGTGCATTATACCAAGTCCATGGTAGGTATTTAAAGTAGGCAAATAGCTTTTGTTTGGATTACGTTCTAAGTTGTTGTTTTCCCTAACTGAGGTAGAGACCTAAAATTTTCCTCTTCTTTGTCTTAATTTTGTAGTGGCCAGTCTCCTGCAAACGCATATGCTTCTGGAATGGTTTTAAAGCAAGAGTATTACTATACGATGTGATTTAGATCCTTGTAGTCTATGCCATACAGGGGGCAAGATTTCTGTTCATAGTGAAATACAAAAGTATGAGCAATTAACTCCGAATTCCTCAAAAGAATGGGGAAAATATCCCTCTAGATTTTTTTTTCCTTTTTACTAATGACCTGTTATTTTATACATGATGTATGAAAAAAGGAAAGCAATAGCGAAAAATAAGTGAGAAAAATACTTCAGCATGCTGCCTGTATTGCTCTTAAGGCACCTGTGGGAGCAAACATTAAACAACGAGTTAATGGCTTATTCAGTGGACCCTAGAGTGTCTCATGCAAAATGTCATTTTAATTATTTATGTGGGGAAAAGAATTTTCATCATATGCTTGAGCTTTTTTTTTTTAACTTTCAATTCATTTTTAGAAAAAAGGAAACTGGGTGTATATAGAGTGTTTTGCCTTAGGAATACAAAGTGCTTTGAAAACATTACTGTAGGTTTTCTGTAGAGTGAGATTAGATGCCTATTTTTATACTCATGCACTAGGTAGAAGAGTGACTTGGACAAAGTTTGCCAAGTTACCGACAGAATTCAGAATTAAACCGAACACTCTGAATTCTAAAACAATGCAGTATCAAAAAGGATAAATACTCCAAGACAGAGAGACTCATTCAAAGGAAAGTGGCACAGGATTTTTGGCATGAAAATACCTGTGTTATCAGATGTATTTTAAACAGCTTTTGCAAAACAGAATTCAAGACAGGTCAAACTGTTAATCTGTCCTATCCTTAAATAAGTGAATTTTTAAGGGCATGTAGGCTATCCTGCGGATGACCCAACTGGTTTGAGTAAAACATGTAATGCTGAACCAATACCTAAAGACAAGTCTGCCTTCTTTGTTTTTCTCAGAAATTAAGTTTAACGATCTCAGTACAAGGAAGCAATATTCTTTCAGGTAAGAACACGTGTTATTGTTGTTTATTTGTTGTTAGTTTTCATTATTTTGAGACTAAGATTATTTTTCTAGTTGTGTAATTGCAACCTTAATAAAATAAAAGATTGATGCCTTTGATATTTTTCTTCCAAATAAATAGATACAAAAAAAAAAAGAAACACTTGTAACCTGAGTCTGGGTTCAGCATTCTCTCAGCTCTTCATGGGGGTCTTCATAACATCCAAAATAAAACTTTATCAAAACTTATCAAACAAAACTTTATTTTTACATCAAAATAAAACCTCACATTATCCGGCAATGGCATCCTCATGCCTTCATTTAACTGTTATCTATCGATACCTGGTCCTTTCTTTCTGATTTTTGAAGTATTTTTATCGCAGTATTTTAGCTCAACAGGAAATGTTTATGGGTCTACTACATGGACTATTTCTCCAATCTTCCAGACTCTAATCTCTCAGCCTTCCAGCCCCAGATCCTACCATATTCAGATAAATTCTAATTCCTACATTAAATCCTATACGTAGATTCCTAGATAAAATCTCTTATTTCTCTAATACTTGTAGTGAACTTTTTCTGAGTAAACACAAACTGATGCAGACAATTTCACAGAGACAGTGAAAGCTGGACCGCATTTTAAAAACTAAGTAAGAGTTTATCCAACATACACACTATGGAAGTCATTCCTGTAAAAGGAAAGAGCATGTGCACTGGAGGAATTTGAATCCTTTAAATTCTTGAGAGAACAGAAAGAATTTGTGTCTAGATGCTCCCAGAATTGCCCTGTCTCAATCCACTAACGCAGATGATGCATTTTCCTCTTTAGTTTAATCTCTTTACGCAAATTCCAAGAAGTGGCTTAGATTTGGGATCAAAGGTGGAAAGGAAGATGGCAGCATGGGACTTGAAACAGCCCTCACTCACCACCACATAGAGATGGCTCTTCTGAGAATAAATCCAGGCAAGGTAAGCAGAGCCAGGAAGGGAGAGGGCATCAAGCTCTAGTGGCACCATGAAGCCTTAGATCCAGCCATAACTGACATTAGTTCACCTCTTGAATTTCTCAGTTATGTGAAGAAAATGAAAAAGAGTAAAACATGTCTCTATAAAACACTTTAACGTGAGTTTATATTCAAAAACAAGGGCCCTCGAAAACAAGAGTCTTGGTTAATATTACAGTGTTTGAAAAATGTAAGCATTTGAGTTACTTTGAAATCACTCCTTGTTTGGCATACCAATTCTGCAATCCCTACAGACTCTATGAGAATAGTGTTTTATACATGCAATTGATTTTCCAACAAATATTTACTGAACACCAAATAGTGCCAGGCCCTATACTGGACATTGGTCCTTCAAAAAGACAGGCAAAGAAGCTCATCCTCAAGGAGCTTAAATTCTACTGGGTATAGATATAAATGTAGGTTCTAACAGGTTTGTTTTTCCACAATCCCAGGTGACCGAACTGAGAACGACTCGCCAGTTTGTAATGTCTAAGTGACAACTGCTTGTCAGCTCCTGCAAGGTTTACCACTTACTTGCCTCTCCCTGGTTCATTTCTCCTTAAGCAATGCCCATAACCCATATGGGTTAGGCTGATAAATGGCCCTCATCAGAGGCTGTGATACAAAAAGAAAAGCAGATTCCCTTTTTGGTGATATCTGCAAGTACGGATTGGGACCGAAATCCAATTATATGGTGACTAGTAGGAAATGTACTAGGAGAAATTTACATGATAGTAGGAAATGAAGGCATAAGGATACCATTGCCAGATGTTGTGAGGTTTTCTTTGGTGAAGTTTTATTTGGGAGGGTTGCAACTCCCATGAAGAGCTGGGAGAATGCTGAACCCAGACTAAGGTTACAAGTATTTGGTTTTGTTGTTTTTTTGTATCTATTCATTTGGAAGAAAAATATCACAGGCATCAAACTTTTATTTTTATTAAGGTTGCAATTACACATCTAGAAAAATAATCTCAATCTCAGTCTCAAAATAATGAAAAGTAACAAACAAATAAACAAATAAATGTCCCTTCCTAATTAATGCATATATTCTTTCCCTTTTGTTTCCTGCCACTTCACCTGTTGTTCTGGACCACCCACCTCCAGCTGGTGAGTCTGCTTGCCTTCCTGGAGTCCTCAATGGTACCAGTATTAATAAACCACTTTCATCTCACATGCTTGCTGTTGGCCATGTCATTAGCTCATCCCCTGGTAACTTCCTGGAGAATCACAGTGAATTTGGCGATTGAAGCAGGTCTCTCTAAAGTTGACAGAAATACTGATTTGTTATTTCATATAGTTGCTCATATCCCAAACCTCTTCCTTCATGCTTCCCATCCATACCTTTAGTTAATGACTTTACTCACACTCACATAGAAAAATGGAGCCACCGTAAGGTGACATTTAACAGTCTCACCACCACATCTACTACCTACTCCAATCTGCAACTGCATAACCTACTCTTCCACCTGTTAACTTACATGAATTTACCATGGTCTGATCCAAAACCAACTTCTCAATTTGTCCTGAATCTCCTGCCCTCTTGGTATGCTCACAGACACTGCAGAAAATTATTATTTCTTTGTTTTCTGTGTTAGTCAGGCGTCTCCAGAGAAACAGAACCAAAAAGATAGGTATAAATATATGAGGAAGTTTATTATGGGAATTGGCTCACAAGATTATGAGGGCCAAGAGGTTTCATGATATGCTGTTTGCAAGCTGGAAACCCAGAAAAGTTGGTGTTGTGATTCAGTCTGAGTATAAAGTTCTGAAAATCAGAGAATCCATGCTGGGAGTGGGAGGGACTTGTGTAAGTTCCAAAGTCTGAAGGCCCAAGAACCAGGAGCTCCAAAGTCTAAGCACAAAATTAGATAAATATCTCAACTAAAGGAGAGAGGGACATTTTGCCTTTCTTCCACACTTTTGTTCTATCTGGGTCCATAAGAGGTGGGATAATGCCTGCCCACAATGATGAGGTCAGATCTTCTTTACTCGGTCTTTTTTTTTTTTAGCCCAGGCTGGAGTGCAGGGGTGCAATCTCGATCTCAGCTCACTGCAAGCTCTGCCCCCCGGGTTCACACCATTCTCTTGCCTCAGCCTCCCAAGTAGCTGGGACTACAGGCACCCGCCACCATGTCCGGCTAATTTTTTGTATTTTTAGAAGAGACGGGGTTTCACCGTGGTCTCGTCCTCCTGACCTCGTGATCCACCCGCCTCGGCCTCCCAAAGTGCTGGGATTACAAACGTGAACCACCAGGCCCGGCCTACTCGGTCTTCTTAATATTCAAAAGGTAATGTCCTCTTACAGCACCCTCAATGACAGACATACCCAGAAGTAACCTCTTACCAGCTACCTGGATATACCTTAACTCAGTCGAGTTGACACAGAAAATTAATCATCACACTTTCTTGTATCATTACTTTTAACTCCTGAATGGCTTATTCTCATGACGTGCAAATATGCAGTTTATGTCTTTCATTAAGAAAAATAATTCCTTCTCTATTTTACCTGCAAGGCAACCCAAGAAGCTCAGCGAAGTGGGAGGGAAAGAAAGGACATGTGTTTGTTTTAGTCCATGTGAAAATCTAGTGTTTAAGGGAAAATGAGTTTTCATTATGCCAGTGCTGCTACCGAGTCAGATAAGATGATTACATCTCCTACCAACAAGGATGGCACCAACATGAAGTCATGAGTGAGTCCTAGGAGCAATTCTGATGGAGAAGTGAGGGGGAAAAATTGATAAAAGCATTATTTATAAAATATTGGGAGAAGACTTAGACATAGGAAGTTAACTATTACAAGGAATAAAGAAATGGCATGGTATGGAAAGTAAAGTAGCAACATTAATTGGTTTTAGATGGTATCACAGAAAGTCCATCCACAGCAGAAAAGCGGAGTCTGCAAGTATGGGAGACAAAGAGTGAGCAGTGCTAGTCTGTGGAAGATCTCCCTTGATTGCTTCAATTTTTCAGTGAGATAGAAACCAAACTGAGAGTGGGGAAGAAGGAGGAGACATTGGGGTATGAAAATAAAAGGTTTGAAATGGTCTCCTCATGAACAGACACTTCTCAAAAGAAGACATACATGTGGCCAACAAGCATATGAATTAAAGCCCCACATCACTGATCATTAGAGAAATACAAATCAAATCACAATGAGATGCCATCTCACACCAGTCAGAATGGCTACTACTAAAAAGTCAAAAAATAGTCCAGGTGCGGTGGCTTACGCCTGTAATCCCAGCACTTTGAGAGGCAGAGGCAGGCAGACCACTTGAGGCCAGGAGTTCCAGACCAGCCCAGTCAACATTGCAAAATCCCATCTCTACTAAAAATACAAAAAATTCACTGGACATGGTGGTGAATGCCTGTAATCCCAGCTATTCAGTAGGCTGAGACATGAGAATTGCTTGAACCCAGGAGATGGAGGTTGCAGTGAGCCAAGATCATGCCACTGTACTCCAGCCTATATGACAGAGTGAAACACTATCTTAAAAAAATAATAAAATAAAAAGGCAAGAAATAGTAGATGCTGGGGAGGAAAGCAGTATGGTGATTCCTCAAAGAGCTAAAAGCAGAACTGCTGCTCCACCCAGCAATCCCATTACTGGGTATATACCTGGAGGAATATAAATCATTCTACCATAAAGACACATGCATGCAAATGTTCATTGCAGTACCAGTCACAATAGCAAAGACATGGAATCAACCCTAATGTCTGTCAATGACAGATTGGATAAAGAAAATGTGGTACATATATACCACGGAATACTATGCAGCCATAAAAAAAGAAGTAGATCCATTATACCCACACAAAAACATGAAATAGCTTGTTCTAATAAACATTAAAATTATTTTAAGAAAGAAGTAAGTTATTTCTTTTTTGAGAACATGAATGACACTGGAGGCTATTAACCTTAGCAAACTAACACAAGAACAGAACACCAAATACCACATGTTCTCGCTTGTAAGTGGGAACTCAATGATGAGAACTCATGAACACAAATAAGGGAACAACAGACACTGGGATCTACCTGAGGGTGGAGGGTGGGAGAAGGGAGAGAAGCAGAAAAGATAACTGTTTGTATTGGGTGTAATACCTGAGTGATGAAATAATCTGTACAACAAACCCCCATGACATGAGTTCACCTATGTAACAAAGCTTCACATGTACCTCTGAACCTAAAAGTTTAAAAACAAACAAAATAAAATAAATTTGGAAATAATCTCCTTTGGAGAATAGCCTGTGGATATATACAGTGTGATTCCAAGCAGTCCACTTGAGATTCACTGTCATGACTTGAAGCTGACATCATAGAATTAGGTAGAAAACTGAATTTAACCAGATTGTAGGTTTTCCAAGCTAGTGCAAGCAAGAATGTGGAAAACAACGTTGAAAATATATGCAAAGGAATTGTAAGAGTGATTGATTATGAGCTTCATTCTGAGTAAGGAGGGCAGTGAGGACATAATCAAATCAGGTAAGGGCCAATTAAATAACACCAATGGAGTAAGGGATTAGAGTGGCACTGGAAGATTTCTGGACTAAGAGTGAGCTATCATTATAGGAAGTAAAGTAAGAATAGTATACATGAAATGTTGACTTGTATAGGGGTGCTAATTATTGACCAGGTCCAGTACCACTCTTGGAAGTACATGTCTCAGATAGAGTGAAGGACAAGTGAGATGAATTCAAGTCGTGTTATATGGTCTCTCTAATTCATATTATTGAGAATCTCGGTTATTTGGAAGATTAAAGTCAGCAGTTCTATAGCATATTATCCAAGGCCCTTTATGGGTTAATCCTCTACTTGTCCTAGTTTGAATTCCTACTACTCTTTGTTATGCACTCTACACTTCAGAAATTTCAAGTTACCTCGGTGTCTCTGAATATTACTTTTATTTTCACTGGCTACATCTCACTATATTAATATTGTTCCCTCTGCCTGGAATGCTTTTTTCCTTCCTTGCCTGACTGATAAACTCCATTAAGCTCAATCATCTGTAAATTTTTTCCTGATTATTGTGTGTGTGCGTGTGATAGATAAATATACAGATAATAATAGATGGATAGATAGATAATACACAGTGTGTGTGTTTATCATCTTATCAAACCATGAATTCCTTGAGGAAAGAACCAGATTACTCATGTTTGTACATTTTGTGCCTAATAGAATGACTATGTGCCTGACACATAAAATAAATAAATGAAGAGATGAGCATTAACACAGTTTGTCTTCTTGATAAAATGTTCATACTCCAGTACCTAACTCATTTTACACCTTAACTTACAGATATTTCCATATGAAATCAAAGTCTTCTAGGTTGATTGAAAAGGGCACCTGCTGTTATTGATATAAAGAGGAAAAATAAGTTGAACTTTTTTTTTCCTGTTTCTCCATCACCCAGATATCTTTAGATTGACATAACCTAGAATACCAAATGGTTGTATAGCTCCCCTCTTACATACGCTAAGCCACACATTTACAAATCGTCCTTATAATATATGTGGGAACATCCTGTTACTGAAGTCTACACATGAGACAGTTATTTTCTTCTAATAGGAAGGGTCCCATTGAATAATATTATTAGAATTTTCAAATGGAAAAATAATATTGTTAACTGAATATTGTAACTTAATAAAAACGATTCTGTGAATGCAGGAAGATATCTAATAACTTCTAAACGCAGCAACGAATGCACATTTTGACTTACTGCAAAGGGAGTGTGGCTTGTAAGAACCACCACTCTAACCAGGAACCTTAAAGAGAAAAATAACTAAAAGAATCTGATTCAGGGCGTGTGAATCAGAGTAATCATGCTGTGTAATACAACGGAAGTCTCTCCAAGACACCAGAGGCACATCTAAGGAAGAAGCGTATAGCAAAATAATTATTTTGTGGTTCAGCCCTTTTCTCTTCCTCAAGTGTTAGATAAGGTGCTTGGTGTGCTGTCTTATCTGTTCTATTGGTCCTTCTCACAAGTTACTCAAGTGACTTTATTTGACCAGGACATTCACAAATTGCCAGGAGAACCCAGGCTTTTTGATCCACAGCAGCTATTGCTTCTCTCTTTATGGATTACAAATGTAACACTGTTTCACACTGGGTCTTCTTGAGGGGACCACAAAAGGATTACAAGCTTGATTCCCTTGCAAGAAACAGCTAGCCTAGGAGATGGCAGCTCCAAAGAAAATGGTAAAATCCCATCCATTCATTCTGGTGGGGAGACGGGATTGTTCCCTTCACCTTGACCGACTTCGTAGGCAGGAATGGGAGTGGCTCGTTTCACTCAGCCTCCAGTCCATGGACAGCTAAGCGTTAACAGCTCAGCGAAGGGTCAGAGTGACAGTCAGTTGCACCTACACTTTTTGACACCCGAGTTCCTGTTTGGTGTCTGGAAAGAATGAGGTCACACAAACTATTTAAAGGGTAGTGTATGTAGCAGATTTTATTGGATGTTAAAAGTGGCTCTCAGAAGGATGGGGAATTGGAAAGGGGATGGTGCAGAAAGGTGATCCTTCCCTGAAGCCGCACCGTCTGAAGTTAACCAAGTCTATCCGTAGTCTCCGATGCTCAGCAGCATGTATCCCCACCGTTTAGCAGCTTGCATCCCCAGTGCTCAGCAGCTTGCCTCCCCAACCACTTGCATCAGCTGCTTCTGTTGCTCTTTTTTGTTATTGTTCCTTCTTCCAACTGGTCTGGTTTTTAATTAATATTAATATTCAAATCAGTAAATTTGAATATTAATCTGAGAAAAATCACTCACAATTTAGCACAAAATAAAAACAGCCGTGGAATATATTAAAGTACAACAAGTAAGTTAAAATAGGAAACAGAATGTATGGCTAATATAAAGTTTTTAAACTGAAAAAAAATATCCGTCTTCCAACTGGTTTGGTTTTTAAGGGCACAGGATAGGGGGCGGAACAGACCAAAAAGGTAATCATTTGGAAGGAAAAATGGGATCAGCAGTTTTCACCTAGCGCCAGCGTTCCAGGCTTGAGGGTGCGGTTTAGCCAGGAGCTGTCCCTCGTGATTTTCTTTATGGTTTTCTGTTCAGTTGTTTATTGACAGATATCACACACATACACTCATCACTATTTGTATGCATTTCTAAAGGTTTTATTCTGGGACATTTTTCAAGGGCTCACTCAAGGCTTTTATTTACAAGGATTATCTTGGAGAATGTTCCTTACCTAGAAAAAACATATAATTCTTAGATTTTGTAGTACAAAATATCCCATAAAAAATAAAATTTTTAAAATCCACAGATAACTAGGTAAATATTAACCAAAAGAAGAAAAATAGTAAAACAGAGGGCTTTAAAGGTAATAATCGGTAAGGCAAACTACTTTCAAAGGATTTAATTTTTAGATTAATGGCAGACTACTGAAGAGCTAAAATAAAACATAAAGACAATGAATGTACTGAGAAAGAAAAGTTCAGTTCTCTATCTATACCCAGCTAAGCAAAAGGGCTGTAATTTCAAACTAAAAGACTGGTGTTTATCCATAAAATAATTATGGCCCGGTGTGGTGGCTCATGCTTGTAATCCTAGCACTTTGGTAGGCTGAGGCAGGCAGACCTCTTGAGCTCAGGAGTTTGAGATCAGCCTGGGCGACATGACAAAACCCCTTCTCTACAAAAATACAAAAATTAGACAGATGTGGTGGTGCATGCCTGTTGTCCCAGCTATTTGAGAGGCTGAGGTGAGAGGATTACTTGAGCCCAGGTCGAGGCTGCAGTGAGCCAAGATTTTGCCACTGCACTCCAACCAGGGTGACAGAAAGATCTAGTCTCAAAAAAAAAAAAAAAAAAAAAAATTATTATTTGTAATAAAGGATATATTTCAGGTATAAGGAATCTGAACCTTACAAAGAATGTCTGAAATACAGAAAGGAATGGTGAGCAAAGAAATTATTGAAGTTATAGATAAGACTTTAAAAAGTATTAAATATATAATAGCAGCAGTATAAACAAAAATTATTATTAATGGGATTTTTATAAACATAGAGAAAGACAAATTCAATTATATCAATTACCTGTGAGACAAGCAAGACGTTTTCAGAGGTAATGCAGTTAAAACTCTTTTAATAGAGGGAGTGTAGACATATACATTAATGTTAGACATTTTTAAGGCAAATAGACATGCATGCAAAAATTTTATGGTTAACGTCTAAAAGAAAAATAGAAAATACAATTTCTAAAGAAGTAAGCTTTTTTTGGTATTTTGTATTCCAATACCAAATAGGGAAGAAAATGAAAAAAGAAAAGAAAAGAAAAGAAACAGAGAAAACAGTTGGGTGGATGCAAATCAAAATTAAATACTAAAAATAAATGCAAACATACTAGCATTTACAATGAATATAAATACACAAATTGGATTAAATTTAAAAACAGAGATTGAGTGCATTTTTTAGATTAGTAATACGAAATAATATATGCCAGCTAAATATTAACTAAATGAAATCTGGTATGGAGATATTAATCAGACCTAATACATTGTAGTACAGAATCATGAAGAGGAAGAAATATAGTTATTATGCAATGATAACTTTTTTCTCAATCAGCAGGTAGATACTATAACCTCAAAATACATAAGAAAAATATGAAAGAATTACAAGGTAAACAGAAAATTCAACATCATAGTTGAAAGGATATTTTATGACATTTCTTTCTATAATTCTTTTAAAAATTATGAAATATTTGAACATAAATAACTGAAGAGATAATTATATATATACAAATATATATAAAGCAAACAATTAGATAATTTCTTTTCAAAAATATATAGAAACATTTGGAAGTTAAGCAGCATACCTGTAAATAATTATGGGCCGAAGAACAAATCATAAGAAGGAACATTAGAAAATATTTTGAAATATAGAAACACACTGCCAAACCTGTAAAATGCAGCTAAATCATGACTTAAAGGGAAATTTATAGTCTTAAGTGCTTTATTTTAGAAAACAAGAAAGACCAAAGTCAAAAGACACACGCACATATCTAGAAATGAAAGAACAAATTAATTCTAAAATAGGTAGAGGAAGGAAACAACAAGAGCAGAAATCAATGAAATAGAAAATGGACAAACAATAGAAAAAAATCGATGAAACAATTACAGCTTTACTATTTAGAAAGATCAGCAAACCTGATAAGCCTTAGCCAGGACAACCAAGGAAAAAAAAAAAAAAAGAGAGAGAGAGAAAAAAAACAAATGACCACTATCAAGATAATACAGTACTAGCATAAGGATAGACAATATAGGTCAATGGAACAGGACAGGGCGTTCAAATATAGACCCTCACATAAAGCATCATTGACTTTCAACAATGCTGCTAAGAGAATTTAATAGGAAAAGGGTAGCTTTTTCAGTGACTGCTGCTGGAACAACTGAAGAATATTTTTTAGTTAAACCTTAATTGAATCTCACCATACCTAAGAATTAATTTTAAATGAATCATAGACAAATATAAAAGCCAAAATCATAAAATGTCTTCTAAAAGGGAAAAACTCATTGCAACTTTGGGTCAGGCAATCATGTCTTATAAAGTACAAAGAGCACCAACCAGAAAAGGAAAATAGTAATAAATTTCACTTCATTAACTTTTAAACTTCTACTTTTCAAACTATGCCCTTTAGTAAGTGAAAAACAAGACACATACTAGAAAAGATATGTATTTGAGCAAGGTCTTGAACCAAGCATATAATAAGAATTCTTACAGCTCAATAATAGGAAGACAAGCAATCCAATTAAAAACGGGCAAAGGATTTATACAAAGACTTCACCAAAGAAGCTATACAAATAACAAATCAGCACATGAAAAGACACACATCTTTCTTTATTCAATAAATGCAATTAAAACCACATTTGAGTACCACTACACACCCACTTGAATGGCTAAAAATAAAAAGATGTGAGGAAACTGGAATTCTTATATTTTGAGTGTGGGTATGTAAAAGTGTTTCTCTGTTGGAGAAACACTTTGGCAATTTCCTGTAAGTTTAAACATACCCTTGAATAAGATCTTGCTATTCCATTTCTTGGTGTTACCCGAGAGAAGTGAAAACATTTGTATACAAAAAAAGACATGTATACAAATTTTCATAGCAGCTTTACTCATAACAGCCCAGAACTAAAAACATCCCAAGTGACCATAAACTGAAGAATGGATAAAAATTGTGTATGTGCATATAGTAGAATGCTACTTGGGAATAAAAGTAACAAACTACTGATGCATACAACATGAATGAACAAAACCAATATGCTGAGCTAAAGGGAAGGGTGGAGGCCGAGTGCGGTGGCTCACGCCTGTAATCCCAGTACTTTGGGAGGTCAAGGTGGGTGGCCCACCTAAGATCAGGAGTTCGAGACCAGCCTGGCCAACGTGGTGAAACCCCTTCTCTACTAAAAATACAAAAATTAGCCAGGCATGGTGGCAGGTGCCTGTAATCCCAGGTACTCAGGAGGCCGAGGTAGAAGAATCGCTTGAACCTGGGAGGCAGAGGTTGTTGTGAGCGGAGATCACGCCACTGCACTCCCGCCTGGGCAACAGAGCAAGACGATCCAGGTACTCAGGAGGCCGAGGCACAAGAATCGCTTGAACCCAGGAGGCAGAAGTTGCAGTGAGCGGAGATCGCGCCAGGGCACTCCAGCCTGCGTAACAGAGCAAGACTGTCGACAGAGAGAGAGAGAGAGAGAGAGATTGAGAGAGAGAGAAGGGTGGAAGGTGGGAAGAGGGAGAGGATCAGGAAAAATAACTAACGGATACTAGGCTTAATATGATGAAATAATCTGAATAACAAACCCCATGATACACATTTACCTATGTAACAAACCTGCACATGTACCCCTGAACTTAAAAATAAAAGTTTAAAAAGAAGCCAGATGCAAATGAAAGCATACCATACTCCATTACATGAAGTCCTAGAATAGACAAAATCAAATCCTGACGTTTGAAATGGGGTGGTTCCTGGGGCAGAGTGTTGAGGAGATCACTACAAAATAGCTTGAGGGACCATTTGTGGTAATCGTGGAGACCTGATAAAATAAGTAACCAAGAAGGAGGACGGGCCCGGGTTGAAAAGAACAATTGCTCTAAGAGACAGCGAATCACAGACAACCCGCTACAACAACATCCAACATCCTGTTCCCAAATACGTTGCTCCACACATAGTCCCAGCAGCACCTCCTTCTGCACACAGCTCCTCAGCACCACCTCCAGCCCCTGCCTCTGCCTCTTAGCAGACAGCCCCTTCTCTGCTGTGCTGATTGTTGCACCCTTCAATATGTCTTTGTACTTTCTGTAATAAATCTACTTTTCTTTCTTTCTTTTTTTTTTGAGGCGGAGTCTCGCTCTGTCCCCCAGGCTGGAGTGCAGTGGCGCGATCTCAGCTCACTGCAAGCTCCACCTCCCGGGTTCCAGCCATTCTCCTGCCTCAGCCTCCCGAGTAGCTGGGACTACAGGCGCCCGCCACCACGCCCGGCTAGTTTTTTGTATTTTTAGTAGAGACGGGGTTTCACCGTGTTAGCCAGGATGTTCTCCATCTCCTGACCTAGTGATCCGCCCGTCTCAGCCTCCCAAAGTGCTGGGATTACAGGCGTAAGCCACTGCGCCCGGTCAAATCTACCTTTCTTTACCCACAACTGTCTCAGTAAGTTCTTTTACCCCCTGCAACGCCGGCCCCAGCCAGCCTTGTACTGTCTCCCCTACTCTTCCCGTTTCTTCTCTTCCAGCTGCAATCTCTCAGCGGACAGCGTCCAAGAGGACAGGGGCTACTCCCCAGCGGGCCAGAATGTCCTAGTGGAAAGACATCTGACTGCCACCGCCTGATTGGGTGAGAGTTTAGAGTTTTCCTTTCAGTCCTCCAGTGGACCATCTCTAGTATCCCTCTGGCAACTGATGGCAATGGGCCAGGGCCACTCCCTGGTGTAGCCTGATGGCCATGGGGTGAACAGGTTTGGCTGCCTTCGCCGGAAAGGAGGAAGGTTCTCTCCTCCCCATTCTGGTCAAAAGTCTCCAATCCCCACATGTGATGCATCTGGAGGCGGTGGCTCAAACAGGACAAATCCATACATGTTTTGGGGAACTCAGACCCCATCTTTCTCACTCTAAATTCTCCTATGAAGAGAGCCAGCCACCATGCTCTGGATGTCTTAAGTCAGGTGATCCCAAACAGCAGTGGGACAGTGAGTCTTCCCGCAACCTTTTATCCTCGTACCTGGATTGGTCACTCAACATAATTCATACCTGAACTGACCTGGGCTTGCTCACCCAGTGTCCATTCAGTGTAAGGTTCTAGAACAGAGAGATCCTTTCTAATAGGTGGGATGCCCCTTTGGAAAGTGCATCTTGGAGTCCGTCGGTGGATGTGAGTGGATCCCTTTTCCCTTGACCGGATGGCCTGAGACAAATTGGAGTTCATGTCCACAGCAGCAGTTCTTTCCCAGTCCCAGCATGGGGCAAAACCCTTCCATTCCCTTAGACTTGCTGCAGGGTTGCATTTTAAAGCAACAAGGAGGAAGGGGCCCCGCGTGGGGGAGGACAACTGTTCTGAGAGACAGCTAATCACAGACAACCCACTAGCACAAATCCTATTAAAATTCTAAAACGTAATTGTGATGGTTAATACTGAGTGTCAACTTGATTGGATTGAAGGATGCAAAGTATTGTTCCTGGGTGTGTATGTGAGGGTGTTGCCAGAGGAGATTAACATTTGAGTCAGTGAGTGGTCTGTGAGAGGCAGACCCACCCTCAATCTGGGTGGGCACCATCTAATCAGCTGCCAGCATGGCTAGAATAAAGCAGGCCAAAGTTGAAAGAGCAGACTTGCTGAGTTTTCCAGACTTCATCTTTCTCCCACACTGGATGCTCCCGGCCCTTGAATATCGGAATCCAAGCTCTTCAGCTTTTGGACTCTTGGACCTATACCAGTGATTTGCCAGGGGCTCTCAGGCCTTTAGCCACAGACTGAAGACTGCACTGTCAGATTCTCTACTTTTGAGGTTTTGGGACTCGGACTGGCTTCCTTGCTCCTCAGCTTGCAGATGGTCTATTGTGAGACTTCACTTTGTGATCATGTGAGTCAATACTCCTTAATAAACTCCCCCTCATATGTACATCTAGCCTATTAGTTCTGTCCCTCTAGAGAACCCTGACTAACACAATTACAGTAATGAAAACTTCAAGGTCCAAAAAGAGCCAAGATATTCCTAAAGAAGAATAATAGTGGAGAAAGGGGGGTTGATACTAAGAATTGTATTACAAAATCCTACTAGTAACATAATGTGGAATTTGTGCAAGGATAAATAAGAAGGAGTGGAAAGTGCTCAGAAGCATAGCCATGCATTTTTGGAAACCTGATCTAAGATAGAGTGCTTGCAAATCAGTGGGAAAATGAAGACTTTTTCAATACATTGTTCTGGGACAATTGGTTATTCATGTGGAAAATAAACAGAATGAAATGAAGTCCCTACCTCGAACCATACACAAAAGCAAACTCCAGGTACATTAAAGATACATATGTGAAAACATTTCTGTAAAAGTTTTCAGAATAGAGTATGCAAGATTCTCTTTTGATTTTAAGATGAGAAGGGATTTTTTTATACAGGAGGAAAATGAACAAAACATAATACACAATATGAAGTAATTTCTGTACAACGAAGTTCAGCATACACAAAGTAGGAAAGAAATGACAAGCTGGGCCAGGTGCAGTGGCTCATACCTGTAATCCTAGCACTTTGGGTGGCTGAGATGGGTGGATCACTTGAGTCCACGGGTTCAAGACCAGCCTGGGCAACATGGTCAAACCCCATCTCTACAAAAAATATAAAAATTTGGCAGGCGTGGTGACGCATGCATGTGGTCCCAGCTACTCAGGAGGCTGAAGTGGAAGGATCACCACCTAAGCCCAAAAGATGGAGGTTGCAGTGAGCCAAGATCACGCCACTGTTCTCCAGCCTGGGTGACAGAGTGAGATCCCGTCAAAAAGGAAGAACAAGAAGAAGAAATGACAAACCAAAAGAAGACATTTACAATCTATGTAACCAAAAAAGAATAAGTATTCAACACGTTGAAGGAATTCCTTTGAATTGATAAGAAAAAATGGCCGGGCATGGTGGCTCATGCCTGTAATCCCAGCAATTTGGGAGGCTGAGGCAGGCGGATCATGAGATCAGGAGTTCAAGACCAGCCTGGCCAACATAGTGAAACCCCATCTCTACTAAAAATACAAAATAAATTAGCCAGGCATGGTGGCAGGCCCCTGTAGTCTTAGCTACTTGGGAGGCCGAGGCAGGAGAATTGCCTGAACCCAGGAGGCAGAGGTTGCAGTGAGCCGAGATCGTGCCATAGCACTCCAGCCTGGGAGACACTGCGAGACTCTGTCTCAAAAAAAAAAAAAAAAAAAAAAAAAAAAAGGCAAAAAATGAATAGCCAATTCACAGAAAGCAAAATGTCTATCAAGGATATGGAAAGTTTCCAAAACTCATTAGTAACCATAAAAGTGCTAATTATAAAGTTAAATAAGCTATATAGACCTCTTAGCACAGCCAGCAGCGCATCAGTCTCATAAAATTGAGACACTGTTTTATTATTTTTTTAATTTGCCAATGTTTAAGTTTGACAAGATTTTCAAAATCTTTTTGGTTCAAAATGCTTCATAGGTAGACATTACCAAGTGTTGACAAAAATGTGAGGCAATACGAACTCTTACAAACAGCTTATACAAGTGTAAATTAGTACAACCATTTCAGAGAAATATCTGAATATAGAACTTCACATCCATTTATACACAACATATAAACAAGGAACATACTCAAGAGCATTCACTGAAACAGTGTTGGTAAGAGAAACACATATGAATGAGTCTTCCCTGAAGGAAAGTGAAGCATAGGGACAAGGGTGACACTAATAGGGTCACTCAGATAATAACTGGTGGAACCATAAGTCAAACCCAGAAGTCTGACCCTAGAGTCTCCATCCTTAAACATGCCACTGACCTGTAGTACATTAATAAAATACTCACTAGCCATTAAAAAGAATTATCCAGCTTTGTGTTTACTAATATGAAATGAGCTCCAATGTATACCATTACATAATCAATGCTAATGAATGCAAATAATCTAACAGAATCTACAGATAACACATTACAACTAATAAGTAAATATAGAAAATTTGCTGGTGACAAGGTCAATATATGAAAATTGTTTTCATTTCTATACACCAGCAACAATTACAAAATGAAATTTTAAAAAGATACCAGTTATAAGCACTCAAAAAGTCAAAAACATGGAAGTAAACTTAAAAATATATAATTATTCAAAGAAATTATCAAATATTCCAGGCCTGGTGGCTCATACCTGTAATCCCAGCTACTTGGGAGGCTCAGGCAGGAGGACTGCTGGAGGCCAGAAGTTCAAGCCAGCCTGGGCAACATAGCATGATCCTATCTCTAATAAAAATAAGAAGAAAAAGAAAAAGAAATCCCAGCTACTCGGGAGGCTGAGGTAGGAGGATGGCTTGAGCCCAGGAGTTCAAGGCTATAGTAAGCTATGATCATACCACTGAACTCCAGCCAGGGCAACAGAGCAAGACCCTGTTTCTAAAACAAAGGCAGAAAGAAAGAAAAGAAATTTACAAATCCTAAATCCTACATAAATGTGTATGTAAATACGTAGATATATCCCATAAAATAAAAGATTAACAATTCAAATACAGTAAAATTTTAAAATTCTATTTATCAGAAGACATCACTGAGAATATCAAACCATGTAACAAGAAAAGACACTTGCAATACACATAAACAGCAAATTATTTGTATCTAGAATAAATAATGCCTTCAAATCCGTAAGAAATGACACAGAATTCAATCACAAAACGGGCAAAAAGAATATCCCTTCACAGAAAGAGATACAAATAACTACTAATGTGAAAGGTACTCACCCTCATTATTAATCTGGCAAATTTGAAACAAAATCTCAGTGAGACACTATTAACCATGCATTATAATGCCTAAAATTATGAAAGACAACTAAGTTTGAGTGAGCATGTGAAGTAATAAGAGGAACTCTCATCCAGGGCTCATGGGTATGCAAATTGCAAATTGGTACAACCACCTTGCAAAAACAGTACTTACTGAAGTTGATGTATAACCCAGCTATTCCACTCCTAGCATATACTGAACAGCACTGCATGGACGTATGCACCTAAAGACACTTTCAAAACATTCATAGCAGCTTAATGTATGATAGCCTCAAACTGAAAACAGAATTCATCCACATGGAAGTGAGCAAATTACTAAGGGTACCCTGACATTAATGAAATACCATAGAGCAATAAAATTCACTATAGCTACACTCAGAAACATAATCTCACGAACAGAATTTTGAACCAAAACAGCCAGACACAAAAGAATACTATTCCAGTTATATAAACGTCAGAAATAGGCACACACACAAAAATGATGTACGGTATTAAAACTCAGGAACGAGGAGAGAGAAGTGACTTATTGCAAGAGGCACCAGGAGCAGTAGTTTGGGGATTTGGCGATGTTCTATTTCTTGACCTGGGATGTGATTATATTGGTGTCAGCTTTGATAGTTCTTTGGGTTGTACATTTATATTTTGTATACTTTTATATATGTTTATCATTTTTCAATAAAAAATTTTAAGAAAACAATATTCAAGACAGAATGTGTATTTTTCATATTGTCTGCCTGCATGTGCGTAGTTTATCTTCTTTTTTTTTTGAGATGGAGTCTCGCTCTGTCGCCCAGGCTGGAGTGCAGTGGTGCGATCTCAGCTCACTGCAAGCTCCGCCTCCCGGGTTCCCGCCATTCTCCTGCCTCAGCCTCCCGAGTAGCTGGGACTACAGGCGCCGCCACCACGCCCGGATAATTTTTTTGTATTTTTTAGTAGAGACGGAGTTTCACCGTGTTAGCCAGGATGGTCTCGATCTCCTGACCTCGTGATGCGCCCGCCTCGGCCTCCCAAAGTGCTGGGATTACAGACGTGAGCCACCGTGGCCGGCCGCACAGTTTATCTAGATGTACAATCAAACGTTGTTTACTGATGATTATACATCCTGAGAAATGAGTCATTAGCCATTTTCCTCACCGGGTGAATATCACAGGGCGTACTCACACACCTAGGCTGTGTGGTAGAGCCTATTGCTCCCAGGCTACAAACCTGCACAGCCTGTTACTGTAATGAATACTATCAGCAACTGGAACAAAATGGTAAGTGTTTGCCTATCTAAACATGACTCACCAGAGAAAAGGTACAGTAAAAAAACAGCACAAAAAACAGAGATATCACAGCTGTATAGGGCACTGGCCACGAATGAAGCTTGCAGAACTGAAAGTTGCTCTGGGTGAGTCAGTGAAAGTGGTGAGTGGCTGTGAAAACCTAGGACATTACTGTATACTACTGCACAATTTATAAACACTGTACACTCAGGCTACAGTTAATTTATAAAGCAAACATTTATTTCTTCAATAAAAAAGGAAACTTATCTTACTGTAACTTTTTTACTTTATACACTTTTGAATGTTTTACCTTTTTGACTCCTGTAATAACAAAGCTTATAACAAACACACTGTACCACTATACAAAATGTTTTCTTTCTTTATTCTTTATATTCTTATTCTATAAGCTTTTTCTACTTTTAAATGTTTTGTTTTAATTTTTCACTTTTTAAATGTCTTTGTTAAAACCAAAGACACAAACACACAAATTATCCTATGCCTACACAGGGTCAGGACCATCAATTTCACTGTCTTTACTTCCACATCTTGTCCCACTCGAAGGTCTTCAGGGGCAACAAGAAGCATGGAACTGTCATCTCCTATGATACCAATGCCTTCTTCTGGAACACCTCCTTGTCTTTGTTTTATGTTGCTATAAAGAAAAACCTGAGGCTGGGTCATTTATAAAAAGAGGTTTATTTGGTTCGTAGTTCTGCAGGCTGTGCAAGAGGCATGGCATCGGCATCAGCCTGCTTCCACTCATAGTGGAAGGCGAAAGGGAGCTTGTGTGTGCAGAGATCACATGGTGAGAGAGGAAGCGAGAGGAGGTGGCATCAGTCTCTTTCTAACAACCAGCTCTCATGGGAACTAATAGGCTGAGAACTCAGTGACTCTCTACCCCATGACCTGTCCCCATGACCGGAACTCAAACATTTCCCATTAGGTCCCATCTCCAACGCTGGGAATAAATTTTCAAGGTGAGATTGGGAGAGAACAAACATTAAAACAATTGCACTCCTGAAGGATCTGCCTGAGGCTATTTTATAGTTCAGTTGTTTAATACTCAGAAGGAGTGCACTTTAAAATAACCATAAAAAGTATAGTGTAGTAAATACATAAACCAGTATCATTAGCAAGTATTATGTACTGTACACAATGTGTATACTATACTTTTTATGCAGTTGGCAGCAGTAGGCTTGTTTACACAAGCATCACCACAAATACATGCGTGATGAATGCATTGTGCTAAGACATTAGGATAGCTAGGACGTCACTAGGCAATCGGGATTTCTCAACTCCATTATAATCTGATTGGACCACACTCATATACGTGGTATGTCAATGTTATATGGTGCATGGATGTATTACATAACTAATAGTAGTGACATTTTAGAATAATAAAGACAAGGGACGGGTCTGGGAGGATGTAGTGGACATTGGATGTTTTTGGCTGTCCAATGCGTTTGAAAATTATCCCTACATTTAGGTAATTTCTCACTTTGTGTTTCAAGCTAGAAAGCTCGTCTGTCCAGATTTAATGGTGGTATTATGTTAGTTTCCAGTTCAGACTCTCCAATCACCTTGGAGAATCTTTTAGGTATCTTAGATACCTAAATCTTTTAGATCTTAGATACCTAAAATTCATCCTTTTCTCTGTTAAGAACCAGAGTGGTGTCTGTTTTGTGTTGGGGAAAATAGGATTAAAAACAAAATCTCCTGCCAACCCAGAAAAACTTGCTATATAGGTAGAAGAGAAAGAAGACAATTTTATCGTCCAATGAGCATTAAACCAGAATGTGATGTGCATTCCACAAAATCTGCTAAGGGATTACGAAAAGAGAAGGAAACCTCACCCCTTTATACAGTCACGTCCTCAAATAAGAGGACGTGACAGCACCATTTGTCACACGTAATTCATCCTAAATTCACTCGAGAGTTGGGATGATCATTTGTGTTACCTAATTGGATTTATCCAATAGAGAAATAAACTTCTTGTCTTTATGACAAGTAGTAGTTTTGCAACTTGGAGTGAGATGTTCCCCGGAGTTAGGCTCCTACCCTCCCACAGAAACTGGGGGGTGGGGCGCTTTTTTGCCTAATAATTACACTTAAAAGAGGTGATTCCCTGGTCCTTGGGAAAGACATTTCTGCGTTGTAAAGCTGGTCAGAAGCTTATTTAGCTTTAAAAAAAATTCCCATACATTTCAGAGACCAAGAAATAACATAATTACAAGTTTCCTAAAGTAAATGCTGTAAGAAAAGGCAAGGGAGAAATTCTCTCGCTTTTAAGAGGGAAATTAAGTTTCTGACTTTAGTATTTATATGTCCTTACATTAGCAACTTAAAAACCTGGTGAATTAAGAGATAAACTATATTTAATAATATAACCTCTCACACATTTTGAATTTTTTTACTATGTCCATATATTATTTACCATGTATCTACATATATTTCTATTTGTACATTTGTGTATGCACATATATATAAGTATATGTGTGTATTTGTTTAAAAGAAAACTAAACTAGAAACGCTAATTCAGTTCAGAGATATGGAGGGTTAAAAAAACTCAGTTTAATTATGTCCAGTGCACTATCTATTAGTACTGAAACTATTTTCTCCATTCAAATGGCAATATTGAATCACGCTAAATTCCTAGTAGCAATTCAGAGGTAAATTAATACTTGTTAATTCCACAAAGCTCTGTAATGAACCACAGGGTTGAAGGGTGGCGGTGGGGGTGGGGGGCAGGGATTTGGATTTGTGGCTGCAGTAGCACCTCCAATTTTGTCATCACTGTATTTAAACCGCGTTTTAATATTTTGAAACTCAGCATCTCCATTTAAAAAATACAGTAAGTCTCATTGCCAGCCTCATCAGGGTCTTACCTGGTTGATTAAACCTTACTGAAAGGTCTAGTGGGGGATTTCCAAGCTACTTGGTTGTCTAATAAGCTTGTATTAAGTGATTCACCTCACAGTACAAGCAATTCAGAGACGTAAGGGACCTAGTTAGGGCATAGTGTTAAAATTGTCTGCTGAGTTTCTTAATTTAAAAAAAAGAATCTACAATGTCAAGATATTAATAATTCTTTTAAAATATCACCCTTATTTCACTTCAAAAAACTAATAATCCATACATGAATTTGAATATTTTTATGGCTATGTATTTTATTAATAATTATTTTCAAACAAATATAAAATAGCATGTGAAATATAGTTCGTAATCGGGGGTAACCAAAATCCTGATAAAAATGAGAGTGAAGCAAGTGAGACATAAACAAATTTTTTTTTTCTTGCCTTCACCTATGATGGCATTTAAACAACACAAAAAAAAAAAAGTTTTCATGGAAAACACCCTACCTCATGGTCATCCATTATGCCAAATTAAATATATTTAAATTTGCGTTTCCTGTTTCTCATGTGAAATATTCCAATATGCCCCAGTCTCCAGGCTCATCTAAATCCTAACACCTTTAAAAAGTCAGATAAAATTCCACTCTTTTTTTTTTTTTTTTTTTTGAGATGGAGTCTCACTCTGTCACCCAGGCTGGAGTGCACTGGCTCCATCTCAGCTCACTGCAACCTCCGCCTCCCGAGTTCAAGCAATTCTCCACCTCAGCCTCCCGAGTAGCTGGGATTACAGGCACCCGCCAAGACACCCAGCTAATTTTTGCATTTTTAGTAGAGATGGGGTTTCACCATCTTGGCTAGGCTGGTCTTGAACTCCTGACCTCATGATCCATCCGCCTCGGCCTCCCAAAGTGCTGGGATTACAGGTGTGAGCTACCGTGCCCGGCCCAAATTCCACCTCTTCTAAGTAAATATCTATACTTGGTCCAACTCATAGAACTTGTTCTCCAAAATGATACACAACCATTAGTCTAAACATCACAATTTAGAAATCATTGCCCATGGTCTGACACTGTTCTATAACTGTTTTATTTTCCAAAATAGATTTTAAATTCCTGGAAGCCTTTTCTCAATCATCTCTTCACTGGTCAACTATTCCAAATTGGTGGGATCCTTTAAACGCCGTGATGATATTCTTATTAAGCCTCTTACGTCCTCTGCATTCCTCTCATGTTGGACTCTAATACCTGCCTCAGGAACGCTGGTCCCTATTCTATTTATTGTAATTTCATGCTTGTTTTTAGAGTTGGACCAAACATTAGGGTTAAATTCAGCTTTTGAATTTCATCTTATTTTCACTTCCATAGGTAGCAATTTATTCACATTCGTTTCTCATTTGGAGTTTTTTGTTGTTTGCTTATTTTCCTATTGCAGTTTGTTCTTCTTTCCCAAGAATATTTATTCTTAGTGAACCTCAGATAGTTACTTTATTACTGTGGTTCCAGTTTCCAAGGGTCATTTTATAATCAATTTTATTGCTAAAATTCACCTCTTACAAAACGTCACAGGGAAGAAGAGTTTGAATTGGTAAAACAGATAGAAGACAAAGTACCAGGATCAGATGAAATGCATTTAAGAAATCTGAAGAAATTCAAGGGAAAAATAGAAAAAGTATTAGCAAAAATGCATAACCTGCCATTGTGAGGGGTGACTGTGGCAAGGCACTTGAAATTGCCAAGAGAATTACCAGTCACATCTCAGCCCTGCCTCCTGTGGTTGTCAGAATAAGGGTCCAGGATGGCTAGACTGCTGCACCCTTTCAGCAATCAGTAGAATCTGTTCAAGCAGCGTATCTATATCCTAGGCCAGAATCTGACTATAGTCTTGATTCTGTAAGTCTGTCCCTGAATCCAATCTCTCCCTCCACCCCTTGCTCCAAGCTTCAACAGAGAATCAGGTTTCCATCCCTCACTCTCTATGAAGGTCTTTCATGAATCATCTCTTAGAAATTGATGCTTCAAAAAGGGAGGTGGACTGTCTTTCAATTATCATCAGGCAATCAAATTTCACCCCTAAGACCACCACTATCACCACAATCACCACCATACTACCTGTTATTTGAAAGGTTTAGGTAGCTGTAGAGGAGAGTTGTGAATTGTGAGAATTCTTGATGTCACCTCCCCATAATGTCCCTCCTACATCAATTTTACAAAACTAAAGATAGCTGATTCATGTCTTTAGCACAAACACCGATCAAATCTGTAGCAGTTCATGTAGGGTTTAGCAAATTCACTTATTTTAATTATTCTTGCCTCTCTTTTCCTGTTTTTGTTTTGTCTTTTTGTTGTTGCTTTTGTTTTGATTGTTCTTTTGTTTTCATTTCTCCATTGTATATGCCCTATGAATTTGTTAAACCTCTGCATCACTTACGCAATATTGCTTTTGTTTAATGTGATAACGTTATTTTGACCAAAATAACAGCAAACTGTGGGTCAGAATTCTACTTACCAAATATAAATAGATTTCTATTCACCAAATGTCAGATGCAGTGTTAGTCATCAGAGATGCAGGGGTAATCAAGAATCATCCCATCAACAAAGGACTTCATAGCTGAGTACCGCAGTTTGATCCACAGACAAGCCATTTTTACCACAGTGCAATGAGAAACCCACACCCTGGGTGACAGTGCAGAAAGATTTGTCAAAACAAATTGAGAGAAACTTCCTGGAAAAGGTGAGAGCTCAATAGAGTTTTACAACATTGATAGGTGAATAGGGGACATTAGCTATTTCAGCAAGAGAAAAAAGAGTAGATAAAAGTCAAAGGTAAGAAAAAGCTGTAAGAATGTTTCTTACTATTGATTAACACACTGCAAACTTTTGATGCTTCTCCCTGAATTGCTTTTATCTACCACTCAATTTCAGTATAAGACTAGTAACTCCCCCCCAAAAAGAAAGAAAAAGTTAAAAAGGAAATTGTCCTCCTGTTGACATAGTAAGTCACAAGTAAATACAGTTATTATCCGTTACAAGATAGATAACGAAGTAGGTAGAAAACTTATAAATAAATGTCAACTCTGGAAATATTCTGCCTTTACACACAATTAAATAGTCACAAAACACATACAAAATTATTTAAAAGGTTCATAGTTCATTTTTCTAAAAACTACTACCTCACTGAATCTCTTGTCCTACAAAGATAGCTAAGGATACATGTCTTGTTATTTCTCCTTGGAAGAGACATCTTGCTCAAATTTGATTTGTATATGAATGAAACATTCAACATGCTAATTTTCTGGTTAATATTCCCCTTTGGCACGTACCAGCGAAGGATAATTGGCAGTAATGTGATTTAAACTTACTTGAATTTGTAGCTGTTAATTGAACCTTCACTTTTAGTAACTCTGCATCACAGCATAGAAATAAATTTATTCACATAAGATGTTCCCAAATCTCCTTCTGAAGAGATAACCATCAGACTGGGAAAGTTTCAGTATCCTCCCTCCCATCTGGAATCAAGGGGATCAACTCTAAATAACTTCTAGTATTATCTTCTAATCTCACGAGTTGATGATTATGGAATGGGCTACTTACCTATTTATCTCTCAAGAAAAGGAGAGCACAGTACAAGGCAAGAAGGAGTCATTAATCCAAGGAACGGACTTTGAAATAATTTCAGTGAATGATGAACATAGTCAAGAGGTGATTTTAAATTGTAATGATGGAGAAAGCAATCAGCTGATGCAGATTTTAGAAGTTGTACCAGGAACAATAATGAGAAAAGAGGATACTTAATCACATTCACAAAAGAATTATAGGAATACATAATTAAAGCAATGATAATGAGTAATAAAACTCTCGGTGAGATATCTTTCAAATATCACTAGAAGTAGAGTACGAAGCAAAAAAGTCTTCTGTGTCAGTGATGTAGATTTTGAATGAAAGTTCCAGAAGACAATTGGTAAAGTGAGAAAATCCTAGAGCTAAATGTAAATGGACATTGGGTATGTGATAGAAGGGTTTAACAAATTCTTAGGGTGTATACTGTGCAAAGACACACAGCAAAAAAAAAAAAAAAAAAAAAAAAAAAGACGAGACAATTTAACATTTTAACATATTCTAAGAATAGAGGAATAAAAACTAAGATTTTATACATAAAGACAATGAAAAATTGCAAAAAGAAAAGCAAATGTTCTTGGAAAATGCAAATGTTAGCACGGTGAAACAACAGAAAAGATTTCAAGGATTAGAGAAAAAAGAATAGGTAGATTTGTAAATAGAAGCATTATTAGATGCATAAGCAGAATCATGACAATGAATGAAATACACTGCAGGAAATCATCTTGGCCAAATGATAAGTTCTCTGAAACTAAAACTCAAATTTATATTACACAAAAGGAAAGTGAGGACAAATTAAAAATAAGGTTTATAAGCATCTAGAGACCACATATAATGTACACAATAATTAGCAAAATGCTAAGGAAATAAAATTATAGACAAAATGATAGGTAGGAAGATAAACAGCTGATTTTTACACATATAAGCATATGTATAATTAATTATGTATATATCAGTAAGAAAATATGTGTATATCAGTAAGAAAATTTACTTCATCATCCCTGATGGCCTCTATATATGTATGTGTGTGTATTTTGAATCCTCCTTTGAATCAGTGTTAATGTCTTATTGGTTCTCTCATAAATCAATAAGTCAAATATTCAGCATGTATTCTTTTTATATTTTTGTGAGAGTCATACTCATACTTTTAAAATATTTCAGTTTCTCTTTTGAACATCTATAATATATATAAGTATATGGTATAAGGAGCAACATACAAGAAAAATAAAATGTCATGTCTATATGTAGGTATGTACATATGTATGTACATAGAGAATATAATATTTTACATACATATATACACATGACATATTTAAATAAGAATTAATTAAATAGTTACATAGCACTATTCATTAAACAATAGTTTAAACATAGTACTCGCCAGATGCTCTATACATGAACTCATTTAATTCTTGCAATTACCCTACAAAGTAGATGTGAGGTACACACCACTAGGACTACATTTTACAAATGGGGAAACAGAAAAACAATGAGCAAAGGTGATTACACGAACATAGTGGCAAAGCTAAGATTCTGAACCCATGACATTTGACTCCAGTGGTGTCACTCTTAATCTTATCCACAATTCTTTCCCACTTTTCGTTGTATAAAAATAGTTGTGCCTAGGCATACAACATTCCCTTTAAAGGAAATTAATAAATATTTTTAAATAAATAAATGAAAGAGGAAATCTAGAATGTTAACTCTTAAATTGTATTTTCTTTCCTCTTCCCAAAGGGAATTAAGTGTGATCGCAGGCTTCACATAAATTTGAACACCAACAGCAAAGCAATTGCAAACAGCAGCTTAACAGGTGAGAGATGACTTAGTCAAACTACATGCTTACAGGTAATCTAGACTTGATGAAATTTACCCCAGAGCACTCAGAAACTACTGATTCAATCTCAGTGCCATTACCTCTTATATTTAAAGACTCGCTGAGGAATCGTAAGATCTTAGAAGTCTGAGCAAATACAAACATATTTACAAAAATAAATGAATAACATCTTTATTAGGAATTACAGACTAGCAGACCCAAGGAAGGATCTGGAAGAATTCTGCAGCAACAAATAAAGGGATCAGTGCCCAAGGCTTAATCAATTATGGGGTGATGAGTAGGAATATAGATTCATCAAAATAGATAATTTGCTAAATTCCTCCTTCCTTGAAGCAAAAACAGACTTTGTAAATATTTTGGCGACTGTTGAGGGGATAGGTGGGGTAAATATGGATGAAATGTTTAATCCTATTTCCAACATTTCCTCACAAATCAGTTTCCAGGGCAAATGTGTGTTTTTTTTGTTTTGTTTTTGTTTTTGGTTTTTTTTTTTTTTTGAGACGGAGTCTTGCTGTGTGGCCCAGGCTGGAGTGCAGTGGCACGATCTCGGCTCACTGCAAGCTCCACCTCCCAAGTTCATGCCATTCTCCCGCCTCAGCCTCCGAGTAGCTGGGACTACAGGCGCCGCCACCACGCCCGGCTAGTTTTTTGTATTTTTAGTAGAGACGGGGTTTCACCATATTAGCCAGGATGGTCTCGATCTCCTGACCTCGTGATCCACCCGCCTCGGCCTCCCATTTCACCTTCTTATGCATGCTTGTATGACGAACATAACTGACCCTGGATTTGAGCAACCTCGAAGTATCAGAACCATGCCAGTATACATTGTATTACAGTTGTGTCCGTACTCAAATTTATGAGGAAAGTAACTTCTTAGATACAGAAACAGAAAATTGAAAAAATAAGCTCCAGTTCTATCTTTTCCAGTGCCACCTTAGCTCAGTCAATCTGGGCTTCTCTATCTCTAACTAAACAATGGATGTCTTTCCTCACCATTTTCAGTGAAATTGTTTTGTTGCTAATCAAAACCATCCTCTTTTTTTTTTTTTTTTTTTTTCCAGTTTCCTTCCCAGTTCCTTTTGCCTAGAGGCTTCAGTTTCACTTACTTATTTTCTTTTTAATAATGCGACATGTCTTGTTAAACAACGTGGCACATTTGCACATCAACTAAAACTTCCCACTCAGTTCTGAGGAGAAGGTGTGCTGGGATGGTCCCCTTCTAAAGCTGGTCTAGGACAGAACGGTCAGGGAACATAACAATGGTACTGTTAATATCAGTGTGCCTGGAGTAAACGATTAAAAGTCAGCCAACGAAGACTTCAGGAAACTGAAATCAGAGGTTGGTTTTTCCTTCATCTCTAGGAATTCTGTTATATCCCATCTTTTGTGATGTATTGAAAGTTTTTTTAAATGTATGTTTCCTGCTCTCATTATCCATGAAACATGATATTTTTATTAACTTACTGATTTATGTCCTGTTGAGGACATTTCCAAAGTGTCTGCTTATTGCTGCTTATCATCTTCAAATCCTGTTATTTATACTTTCTTGGACTTGACTTTGGGAAGGGAAGCAGCTGCTACAAATGAATAAAGTTAGCCTTAATGTCTCATTTATGATCCAAGATTATTTACCTGTCAGACCCATCTATGTAAATCAGGTGATAGCTATCAAAGTTATCCAACAATGCAAGCAAAATGTCATTTGCGCTACTCACTAAGATTAAAGACTTCAAAAAGTCCTTTCTGAGATAAACACAGCTGATGGCTATGTGATTATTTGGTTCTCCCAAGGCACAGGAAGAAATTAGGGTGGAGAGGTTAGGTAAAATACATTGACAAATGCAAAAAGCGACATCTGATGAGTGAGAATACAGACAGGAAAAAATTTAAAATATATATATATATATATAAAGGTCATATGCACATACATTAACTAAAAGGTAGAATACCCAAAGCTATTTAGTATTTATTAATAACTTGCTCTCTAGATGTTCTACAAGTTATTAAAGACAACTTGAAATAAAAGATCAAGGCATACAGTAGGCATCTCACAAATCTACCATAAACCAGGCCGTGCAGAAACATTATTAAAATAGGCAGAAGTAGAAGAAAGCAAACACACTAATGATATAGTCAGTTACTGTGAATGGATATTAATATTACCTTCAGATGTTTTCAAAACCTGAATAAGAAAAACAATGTGAGAAATACAAACCTCAAAATTTTTAAAAAGAAATAATAGTCAACATTTACAACATTTTCTTATTATCATAAATTGTTTTCATATATTAATTTAGTCAAACCTCAATAAGTGGTTATGATTACAGTCCTGTTTTCTTTTTTAATTTTATTTTTTAGAGACCAGTTCTCGCTATGTTGCCCAAGCTGGTCTTCAGCTCCTGGGCTTAAGGGATTCTTCCACCTCAGCCTCCCGAGTAGCTGGGATTACAGAGGCACTAGACAATGTACCCAGTTTAGCCCCATTTAAAAGAGAAGAAAACTGAACCACAGATATCTTAAACAAATTGCCTGACGTCACTCAGAGGGTAACTGATGGAAACACAGTTCAAACCTGGATAGGCAGCGTTGTGAGTTCATAATAATATGAATTCCTTAAGAAGGACAAAGCTTTTCTAAAAGAAGTTTATTAACTGAGTTCTTATATAAAGAACATGCAGAAATATGATGATCACATTTTTAAAATAGGGGTGCCTTTAAAATGTGTACCAGGATTTTTTGTTTGTTTGTTTGTTTGTTTTTTAATGGCCTAAGAACCCAACAATAAAGCCTAACTCCGTGAGGCAATTTCGGTAGCAGGTAAGCTGATTTGTTCAGTCATCTATCTGACATTTGGCAAGTCATTGATAGGGAACACAAAATGAACAGGATCCCTGATCTCACGAAGCCTGTGGGCCCTTACGGATCAAAACGAAGCAAATGAAAGGACACTGGAGTGTAAAAGATGCAAGAATAAATGCAGATGTGTTACACATGCAATGAAAGAGGAGAGGTAAATTTACTCGGGGGTGGGTCGAGACAGGTTTTACTGAAAAGTGATGTATAGCATGCATAATAAAAGGTGAATTGGAATGCAAACAAAATTTAAAAGCAGGAAAAGAGGATCTAAGGAAGTGTATTTAAGGGGATATAAAGTCTTTAAGAACTAGAAAACTATGTGTTTAGAGGCCTAAAGTTAGTGAAGTTTGGGTACCTAATTTTCTTCTATTTTAATTCTATTTCAGTAGAAAATTACACTTTCATCAAAGCCATATATGATTGCGAAAAGTACACGTTCTTCAACCATTCTCTAAACCTACTCCTTCAGAGTCCCCTGCAGTGGAGCCTACAGAACCGCCTCATTAACACCCTTTATGGGTGGCTTTATGTGCAGGGACATTTGAGCATGATAGAGATCATTTTAGTTGAGAATGTTTTTGAGGTTTTACCAGACTCTCACTTCAATCAAAGATCATCTCTTCTGTGGAATGCTGTATTAGATGTATGGTAACATTGCCTCAACATTGCACCTAGAGAATTCAGTTAACACCAAAATATGCATGCATGTTATTGAACAAATTGGCCTGTTAAGTGCAATTCTAAATAATTATTATTTGCAATTACAAATCGGAGAACATCTGTAAAAACAAAACCAATCATTTTAACATTGTATAGTTAATGGTATGCTGTTCTTTATGATAGTTATTAGATAGTATGGTCAGTTGAGTCTAAAGTTGTCTCCTCTGTTCTGAGAACAAAGTCTCATCATTGGAGACATGTACTATCACGACATGCATGTGGTTGTTCCTATGTTTTACTTGATCATTCAGCATTATTCTGTACCTGCGGTTGGACGCCAGCCTGGCATCAGCTTGTTGAGAGAGCACGAAAGAGAATCAGACTGAATTTTCATTGAGGATGATAGTACACTAGATTTTTTCTTTTAGAATCTGTTGTACCATGCCACACAGTTCAAATAGAAAAGAATTATAGATACGTATTTTTATTACTATCAATAATCGTAATTGGATGAATGTTCAGATAGCTCTCCCTAGTTGAAAATACTATGTAATAAAATTCAGGAGCAGAGAAGGGTGACTCTCCACAATTCTACAACGTTCTTCCACCTATTCCCCTTCACTCACAATTTTTCTGTATATTAGAAAAGCAGAGTGGCATTGGTGTGCTGTAGTCACTTGGACTGACTCAGGACAGGCAATAATGAAATATTTGACAATTTTGTAGCCGCTTTTTAAACCATTGGTAACTTAAATTTAGCCACAGTGGGAGTATTTACATCACAAAAATCAGCAGATGTGGCAAAGTACTATTTTTTTAAATTATTATTTTAAAAGCTGGTTTACCAGCACACCACAGCTATAGAATTGAAAAACAGGACTTTAGGTTTGAAGGACATAAGCTTAAATCCTTACTTTGCAATCACAACTTACATTAATTTAGATAACCTTTCTGAACTTCAGTTTAACTTTTCTCTGATAGAGATAAAGTTACTTACTTTGATAGAGAATTAAGTTGATACAAAATAACTTTTAGTTAAAGCACTGTATCATTTCTAAACCACACCTAGTATATCATACTGGCTTTGTAAATTGTGCCCCTTGTGTCTTAATAAATATTCTGTTGAAACTGAAATTGAAATTACCATGGCCCTCATTACCAATAATTTTTCAGATTAGAAAAAGCTAATTCCCTCAAAGGATTCTTTAGAATGTCAGACTCCTCATGCAATTACAAAATAACACAGTCTGAAGAAAAATTATTCAAAGAGAAGTTTCAGTAGAGGCCACAAATTCAAACAACAAAATCTTGCCTTCAAACAAATCAAAGAGTGACTGTTTTTTTAAAGGTTAATTGCAAAGTAGATGACTGTCTTAGTCTGTGTTTTGCTGTTGTAACAGAATACCACAGACTGGGTAATTTATGAAGAAATTTATTTGACTCATGGTTCTGGAGGCTAGGACATTCAAGAGCATGGCCCTGGCATCTGGTGAATGTCACCCCATGGCAGAAGGGTGGAAGGCACCCTTCCACAAGATGGAGAAGTAAGTTCACCTTGCATTTTTATTAGGAGCCAACTCCTGTAATAACTGACCCATTGCATTCATCAGGGCATTAATTTTTTCATGAAGATGGAGCCCTCATAACCTAAACACCTGTTAAAAGCCCTACCTCCCAATACTGTTACATTGGCAATTAAATTTAACATGTGTTCTGGTGGGGACATTCAAACCATAGCAGTAACCAAACATGAATGCTTAATTTTTTTATTTATCCTAAGAAAGTATATCTTCTTTACTCTATGATGTGATGATTGGTTAAGCTGTCCTGTTATTTAAGTTCTTAAATTTTAAAATTTCTTAAACTTAAATTTTTAAGTTCTTAAACTTAACATTTTAAGAACTTGATAGTACACTGTGGTACTGATTTTTTTAAGTAGGAATTTGTGAAAAGTTCATGGATGCATATCGTAGCTCCATACCAGTGGAAAATATGTATGACTAGATATAAAATATTGAATGCAATGTTATGAAAGAATCAAGTGTTTCAAGACACCTCCTTCCACACTGAGAAATCAATTAGCAGCACTGTCCAGTAGAATTTTCTGTGATGATGGAAATGTTTTAGACCTGTACTGTTCAATCGGGAAGCCAGCAGCCACAGGTGACTCTTGAGCACTTAAAATAGGACTAGTGAAAATGAGGAAACGAACTTTCTATTTTATTAAAATGTAATGAATTTAAATTTAAACTTACGTAGTTACATGTGGCTGGTGGCTACCACACTAAAAGTATAGACGAGACATCTTAAATGTGTTCATATTTGTGTTTGTGTGTATAGTGGTTGTTAGAAAGGATAAATGGAGTAAGCTATACTTGCAGCATTTACTTAAGAGGTGAAAAACCTCCCAAATCTCTTCCTCATTTTAAAGCCATGTAAGAGTCGTGAATCACATCTCCTGCGGCACCTGATTTTGTTTATATGCTGTAAAACTGAAGAGAAACTACCTTTCAGGCTTGGTAAGGGCCTTACTACATTTAATATTTATTGTATAATTATGGCCTTAGGTAAACAGATAGTAAACAAATAATATAATGTTCCATTTTCTCAATATTTAAATATTTGTGTCTCTAAAATATGTAATGTAAAATCTATTTAAGAAACTATTTTCAAACTGTCCTGTTTATAACTTACTTTCTTTTTATCATCTAATAAATAGCAGTTATTTCTTCTTCAACTCTACTCTTTCTGCTCCTTCATATTATTCATAGTAGATACCATTTTTAAACTAAAATGAACAGAGTCTATCACAGAATTTTTAGTGTAACAATTCAGTTTTACTTTTTACACTATCAGTATGCCGAAGATGAGTAAATACCTTTGAAGTTGATTATATCTTTTATATTCACCAAAATGTTGTCATTACACTAAATGATTTGTAACAAGGTGCAAGATACCTAAATAAATGCATTATTTAAAAATCTTGACATCTGTTAAAAAATAGATCATTTTTAAAAAATCAAATGTCAATATGTTTTTAATATTAAGAGAAATGAGGTTAGCAAGGTTCAATATATGATGGTTTTTTCCTTGACATTTAACCCATCATATTAAAAGCTACTTCAAAGGAAAGAAATATCAGCTTGTCACCTGGAGATTGAAATTGAGCTGCTCTAAGACAAACTGCTGTTTCTTCCCTATGATGAAATTCATAGAACGGACAAAAATGTCAGGATAAAAATAGGCCACCTGGGGAAAAAAAAAAGCTATCAGGAGAAGAACTATAGCTGTTGTTATAATTACAACTAAAAATCATTTAAAAGCCAGTTATTTTTCCCTAGTAGCACATGAAAGAACATTTAACACATTGATTTATATTGTTAAATACTTAGGTGAGAAGAAACTGTGGTAAGACTATCCTTATGGACGGTCTGTGGATTTAATGTTAATAAAAGATGAATCATGGATAACATGGCATTTTAAAGAATGGCAAATATTTTAATTCATAATATACAAAGGACATACCACAAGCTGGCATTTTCAAACTCAGGATAACAAAAAGGAATATCTATATCAATATTAAATACCATGCAAGATGTTGAGAGGTTGGATGCCAAAATACACATATCTTATTAGGTAAATCTCTAAAAATGCAAGAGTGACAGAACACTAAATAAATCTAATGAGAATTAATAACTTGCATTTTCCCATAATGTAAAAGTTATCTTGACTAAGCACTTAGAAAACATTATTACTTTTAAAAAGCATTCCCCCAAAAAACTGAATACTGTTAAGTATCAGCCTTTTCTCCTTCTGTGAAATGGAAGAACATGAATTTGTGAAGGTTTCATTAAATTTAAATACTGTTAGCCACTGGCCACTCCATATTACTAATTGCTCAGTTTTGAATGTTACATGCTAAGAAAACTATTAGCTACTTTTATGGATACTTTATAATGTAAGTTAGATTACATTATTATCTAATGAGATTTTAATCCTTGGGAAGTCAATACAAGAATCAGTTATTTTGGATTTTACTTAACAATTTTAACATCACTTTGTTAAAAAACTCATTTTTAATTATTTAGGAAAATATTATATAAGATACTTAACTTTATTCTACACTGCTTTTCCAATCAATATTTCTCCAGTAGACAAATAATGCAAAGAGAGAAGTTCAAATGAAGTATGGGCCTAAATCCAGTCTGACTTTAAGAAAATAAACAACCCTCAAAGTATAATACACCTGGTAACTGAGATTGGCAAAACAGTCCTTAATTTTATAAATGTGTTGAATCTGAACGTCAACAGAAAAACAGGGACTGTGGGGAGGGAGTGCTTAATGGATTGTTTTGAACTGTACATAAAATATGTTACAGAAAGTCACCAACTCCTCAGAAACAAAGAAATTAAAGTTAGTTTCATGCAGCGAAAATACTGGCAAGTAATAGAACAGAATGGCAGACTTGAAGTTGACAGAAATGTTTTACATATTCATTGTGTATTGGATAGCATTGTTAAAACACACAAAGAAATTGCCTTCTCCATACATTATCAATTCCATATTCAAACATGCCTAATATTTTAAATCTTCACATACAGAAAATTTGAAGAAACAATGCTCAACAGTCTACTGTTTGTAAAGGGATTTCCAAAAAAGAGATTGATAGTAGAATAGGATCTGTCTGCATGACCAATTTTACTATGCATTAAAATAAAATTTTATTTAATTTTTATCTGATGATATTTGATTTTTACCACAGGTTCAAATAACTGAATTAAACATTTCACATAAATCATGACACATATTCATCATCAGTCTGAAAGTCACCATTTTGTTTTTATTTTATTATATATTTTATCTTATATTTCTCACCTTCCTCCCTGAGTCCTACCCCCATTCATCTATCGGTGGAATAAATGCTTGATTTCATGTTTTTGGTTATGTTATTTTCAGTATGAGAATTTTTTCTAAAACAAGAATAAGGTTTTGTGAAGGTACTTGTAATTATGACTATGCTATCAATCTTTTCTTTTCTATTTATTTAGTCAACATGAAGTTTTTAAGATCAGACATGCTGATTATGAAAACCATTGACATGGTTTGGCTCTATGTCCCCACCCAAATCTCACCTTGAATTGTAATAATCTCCAGGTGTCAAGGGTGGGGCCAGGTGGAGATAATTGAATCATGGGGGCTGTTCCCCCATACTGTTCTCATGATAATGAGTGAGTTCTCACAAGATCTGATGGTTTTATAAGCATCTGGCATTTCCTCTGCTGGTACATTCTCTCTTTGCCTGCCGCTATCCACGTAAGATGTGACTTGCTCCTCCTTGCCTTATGCCATGATTGTTAGACCTCTCCAGCCATGCGGAACTGTAAGTCCAATTAAACCTTTTTCTTTTGTAAATTTCCCAGTCTCAGGTATGTTTTTATCAGTAGCATGAAAACAGACTAATACAACCATAGTACGTAATCAACACATTTTGCTTTTATTCATTCCCCTAATAATAAATAGCTATGTTGCCTCCAATTACCTATTTCCACACACATACTCAGAAATGTCCCTGCTTGGAATGGGGGCAAGATTTTTCCAGAATAAAATAACAAAGATCACATTGTTGAGTAGTAAGATATAAGCATTTGTAAATCCACCACCATGTAATTTCCTCCAGAAAGCCTGCACCAGTCTATGTTTCCACAGGCTATAGATGACAAGCATCAGTTCTCCATATTCTTATCAATATGGTTTCTTTCCCATTTCGGGACTCTAATAACTGTGAAGTAGTATTTTATTTTGTGTTTATCTGATTACTAACGTGGTTGCACATTTATACACATAATTTTCAGTCATTTTGTGCCATTTGTATCCTTTGCCAATTTCCTTACTAATTTTTTCATCTTTTTGGTTACTCGGAAGACATTCTTTGTATAGTTTTAATATTAAACCTTTTGCAAATATCTTCTCCCAATCTGTCGTCCATCTGTTAATATTTTTTGTAATATTCATTGCTGGAAAAATATCCTGAATTTTTATGTTGATAAATCCATGGCAGTTAAATCCATATATATTGTGCTTTTAAGGTTCTGTAATGAAGTCTCCATAGCCCCATTATTTTTTACAGTTTTACTATTTGCATTTAAATCATTAATCAATCTGGAGTCCTCCTTTGTATATGCTATGAAATAGAAGGCCAACTTTATTTTTATACTTTTTAAGTCTGTTTTCCCAAAACAATTTATGAACCATTCAACCTTTTGCCATTGGAGATGATACCGCTTTCATCTTTATCTAGTTCCCAGATCAAGAGGTCTGTTCTTGAACTCTATTTTGTTACATTGATATTTTCACTCTTTATTTCCTATAATATTATTACTTAAGCTTTGTAATACATTTATATATCACTAAGAAGATATCCTGTTTCTTTTTTGTCAGCTGACTTTTTCACAGATATTTTTATATCTGTATATTTTGTATATATGTATATATGTTCGGTTACTCAAATGTACTACTGAATCTTTATTGAAATTACATTGAACTTATATGTTTATTTTGGAATAAAAACTTTTATATTGTTAAATACATAATAGATCTCCACATTTATTTAGGTCTTCATTAATTTCATTTATTACAATTTTAAAATTTCTACTATAAAGGTTTATAGATTTATTTCCAAAGTTAATTTCTACATACTTTTTAAATTTTGTTGCTATTGTTTTATATTACATTATTTTTCATTTTGGCTGGCATTACTTATTTAAATGAAAGCTGAAGAACTGAGAAAGTTGACCTCATGTTTAGCAAACTTGTTCAGTTCTCTTATTAACACTCATTATTTGTTAATTCTACTAGAATTTCATGCAGATCACATCTCTGTAATCATCAAGTTTTACTGTTTTATTTTTTCTCAAAATTTTCAAAATCCACATTTCTTTTACATGAATTCCAAGGAATTATCCCTAATCTCAAGTGACTGATTGAAATCCAATAATTAAAATTGGATACTTGTTTTACTCCCGATTTAAGATAATGTGTCTACAACTAAAAAAAGTCCAGGACCAGATGGATTCACAGCTGAATTCTACCAGAGGTACAAGGAGGAGCTGATACCATTCCTTCTGAAACTATTCCAATCAATAGAAAAAGAGGGAATCCTCCCTAACTCATTTTATGAGGCCAACATCATCCTGATACCAAAGCCTGGCAGAGACACAACAAAAAAAGAGAATTTTAGACCAATATCCCTGATGAACATCGATGCAAAAATCCTCAATAAAATACTGGCAAACCGGATTCAGCAGCACATCAAAAAGCTTATCCACCATGATCAAGTGGGCTTCATCCCTGGGATGCAAGGCTGGTTCAACATTCGCAAATCAATAAACATAATCCAGCATATAAACAGAACCAAAGACAAGAACCACATCATTATCTCAATAGATGCAGAAAAGGCTTTTGACAAAATTCAACAGCCCTTCATGCTAAAAACGCTCAATAAATTCGGTATTGATGGAACGTACCTCAAAATCATAAGAGCTATTTATGACAAACCCACAGCCAATATCATACTGAATGGGCAAAAACTGGAAAAATTCCCTTTGAAAACTGGCACAAGACAGGGATGCCCTCTCTCACCACTCCTATTCAACATAGTGTTGGAAGTTCTGGCTAGGGCAATCAGGCAAGAGAAAGAAATCAAGGGGATTCAGTTAGGAAAAGAAGAAGTCAAATTGTCCCTGTTTGCAGACGACATGATTGTATATTTAGAAAACCCCATTGTCTCAGCCCAAAATCTCCTTAAGCTGATCAGCAACTTCAGCAAAGTCTCAGGATACAAAATTAATGTGCAAAAATCACAAGCATTCTTATACACCAGTGACAGTCAAACAGAGAGCCAAATCAGGAATGAACTTCCATTCACAATTGCTTCAAAGAGAATAAAATACCTAGGAATCCAACTTACAAGGGATGTAAAGGACCTCTTCAAGGAGAACTACAAACCACTGCTCAGTGAAATCAAAGAGGACACAAACAAATGGAAGAACATACCATGCTCATGGATAGGAAGAATCAATATCGTGAAAATGGCCATACTGCCCAAGGTAATTTATAGATTCAATGCCATCCCCATCAAGCTACCAATGAGCTTCTTCACAGAATTGGAAAAAACTGCTTTAAAGTTCATATGGAACCAAAAAAGAGCCCGCATCTCCAAGACAATCCTAAGTCAAAAGAACAAAGCTGGAGGCATCACGCTACCTGACTTCAAACTATACTACAAGGCTACAGTGACCAAAACAGCATGGTACTGGTACCAAAACAGAGATATAGACCAATGGAACAGAACAGAGTCCTCAGAAATAATACCACACATCTACAGCCATCTGATCTTTGACAAACCTGAGAGAAACAAGAAATGGGGAAAGGATTCCCTATTTAATAAATGGTGCTGGGAAAACTGGCTAGCCATAAGTAGAAAGCTGAAACTGGATCCTTTCCTTACTCCTTATACGAAAATTAATTCAAGATGGATTAGAGACTTAAATGTTAGACCTAATACCATAAAAATCCTAGAGGAAAACCTAGGTAGTACCATTCAGGACATAGGCATGGGCAAAGACTTCATGTCTAAAACACCAAAAGCAACGGCAACAAAAGCCAAAATTGACAAATGGGATCTCATCAAACTAAAGAGCTTCTGCACAGCAAAAGAAACTACCATCAGAGTGAGCAGGCAACCTACAGAATGGGAGAAAATTTTTGCAATCTACTCATCTGACAAAGGGCTAATATCCAGAACCTACAAAGAACTCAAACAAATTTACAAGAAAAAAACAAACAACCCCATCAAAAAGTGGGCAAAGGATATGAACAGACATTTCTCAAAAGAAGACATTCATACAGCCAACAGACACATGAAAAAATGCTCATCATCACTGGCCATCAGAGAAATGCAAATCAAAACCACAATGAGATACCATCTCACACCAGTTAGAATGGCGATCATTCAAAAGTCAGGAAACAACAGGTGCTGGAGAGGATGTGGAGAAATAGGAACACTTTTACACTGTTGGTGGGATTGTAAACTAGTTCAACCATTATGGAAAACAGTATGGCGATTCCTCAAGGATCTAGAACTAGATGTACCATATGACCCAGCCATCCCATTACTGGGTATATACCCAAAGGATTATAAATTATGCTGCTATAAGGACACATGCACACGTATGTTTATTGCAGCACTATTCACAATAGCAAAGACTTGGAATCAACCCAAATGTCCATCAGTGACAGATTGGATTAAGAAAATGTGGCACATATACACCATGGAATACTATGCAGCCATAAAAAAGGATGAGTTTGTGTCCTTTGTAGGGACATGGATGCAGCTGGAAACCATCATTCTTAGCAAACTATCACAAGAACAGAAAACCAAACACCGCATGTTCTCACTCGTAGGTGGGAACTGAACAATGAGATCACTTGGACTCGGGAAGGGGAACATCACACACCGGGGCCTATCATGGGGAGGGGTGGGGGGGAGGGATTGCATTGGGAGTTATACCTGATGTAAATGACGAGTTGATGGGTGCAGCACACCAACATGGCACAAGTATACATATGTAGCAAACCTGCACGTTGTGCACATGTACCCTACAACTTGAAGTTTAATAATAATAAATAAATTAAAAAAAAAAAAAAAAAAAAACCCCAAGAAAAAAAAAAAAAAAAAAAAAAAAAAAAGATAATGTGTCTAGTTAATCTTTAAATGTGATATTTGATGTATATGCATCAAATATTTATATTTACATTCTATTTTGGTATAAGTTTTTAACACATTAAGGAAGTTTCCATATAATTTTATGAGAATTTTAAAAATACACAATATGGTAGAAATTCAACTTTATAAATTGTTTCAATTTTTAAAATATATAATGAGCTTTATAAAATTCTTATTCAGCATCTATCAAGATATTTATGTGATTTTTACTATTAATGGGTGAATTAGAACATTGAAAACTTTTACAAAGTGAAAATATTCTTCTATTCTTCTATTTATCATAAAGCACCTTTTAATATACTTTTGGATTCAGTAAGCTAAAAATGCTCACATGAAATTATTTCCATTATGTGTGTGACGAAGTCCTAGGAAATGTATGTCAACCACTCCCATAGCCTATAGAAAGCTAGACTCGCCTAGCAACATATGCACACATATGACCTTAGCAGACCACTGGCCTCCAGCTGGTGAAAGAGAGAATCTGACCTAGGTTGCAGATAGAGGAGGTGATTTATTTTAGGAGAAAGTTGTTGGTCTGCTCTAAGTCTCAATTTCCCCACTGGGAAGAAGTTAGGAGTGTTTTAAGCCTAGAAAAAGGGCTTCCCGGAGCCCTGGATATTTAGGAAAACTGTTACCCAGGGTCTGACAAAGGCCTATGAAATAAAGGCAAGAGGCCATGGTAATGACAAGAAAGTACTGTGCAGAGAAAGCACAAGCAGCCCTGGAACCAGCTAGAATTCTCTCATCAGCAGGGGCAACAGCATGCAGGTGGTTCTCATCAGCCAGCGAGAGGCTACCTGAAAATAAAAATTTGCCTAAGAAATTTTAAATATGCCAAAGGACCAAGCAACCCCAACAGGAGGCTGGACCACCCATTGTCAAGCGGCTTAGGGAGAGATTATCACCTGCTTCCTGGGAAGTGTGACCACATTTTCCAACAGACACCTTCAAAGGACTCAAAAAGTACTTGTGGCCTAGTGCGGTGGCTCACACCTGTAATCCTAGCACTTTGGGAGGCCGAGGCAGGCAGATCATCTGAGGTCAGGAGTTCAAGATGAGCCTGGCCGACATGGCAAAAACCGTCTCACCTAAAAATACAAAATTAGCAGGGCGTGGTGGTGTGCAACTATAAGCCCAGCTACTTGGGAGGCTGAGGCAGGAGAAGCGCTTGAACCTGGGAGGAGGAGGCTGCAGTGAGCTAAGATAGCACCACTGCACTCCAGCCTGGGTGACAAGAGTGAGACTCCGTCTGAAAAAAAAAAGTATTTGCATCAAAGAATGAGTAAAGTATACACAGCCTCCAGGGTCAGAGGAAATCAATATAAAGAAGAAAATTTAAATCAATCCCAGGGAAAAAATTTGTCTTAACATTTAGGTAAGTGTGTCAGCATTCAATTTTTTCTGTACATACCTATATGTGTGGGTTTTTAAAATTACTATTAGAGAAAATACATATAATAGATATATAGAAAGAATATAGAAAAAACATGCAATATATCTACAATAAACTTGAGTTTATATTCTTTATGAAGTACAGAATGCTGTACATTTTACCCAGAACTCTTATCATAGGTGTTTTACTTATTAGTATTTTATCTAAAACCTGTTTAACATTTAAATTGACTGAGTAAGAGTTGTCAGGTTAAAAGCAGAGAATGACCTTTTCTTTTTTTCTCACTACTGCTCTTTCTAATTTTGAACTGTTCTTATTTATCCCCGAATGAAATATTAGGCCGATCTGACATTTTTTCCTAGTTACTCTCAGTTATGAAGAAGAACTCTCATTTTTCAGGGGTATAAAAGTTCTTTTCTGCCTAATATCTGAGTATCAACCTCTTATCCAATTGAAATCTTTTCTCATCGTCTTCCCCCCAGTCTCAGACAACTGGGAACAGACAGCCAAATTCTTATTTCCTCTCCCACAGATTCCTTGGCGACCTTCTGTGGCTGGGATCTCTCACCTGTAGCTCCTATCCCAGACACATCCCTTCTCCAAAGCATTAACACACGCCTGCCCCTTTTTCCTGGCAGTCCACCTGATATGGTTTGGCTCTGGGTCCCCACCCAAATATCATCTTGAATTGTACTCCCATAATTCCTGCGTTTCTGGGAGGGACCCGGTGGGAGACGGTTGGATTGTGGGGACGGGTTCTCCCATGCTGTCCTCGTGGCAGTGAGTAAGTCTCGTGAGATCTGCTGGTTTGATAAGGGAAACGCATTTCACTTGGCTCTCGTTCTCTCTCTTTGCCTGCCGCCATCCACGTGAAGATGTGACTTGTCTTCCGCCATGATTGTGAGGCTTCCCCAGCCGTGCGGAAATGTAAGTGCAACTCAACCTCTTCTTTCTTTCGTAAATCGCCCAGTCTTGGGTATGTCTTCATCAGCAGCGTGAAAACAAACCAACACACCACCCCACGCTGACTCTTCTGTTAGTACAATTTCCCAGGTGGGTGCTTTTGGTAGCGTCCTGTTCAAAATCAAGTCCCTCAAGTCCAACTCTTTTCTGTTTTTGTGTTCTACGTCTGGCCCAGGGTGTCTTCGCCCCAACATCAGTGGGTGGGTAGCAGTATCCCACTCTGGCCATCTCTCCTCTTACTCTGCCAGTGATGATACACCCTTGAGACTTTTTTATACCAGAGTCAGGTGCCAACCCAGTGTCTACAGAAGCACGAAGCATACATGTCAAGATTCCTAAGTGCTTTTCCAAAGGCCCTCCTCACATGGCTTCAAAAGAAATACTCCACTTTCCCAAAACTCTTTGTCCAGGGAAATTCCCATTTTTAAAATGTCTTCTAATGAATTCATTCATTTTTATATAAATACATCATATATAAAATGCATCTAATAATTATTAAAGGTGTATGATGGTCTAGTGGTGCAGAGTTTTAGGACGTGACTTTTGCAAGTAATTTATGGATGGTCTAAAACTCCATTTGAGAATAAGATAGCACTTGGCCACCACAAAACTTTGCCTCTATTTTGGTGCTTCAGCAAAAACTATAAAAATAAATATTTGTTAAGCTCTTTAGATGTGATGTTTAAAGTTGTTCAATACATAAATTCATTAAATGTATCACTAGTTATTTTCTCCATGCCTTTGTATGATGGAGGTTGTCTTTATATGCTTTGTACTCATTCTTTTATATAAAAAAGTATATTGTTTATTATGCACCAGTCACTGTACTATGAACTAGAATGGTAGTAGAAGATAAAGCTGAAAGGCCCTATGCTCACACAATTTACATTCCAGTAAGGGAGGTTGACTTAAATAAATAAACAAATAAGTAGTTTTCTGTTAGGTAAATACTGTAACAAAACTAGATAGAGAGACCGATAGGAGTAAGAACTGCATAAAGTGTAGTTAGAAAAGCACAATGCATTGACATTTAAGCTGTTGTTTTTAAAAAGTGACAGAGGCCAGGTGCGGTGGCTCATGCCAGTAATCCCAGCACTTTGGGAGGTGAGGCAGAGGCAGGCGGATCATGAGGTAAGGAGATCGAGACCATCCTGGCCAACCCGGCGAAACCCCGTATCTACTAAAAATAAAATTAGCCGAGCATGGTGGCATCTGCCTGTTGTCCCAGCTACTAGGGAGGCTGAGGCAGGAGAATCACTTGAACCCAGGAGGTGGAGGTTGCAGTGAGCCGAGATCACACCACTGCACTCCACTTGGGCAACAGAGCAAGACTTATCTCAAAAAAAAAAAAAAAAAAAGTGACAGAATGAGGCACGTATATACTATGGATAAAGCATTCTAGACAAAAGAAAAGCTAATGCAAGAGCTTTGCAAAGAGGCATGTTGTCTTGTTCAAGGAACAGAGGATTGCCAATGTACTTTTGATTATAAATGACAAATCTAGAGGTAAAGCTTCTAAGTCACAATCTCCTTTTTCTTATGATCCATTTTCTTGATTGGTAAAAGTCATATCTCAATCTGCAGCTGGAGGGCAAGATAACAAACACTCTTTTTAGGGCTTTTTTTTTGTTGTCTGCCAGCATTTATTTAATGAAGTTTTGCTAGAAGTAGGCAAGACTGCCACCTTCTCAATTGTACATCTCTAGAAAACTCTGAAACAACTAGAATGCATCCAAGGAAAAAGAATTATGTAAGCTACCAGGTTTAACGATGAAATTTTCTAGACTCTTGCCCATTGAGGTAGGAAGCAGTACTCGACTCTGGAGCAGGGACTTGGAAACTGGACTGGATTGAGGACTAGTTAAAAGGTCCAGGGCATCCGGCGCAAAAGCAACATTACATAAGATATGCCCACCAGCGTGCTACATCAGTTTACCATTGCCACGGCAACACCTGGAAGTTACCATCCCTTTCCATGGCAGTGATGCAGTGACTTGGAAGTTACCATCCTTTTCCTAGAAATTTCTGCATCATCCCACCTTAACTTGCATATAGTTAAAAGTGGGTATAAATATGACTGCAGAACTGCCTCTTGGCTGCTATTCTGGGTACACTACCTATGGGGTGGCCCTGTTCCACAAGGAGAAGTACCTCTGCCGCTGCTATACGCTGCTGCTTCAATAAAAGTTGCTGTCTAACACCACTGGCTCCCCTTGAATTCTTTCCTGGGTGAAGCCAATAACCCTCCTGGGCTAAACCCCAGTTTGGGGGGTTAACCTGCCCTGCATCGCTGTCAAGTTACTCAAATGCAAATGACTGTATTTAAGTAAGAGATTAAACCATAGACTTTAGATTGTCTTTGATTATTAGCACTTTAATTTTCTCTAGGTGCGTGTGTGTAAACTTCATTCAATATTTATAGTGTCTCATTTTCATCAACAGTTTCTTAGAATATAATTTGTTCAGGTTATAAATAATTTTGGCCCTGTAGGAGCTCATAGTCACTTGGGGTGAAGAGAAAAAAAATTGCAGATCATCGAGTTGCAGAGAGGCTGTGCTAAAAGTGAGGAGAAGATGCCATTGGTGTAATTCTTTTACCTTCCTCCCATGAAGAGGTTCCATTTCCGTCCCCTCTTTTCAAATTTGAGCAGGGTTGTGACTGTTTTGACCTGTAGAAAACAGAAGAAGTGATGTTATGTGACTTCCAAGGCAAGATCCTCAGAGGCATAAGGTTTCCATCTGGCTTTCTGGAACCTCTACTATCTGGATGTTCCCTCTCAGAACACAAGCCCTGGGAGCCAGCGGCTGTACAGTGAGAATGCCAAGCCTCATGGGAAGAGGACGTGTAAGTGGTCTGATGAAAGTCCCCACTGAGCCTGCCAGTCATCCCCAGCCGAAGAACCCAACTTGCAGATGGAGAAACCTGCAGATGACTCAAAAGTGTGAGTCACCTCCAGCCAGTCAAGGCTTTCCAGGGTAGGCCCTGATATGGAGCAGAGAAATCCATGCCTGCAATGTGCCTTTACTCCTGACCCACAGAAAGTCTAAGCATAATAAAATGGTTGCCATTTTGTCACTAAGTTTGGGGTGGTTTGTCATGTCACAATAGATAAATGGAATAAAATAAATAGTGATCATATATTTCAGAATTTTCAGATGGCCTTCATTTCAAATATTCAGTAACTTTCAATCCTTCAAGATCCTTTAGATTATCAGATATTGGCCTAAAGCTTTCTTCTGATAAGAGCAGTCCTTAGACCACTTTTTCTGGCTGGGCAAGTTGAGGAAGGCTTCAAAGAGGAGGTAATGTTTGTCAATATTATTGAAAAATTGCCAGATTCATTTCGTGCATTCATGAAATAAACACCACTATTCAGGGCCAATACCTAGAAGCCTTTAATGCTTTGAAAAGCACCTAAAAATCATTTCTCAATTGCATATTATTTGGTCTTCCGTTTTGTCATCTGCCTGCACTTGGTACAAATTCTGTGCCACTCTAAAGGTAATTTTGCAAGGCAAGCCAGTCAGTATTGTGACAGCAGATGATGGAAAAAGGAATGCTGCCTTCTTTTGTCCCTACAAAGAATAAGAGGGAAGGGGAGAGGGGGGCACATGCAAGGATTCTATTGCTTTTTCATCTTTCTGTTATCATTGTCTGTGTCAGCTCCTCAATGTAGGGGGACCATTTAGTCTTTGCATCTACAAAAAACAGGCCATTTTTTTTCTTTTTGCTAACCTAATTTTTGAAAATCATTTAATTGGGCCCAGAGGCTGTGCAATGGAAGGATATGGAGTTTGGGAAAAATAACACCAATGAGTGAACCAGGACATTTTGTGTTCTTTAAGCTTTTAGGAGGACAAGTGCTGAGGACACTGTAACATATTATGACTGATTAGCCGCCAACAGCATGATTTCAGAAAGAAAAGGAAGAAAAAAAGCCAGTTATCATTACACACAAGCAGCTTACTGTCAGTCCTTGAAAATAAAAATTTGAGATAGAAGACAATGAATGCTATATTCAGGCATCATTAGTCTATTCTCTTTATGTAGATTTCATATTAATCTGTTTATTATAAATATGGTTCACATGTCACTTTTCTTCTGAGTATTTCCACTTTATTTTTTCTCTGCCCCCAGATTTCTCAGCACCAAACTCTTAGCTACTATCTTTTCTGACAAATACAAATCCCAGAAGGTGTCTCCTGCCACAATATCACAACTAATTTTCTCCTTTCAATTAAAGGTCACAGTTTGTTTGAAAGAGCAAAAAGAACTGCAAGAAGCATATTGACATTGTGTAAATGAGAGCTGAACATCAAGGAGTGTACAGTTAATGAACAAAAGATCATTGCTTAGTGTCTTAACTGCAGCATTAAGGCTTCGTATTGAATTCACGGAAAAGGTGATGTGACAGAGGACAAATGGGACTAGGTGAGAGGCTTCACCTTGTTCCGTGGGGGCTCCAACCTCCTCTCTCTATTACTTCCTATGTATTGTTTTATTCTCAGAACTTAAATGTCTATTTGAGGGGGAAAAATGCATTCTTCTGTCTTGTGCAGAGATATATAGTGTTTATAAAATGTGTACTGGTTTATATTATTAAATACAATAACTTGCATTTTTATCCAGTGGGCTAAGAAAAACATATTTAAGGAGAAAAGGCCATTCTGAAGCACATTTTTAAGTGTTAGGGCTATTGATTCGAAGACTACATGTTTTAAGTGTGTAAATATTAAATGTGAATATAACTATATTTTATGATTTAGTTGCTAATAAGAAAGCAGAATGATAAACATCTAAGAGGAAATGTGTAAAAACTGAATTGCAGGAATGTATTTTTATCTTAGGTCAAAGAAAAATTACTGAAGATACTTGTTAAAGATGATAAGGAAGACTTAATTCAAAATGAGCTACCACAATGGGGGGTGGAGCAGATGAGAGACACTGGGCTTAACTGCGGATACAATAAGAGAAAAGGATTTATAGCAAAGGAGCAGGGTCAGGGTTGGTGGATGGACAATTACTAGGAAGTATGGTAATTATTTGTTCAGCTGACCTAAGGAGTTTTGCTGAAGACAGGCCAGGTGATAAAATTCAGAGAGTAGTCAGACCAAAAATTGGGGGTGGAGGGGTGCTTTCGTAAATTGACTCAGCAGGATTCTTGCTAAAGCTGGACAATGCAGAGATGAACACAGAAGCCCAAAAGTCAGGGCCTAATTGAGAAGAGTTCAGAGGATCCTGAAAAGAGTTTGGTGAAGGAGAGAATCATTGTCACATAACAATGTTTTTAGTTAGATACATACGTTGCAGTTAGTTATGTTGATAGAGTTACACGTGAGTGTGAGTGTGTGTACATGTGCATGTGTAGGTATGTGTTTGTGTTTTCCATAAAGAGGACATAAAATGTATTTTATACTGTAAATTTCAGTACGTATCTTTTCATTGGAATGTCAATTCAGTGTTTGCTAATAGCTCACAGATTTATGTTTGTGAAAAAAGAAATACTGGTTGTTAGAAAAGGAAGTTGTTATATTGTTTTCTGAGATTAAACAGTTACAAGGTACATAGAAATCTTTAATGCAAACTTTATGCTTTAATCCTTCATAAGATTTGACTGTCAGCTGCCAGGTATACATCATTACCAGCACTGTAGTAATCAATTTTAAAATATTTTAGTGTTAGGAGAGATTAATCATTTGTTTAGGTTTTATAATTTAAAGACCCTAGGTGTATGTTTTAATAACCACTCATGTAAAATTTAAAAAATACAATTTCTACTGATCCAGTACTAAAGATGCTAATAAATGAATAATGTGTATTAAAGTGCACATTTTAGAAAAAGTGAACATTTCAAAAAGGTTAAAAGAACAATTTTGTTATATCATCTTTCAATGTTCATTTAATTTCTATGGATCATTCTCCTTACCTATAAAAATTAAGGTTTCAATTAATATGCCTTTATCTTTATGGTGCTATTGCTAAAAGTCAATTGCTCACATAAATATCCTTTGTCTAACAATTAGAGACAATCTGTTTAGTAACTGACAAGTTCAATCTTTTGATTAACAAATTAACTTTTTTGAAAATATAGATATAGAGGTAATATACAAATATGTGACATAAGCTTTATCCTAAAAACACTTTAGCATTTACCTCAAGTGGCAAATCTAACACACATGAAAGGATCCCAGACAACATAAAATTAGAACAAATGTGCATTAGATGAGATACAAAAGCTGAGAAAGCTCACAGGCAAAGGAGATCAAAGACTTTTTGTGGCTAAAGCTCTCCCATCTGACAATTCAGGATGTTTAATGCTTTCTGTTAACCATCTCATTGTAAATGTATACCTAAATTCTTACTGTAAAGATGTAACTACTGTTAGAAATGAAACTAAGGGAAGTTCATCTGTTTTTCATTTTAAGAAGTGTTCATTGACAAAAATTAAACAATTTCCTTTGAAAAATGTGATTTCACTTACATTTTTTAATGTGCAATTTGCAAAAACAGAGTATTAGTAATAAATGAAACATTCACAAGTTTTGGTGTCACAAAGATCAAAGAGAATAAGGCAACTCTTATTTGTTAGATTTTCACACTCAGATTTAGAAAGTAAATTATTGCGGCACTATTCACAATAGCAAAGACTTGGAATCAACCCAAATGTCCATCAGTGACAAACTGGATTAAGAAAATGTGGCACATATACACCATGGAATACTATGCAGCCATAAAAAAGGATGAGTTTGTGTCCTTTGTAGGGACATGGATGCAGCTGGAAACCATCATTCTCAGCAAACTATCACAAGAACAGAAAACCAAACACCGCATGTTCTCACTCATAGGTGGGAACTGAACACTTGGACTCGGGAAGGGGAACATCACACACCGGGGCCTATCACGGGGAGCGGGGTGGGGGGAGGGATTGCATTGGGAGTTATACCTGATGTAAATGACAAGTTTATGGGTGCTGACGAGTGGATGGGTGCAGCACGCCAGCATGGCACAAGTATACATATGTAACAAACCTGCACGTTATGCGCATGTACCCTAGAACTTAAAGTATAAAAAAAAAAAAAAAAAAAAAAAAAAAAAAAATTATTCTAGAGGAAGGGTTTATCCCTGAAAGGACAAAAAAGATTTCCGAGTCTGAGTAATGCACACTGGTTGAGAAGTGATAAAAGGTTCTTGTTTGTTTGTTTGTTTGTTTTGAGACGGAGTCTCGCTCCATCACTCAGGCTGGAGAGCAGTGGCATAGTTATTGCAGCCTCCACCATTTGGGTTCAAGAGATTCTCCCACCTCAGCCTCCCGAGCAGTAGAGATGGGATTTCACCATGTTAGCCAGCCTGGTCTCAAACTCCTGGCCTCAAGGGATCCTCCTGCCTTGGCCTCCCAAAGTGCTGGGATTACAGGTGTGAGCCACCACGCCTGGCCAATAAAAGGTTCTTTAGACAGAGTTCACATTTTTAATATGGGCCAGCAGTTCTATAATATGGCCCTTAAAATTTCAAGGCAAGAAAATTTAGATAATAATTCGTTATGTGATCACTTCGAGCAAAAACTCAAAATACAATGTTTAACTTACACAATAATAATAGTGGAACTCTAAGCATCTGAGAGCCTAGCAGGATGAGAGTAGATGGAAAATACATCAGAGAGGACTTTCTACCAATCTTCAAAATTAATCCAGATGAGATCTTACTGTGGAGAAGATAACTTGGGGCAAACAAGGAAAATCATACGAAAAAAATAGAATGGATCTGTATTAGTGGGGATTAGACAGATGAAATGTGTAACAGGTGGAAAGAAAACAAGAGGACTTTTCATGGATGATCACCAAGTGACTTTCCAGTGCTGAATATATAGGACACAATTAATCAATAAATATTCCCTAGCAAATTCTACATTCTAACATGAAGATACCTAATATCCTAGGGGAACAGAGTGCATGGAATATAAATATGAAACAGGGTCTGAAAACAAAGTGGAAAAATGCTAGTTATATACCACATGAGAGGAAAGTTCAATTTTAAAATAGCCATTTAATAAAATATGAATACTACTTAACACAGATATATCTTAAAGAAAAAAAAATTTAAGAGTTAGATGCATTCATAAAATCAACAGGATACTGTAAAATGTTCACATTTTTTCAATGCCTTTTGAAAAGGAACATAAGAGGCCAATCACGCCTGTAATCCCAGCACTCTGGGAGGTCAAGGCAGGCAGATCACTTGAGGTCAGGAGTTCAAGACCAGCCTAGCCAACATGGTGAAACACCATCTGTACTGCAAATACAAAAATTAGCCAGGTGTGGTGGCACATGTCTGTAGTCCCAGCTACTTGGGAGGCTGAAGCAGTAGGATCACCTGAACCTGGGAGGCGGAAGTTTCAGTGAGTCGAGATCATGCCACTGCACTCCAGACTGGGTGACAGAGTGAGACTCTGTCTCGAAAAACGAAAAACAAAACAAAACAACAAAAACAGAAGAAACATAAGAAAACATAGATTGTACAAAATTGTACATCAAATTATACTTTCTTTGTCATTTCCCAACATCATCTCAGTAATAATAGTTGGATAACTTTAGCAGTTATGGGTAAATAAGAATTAGATTAAAATTGGAAAAGATAAATCCAGTGGACTATTTATGACCCTTCATAAACCATAAGGCACTAACAAATTTAGATAAATGAGGGAGGAAAATGATCACACAAGTTCAATAAATTGTTTAACTGATAGCATAATTGAAATGAATATTTTGCTGTGAGAATGTTTATTACACAAGAAAAGCATGTTAGAGAAAAAGACAAAACTGAGTAAACCTCCAAAACAAATAAAACATACTTCTGTATTAATAAAATGGGGTTTTTGATTTGCTTTTGCAGACTTAATAAAGATGACAGAGGAAATGACTAGATTTCAGGAATTAATTATGTTTGGCCACTGAATGCAATGGAACCAACACTGGAAGTGAATGGTTAATATCACTGTTCTTACTAATTCATTCACAAGAAAGGACAGAAAAGCAAAATATCAAAGGAGCACTGGGAATGACTCTACTAATAGTGCAGACCCTTTGGGCAAAAAGAGACTCAGAAGTGTACTTTACTCAAAAAGACCATTAGACTGTAACTTTATTAACTTACAATATAGGACATGGCAATGGGCACCAGGAGGGATTCTCTGAACCCAGGGCAACAAGAGTACATTCTCCGAGCAGAAGACAGGTGGTTTGCTATCCATTACCCAACTGCTTTATCTCCAAAGGGAAAAAGATAGTAACCTCTACGGTTTTCTGTGTTCACATTAAAATAAAGCATACACAGACCTCAAATTTACTACACTTTCCAAAGAACCATGGATATGTATTTCTTTCACATTTAAATTTTAACCAGATGTAAATAATGCAAAACACATTTTAAAAATTTTTTAATAATTTTTAAATATAAAACAAGTCATATTGTGGAATTTATATTCTAGTATGAATACACACATTAGTGAAAATTTTTTAAAAGATATCAATTTGAGTACATTTTCTATAAATTTAATGTATCATGATATACTATAAATGATATACTATAGTGCTGTAGTAAAAGTCATTTGTAATGGCTCTAGAGAAAAGAACTAGAAATCATATTGCAAATTTAATTTAACTTGCTTTATTTGAAGAAATATTATTTAAGCCAGAAGAAAATTCACTGGAAACATTAAAAAAATCATAGGTTACGTTCTTTATAAAATAGTAATACATTTTCTTTACAAAGGAAAATGTTTGAACCTATTAAATTTAGATAATAGAACAAAGCTTGATCTCAAAGTAAATCAAAGTATAGTAGTAAATATGCCTAATATATGGGTCTGCTAACAAGATAATGTATGGTCATTACAATGTATACTTTGCTAAAAGAAGTAATTTTTTCCAATTATTCAAAAAAGTTAAAATTTTTACTATCCGAACAGGATAACATTACTGTTAATGATTACTACATCTTGGAATTTTCTGGAATAGACATATAAAGTGGATCTGAGTACATGAATTGGTAGGGATAAAGAGGTGCTAGTGCCAGAATAGGTTTATTATGTTGTTACTTATACCTTAAGATATTGCGAATAATTGTAGATTTTTTAAAAAATAATATAGAAAATTACTCTTTAATATTTTTTCAAACAATTCACTTTGCTTTGTAAGGCAAGGAATATCTTCAGGGAAATTTTCAAGTAAGATTAAGCATGGAGACAGACTGCCTCAAAACATTTGCATGTACTTGCAAAAGAGGCATCAATGCAGAGCCTTTGTTAATATTTTCGTTTTAATTACTAGCTAAATTGCACTTATTTGTAATTATGAAAATCAGCACCCTGAAAGTTATTTTTAAAGATTGTACTCTACAGAGAAATCATTGTTGTTGCTGCATAACTAAAACCTTCATCCCATATGCAACACCTAGCATTTAGGAATTGGGTTTTGTGACTTTTCTCCTCATTTGGTACACACAGAAATTTACACAATTCAAAAATTAAATAATCTACTTTATCTGTATTTCAATTTTAACAGTTACATACCAGACACAAGGAATCGAGTCAATTACCTGGCTGAAACTAAATATGTTCGCATTTAATATCACACAGGGTAAGTTATAAAAATTTAGTACTCAATTCTAATTGTTTATTTGGACATGTACTGTCACATGGATAAGATTATATGTGAATTTGTTGGGATTTTGCTGGGCTTAATACCTGGGTGATGTAATAATATATACAACAAAGCCCCAAGACACGTGTTTACCTGTGTAACAAACCTTCACATGTACTCCCAAACCTAAAATTTAAACAATTTAAAAACTACCTGAATATCTTACATTATGAGTAAAGCAACCAAAAAGATTGTCTTATTGATATTTGAGTTTTCTTGGAATTAAAATGTAAATGGCAATCCAGGCAATTTTTGAGAGGCGGAATTTTATTTTTCATCCACATCTTAATTTTTTGAACCTCACCAATTGGTATCTTACTGTGACATTTGTTAAGAGGCTGGGATTATGTAAAAATGTTATGTGTATTTGTGTTTTATGCAGCAGTTAAAAATATGCACATATTTTACACACATAAGCCTGATTTGTTTTGAGGTTTTGGCTCTAAAATGCAGAGATGACTGCTATTCTAAGACGTTGAATATATTTTATTTAAAATACAGCATTAAACTTTCAAGTAAACAATAAGATATACCTTACAATTTGAGAGACAACATTTTATTTTCCTTACACAGAATGCTATAAGCAATGATTTTTGTCAAATGCTATTTGAACATAGCAACACTTACCAAAAAAATAAAACTACTTAGTATTAAGAAATTTGTTTCACTCTTTTTAAATTATATCAATGAAATTCAATCATCTATACTTGAAGGGAAAAAAATCTACAAATTCAAATGTATACACATTCAGAACATGCATTTTGTTATAGTAAATGGACTTTTTAATGATCCATTCAGTGAGGAAAATTTGTTTCCCAGCAGGAATTCCATAGATTTCAAAACTCTCTGAATGCACAATAATAAAATTACTCAAGCTCAGGTATTGCCTTTTTTATTATTTTTAGCATCTGCCATTCTTCCATGAAAGCACATTCATTTGTTCTATCACCTAATTATCATCATGGCAAGTTATGACAAACCAAAGAGATTGGGTAGGGAATCAAAGATAACATGTTTGTTCACAGAAATAATCGTATCTGTTTGCCTTCTTCTCCAGACACCTCTCAGCCATTTTACTATCTCATTCTCTGAAACTCAGACGGAAGTCCAGTTGCATTGATCTGAATCATTCTGAATAAAATCTGCATTTTATGGAAAACTCAGGAATGTGAATATCGAGTATGCCAATAGAACTGACTCTCCAAATTGGGGGATTTTTGAAACTTTATTTTATATATATATATAGTGAAAACACCCCTAAATGTTTATTTTAAATTCCCTTTGTATTTTGCTTCAGTTATGTTTAAATTAGAAAAATGCAATGCAATAGAGCAGATTAACCTGCTTTAGCAAATGTGACCAGGATAGTGTTTCAGTTCATTTCAAGTTATTACCATGACAACTGTCTTTCTCACACAAATTAATGAATAACGTTATCAAATAAATGTATGAAACATCACTGATTTGAATTGGGAAGTTTAGTACCAGTGCACTTTATAATTTATAACAGTCTAAAAAGTGGGTACAATTTGTTAAAGACTACCATTAACATCCCGGCTTTGAAAGCTTAAATTTAGTTATTCATATTAATCAGAAACTCTCATTTATCAATGAAAAATATTCCTGAAATGTAAAACAACAGTACTTTAATGTATTGTTTTTATAATTATATAAATCATCTTTGAATGGCAAAAGTTGATGTGTGTATTTTTTATATATAGGACTCTCAGACTACTTAGACTCTGGAAATTTCCAGAGCAAAATCAAATCAGGAGTGTAATGGAACTTGCCTCTAGACAGCACTTCACTCTGCATTACACACTGCTGTAAGTCATTTAAACATGGGTCAGTCTACAAACGTTTATTGACTGCCACTTGTGTGCCTGTCATTGTGCTAAAATGCGAAGAACATGGAAAAGATATTCCATACCTCAAAGAGCTACAGAGCTACAACCAGTGGCGAGCCCAGCCAAGCAAATCAGTCCCATTTTATTACCGTTGTAAGGAAATATGCTGGATGCAGTGGGAGTAACGAGGAAGAACACACAACCCAACCTGAAGCGGGCCAGGGAGGGCTTGTCATAGAGGCTGGCACCTCCGCTGTCCTTGGTGGCTAAGGTGAAGTAAGGTAGTCTGAGAAGACGAAAAGTTCTGTTGTTGTTGTTCATTTGTTCTGAGGTAACAGCAACCGCATGAACAGAAAGATAACAGGCCTGCAACACAGTCCATACGGCTGACTCAAAATTTGGTGATTTCCATTCATCAAGGCAACAGATGCTTATTTTAATAATTTAGTAGTTTCTATAAGTTGTCTATGTTCTTCATTTCTATATGTGTAAATTTATAAAGCAAAAAAAAAAAACTACCAACATCAACTGATGTTAATATTTCTGTTCATCGTTTTTTCAAGGTAGCTACATAAATTTTATCAAATTGGAGTCATTGGATGTATGTAGTTTGATACCCGGTTTTCAACTTAATATTGCAAACATTTTCACATGCCATTAAATATTTTAAGTTATCTTTAAAAATTGTTTATTAGCAACTGCAAAATATGCCATCATCAAAATGTACCAAAGTATATTGAATTGTGGCCTTCATTTTGGCATTTAGTGATTTATACATTTTTTTAAGAACTATGAAAAATCAATATACATGCATGTATAATATCTCTGATTATCTTTTAACGTAGATTTTGAGAACTAGGATTATGGGGGAAAGAATACATTTTTAGAGATTTTCGTATGCATTCTCAAACTGCTTTCCAGGAAGATACATTCTTACCAGTAGTATATGAGTGGTTTCATTGTCTAAGTATCTCTTATCATACCTATATGTTTATTAGCTGGGTAACTGTTTTATCTTGGTCTAACTTTCCATTTTGAATATCAAAATAAACATGAAGGCTTTTGTTCACATTATATGTAGTAATAATTCTTATTAAGACACTATGACAGCATGAGCTCATGCGTAACCTTAAAACTTAGAAAGAAAAAATCTGATACTTAAAACTGTGTTTTTCAAAATGAGAGACCTTTAAGAGCATAGCTTTTGTCAGTAACTGAGATTTTTTGAATCACTCCTTATCAAATGACTGGCCATGTGCTATATTAATAAAGAAATACATAGCAGAAGTAAAACTGAAGTTACGGAATATCGAATTCACCTTTACTGCTTGACTTTCGCATTCACACTTTTTTCATTATACTACAAATTGAGATTACGTAATATTGAACTTCCTTTAGAATTCAGAATATTTCTTGCTTCAACATAACCTAAAATGGGACAAGTTCTCTTAGCAGATATTTTTTCAAGTCCAAAAGAAGAACTTTGAATAAAGTCTCAAACTCTAGGGTTAATCTCCTTGACTAACCAGTAACCAACAGTATTTCCAACTAGGGTTACAACCATGCAGTAGATTCAGAAATGGCATCAACAATGTTTAATGTCAAAAGGCAGTCAAAGCCAACATTTGCTCTAACTGAGAAAACCATGACATAGGTGCCTTTGTTTGCTGTAGATATGAACAACATTAATTTACTTTGAAGAGATTCTTAGGGAGGTTGCAGAACTCTGGAGTTCTAGAGAATACAAATACCTGATTTAATGTTTGAAGATTCTATAAAACATACATGTATATAAAATTGATTCTATAGAACAAATATATATACACACACACACGTGAAGATTCTATAAAACAAATATACATATATGTGAAGATTCCACAAAACATGTATACCACCATTTGAATCTTATTCTCCTGAGGATAATTAAATTTAGCTTCTGCAAGAGACAGACTTCACAGTTTCCATGGCTTAAAACAACATAGATGTATTTCTTGTCCATCTGAAATCTGATACGAATCCTGTTTCATGTTGCTACTCTGCCATCAGGAACACATGCCTCCCAAGTCACAGGAGAAGAGAGTGATGGCGGAGACACACCTGCTGGCTTCACTTCTGCTGGAAGTGATGTCATTTCTGCTCATAGTTCATTAATCAGAACAAGATGGAAGGCTAGAGAATGCAAAGAAATAGAGGGAAACCTAGGTTTCTGCCATGTATCTCAACTAAAGGCTATGCAATTTAAAAATTTGTAATATGTAGAAGAATTAAGAGGTTAGATCTCTGCCACAGAATGGTTACTAGATGAGTCCTCAATCTTATACTCGAGATTTTGTGAAACATAAAAAGTTTAAGACATAATTCCTACCCATGAAAATCCTAAAATGTATAATAGAGTTAAGGAGTCAATGCAAAATGTATCAAGATTTAAGAACTATTTTTTCTTTGCAGCACAGAAACAGAAACATTTACTATTAAAGAAGGAGATATATGAACAATTACAGTCGGCTTCATAAAAAAGGTGTGTGAGTTAGTCTCTCAAGGACAGGATGGGGAGATTGACATAGGAGTGGGGAAAATAAAGTACATTAGAGGCAAGATGACGGGCTCCAGGGAAAGCAAAGGCAAGAAGGGCTATGACAGCTTCAGAGAACCTTAAGGAAATGGGCCTAATTAGATAGAGAGTACATTTTGAGAAATCGTGGGAAACAAAATTAAATACATGGAGCAGAGAATCTTGTAAACCACACAGAAGAACTTAGAATTGGTACAGTACAAAACTGGGAAACATTTGAAGTTCTTGAGCAAAAGCCTGAGATTTCCTGTTTAAGCATTATACTGCACTTATCTCCACGAGGACATGAAGTGGCACACACAGTACAATATGACGCAAAATTAGGCATCAGGGAATAAAACCAAGCATTGTCTGCTTGACGAATTTAATGGACTTAATGAATTTAATGAAACAGAAGGAAGAGATGGTGCGCTACACACTACTTGAAACAGCTGGATGCTGATTACTTGGCTGTGCCGAATTTCACTCTTCATTTTCTTACTTAAAACAAAAGGGAAAATAGATTAGGTTAAATAATTTTCACTGGTTGGACCAAAAAAAAAAAAAAAAAATCCACAAGACCCTCACTCACATAGGTCACGGTAGGAGCAGTACTTGAGGAAGATTTGTCTGGCATCAGTCTGAAAGGTGAGTTGGAGCAACTGGGCAGGAGAGGTGGACGGAGCAAAGACATAGTGAGGGCCCCTGCACCACACTGGCCAACATAAACCCAAAACACTATAGTAGTAGGGGGGTGGTGGTGGTGAACCCACTGTGGTAGGAACTGTCTTTTGTGAGTGTCTCACTGAAGTCCCTAAATATTCTCTGAGAAATAAGTGTTACTAAAGGAAGTCGAAGGTGTTCTAGAGTCTTCACAAAGAGACATCACTGCAACCAAAACCTGAAGCCATTTACTAAGCATGCCAAATGTAGAGTCCCTTTACATTGTCAGTGAGCATAACATGAATGTTGCTAAAACTTCACACGTGCTAACAATGATTATTTAGACAAGATAAGAAGATCATGTACATGAATAACTTACCATGACTAATAGTTGTTTGGGGAACACCCAAACTTCATTCAGAAAATCTCACAATCTTAAAGCCCTAAAGAAATGTTTAGAGATCATTCATAGAGCCCTTCTACTCACACAATGTCGCATCTAAATCATTATAATGATTTCTATTTTAGAGTCTTTTGGAACAGAAGATGACATACTCTCTAATCGATAGGTGACTATAGACACTGTAAAACATATCTATTTGCAGATTGCTATTTTTATAGAGAAAGATAAGTAAAAGTATACTCCCAATATGACAGAACAAAGAAACCAATACAAAAAGTTTAAAAATACAATAACAACTTTCTTTATTAAAATTTGAGAACAATTAAGTGAAGTAAATGAAAGTAAAATAATCCATTTTTAACACTCCCTTCAAGCTTACCATGCCCCTTTTTCAAATGCCTACAACATTGTTATGTGTGTTCTTGTGTGGCCACCAAAAAAGTTGTTTTACAAAAGCATGCTATCAACAAATACACATGATTTTATTAATTGAGAATAATAACAATTGGCTTTACTTCATTTAATGCCATCTCCCAGGTAATATATGGAAAGTCAAATTTCAAAATCTTGTCAACTAAGAAAATATGAACAACTAATTAATTATAATGAAATATCATGACAGCAAATTATTACTCTCTCAGCTATTTTCAGTACTTTTCATTATATATATAAATCGATGTTGTTCATTCACAGTTATTTATTGATTTTTTTCATCATAATATAGATTATACCATTTTCTTGCTTGGATTAACATGTAACAGCCCTTAGAAACACTGGATGCTAAACTATGGATCTCAGAACATATTAAATATATTATTATGTATTTAATAATTGTTTGGGACTACTTTGAAAGAGATGGTACTAACCAGGTCATTCTAACATCTACAGGATGTGCTACATCAATGCAGAATGGTTTTATAGCCTTGCCAGGGTCATGAAATACCACTCTACAACAAAAATAAAGTAGGTCCAATGAAATATGAAAGTTATGACTGAAAGTCATGTTTTCCCTTCAATCAAATAATAAGCTCTCACATTCTTTTGAGAATCTTCAAAAAATGGACAGACGGTGATTCTGTCAGATTAAGTTCAAAATAGCACATTGCAAAGAAAGAGCTTTTTTCTCTCTCTCTCTGCTTTTTCTTTGTTTAGTGTGTTCATCTGTTTTGTTCATTTAAGATTTTTTAAATTGTTTTTAAAAATATTTTAAAAACAGTGAAAGATGTACTCGCAAAGACTACATAGATAAATGTATATATGGACAGTTTTTAAAACATTTTTAACAGGCAGTGCAGTCAGTTCAGCAACATGTCGCCTGACATCCTTGAGTACACATTGTCAAACTGACCCATACGGTTCCAAATAACACATCACTGACAATCAACTTCATAAGCATTTAGACATTTTTTAACCATCCATTATTCTTTTGATAATTTTTGATGACTTTTTTGTAAGCATCACTATCTATAATTTTCTAAATGTATACTCCCATTTTCCCTACCTAAAGATTTTGAATGTAAAAGGTCTACTAAAATATTTTAAATACACTGATAGTTCATTCAAAAAGAAACATAAGAAGAAAAGCTCAAAACAAATGACAAGACTTTCAGTTCTTTCTTTATTTTATTTTATTTTTGAGACAGAGTCTTGCTGTTGTTGGCCTGAGCTATAGTGCAATGGCATGATCTCAGCTCACTGCAACTTCTGCCTCCCAGATTCCAGCATTCTCCTGCCTCAGCCTCCCAAGCAGCTGGGATTACAGGTGCCCACCATCACGCCCAGCTAATTTTTGTATTTTTAGTAGGGATGGGGTTTTACCATGTTGGCCAGGCTGGTCTTGAACTCCTGACATCAGGTGATCCACCCGCCTCGCCCTCCCAGAGTGCTGGGATTACAGGTGTGAGCCACTGAGCCTGGCCTCAGTTCCTAATTTATGAACTGATGAAGTTTGAAATGCTATAACTTCATATCATTTTAATTTTTAGCAACTCATCTAAACTGAAAAGACTATACTGATATTTCCATGATTTACTAACAGCCAAAAATCATATCACTTTTGATCCTGAAAAAAATTCAAGAGGCCTTGGGATATTAACACAGAAAAAAAATTGTAACTAACTTCAAAATTGTCAAAATTTCTTATACTCCTCTAGTATCTCAGTGCTCTAAGAATGCCATAATAAATCGTTTTTTAATGTATTTTTATGAGTTTTTCTAGTGAAGACCAGAAAACCTGCTACACAAATTATAAAAGAGTTATCACACTAATAAATCAGTTTTGTTAGGACTAAAGTTCAGTTCTTGAAAGGTAAGTTAAAGAAGTCCCTTCCAGTGAGAGGCAATTTGCCAATACCCATAAAAACACAAACTCTTTCCTTCAAGGATTTACACACGAATTTAATTATAAAACCTATTTTTTACCTAGGTATTTATTTAACATGCTGTAAGTGAATGTGTATGGACACATGTTGACAACCAATATATATAACGTTGATTTATATGTAATATTTATATGTGTATGCATATGAATATATAATTGGTCATGTTTAGATTTTAAATCCTTAATAGGTAGAGACTACATAATACATATTTTAAGTATTTAATATGTGTGTGATAGAGAAACAAGTAAGTCAGAGAGATGGCTGAGACCAGTAACCTCTGATACTCAAATAGATAAAGCATAAATATTTTCACACCTGTGTATTTCCAAAGGAACCTTTATTTCTACTAACTCTCGTTTCACGAATTCTATTTCATCTTTGTAAAATATATAGTTGGCCTAATATAGATGTATATTTTTTAAACTTGTAAGTATTATAACCCCACAGAAATAATTATAACTATCTAATATTTTTTCTAAGAATAGAGCCTACTGTATTTTTATTTTAATAAAACAGATATTTTTCAGCTTTTCTCTCTGCTAGTCCTTATCCCCATAATGCATAATAAAAACCGGCATTTAGATGCAGATTGTACATTATGCAGAAGATAACAGATTAGCTTATCAGCTGTTTTACAATTACAAGGGTAAAATTTATTGATAAAACTGTACAACATGAACTAACCTGACTCTTGTCAGTAACGTGACAATATCAGTTTTCTGACCAGCTACCCTGTTTGCAGTGCTCCTTAAAGTGCAATGAAACAAATGACTTCCGTAACATTAAAACAATGGGCATTGGTTAAAAGGCTCAGAAACTATTTCTTTTCCACAAACTTACAAAAGGCTTGTTTTAAATTTAGTGTTTTAACTTCAAATATATTTTTCTTACAACTTCTTTGGTAATATTTGCACCAAAATGTACTTATTGTGCCATCTTCAGGGCGTTTTTAGGAAACAGCTCCGTGAAGTAAATTAAAAATTACCTTCCTTAGTGGGGTTTTTTAATTATTATTTTAAAGCTGTAGAAGGTTTTTTAAATGTATATTTATTTTAAGTTTTAAAATACTAATTAAAAATCTACTATATAAAGCAAAATAATTTAAGCTTTAATGTATGAGAATGTAGACATCAAAATGTATATATGTAAATCTATATACCTATATACATACATTTTTGAAAGTTCTTTACAATTTCCAAAGCACTCACATATTATCTTATTTAGTATTTACAGTATTCCTCTGAGGTGTTACAGCAGAAACTTGTATATCCTTTTAAAAATGAGAAAGCTCCCATTTAAAGACATGAATTAGTTTGTTCAAAGTTTCCAAGACTGAATTATATAGCCAAGATTCAAGACTACATTTTTTACTACAAGTAAAAAGTTATTTCTACTATTATAGTGATATATCTTTAAAATCAATGATGAAAATTACATGTAATTTTAATTACCTTTGTTTAATAATTGTTAAAACATCTACACTGAAAGTTGGAATAATTCCTGGATATGGTGATTATATGTCAGAAAATCAGACATTTATATATGTAGCTCAATTATTTTATCATTTCTGAACTTTATTTAACTAAGAAATCTATAGTGAAACAATGACATATCTGACCAGTGGAAAATTATGGTAGAATGACACAAATCAATCCCCAAATGAATACAATACAAATGAATTGTTCATGTGACAGAACTAGACTATACAGTAAATCTGCTGTTCTTAGACCACTAAGAAGTCCTAAAGAAAACCAACACGATTCTTTAGCGTCATTTGGGGGAACTATCTATTCTAATTTGCCTGAGACCATAGAAATTACCAGTAGAGCACCTTTTCACATTCTAATGTGTACCATTTGAACAACAAATTAACAGATCAATTTTATTTGATCCAATGTACTAATAACAACCTGAACATGGAATGTAAAATAAGTACGACAGCTGTAATGTAAGGATTCACCTCCTTAGAAATCCGTTCATTTTACATGCATCTGGAAAACACATTAGAAGATGTAGGTTCCAATTATAGTTTTGTGTTTTACCAAGCTGGTGAATTTATGGTATCTATCTCTAACAGAAACTCTCTGAGCTTCTGTTTCCTTATATGAGGATGATAATACCTTTTCCTCAAGGTTTTCGTTAAGTACTAAAATAACCTTGTGAAATCGACTAGAACTATGCCTAGCAGCCAGGACTTCATAAAAAAATGTTCTATAGAAGTGCAATAGGAACGGGGGAAATCAAAGCCCTTAGACCTCCTCCTGCTTGCCAAGAGACGTCTGGTGTGCTTTTAGGGAGATATCATACCCTACAAAGCTGCTCCTGGTGTTTATTTTAAGTAGACTAATTTGCCTTTGCATAAAAATGAATGGTAGATGAGGAAAACATGAGATCTGCATATACAGATTATTAATCTGTAAGTCTCTTAAGTTCAGAGATATGTCCTGGACATGAAAAATATCCAACTGGTACTTTTATTGAGGGAATTTTGAGTGACAAGGAAGGAATTACCTTAACATGAAGAGATTTTTATAACTTGGTCAAATTCATCTATTATTTAAGATGAACAATTCTCAAAAAATACACCAACAGAATATGGCCCTCTCTGATATGGAAGAATGCCGAAAACTCCACTGGATGCTAATTGACGTTGGGAATTCCTGATTCATGAACTTCTCTAGTGACAATACCTTTTCCTAGAACTGAAGTTCCTAAATTTGAGGTTACAAGCCCAGTTTGAAAGCTTGATAGCAGCTATGATTCTGTCCCTAAAAATAATCCACAGTCATATGTCATCTAGTGACAGGGATATGATCTGAGAAATGCCTCGTTAGACACTTCATGGTTGTGCAGACATCATACAGGGTACTTACATCAACCTAGGTGGTATAATAGCCTACTACACCCCAGGGCTATATGGTATAGCCTATTGTTTCTAGGCTACACGTCCATACAGCGCATTACTGAATACTGTAGGCAATTGAAACACAATGGTAATATGTGTACTTAAACATAACTAAACATAGAAAAGGTATAGTATAAATACAAGATTCTCATCTTTTGGGACTACCCTCATACATGTGGTTCATCTGTGCTGGAAACACAAGTTATGCAGCAAGTGACTGTATATATAAAGAAATAAACAAAATATATGTATACATACTATATATACACATATAGCTGCACACATATGCATATGTACATATATAGTCTGTAAGTCCATATATAAAACATACATAAGCACAAATATTTGTACAATTTCAAGAGGTTTATGAAAACTCTAAAGGCCATATCATAGGTTTTTGGTTAAGAATCCCTAACCTAGAAGAATGGCACTCTCTTTGTTGATTCTATAATAATGTATATTATAGATATTAAATGATAAGGAATTACTACTTAATGAAGTAATACTTAACCTTACTGAGTATTCTGATACATCTTATTCTGTTCCATACTTGTCTGTTCCATTTTATTATATTCTATACTATGCTGTTCTGGTTTTTAAAAAACAAATAAAGCTAGTTTAATCAACTACTGTATACTGATTTCAAATTTCACACTCCAAGATTGGCTATTACTGCTCTAGAGTATGACAGCAGCTGCTTCAGGACTTGTACTACAGAAGGCAAGATAATGCTAGCTGTTAGTAACCTAAGGGAGACAGCCCTTAGTGGGGAAAGTGTAGAGAACAATAGTGCTATAGAAACGGGGGAAACCAAAGCCCTCAGACCTCCTCCTGCTGGCCAAGAGACGTCTGGTGCGCTTTCAGGGAAGTATCATACCCTACAAAGCTGCTCCTGGTATTTATTTTAAGTAGACTAATTTGCCTTTGCATAAAAATAAACGGTAGATGAGGAAAACATGAAATCTGCACAATGCTACAGTTCTTTGAAATAAAAGAATCTGGATACCGCTTTTAAGGAAAAGTGGTTCCTTAGCAAAAAAAGGAAATTAAGTAGAAAAAGAAACTGTAGTTCAACAGCGAATTTATGCATTTACTTATATTGACACTGTTTCCACAATGATTTGAGAAGACTTCAAAAGGAATTAAGGATTTTTTCAAATTAATTTGGAATTAAGTGCTTTAGTAATCAAACACTTAGAATCATGGAAGAGCTGTTTCAGTGGCAACTCTAGTGTGCACAGGGATAATGGACTGCTGGGTCCAAGATCCTTAGACTCAAACAGCAGGTTCTGACTCTGGTAGAGGCAACCCATAGTCATCACAGCTATTAACCATCTGAATGAAAAAGACAGTTGGGATCATCTTTGCTGTTGTGACTGTGAGCAAAAAGAAGACTAATCACACATAAAGGTTAAGCAAGTAATACTTGTAGTTAGATTCATATTTCAGTATAGAAATAGACATGGAGAAAACACTGTTCCTGGTGGTTGCAATGCATCAGGCAACAGGACAGACAAAAATACCTACCTATGGAACTTACAAGTTAGAATGGGAAACTGACAATAAACAACATACATGACAGATAAGCAATTCATATGATCTATTAAAAGATGATCAGTGCTATAGAAAAAAAGAGAGCAGGGAAAGGAAGATCAGGAAAGCAGGGATGTAGATGGCTCGGGTGGCATTTGAGGAATGATGCGGGATGAGAAAAGAACAGCTTAAAACAGATGCAGAGAAAAAAGGCTTTTCAGAAGTTTTGTCACATAGATAATTCAGATCTTTTTGATGTACCTGTGTCACCAGTGCAGCTGTCCAGGTTTTTTTTCGTGTGTATGAGTGTGTGCAAATTATAGCTTGTGGTGAGTTTTAAATAAATGAGCTAACTTTGCTTAAAAAAATAACCCTGAATGTCTCAATTTCATCCAAAAAAAAAGAAACCCTCCAATAAGCATTATTTTAATGCATGAAATAAAAGATTTCAGTTAAAAAGCAATTTGGGAAAGTTTTCTGAATGTTATTTTGGGAAAGAACATTAATACCATTTTCTGATAATCTATGGCATCAAAACATTATGAAACAGAACCACAGTTTATGAAAGACTACATAACGCTTATTGTTAAGCTCCACGTGTTCCAGCGACAATATCCAATCACTAGAAAATGGTTTAAATTCATGTCTATAGATAAAACAAATGAGTTTGTATCTAATGCTTTGGGTCAGAAAATGTAATGATAAAGTAGCAACTGCCAGCTGTACTAAAATTATAAAATACTTCTGAAAAATAGTAGATCACTTTTTGAACATTAAAAAAATTGGATTAATAATCTATATCATCTGTATATTTTTACTAATGTTTTCATTTGATTTATATAAGCAAACAGGACTATTTGAAGTAGCTCAACACTGTAACCTTAAAAAATTAAAGGACACTCTGTGGCATTGCTTACATCCAGAATTCTCAAAAATGCTCCTGATGGCCTTTATATTAAAAGGTGCAAGTATATCATATATCATAAATACTGCAGTCAAGGGGAAAAGAAAAGATATAGGAAAGAATTTTTCATGTGAAAGTTGAGTTTGAAAGCAGGAGAAAGAAGTAGAGTATGGGGTATGCCTGGGCATCCATATGTGTGTGTACCATCGTACAGATCTATTCATCAAATACGTATCTATTAATCATCGTGCTCATTTTTAAACCGTTTTCATTTGATCTATTATAGCAGACTGGTTTTCTACCACTTAGAGTTCTGGCAGTTGACATGAATGTATGTCTGCAAAGTCTCTACAACTAAACATGAGTTTATCTACAATATATCCTTCACTTGGTTCTTGTCCTTGAGAGTTTCTGTTATACTGAAATTCACAGTTGTAGTCTTGAGACCTAAGCTCAGCGGTATTCCCCTTGTTAGTGTTTCTCTCAGAGTTTTAGAATTAAAGTATCCACTGTTTCATTCAGAGGTTTATGTACTTTTCCCTGTGCTTCTCCTTGAGTATGAGAAGATGATGTTGCAGGTAGCATACACCAAGTAGGAACTGCATGCCCGTATAAACATCAGCTTCGTGGAAAACCTGTTTTGGTGGCTAGGGCTGAAACAATGATTTTTATTCTCCAAGCCTTGTTTCCTTTTCCTCCATGCAATTACCTGGATTATATTGCCCATGCTCACTTACCATTATATAAGGCCATGTAACTGGGTCCCCATATAAATGTGAGCAGAAGTAATGGTGGCTACATTCAGATCTTCCAGCTTCACTCCCTAATCCCTCATCTATAGACAACTTCAAACCCTAAGAGCCACTAGCTGAACAGAGGTGCCGAGTTTGCTTAATGCATGAAGCTCTGGAACCTCTGCCTGAACTTCACTGTCACCTGAATCATCAGACTGGCATGTCCATGATAAATATATTCTTAACTTGGTGAGCCACAGAAATTTTGGGTTGTTTGTTTCAGCATCAAATATAATTTACTGTGACTCGTACAGATTCTGAGGATTAACAAGAGGAGATTCTGCTATACTTTTTTAACTTATTTTTCTGAGCCCACTTTCCTCTAGAAAAAGTTGAGATCACTGATATTATTTTATAAACAAGTAACAGAACATGAGGGAAAAGGGTTCAGAGGACAAGGAAGACTCCAGAAAAAGAAACTTACTTCAGATGTTAAAAGATAGATATCATATGTAAATATGTAAATTTAATCCTGAATAAGGCCTTAGAAGACATCTTGTTTTTCCTGGTTTCTTTACAAAAATGAAAATAGATGGGCTTACTAAAATATGTAAAAATAATATACAGCAGCATCTCATCTCATTCCTGGCAAATGTTTGTAACCTTCATTTTGGGGGGATATATTTAGTGGAACTCACGCCTGCAAAGAATTGGGCAGCAAAAAAAAAAAGGGGGGCGGTGGAGAAGGAGAGAAGTGGGAAGGAGGTGAGAATACTGTGATAATTCTTTGAATTTAAAGGGCATAATCAAAATCCTCATCCATAAGCAGCCTCAGCCATTTGTCCAAGTATTTTATATACATATTATTCTTTTCCAAACATGCCACGGTGGGAAGGAATTGGATGAAACACTGATATAAAAAAATGATTCCTTGGCAGAGCTGCAGTTAGTACAACATGATCCCTATCTGATTATGAGAAAGAAAGAAGTGCAATCTATTTCACTGAAATAGAGTTGAGAAACAAGCAGCTTGTGTCTTCCCAACAGTTAATGAATCTCAGTCTTTGAAGCAATGACTTACCAGCAAAGACACAGTCACATTTATGGTTAACAAAAATGCCTATCCACTCAACGTATGTTTTAATCCAGGGATTGGGAAACTATATCCTTTAGGCCAAATCCAGTACCCAGCCTGCTTGTATAAAGAAAGTTTTATTAGAGCACAACCTTGGGAGGCCGAGGCGGGTAGATCACGAGGTCATGAGATCGAGACCATCCTGGCTAACATAGTGAAATCCCGACTCTACTAAAAATATAAAAAATTAGCCGGGCGTGGTGGCGGGCACCTGTAGTCTCAGCTACTTGGGAGGCTGAGGCAGGAGAATGGCATGAACCCGGGAGGCAGAGCTTGCAGTGAGCCAAGATCGCGCCACTGCACTCCAGCCTGGGTGACAGAGCCAGACTCTGTCTCAAAAAAGAAAAAAAAAAAAAAAAAAGAACACATCCATGTCTGTTCATTTAAGCACTGTTGGTGGAAGATTTCTCAGTACTACAGAAAAGTTAGGTAGCTGGGACAGAGATCATATGGGCTGTAAAGCCTAAAATATTTACTATCTGGTCCTTTACAGAAGACATTTGCCAACCCATTTTAATCCATCAGGATCTAAGTCCTCGATTTCATATTTATATATCTAAGTCATTCCAATTTAAACATTTGTATTTTGGTCTTTAGTTTCAACACAAAGACTTAAAGATAGTATTTGCAAAATTTAATTATTTTACGAACAATCATTATGTGTCAATGAAAAATAAAACAAAAAAGAAAACTATTTGAACCTCATTAGCAATAAAGAAATACAATTTATAACAGTTTGATAATAGGATAATTCTTCACCTATTAGCTACGATTTTTCTAGATTTAATTTTTTAAGGAAAATTTCATAGTACAAAGATTAAACATAGGTTCCTTCTGGGGTTTCAATGAGTCCCCCAAAGTTCATGTGTTGTAAACTTAATCCACAATGCAACGGAGTTGAGAGATGGAACCTTTAAGGGATGATTAGGTCATGAGGGCTCTCCCTTCTTAAAAGGATTAATGTCATCATTGAGAGACTGGTTTCTTTATAAAAGGATGAGTTCAGACCCCTTCTCTCACTCTCTCAAGTGCCTGCGAGTGCGTGCTCTCTCTCTCTCTTCCTCCTTCTTGCGCATGTCATCCCTTCTGCTATGTTAGGACACAGCAAGAAGGCCCCACAAGATGCCTGCCCCTTGATCTGGGGCTTCCCAGCCTCCAGAATTGTAAGCTAAATAAATGTCTGTTCAATAAAAATTACCCAGTCTGTGGTATTCTATTGTAGCAGCGCACAATTAAGGTCCATCATGATAAGCTCTGATATTTCAAAACAAGTCATTTCTACTATATTAAATACTCAGGAGATTGATGAAGATTAGCAAACTTTGGTTTGAGATTACGAAAAAGTAATACACACATTGAAAATAAAATTTGCTGACCATTAGAAACAAGTGTCAGGTTGAGTCATTGATCTCTAGTGAAATGAACACTACTTTTTATTTAACCTGTTTCAACAGTTTTTATGCAAACTAAAAAACGTGGGGTTTCTTAAGACTAAATAATACACTTCGTGAAAACAGTGCTTCAGTTTAATCCCACAAAACAGGTGAGAAAACACACCTGTGTGTTTATTGGTGCTAATCCCTCAGTGAATTTTGTCTTCTGTTCATTTTTGTTTGCTTTGGTTTGGGCTTTTACTTGGTTTAAGCTGTTCTTTTTTTAATTAAGAAATATTTTAATTCTGTAAAGTCATTGAAGGCTGGAGGAACATCTCACCTATCTTTAATTTATAAAGTAAAGTAATACTTTATGCACTTCACTTATGCTTTACGCAGTGCCTGCTACAAAAAAGAAACCCAATACATTTTTGTTGAGTAAATGGTGCAATTAACAAATGCTTCAAATAATAAAAATAATTTATTTTACATCTTAATTCAAGATATTTATGAATTTGATAAAGTCCCATTTTAACCTTATAATTTTTAGTGCTGAATATTTTGGAAATATGATATACTTGTGGGAAAAGTGCTAATAATTTACATATTCAAAATTGTCAAGTTAGTTATGCTTAGGTGAATTTTTTAGTCAACTGATTTATAAATTTTACTGGGTTAATGTACATACTACTGGTACAACTTCTCATTCAAATATTCTTCTCCCTGCTTAGATTTAATATTTTCATGGATCACTTTTGATTATGCAAAAAAAGTGGTAGTTCACTAGACTAAAAAGAAAACAAAGGAACTAGATCACTTAATATTTTCTACTCTCATTTAAAAATAGGTATCTAGGCCGGGCACGGTGGCTCAAGCCTGTAATCCCAGCACTTTGGGAGGCCGAGACGGGCAGATCACAAGGTCAGGAGATCGAGACCATCCTGGCTAACACGGTGAAACCCCGTCTCTACTAAAAAAATACAAAAAACTAGCCGGGCGAGGTGGCGGGCGCCTGTAGTCCCAGCTACTCAGGAGGCTGAGGCAGGAGAATGGCGTGAACCCGGAAGGCGGTGCTTGCAGTGAGCCGAGATCTGGCCACCGCACTCCAGCCTGGGTGACAGAGTAAGACTCCGCCTCAAAAAAAATTAAAAAAATTAAAAAATAAATTAAAAAAAAATAAAAATAGGTATCTAAATTTTTAAAAGAAAGAAAAATAGGCCAGGCGTGGTGGCTCACGCCTGTAGTTCCCAGCACTTTAGGAGGCCGAGGTGGGTGGATCACGTGAGGTCGGGAGTTCAAGACCAGCCTGACCACCATGGAGAAACCCCATCTCTACTAAAAATACAAAAAATTAGCCAGGCGTGGTGGTGTATGTCTGTAATCTTGAGTAGCTACTCAAGAGACTGAGGTAGGAGACTTGCTTGAACCCAGGGGGCAGAGGTTGCAGTGAGCTTAGATCGCACCATGGCACTCCAGCCTGGGCAACAAAAGTGAAACACCGTCTCAAAAAAATTAACTAATTAATTTAATACAGAAAAATAAGGCTTCTGAAAAGCAGCAGAGATTTCTATGAATAAACTTTTTTATTTTCCCATATTATCAAAATCACAATTTATAAAACAGTAGTAGCATCCAAATTACTTTTTTTATAAGTCTTCAGGTTATCAATGTATTTTAATTAGGTATTATGTGTATGAGGGTGAACTGAGAGTAGATAACAGATACAATGGAGGAGGGAGAAGCAAGTGCACCGAGCCACCCATTGGCATTGCACTATATTGAATGGATTATATTTATCCTTTTTCCACCCACTAAACAAGAATATGTTTAACATTTACAAATGGGAAACAAAGACATTTTTACAAGTACATCTTGTACTCGAGTTCAAATATTGAAAGACTTTACTGAATTCTCAGTCACTGCTGAATAATTCAAGCTCTGCTGTATTCAGATACACTTTCTGTCCCCAAAGAGCATGATCTCTCGCTTCTCATTGCCTCACAAGAAAATTCTATTAGTAAAGGCTGAAGGGAACCCTTTTTAGTTTTGCTGATGTCACACCTAAGTAATCACAGAGTCACTTTCTTAATTGTGATATTTGATAAATATGTTTCTTTCCTCCAAGAGTCATTAATATAGTAAAAAATGTTTGTACAGAATTGAAAGAGATATTAAAAGTTGCTTAAGATCAACTGAAAAATATATTACTTAAAGACATTATAAAAATGCTGATGCAATCCAATTGGAACCTAATTTAATTGAGTTCTTGATTTGAAAAGTAATTTTCTATCACGAGCTGCCATTATTCAGAAACTAATTTTATGTCTTTAAGGAACTTCTCCTACCATTTTCTTTCCTAAGATGTTGATGGCTGGGAAAAGCAGAAATGAACTGTCACTACTACTGAGAACATATTTGTTCAAACAATGTTTTGTTACATCTGAAAAAAGGCTGTAGCTGAAGAGATTTTTATTAACTTCAAAAAGTGTCACTTTTTCCTAACAAAGACACCAGAACCACCAATTAGTTCTTCCAAATATAGTCAATGTGCTACGAGGGAGTTCTGGAAGTATGTAAGCAATGATGATGGTAACCAGTGGGGGAAGTAGTTAGCAAATCTACCTGGGAATACTTATCAGGCAGGTTTCTGACACTGCTGGTTTTGAGTTTGGATAACAAGCCTGACAGGACAGGAGATCATGGTTTATAGACTATTTATTCAGCATGTGATCACTAGCTTTAGCAAAAGAGGGGGAAAAAAGCCAAAGAGTTTGAAGTTTAGATAAAGTTTAGAAGAGAAAGTGGGCCAAAGAGCTATTCCTGCTGTCAAAAAAGCCAAGCATGCTGCTAAAACTGTGGCAAAGGCTTAGTATCTGTGGGGCTGGATGGAGGATCTGAAATCCTTTGAACAGCAAATGGCTCTGAGCATTATTCCACATATTTGCTTCCCCAACCGAAAGTTTGGGAAAGATTCATATTAGGCACTTTTCCAACGATGCAATGTTTTTGCAAAGTCAAAGCTATTTGGCAAGCGTGGTTATTTGGGGAAGGAATTTGGAACAACCCTATATGCTGTATACCTTGTAAATGCTGTTATCAACTGCAAAGAAGAAATGTTCATTTTCCTGAGCATAGCTTAAAAAAAATAAAATAAATAAAGGTGTGGAGGAAGGAGCTCATTCTTCCAAAGGTCTTTGTCAGAAAAGAAAAAAAAAAAAAAACTCTCTCAAAACACATCTAGTTCAAAAGAATTAATTCAGGTTATTTCTAAAACACTGATCATGAGTTTATAACAATGTTTACATGAACACACTGTTGATTAAACTTGAGTATTTAAAAAGCATTTTACATTATAGAGTCATCTCAAATATGAAATAATCACTGTTTCAACTGTTCTTGTTATAAACTACAGGACCAAGGTTTAAATAATCCCGGCTCTAGAAAAGTAGAACTAAACATCTCATAGAACAGTAATGCGGACATTTGGAATGCCATGTATTCTTCAGCTTTTGTGTTTTTGAACTTTTCAACCATGGTCCCAGTGCTCTATTTTCATAATACACAGGCATGGAAATATTCACTAAGTCACGGCAGCGGTGTTATTAAATGTTCAAAGCATATACTTCCCCAGATTCCTCTGACGCTGCTGTTCTAAAGGTCATGGTAGTCCCCCAGATGTACAATGCTAGAATGGTCTGCATTCACTTCATACACTAAAATAAAATAAAACTTACAAAAGAATAAAAGACCAAGAGGGTGAAACGTAAGAAATAAACAAATAAACGTCAAGCCTAACCTGTTGTCTGTTTAAGTGCTTACAGTAATCATTAAACTTTCTTAAAACCAATTAACTAGAAAATGACTACTCTATAGTCACTGGTCAGAATTGCAATGCCATTCTCAAGCACAAAATAAAATGCACCAGATACAACTAGCTGGTGATTTATACATCACCCACACTTTAAAAATATCCCTGGATACTTCAGAAATATTAGGATGTATCTTAAATACCATTTATAAAAGATGAGGGATATGTATCAAAGTATAAGAACACAGATATGAAACATATCAAGAGTGCCTATATTCATAGAGATGTTCCTGAATTAAATACTGTAAATGAAATTATCAGCATAAAATTCCCATTATGCTCTAATGTGCTACCATTATTTTTAAACCAACATTTGCTTATTGCTATGAGAAGGTGTATTCACATATACTGTCCTAAGTCAATGTCTGGGTACACAGTGCATCCTTTCATTCTCTGGCTTTACAGAGCACACAATGCAGTCGCAGCCTAACTTTTCCTCTTTTGTCTGATTTGCAAGTCCATTAAGTTGTTCAGAAAATATTTGAACAGCCAAGCATACTTCAGGAATCTCAGAGATCCTTTTTAAGCCATTTGATTAGAATACCAGAGGAAATAAATTACTTAAAACAAATCTAAATGAAAGGTCATAAGAAGAACTGAAACCAGTTTGGGGCAATTGGTGGTTAACTTAAGATTCCTGAGATGGATCCTTATGTTAGCAGAACAATACTGAACTTTAACTCTTTGAGAACCTGATTTGCACCTATCTCCTACAAAAATTCGAGTAATTTCCATCCTCCACCCATCTCTCTTGTCTGCTCAAAGTCTGTTGTTACTTGTTGTTTTCCACTCAATTGAACCATTATTTTCTGAATTTTCTTTACCTGTTTCTGCCTTTCATTTGGTCTTTTGTTGATTACTTTATGTTCCATAATTCTTCAGACTTTATATGATTCATTCAAAGAACTGTGACCCAAGTCTTTTGACATGTTTTCATCCCCAACTCTTCCTCCACATCTTCCACAGTAATAAAAATGTTAGCTGGGCACAGAGAAACAAAGAGTAAGACTATATTTTCAAGTCTCTTTTGCATTGATGTATAATCATGACTATGTTTTGCCCAATAAAATGTAAATAAAATTATTAGTTAGCAGTTTTCTGAACCCTTCTGAAAAAACATCTGATGCATTGTTTCACCATCTCTTCCTCCATACTACTGCCTGGAACCATCTTAAACCACACCATCACGTACAGCTGAGAAACAGCGTAGAAAGAGCTTCAGTCCTCAACAGTGTGAAGGTCTATACTGAGCATGGACCACTCATTTGGGTGAGGGAGACAGAAACTTCTCCTTTGTTTTAAGCCATTTTCTCTTGGTCTTTCTGACATGTATAGCTGGTGTAATTCTAATGCTAAGTATTTAGGCGAAGTTTCTGAGGGTGGGTTATTGTGTGTGTTTCCTCATTCACTCTCTGGAGTCTGTTTCTACATCCTTTGCCATTTTCCCATAACTTTCCTGTGCGAGTAGATGATCCTGTGTGACGCACTGACTTTGGACTTTGGCCAACAGAATGAGAGCACATATGCCACTTTCTGCATCCAAGCAGAAGCTTTAAATGTGGTTGCAACGGGCTTAGCAGGGCTCGTATTCCTGGTTCTCTACCACAAGCACAGCATTAGCCACATGGAGGCTCCCCTACCCCCTGAGTCTCAGAATGAGAAGCTGTACAGAGACAAGCAGGCAAAAACAAGTGTTTGAGGTAAGCCACTGAGATTTTGACTTTTTTTGTTAGCAAAAGCTAATACATAAATTGTATACCAAGTGAAATGAAAAACGAAGCTTCACAGACCAGCTTAAATACGGTTGGAAAAACGAGGCATGAATATTTGCCTTTGGTAAAGCAGTAACACCATATTGCAGTCAGCAAAACTGCGCATGGTGTAACATGAGCTAGAAAATGAAACTTTTTGTAGAAAGACCCAAAATAATCACAAGACCAAGAAAATGGACTTTATGATTTGCTTATGAGCGTAAACACTTTATCTATCCTTAAGCTTCACTTCACAAGTCAGGCTAATTTTCCTTCCTTCCCTTTATAAAAAACTGGTACAAACCGCTATCATTTTCCATTGTTAGATGACCATTATTTTTAATAGGTCTGTCTGGTCAAAAAATTTAAAGTCTCCATTTAAAACCAAATTAGCAAAATAGTGACTCCTCCCATAAAACGAGGCCAGTAGGGAGAGGAGAGGGGATTATGGGTAGCATATCATTATTAACCTATTGAAACATGCAGTCCACAAATAAAATATAGTACTAATATAGCCTCTCTCTCTAGCATGCAGCCAAAACACACAGGAAAACAGGGATCAAAAAAGTAAATGTGTGTGTGTATTTCCTTGCTGTGTCAGCTGAGAGTCCTAGAAACAATGACACCCAGCAGCAATGAGCATATAAAGTTCCTAGGTCTCTAATACCATCCTGAAACAAAAGGAACAAGGGCTCCTTGGAGAAATGGTGGATTCTAGGCTTGGGGTAGGAAACAGAAGAGAAGCCTAGAGTATCCTTTCGTGCCATAAAGTAAGGAAGAACTGAAAAATTAAAACATGTGCATACACACACACCCCCCCATACGGTGATGCGGTGTGTCAAAGGGACACAGTAGCTAAAGCAGAGACAATTCAAGCAACAACATAAATAAAGTAATATAGAATTATATCCCCAAGTATTAAATAAATGTCCATGAGTTTTGAGGTAAGCCACTGAGATTTTGACTTTTTTTGTTTGCAAAAGCTAATACATAAATTGTATACCAAGTGAAATTATACTGTTAATTATACTGTTAAAAATGATGAAACAAATAAATAGAAGAGAAGGGATAAATCTTTTATTCAGAAAATGCCAAACAACTTATGGAGACACTCCATCTTCAAGGAGGTGGAACATTACTCCCTATTCCCTAAGTGAGAACTGCGCTAATGACTTTTTTTTCTAAAGGATATAGTATAGAAAGGGGGAGTAGGCACAGAACCTTCCCATTGGAGAAAACTGCCACACACTATTCTTAGTCAGGTAATCAACGGCAACATCAACAGTGATTACTTCTGTTGATAGCATGTTCCCCCGAGGTAATGTGATGAAAATGGCACATTACCTCTGGTTTTCCTCCCCAAAACATTAGAAACATTTGACAGTCACGACTGAGGGACAGTCTATGAAGTATGTGGCCATAACCTTCAAAACTATGAAAGGCCACTAAAAACAAGAAAAGCATAAGAAATTGTTACATAATCCTGCATCCTGGACGAAATCTTTACGCAGAGAAAAGGATGCTAGGTAAACCCAAGGAAATATAAGTAAAACATAAACTTTTAAAATAATGTATCAATATTGGTCCATTAATTGTAACAGATGTACCACAGCAGTCTAAGATAAATAGAGAAAACTGGGAGTGGGCTATATGTGAACTCTCTGTACTATCTTTATGATTTTCCTATAAATATAAAACTCTCCTAAAATGAAAAGTTTATTTTAAAAAGTAAATGAAGCTTTTGAATTTATCTTAATGGCAATATAATCTTAATATCTCACATTTTCTTGATTAAAATGGGAATTAAAAAAATATTTTCAGGATACATTTATTTTATTGCCCATCCTACAGTATCAAAGTTACCAAAGTACTAACTACATTAAACTTAGAATGCAATTTCATAATTCCAAAGGTTTTACCATTTAAAAATATCTGGAGGTAATTTAAAAGTCATTATAAATTATATAGATTAAAAGTTACTTAAAAGGAATTAGATTCTTATTCATATTTAAGCCTTGTTCTATAAATATATGAAGCTTCATAGAATATATGAAGCTGGCATTGTCTTTTAAATATATGAATAAAATGTGGTAAAATTTATACTGTGACTAAACACAGAAGAAAAATCCAAATGTAACATTTGATCAGAATGGTTCTAAATACAGTGATGAATCACTTAATGTTCTGAAAAGTGCAACATTAGGCAATGTAGTTGTTATGTGAACATCAAGACAATAAAAGTGTACTTACACAAATCTAGGTGGTATAGCCTAGTACACACCTAGGCTGTATGATACAGTCTTTTACTCCTGTGCTAGAAGCCTGTACAGCATGTTACTCTACTGAATACTGTAGGCGATTAGAACATAATGGTAATTATTTGTGTTTCTAAACATATCTAAACACAGAAAAGGTACAGTAAAAAATGTGTTATAAAAGATTAAAAATGGTACACCTATAAAGGGCTCTCAGGATGAATGGAGCTTGCAGGACTGGAAATTGACCTAAGTGACTCAGTGAATGCGGATGACAGAATGTGAAGATCTGGGATGTTACCATACACCACTGTAGCCTTCATAAACACTATGTACTTAGGCTTTACTACATTCGTGTGATCCAATTTTTCTTTCTTTAATGATCAATTCACTTACTGTAACATTTTTACTTTATAAACTTTATTTTAATTTTTGACTAGTTTCTCTACATCTTTATTCTACAATTGTTTTTCAATTTTTTTCTTTACTTTTTAAACTTCTTTATTAAAAACTAAGATACAAATACATATATTGGCCTAGGCCTACACAGGGTCAGGATCATCAATACCAGCATCTTCTAGTTTCACATCTTGTCCCACTGCATGGAGCTGCCATCTGCTGTGATAGCAATGCCTTCTTCTGGAAAACCTCCTGAAGCACCTGCCTGAAGCTAACTAACAGTATATATATATATATATATTAATTAATATAATTTATATAATTAATATAATTAATTAGTACAAATTAATACTAATTATTGTGTATATATACACTCTTATATACACAAATATATATACACTCTTATAATTAGTATTAATTAGTACTAATTAATTATATTAATTATATATTATATAAATTATATTATATACACTCTCATAATTAGTATTAATTAGTACTAATTAACTATAATTAAGAGTGCATATATACACTCATAATAATAATTAGTATTAGTACTAACTGTTCATTCATGTTATTAATTATACTAATTAACAGTATATATACATATGTATGTAGAAGTACACTCTAAAATAATGATAAAAGCATAGTATAGTAAATATATGTCAGTAAAATAGTGATTTATTATCAAATATTATGTGCTGTACAGAATTCTATGTGTAATACTTTCATAAGACTGGGAACACAGCAGGTGTGTTTACACCAACATCACCACAAACATGAGTAATGCATTGATTATGATGTCATAAGGCAATAGGAAGTTTTCTGATCCATATAATCTGGGGTCTGTCATATATGCAGTCCATCATTGACTGAAGCGCCATTATGCGGTGCATGAATGTATTAGGAAGATTGATGGAAATGAAATTTCTAGGTTTTACCATCCTATATCCAGTTTTGTTTCAAAACTCAATCTAAATAAAATATAAAATAAGCATTATTAAGTATGAATACAACTTAAATTACAATAATGGATCCACTAACTAAATATATCATAAAGCATTCATGTTAATTCTATCCCTTCTTTCCTTCAAATGCAAACCAAGAAAAGCATCAGAGCATGAACTCTCTGAGGAATTAACTTTGCTATAATAGTGTACATTAAGTGATTCTGTTCATTGCACACACACACACACACACATTCTCTTTCTAACATATATTAGTTTCATTTACAAATGTTAATATAGAACTCACTTTGCTGGGTGTTTTATTGATTTTCTATTTCCTCTTTGAAGCACCTAGCTTACTTTACTTGTTGATGTTTTCATTGATTTTCTATTTCCTTTTGGAAATGAGATGAGAGCTTTTAAAGAGGTCATGCTACTTGGCAAGAATAAGATGTTAAGTTGTGTGGTTTTCTAGGGAATTTCACCATTAAACTTACTACTTTTCTTTCCATAGAAAGTAGCAATTTGTTTTTAACTCCTTATTGTATGTCATTGTACTCTCTGTTTATTTTACTCTTAAGTGTGTTATTATACAAATTAACTTTATAAGAAAAATGTGATTCTTGACTGATTTAAATGTATCACCAAGTTAATTCCTACTATAGTGAATTTGCAAAGGTAATAACCTAAATTTTGGAAGGTTATTTCAAGTCTCATAGGATATACATGATCTTAAAAATTGTGACAACCTAAACAATATCAGCAGTAATAAATTGCCCAACTTGCACCTCTGAAAGGAAATAATTGCTGAGATAATTCAAGTTAACTATCATCTTTATCACCCGAAGTGGGAGTAAAAAAACTTTACAACTTACCAGTATATAGATTTCTGTGTTAATGACTACCTATCTAAGTGAGAAGACAAATTGAGCTTTCAACTTTTCTAAAATAATGCAATTTTGCTACCTACATTTGAATTCAACCATCTCAATGTCACACAGCACTAGTCAAACATACTGGAAATATCTGATTTTTTGTATGTTTTTCTTTTGGTTTTTTTAGACAGTCTCACTCTGCCGCCCAGGCTGGAGTGCAGTGGCACAATCTCGGCTCACTACAACCTCTGCCTTTTTGGGATCAAGCTATTCTCCTGCCTCAGCCACTCCAGTAGCTGGGATTACAAGCATGCACCACCATGCCTGGCTAATTTTTGTATTTTCAGTAGAGACAGGGTTTCACCATGTTAGCCAGGCTGGTCTCAAACTCCTGACCTCAAGTGATCCACCCACCTCAGGCTCCCAAAGTGCTGGGATTACAGGTGTGAGTCACCACACCTGGCCCTGAGCTTTTTAAAGGGAGCTATACAAGAGACATAATAGCCAGTTATTCCTCTAGAATTGCCCTGTCCAATTCAGTAGCCACCAGATCCATATAGCTACTGAGGACTTCACATATCACTAGTATCAATTGAGATGTTCTGTAAGTGTAAAATATACACTAGATTACCCAAGAAAAGAATTAACATATTGCATTTATAACTTTTCTGTTTATTATATGTTGAAATAATATTTTGGATGCATTGGGTACATGAAATATATATAATTTTTTTTTGAGACGGAGTCTTACTCTGTCACCAGGCTGGAGTACAGTGGCACCATCTCGGCTCACTGCAACCTCCGCCTCCCATATTTAAGCAATTTTCCTGCCTCAGCCTCCTGAGTAGCTGGGACTACAGGTGCATGCCACCCAGACCCAGCCCAAAATATATTGTGCTTGTTTCTTTGTATCCTTTTTAGTGTGATCACTAGAAAAGTCAGAACTACCTCAGTGTTTTACGTTAAACATAATGAGTCTCTAGTATTCTATTCCTAAAACAGATCTTTGGAATACAATGTGTCTAGGCTATCTTACCTTAGATCTCTATAGAAATGGCTTTATCAAATTAAAATTTAGTGCTATGCCCTTGAATTTTATGAGATATGAAAAAATGCTACTTTTTGAAATAGACAATTGTAGGCTGTACTATCAAACATCATTATTAAAAGATGTTCCCCAGGAACCTGAAGCCCACAGATATTCTGTCCAAAGAAGAAAGAGCTCTTATGAATGAGCCATGTTAACTTATCCAAGAATTAGCCTACCTCAGGAGATCTGCCCAGCAATGTTCTTTAATTACTCTTTAAAATTTCCTGGCCATGTGCGGTGGCTCACACCTGTAATTCCCAGCACTTTGGGAGGCCGAGGAGGGCGGATCATGAGATCAGGAGATCGAGACCATCCTCACTAACACTGTGAAACTCCATCTCTACTAAAAAATAGAGAAAATTAGCTGGGCATGGTGGTGGGTACCTGTAGTCCCAGTTACTTGGGAGGCTAAGGCAGGAGAATGGCATGAACCCGGGAGGCAGAGCTTGCAGTGAGCCAAGATAACGCCTCTGCACTCCAGCCTGGGCAACAGAGTGAGACTCTGTCTCAAAAAAACAAACAAAAAAAAAACAAAAACAAACAAACAAAAAAATCCCATGCTTTGTCGCTTCTCTAGCTGCATTTGTGACTTCTTCACGTTCTTAATGTTACACAAAATCACTAAGCCCAAATGTCCTATCAATGACTGAAAACATAAAATTGAAAAATCAAATATGAGAGCATTCACTTTTATTAGCAAAAAAAATAATAATATCTATAGTGTGAAACTTAATATGGTATATATTAGTAATTCTCAAACACTTGAGGGTCTGGATTCTATCAGAGAAGGGACCATTACTTTAGGAAAGAACTCTGTGTGTATGATACTTGTCTAGAAAGTAAGGGATGAGATGTATATGACTTAAAGGAATGTTCAAGACCAATGATTCCAAATAGAGACCTGTTTTGGCAGCTTTTCAGCAGATGGTAAAAGGAACAGATAACAATCATCAGGCGTTTAAAATGGGACAGAGCAACCAGAGCCTAATTTTGAAGAGGCAGCTGTGACCTAGCAGCAGATGGTCAGCCTGCCTGCAGTTGGCTTAGGGATAGAACAGCAGGCACCAAGCTGCGGGAGGCCAGCAGAGGGACGGAACCCGCAGGAGGGTTGTAGGGCTTCTTTTGTTTGTTTGCTTTTGTTCTGTAGCAGGAAAGGGGATTTGTTTGTTCCTTCTTTAATTCTGATGGAGGATTTCAAGCTATGTCCAACAAAAATCACTGTGATGGTGGTGGAAGGAGCGTTGCAGTAAGAAAACTAAATAAAACCTACAGAATCACTCCAATAAAGGGATGATTGTTTCTTTCTCAGTGTTATATACGTTACCAGTTATGTTTTCTGAAATCTAAATTCCATCTTAAATTTCCTGCCACTAAAAGGAAAAGGGGGTTAATATATACTCTGAATCTTGCATATCAGCATCCACATTTGCTATGGATATCAAGATTAAGAAGCAAGACACGCTCTTCAACAGGTCGCGTATTTAAACACGATGTGTTCCATAATGCCATTTCTTACCGACAACATCTTTTGAGTTTAGCTGTTAAGGAACCAGTGTCTCTAAAATGAGTCTTGCTGGACTGAGACTCTGAATGATTTTAAAAGGACTAAAAATGGTGTACATTTGAAGTACACTAACAATTCTCATAACAGTGAAGAAAGGGAAATGTGCTCTCATTCCTTGTGATTCTCTCTCAGTTGCAAACCTAATCAAGTTTCTAACATTAATCCAATGCCTTTTGTACTTTGTGTTTGATTAACATATTTTGGGATTTTTTTTTTTTTCTGCAGTGATTTTATCTTTGTTACAACCATAAGTTCATTCCCCAAAAAGAGGTGTGTGGTGCTGCTATAGTGAAACGGCAAAAGTTCCCTTGTCGCCCTCCCAGGGGGTGCGATGGGGTATGGATCGCTTCTTGAGGGCCCGGCTGCTCAAACCTCTGTGGGAGCATACAGACCCGCAGGCTGTGGGGCTCCAACCCCACGGCAGTGTCTAGAGGTGAGTGTTTACAGCTGAAGGCTCAGAGGGCGTGTGTTACAGGGTGCTCTTTTAGTTTGCCGTCTATAGGCGGCTTGTGTTAGTCCACTCAGTTAGACCCTTGCCTTATTGCAAACAGAGGGCTTTCTGTATCCCTGGTTCTTGCCTTGCTCTATGGGAAGAATCGGATTACATGTGCGCTTGGAGAATGAATGCAAAGTTTTTTTGTTTGTTTGTTTGTTTGTTTGAGAGGGAGTTTCGCTCTTTTTGCCCAGGCTGGAGTGCAATGATGCGATCTCGGCTCACCACAACCTCCGCCTCCTGGGTTCAAGCGATTCTCCTGCCTCAGCCTCCCGAGTAGCTGTAGCTGGGATTACAGGAGTGTGCCACCATGCCTGTCTAATTTTTGTATTTTTAGTAGAGACGGGGTTCACCCATGTTGGCCAGGCTAGTCTCAAACTCCTGACCTAAAGTGATCCACCCGCCAGTGCCTCCCAAAGTGCTGGGATTACAGGCGTGAGTCACCGCGTCCGGCCGAGTACCAAGTTTTATCGAGTGAAAGGAGCTTTACAGGCGTGAGTCACTGCGCCCAGCCGAGTACCAAGTTTTATCGAGTGGAAGGAGCTGTCTGCAGATGGGGGAGCCAGAAGGGAGATGGTTTTCCTCTGGAGTTGGGATGCTCCGTGGTCCCGACTCTCCTCCAACTGCCCCAGCCAAACTCCGCCGCCTCCCGCCGGTGCCTGTCGCCTGCTCTTCCGCTGGCGTGCTCTCAACAACCTGTGTCTTCCTCCACAGACGTGATCCTCTCACGACCTCCAGCCGCTTGCGTGTCTGCCCGCTAGGGTCTCGAATTTTATAGGTTTAGTACGGGGGCGTGGTGGGCCAGGGTGGTCTTGGGAAATGCAACATTTGGGCAGGAAGGCGGGAGTGCCTGTCCTCACCTAGGTCCCTGGGGGTGGAGCCCTAACCAGAGACCATGCCCTCCTCTACCCAGCACTTCCCTGCCCCGCTTCCGGTATCAATGGCAGCGCTACAATATGCTTCTCTGCCGCACTGATCTGGTTCACTGGCCAACCTGCGGAAAGCAAAGTCATTGTGTCCATGGAGATCTTATTGTAAATTGGACAAACAGTGTTTTAGAGTATAATCATGAAGAAAAAAAAAATTTACACTGTAGAAAATGGATGTGAAGGTCGGGCACGGTGGCTCACAGGTGTAATCCCAGCACTTTTGGGAGGCCGCGGAGGGCGGATCACGAGGTCAGGAAATCCAGACCATCCTGGCTAACACAGTGAAACCCCGTCTCTACTAAAAATACAAAACCAAAAACAAACAAACAAAAAAAACTTAGCCAGGCGTGGTGGTGGGTACCTGTAGTCCCAGCTACTTGGGAGGCTGAGGCAGGAGAATGGTGTGAACGCAGGAGGCAGAGCTTGGAGTGAGCCAAGATCGCGCCACTGCATTCCAGTCTGGGCAACAGAGCGAGACTCCGTCTTAAGAAAAAAAAAAAGGAAAGAAAAGAAAATGGATGTGAAAAAGTTAAGAATTATCTTTTTGCAAATGATACAGGCTTCCAAGATCAATAACAAGAAAATAAATAGAAGTTTTGCCTTTTGGCTGACAGGTGAATATACTGCTGTACTTCATCAAAAAATGTCTTACCTTAATGGAATCCAGCATTCCCTAATGGAAAGAGAGAAGTTTTTGCTGTTTGGTCCTCTAACTTTGTATATATTCTTCATTTTGAAAATAAGCCTTTAAAATTTTACAAAATGTGAGTTAAGCTCGAAAGATAGAATATCAATTTGAGTAAAGTCAGTAAATATCAGGTTTTTATATTTTTTGTCCAAACCCTAAATATTCTTGTACCCCAATTATCCTTGATGAAAATAATAATAATAGTGTGAATAAAGCTCCATGCAAATAAATTATAGAGGATTGGTTTGAAGCATACATAACTTCATTTTATGTGAGTACAAAGAAGCCATCTGATGGCTTGAATAAATTGGCCTTAGAATACTGACAATAAAGAAAAAATACAATAGCAGTTTGCTTACTCCAAAACTAGCGCACATTCAAAGGTCTTTAGCACACCAAAGACCTTTGGTTTAATTCCCTTGTCTTTTTTATATATAAAAAAAGAAAATTCCCTTTAGCTGCTATAAATGATATTTAGCCAATTTGCTTTACAAATAATTCTTTTAAGATCTTTAGAGATCACACAAGTAGAAGAAACCACTTTTCTTTTATTTCATAGCACTCAGCAATTCATTTTGATATATACTCACACCTAACCAAAGCAATGAAAATATATATCTGAAACCAGTTGTCAATCACAGCAACTACAAATCTCTAAGAGGCGGCCTGACAGTTTCCTAAATATCAGAAATAATCTTCCATCAAAGTGCCTCAGAGTCTACAGATATGAATTGAATTCTACAGATGTTAAAACCCACCATGAGGTACAAACACTGAGTTTGTATTCTGCTTGGATCATTCCAGCTTTAAGAAACTCTGTGCCATATTTTTGAACTGATATATTTTGACTCAGCCATTACTCTTCTGATATGAGTTAGACTATGGTGAAATCTGGAGATTTCCTGTCAGTCTTGCGGCTGAAGGAATTCTCACGTTTTTTTCTTGCCAACTCTTTTTTAGAAGCATAGTATATTACCCCATAAAGATATCATAAGAGGAAAATTTACCTTCACACATCTCTCCCGTTTTACATATTAGAGTGTTGAGGCCAACAGGGTTAGATTGAGGCCAAGATCCCAAGATCTCACACGTTCATGGAGAAGCCAAGACTTCTCATGCCTAATTCATAATATGTCCTCTAAACCATAATGCCACCTGAAAGGAGATTCTCCCCTACACCCAGGAATTAGTTGAATGACCTAGATGAAATAGAAATACATACAAACAGAACATATGCTTTTTAGACCAGGAGATCATGGATATGGTCATTGAGATTCCATCATTTGCTTCTTGAAGATGTGGTCTCTTGCACCACTGAGTCTTAGTTTAAACCTATATGGCAAAAGATAGTGAGGTTATGTAAAAAGAGGTAATATCGACCAATTCAATATTATACTTGCCTGTACACTATTCAGTTTTCCAGATTGATTTAAAAAAAAATGATAATGAAAACAGATTGGATTGTTTGGTTGTGCTGCCTCCTGGTGGCAACATAAAACACAGATTTGTTAAATTTTGTCACACTAGGAGTGATTGTTAGCTAAATTGCATTTTGGGTTTTTAATGTTGTTTCTAAAATTCATATTATTTTTCACTGACAAATCATAGTTGTATATATTTATGGAGTACAAGGTGATTTTTTGATAAATGTATACAATGTGGAATGATTAAATCAAACTACTTAACATATTCATCACTAAAAGGAAACTCCTGTACATTGTTAATGGGAATATAAATTAGTGCAGCCATTATGGAAAACGATATGGAGGTTCCTCGCAAAATAAAAGTAGAACTACCATATTATCTGTCAGTTCCATTTCTGGGTATATATCTAAAGCAATTGAAATTAGTACATCAAAGAGACAGTTGCATTCTCATGTTCATTGCGGCTTTATTCACAATAGGAAATGAGCTAAGTGTCCATTGATGGATGAATGGATAAAGATAACGTGGTACATATACACAATGGAATACTATTCAGCCTCTAAAAAGGAAATAAATTCTGTCATTTGCAACACCGTGGATGAACCTGTAGGACATTACGCTAACTTGTATTTTGTCTTAAGCTCCATTTGAATTAAAGTTAGTGATCAACTATCTTGTGGAAGTCAATTCATGAAGAAGTACAAAAACAGGGAGGAGTGACTTGCGTGCATAATGCTAACAAACATATGCAGCAACTGGAAAGGTCTTAAGGAATAAATACCAAAAATAACTAGTCACATTGTGTACTTTTCCTATTTTTCTCAAAAAAACATATTTTCAATGTCAAATGCAATTAAAATCTAACAATTATCTTTCTTTCTCCAAATCATTATTACAGAGGGTGTAGTTTAAAACGTTCCAAAATTATTTCATGACCAGCGTGGCCAACATAGTGAAACCCTGTCTATACTAAAAATACAAAAATAATCAGGCATGGTGGTGGGTGCCTGCAATCTCAGCTACTCGGGAGGCTGAGGCATAAGAATTGCTTGAACCAGGAGGCGGATATTGCAGTGAACTGAGATCGGGCCATTGAACTCCAGCCTGGGCAACAGGGTGAGACTCTGTCTCAAAATAAAATAAAATGCTCCAAAATTAAAATTGGATTTGGAATGAATGCATTGGGTTCTAGATGTAATCCGTCCATGATCCAAAGTCACTTAACCTCTATGACCTCAGTTTTCTTAACTGCAAAGCACTGGTGCTACACTATTGAGCTCAAAGACTACTTTTGCAACCACATATAATTGTAACACAGTGATGAATACGTCTATTTATTTATTTGACAATCATGGGTAGAAAAACCTATCATGTCCTTGGTACTGTCATGGTGGACTAATAAATGAGGATTTTCAAGGGAAATTCTCCCTTGCTGTGAGGAGAGCAAATATCCCATTCTGAAATTAAAATACAGGTTATTTATTGTCTCTCTGGGTTTTGATCTTCAAGTCAAATAGCAAAAAGATCCTTGTCCATTAAGAATTAACCACCTATAGTACTTGCTCCTATGGCCCTTATTAATGTATCACTACAGGGGATGTATTAAGACCTGAATTATTTTGACATTTACAATAAGGTTTGTGCTTATAAACACAAGATCACACCATATTAAAACTTATTAGCATATTATAACTGATTAGATGCTCACAATGTGCAAAGGCAGTCAGTTCTGCAACCCCCTCGGGAAACAAAATCTAAAGGCAGTAACAGAAATAATCTCAAATCACAGAAACACCAGTGAAAGAGTGTCCTTGGTTTTATAGCACTAATTTAGAAGAAAAACATAATAAAAAGAAAAATATTCAATTGAAGTCATCTCTTAGACCATTCATCAACACTGAACTACACAGTCAATTTGCCTCATTAGTTCAAGACCCAGTGACTGAGGTACCCAAACAAAGGAGGCTTGGGAGCCCAGGGAAACTTGACAATAGAAATGTGTGTTTTTCCTGTGACAAGGGAGGTGCTAACAGGTCACTTCTTCTCGGGTTAATAAAGATGAATATGTACGTATGTCTGTACATGTACACATACAACAGAGAAATCAATAATTTAGCTCTTTGTTTTAAACCTGTTTAAGAACACAAGTGGATACAGGAATATGTGTTTGAACCAATGAGTCTCTCAATTTCAGTGCTAAACTGTTTAATTAGGCTGTTAGAATTCAATTCATTAAAAATAAATAACTTCACATAATAAAGGTAAAAATCTTTAAATAATAGCTAGAATTTCCTAATTACTATGTACTAAGAACTGTTCTAAGCACTAATATGTTTAAACTCATTTGATTTTCACATCCTTATAAGAAATATGTGATTATGGGCCCCATTTCTCAGATTAAGAAACCAAGGAAAAAAGAAATTCAAGACCGGGCGTGGTGGCTCATGCCTGTAATCCTAGCACTTTGGGAGGCTGAAGCAGGTGGATCACCTGAGGTCAGTAGTTTGAGACCAGCCTGGCCAACGTGGCAAAACCCCATCTCTACTAAAAATACAAAAATTAGCCAGGCATGGTGGTGCATGCCTATAATCCCAGCTACCTGGGAGGCTGAGGCAGGACAATCACTTGAACCTGGAAGGCGGAGGTTGCAGTGAGCCAAGATTGCACCATCGCACTCAAGCCTGGGTGACAAGAGGGAAACTCCAAATCGAAAAAAAAAGCAAAACAAAAACAAGAAATCTATTAACTTGCCCAAGAAGATACAACTAACAGGTGATGAAACTGATGTTCAAAGTCAAAAAAGTCTGACTGCAGAGCAATGAATCCATTCATACCCACCATGGTCTCCTGCCTCTCTGTGCTCTCAAAAAGACCTCTAAGCAATTGAACTCATTGGCTCCTCCCAGAACCTAAATGAAAGGGCCAGATCCAAAGGGAAGCAGGCTGTACAATGAAAAGATGCAGACAAACTTGCTCTTCTAAGATGATGTATTAGTTTGCCAGGCTGAAAACAAAAACAAAACAACAAGAAACACAGACTGAATGACTTAAACAGCAAACTTATTTTGTCACAATTCTAGAGGATTGAAGTTCAAGATCAAGGGGTCTGCAAGGTTGGTTTCTACAGTCTCCCTCCTTGGTTTGTAGATAGATGTCTTTTCCCTGTATCTTCATGTGGTCCTTTCTCTGTATGTGCCTGTCTTCTAATCTCCTCTCCTTATAAGGACACCAGTCCCATACTAATGACTTCACTTAACCTTTATTACCTCCTAAAATACCCTGTCTCAAAATGCAGTCACATTCTGAGATACTGGGGGTTAGGATTTCAACCTGTCAATTTGGGGAGGACACAGTTCAGATCATAACAAACTTTTTGTAAATTTTCTTGGGAATTTGTGCAGGTCAAGAAACTGACTAAAAGTGCTGCAGAAGTTGGATTCTTGGAACATACTACAATTAGCAAAGAAGTAATAAGTAATTACTGTAATACTTATTAAACATTCACCCTGTGCACAGTTCTGTACGCAATGCTCATGAAAGGATTATGAATGTTAGTACATATTAATGTTGTTGCTGTTTGAGACTGTTCAGGTGTGTTGCACTCTGTGAGAAATGTGAAGAAACATAACAGCCCCAACCTCTAGGTAATTAAAATCTTGTTGGAAAGAAAAGGGAAAGATATGTGTAACTGCACAAAGCAGCGCTACAAGAGATGCTAATGATGGTTTATAATTACAAATAGGTAAAGGAAAGGAAGACCAAGTCTAAACTCAGAAGAGAATAGAAGAGATATGAAGCAGATATCTGGACTGAGAAGGATTTGGGAGGGTACTAAACTTGACTTGAGCCTTCAGGTTGGAGACTGAAGGGACAAAGAGCAAAGGAAGCATTTCAGGAAAGTGAATTCCAAAGGACTGATCAAAGAATAATGAGGAGAAAAGTTTTACTAATGTTAAGGATTCCACAGGAAAGTGATAGAAGTTGGGTACAAAGGTAGATAGGAGAGGCTATGTACATTATCTATAGCCAGACAGCCTTGTAAGGTGAGTATTCATACAGTAATGAAACTATAGATGAGAAAAGTGAGGCCAAAAAGCTGAGCTAGTTATCAACAGGTACAATGTAATTTAAGTAGGTAACAAACAGCAGAGCTGAGATTTAGGAGACTTGGACCTTTGAACGTCAATGAATCTAAAGCAAAATTTATTAGGACAAATACAACCTCGATACAGCTTCACGTTTATTTCCTCCCTAACCAAAAACAAAATTTAACAGAAAAAGATGTCTATTTTTACCCTTTTATTATACAAAGACTCCATTATTAAGTTACAGTTCAAATGGTATGAAAGGTCTTTATGAGAACAGGTACTAAACATTGTTTCCAGACTCAGCCTTAACTGGAATAGGAATGTGGTAGAATTTCTTGGACATCAAGAGGCCTATATCTGCTTCCCCAAAAAGCCTTTTTCAAATGCTTGTGATTAGGAAACAATGCCTTCCACACACCTACTCTCTCTGTTCAGGTGTCTGCCTCTTTCATTCCTACCTTAAGGCATTAAATGTGCTTCTCATTGTCAGATGGGGACCCAGTTATTTCTTGAGAACTTATGTAATCAATAAATGAGCAAAGCAACTACGTGAATTAGTTACTAAAGCATTTCAAAATTAGTCACTCTAAATGAACCCAGAAGCCAAATTTCTGACACATTCACCAGCTGGAAAGACTGTGGACTTTGTAGTCACATATAAGAAATTCAACTTCATTTTTTTTTTTTTTTTTTTTTTTTTTAAGATGGAGTCTCACTGTGTCGCCAGGCTGGAGTGCAGTGGCGCGATCTCGGCTCACTGCAACCTGTGACTCCCAGGCTCAAGTGATTCTCCTTCCTCAGCCTCCCAAGTAGCTGGGATTACAGGCACGTGCCACCACACCCAGCTAATTTTTGTATTTTTAATAGAGATGGGATTTCACCATGTTGGCCAGGATGGTCTCAATCTGCTGACCTCATGATCCGCCCACCTTGGCCTCTCAAAGTGCTGGGATTACAGGTGTAAGCCACCGTGCCCAGCTTCAACTTCAGTTCTTATATGTTTGACCACAGAAAAGTAACTTAACCTTTCCAAGTCACAGTTTTCTAGCATGAAAATGAGAGTAATAATTAACTCACTGAGTTATGAATATTAAATAATATGTAGAGTAAGCACAGTAATTGGTATATAGCAGACGCTTAGGAAATATTAATTCCCCTCCCCTTCTCCATTCTTGTGAGCTCTCTTCCATAGGAAGAAAATATACAAAGATAAAAATAACAGGATACAAATTACAAATACACCAGGCATCTGAAAGAGTGAGAATAGAACCTACAGAGATCTCATAAAGGAGGAGGGCAGTGGTGCACTGGCAGCTGGATTGAAAAAAAAAAAAAAAAAGCCCTCATTTGTACTTGTGATAGTGGAAAAACTCCAACTGTGCTTTTCCTCTGTTCTCCCACCACAATCAACACAGAAGACTTCTGTGACCAAATGTGTGGGGTTTTCTCCCCACACACCAAGCAAGCAATCGACTCTGCAAGACACCAGCTGGCTGCCCTCCAATTCAATTCAATTCAGCCGCTCTCTATCTGGAGACAGCCTCCGATCCCACAAGCTGGGGGCTCAGTCTCACCAAACCACCCTCTCCTTCCCACCAGCACACCCCAGCCTCTAGAATCTCTAATGGACTGGTTTCAAATGGGGACTCCCACAGCCCCCTCTTTGGGTTCAATTAATTATCTAGAGTGGCTCGTAGAACTCAAGAAAACATTTATGATGTTTACCAGTTTATGCCAAAGGATATTTTAAAGGATACACATGAACCGCCAGATGAAGAGATACACAAGGCAAGGTCTGGAAGGGTCTCAAGCACAGGAGCTTCTGACCCTGTGGAGTTGGGGTGCACCACCTCCCAGCCATAGATGAATTCTTTTCACCTTCCTCTCAGCTTCCACATTTTCAGCTATCCAGAAGTTCTCTTGCACCCTGTCCTCTTGGGCCTTTTATGGAGACTTCACTGCCTAGACAGAATTGACCACCATGGAGAAGTATGATGGGACAAAAAGGGTAATTCTCTAATACTAATAGGCTGAACAGAAACCCAGCAAGGCTTGTCCAGCTTCTTTTTGGCTTCTCTGTGCTGTGTACCTTTTTCCAGGCTATGGGGCAGGACCCCTTCTGAAATGAGGGTCTTATAACCCACAATCGGAATGGTGGAAGAAGATTAGAGTCCTGTCTTGGGCTGCTGACAGAAGAATAGGAGGCGGTCAGAGAGAGTTTCAGTTTTTTGAGCCCTATAGAGCCACAACATTATAAAAACTGTTACAAAGGCTACGGGAGTGATGAGCCAGGAATAATGGATGAAAACCTACATGTATGTGTGCCCCTGTGTGTATACAGATAACATATTTACAGTATGTATACATATTCAGTATTTTTGGAATCAAATGAACAAAGCAACTATGTTAATTACTTACTAAAGCATTTCAAAATTATACTTGCACATATTATACATATTTATATAAAACGGGCCCAATTTTCCCATAGAACTGATATTTATGGAGTTTTTTCAATAACCATAGAAATTGACCCTCCTGATCTTGAAACTTGAAACTTAACATTTGTCTCCTCTGGGTTCCTTCCTCAGGAAACCGGCCCTCAGGCAAGGGACTCACCAGATCCTGGCATCCAGACAATGAGAAGCCAGAGCCTCCATCCATCGTGGTTGCTTCCTTACCTTTCCCTAATTCCTCTGATTCCTGTTTTCCCACATGTAGTTCTATTTCTCCCCTGCTATGTCAACACACCAATTTTAGTCAATTTGGAGAGATGGATTTGAGGTTTGGCCCCCATCCCTCCGGTTGGCTTCACCCAAATAAAAAGCCTTCTTCCCTGGCAGTTCTGTGCAGTGAGCCACTGAAACTAGACAGAACACAGATATATATATACACATACACAAACACATATATACATGTATATATGTATATATACACACATATACACACATATATACATGTATATATGTGTGTATATATACATGTATATGTATATATACATGCAGTGATATATATATGTATATATATACACGCAGTGAGCCACTGAAACTAGACAGAACAGATATATATATACACACACACAAACATATATACATGTACATATGTATATATATACACATATACATGTATATGTGTGTATTATATATGTATATATACACATATATACACATATACATGTATATGTGTATATATGTGTATATATACATATATATGTGTGTGTGTGTATATATACATATGTCCCCAAGTTCTAGCTTTAGTACTGCCAATGGTGTTTGGCACACAGTATTGCTGCCCCTACATATTAATTGAATTATTGATTAAATATTTTCCTTTCATTGCGATTGAACTCAGAGTAAATGTTGTATTGTGCTTTCAGATAAGTAGAAATTTCCATCTTAACTGCCATGGTAGTAATTTGGGGACACTCAGTATATCAACTGAAAAATTAGGATAATGATACCTCTTTCATAGGGTTGTGTAAATTTTTAGGCCGAGAGCCTCCTTGCGAAGTTGGATGGTAAAATATTTCAGTGTAGAAATTTGGAAGCTAAATTGCCTGACTTTAAATCTTGATTCTTCCATATACTACCTGTGTATAATCGCCTAGTGACTTATACTCTGTGTGTCTCAGTTTTCTCATCTTTAAAATGACAATCATGATACCAACTTACAAGGTTGATATGAGGATTATGTAATTTATGTGAACTTCTTAGCACAATATTCAGCTAATAATTAAGCTAATAATGAATGCTACCGATTATAATTTGTACAATACAACTAAGAAATGTTTTGTTTCCCTGCCCGTCTCTACTTGTTCTTACTTCTGTTTGTTTCCTTTTTTGCCTTTTTTTTTTTTTTGAGATGGAGTCTCACTCTGTCACCCAGGCTGGAGTGTAATGGTGCGATCTCAGCTCACTGCAACCTCTACCTCCTGGGTTCAAGTGATTCTCCTGCCTCCCTCCTGAGTAGCTGGGATTACAGATGCCCGCCACCATGCCCAGCTAATTTTTGTATTTTTAGTAGAGACGGGGTTTCACCATGTTGGTCAGGCAGGTCTTGAACTCCTGACCTCAGGTGATCTGCCCACCTCGGCCTCCCAAAGTGCTGGGATTACAGGTGTGAGCCAACATGCCCGGCCTACTTCTGTTTGTTTTCATGACCTTCAGGTCTTATAATTTGGCCCTATTATCCACGTTAGCCCCTATCCTGCTTCACTTCAGCATACACTGACAGCTGTACTCACAGAGTGGCCTCCCCTCAGAGCCTCACACATTCAATCTCAGCTTTTAGGTTTGCCAAAAATATCTTTCCTACTTTCTTCCACTCATCTAAATCTGATCTAACCTTGCTGGTTCAAATTTTCATTCCAGCCTTCACAGTTCTCTTCTTCACTTCTATAGCAAATACACTTATGCCATATAATCAATCATTTAATTAGATATTCTTTTATATTTTTCTTTCTGCTTTAGAAAGGGAATTATGTTATCTTCGGCAACTCTGGAATTGTGCAGAAAACACAGCATTACCCCCAATAAATGTGCCTTGATTGATTGATTTACTATTTAGAATTAACTTTGACTTTAGTTATTGTATCAATACAGCTTTTATCAAAAGAACTTTTATCTTTAACTGACACTATTTGCATTAAAATGCCAATCATGTAGGAGAAGATGGTTAAGTGATAATGTTCAATTGCTTAAAATTATTACATCATTTGCTGTAATAGTATGCCATGTGAACGCTAGATATTTTTAAGATTTTATTTCTTAAGTCTATATCATGGTATTAAATTTATTATATTATAATGAAAAAAGTTTATTTTAGTATTTGGTCCCTGCAAAAATAATTGTGATTGTTGCCACTAAAAGCAATGGCAAAAACCAAATTGTGTTTGCACCAACCATAGTACTGAGAATTTTACATACCTAAAATGCAGCTAAAATATACCACATTGGGTCTGATTTAAATTGCAACACAAAAAGAAACAAAGAAACATCCTTAACTGGATGTAATGTGTAGATTTCTTTCACACTGATGATGATGAATGGAGCGTAGTTGCCCAGGCCTCTAAAGTAGTCAGAATATCACGCGGGATATCTTGAGATAGCAGAAAAAACACTTAAGAAGTAATGTGCTCCCAAGGAGCTCAGTCCTGCTCTTAAAAGTAAACTAGTGCTGATGCCGGGGTACCAGGGGAAATCTACTACTGCACTGTGGGCACATGTGCAGTTGTCATGTGAGATGCATAGTAATGTCTGTCCGTTTATTCACACTCTAAAAGTTATTTGTAAATACTTTTTAACTCTACTTAATCCCATGAGGCTAGTCTTCTGTCTGCATTTGCCATACCAAAGAAATTTTGTGGCTGTAAAATTAAGGCTCTCTAGACCAGCGAATGTCACACATGTGAGAAAAGCTGCACATTTTAACATTTAAAAGGCTAAACGAAGATCCATCAGGTCTCCGCAACCAATGATTCCTGAATTTGTTATCTGGAATACAGAGTTTTTTTTTTTTTAATTTCCTTCTGAAACATAAATACTGTATGTCTTATTACTTTTCCAGGAAAGCACCGACATAAAGTAGGCGCTTAAGAAACATTTGTTTCTCTATGACCTGGCTTTTTTTTTTTTTTTTTTTGACAGAATCTCACTCTGTTGCCCAGGCTGGAGTGCAGTGGTGTGATCTCGGCTCACTGCAACCTTCACCTCCTGCTTCAAGCGATTCTCCTGCCTCAGCCTCACAAGTAGCTGGGATTACAGGCATGTGCCACCACACTGGCTAATTTTTGTATTTTTAGTAGAGACGGGGCTTCACCATGTTGGCCAGGCTGGCCTCGAACTCCTGACCTCGGGTGAGCCACTCTCCTCAGCCTCCCAAAGTGCTGGAATTACAGGTGTGAGCCACAGTGCCCAGCCTGGACTTTATAACATAGAACAAGAGACTGAATGAAAATAATTGCAAGCCCTGAACCACATATGATAATATAATAATATAAAATAGTATAACTGCAAACTAAAGCCAAACTAGATCTATATCTATCTAGCTATGTATGTTCAGATATATGCAGAATTAAACACCCAAACACATGCAGAATTGTAAAATATGGTGTTTAACTGTAGAACCTTATAATTTGAGTAAGTAATACCGCCTGATACAATTGCGTCATCCTGAGAGGAATCCATCAAGGAATAGGATCCCAATCACTGCATCTCAGTAAGGGTGACCGTAGCCACAGAAAGACATAGCACAAGAGAATGCATCCAAGGGGCAGGACCTTGTGCTATATTTCCCCGCTATCCTTAGAGCCAACCAGAGTATGTGGTCCTCAACAAGTGTTCATTACAAGAATTACAGTAATAAGGAAAAAAGAAAAGAAGGATTTCCTGAGTGAGGGAAGGTGAGGAAGTTGTCTATAGGACCAGGCCAACAAGTTTCAGACGAAGTGAGTAGGAAAGAGGCTATGGCAGAATTAGAATGGGGTGGGGAGGGGAAGGATGAGGAACAGTGATCACTTGTTAACATTTTGTCTTTTTTTTTTTTTGAGACGGAGTCTCACTCTATCGCCAAGGCTGGAGTGCAGTGGTGTGATCTCGGCTCACTGCAACCTCCGCCTCCTGCATTCAGGTGATTCTCCTGACTCAGCTTCCCGAGTAGCTGGGATTACAGACATGCATCACTATGCCCAGCTAATTTTGTTGTTGTTGTTGTTGTTGTTGTTGTATTTTTAGTAGAGACGGGGTTTCACCATGTTGGGCAGGCTGGTCTCGAACTCCTGAACTCGTGATCTGCCTGCCTCGGTCTCCCACAGCGCTGGGATTACAGGCTTGAGCCAGTGCACCTGGCCCATTTTGTCTCTCTTTTTATTTTTCTGTCCCTTTCTTTCTCATCTCTCAGTTTTCTTCTCTACTTTTCTTCTATTTCAATGGCCCTTGTCTGTTTCTTCTATTGTATCCCATTCCTTCTCTTTGTTGATCCTTCCACCTCTAGTCAGCATTACCTACTAACTCCATTCTCTCTAACTCACTATTAATTATAGTTTGGTCCAGTGTATTGAAGCAAAGTGGCAATAAAATTGTTTTTAATGGCAACATTCTGTCACTTTCAGAAGATTTCAATAGAGATGTATGAAAGCATCAGTCAAGGTCTCCCATTAATAGAACAAATAAATATAAGAGTCTTTAGTCAGATAGACAAATAAGAATTTACTACTCTTCCTAGGATGAAGAAGTAGTGAGAGGGAGAGTGAAGAGATCTCACACCCCAATCATAACCAACTTCCAAAAGCCCCAGCTTCCACATGGCATCATCACATTCAAAGAGCCCTGTAGAAGGGACAAAGCTTCCCATTTTGTATAAGTGTAATACTTTAGTTACTGCAAAACTGTAGTAATTCCATTGTGCTTCTCTGAAACATAAACACAATAAGGACAGCATTGTGAATGAAGTAACACTTCTCCCAGGTGGAAGTCTGAACATAGGCTTTGCCTTTATAACAGCTTACTGAATTGATTCAACAGTTTAGACAATGTGATTATACTTCCCATTATGGAAACATCTTTTAAAACTTTCTATTGAAATGTAAGATACATACAGAAACATGTACCCATTATAAGTACACAGACAGATTAAGAGGTGACCCCAGCTGGACTTCCTGGGTCAAGTGGGGACTTGGAGAACTTTTCTGTCTAGCTAGAGGATTGTAAATGCACCAATCAGTCCTCTGTAAAAACACACAAATCAGTGTTCTGTGTCTAGCTAAAGGATTGTAAATGCACCAATCAGCACTCTGTAAAAACGCACCAATCAGCGCTCTGTGTCTAGCTAAAGGTTTGTAAACACACCAATCAGCACTCTGTAAAAAAGCACCAATCAGTGCTCTGTGTCTAGATAAAGGTTTGTAAACACACCAATCAGCGCTCTGTGTCTAGCTGAAAGTTTGTAAACACACCAATCAGCACTCTGTAAAAACGCACCAATCAGCACTCTGTGTCTAGCTAAAGGTTTGTAAATGCACCAATTAGCACTCTGCAAAAATGCACCAATCAGCGCTCTGTGTCCAGCTAAAGGTTTGTAAATGCACAAATCGGCACTCTGTAAAAACACACCAATCAGTGCTCTGTGTCTAGCTAAAGGTTTGTAAATGCACCAATCAGCACTCTGTAAAATGGACCAACCAGCAGGATGTGGAATTTTAATGCAATTAAAAATAATATCTCTTAAAATTTTTTTAAAAAAGCCTACTTTCGTCAATTCATCAAACTCATTCTCCATCCAGTTTTGTTCCCTTGCTGGTGAGGAGTTGTGATCCTTTAGAGGAGAAGAGGTGTTCTGTTTTCTGAATTTTCAGCCTTATATATATATATAAATCCTACCTAATTATTATAGCTGTCCAGCAGTAGAACTGGCTGACACAAAAACAATTTCCTATTAGGACAGAACTTAACCCTCAAGAAAATAATTTCCTCTAAATTTAAGAAAGTTCTACCTAACCACTATAATTTTCAACAATAGAATTTGCTAACTCAAAAAGACCATGAGTTATACAGTTACCAAATATCCACAGACAGGAAAGACTTATGAATGTTTCTATGTACAGAGGGCAGTAAAATAGATTACAGAACTCTAAGGTCTCCTTAATTTATTTTTTAAATTAATTTATTATTTTTTTTATTTTGTATTCTACTTTAATAAAATATCCTGGGATACATGTACAGAACATGCAGGTTTGTTACATAGGTATACACATGTCATAGTGTCATAGTGGTTTGCTGCACCCATCAACCTGTCATCTACATTAGGTATTTCTCCTAATGCTATCCCTCCCCTAACACCTCACTCCCTGAAAGGCCCTGGTGTATGATGTTCCCCTCCCTGTGTCCATGTGCTCTCATTTTTCAACCCCCACTTATGAGTGAGAAGATGAGGTACTTGGTTTTCTGTTCCTGTGTTAGTTTGCTGAGAATGATGGTTTCCAGCCTCATTCATGCCCCTGCAAAGGGCATGAACTCATAGTTTTTCATGGCTGCACAGTATTCCATGGTGTATATTTGCCACATTTTCTTTATCCAGTCAATCACTGATGGGTCGACCAGGCTGGAGGGCAATGGTGCGATCTCAGCTCACTGCAACCTCTGCCTCCTAGGTTCAAGCAATTCTCCTGCCTCAGCCTCCTGAGTAGCTGGGATTATAGGTGCACACCACCACACCCGGCTAATTTTTCGTATTTTTAGTAGAGATGGGGTTTCACTATGTTGGCCAGACTGGTCTCAAACTCCTGACCTCATGATTCACCCACCTCAGCCTCCCAAAACGCTGGGATTACAGGCGTGAGCCACTGCACCAAGTACGCAAGCCACACATATTCTTAAAGCTCCTAGCAGTAGCATATATGTCACATCTGCTCACATTTCACTGGTTACAAGTTGAATAATAAGGAAGTTTAACAATGGTTGGGAGGATCTCTTGATTACACCTCCCCTGTGATATAGTGTGACTGTGTCCCCACCCAAATCTCATATTGAATTGTACCGCCCATAATCTTCATGTGTTGTGGGTGGGACCCAGTGAGAGGTAACTGACTCACTGTGGCAGGTTTTTCCCATGTTGTTCTCGTGATAGTGAGTAAGTCTCATGAGATCTGATGGTTTTATAAAGGGCAGTTCTCCTGCACACGGTCTCTTGCCTGCCATCATGTAGGACGTGCCTTTGCTCCTCCTTCACCTTCTGCATGATTGTGAGGCCTCCCCAGGCATGTGGACTGTGAGTCTGTTAAACCTCTTTTTCTTGACAAATTACCCAATCTCGGGTATTTCTTCATAGCAGTATGAAAATGGACTAATACACCCTGTTTTGCCATTTTACTATCTGGCCCACTTCTCAGTAAGCTAATAACTGTTTATAACGATGTGGCTAAGAAGCACAGCTTCCTTGCAGGGATTTCTCTGCAGCCTGAAGAAACCCTGTGCAGAACACATATGACACAAGAGTACAAACTATAGCTGAGGTTGGAATGAAAGATACTAAACCTCTGAAATTGGTAGAGATTAATTCATTTTTGGTCAGTGTTCTAATGAGAGTTCTTGGTTATTCATTTGTTGTTATTCAGTGATTAGAAATAAACATTTCCTGAGAAATCATAGAGTCTATGCACTAATTTCATGCTAAAATATACAAATCTTGAAAAGATTGCCTTTGATTTGCCTAGCAAGAGGTGAAGTTGAAGAAATAAACATATACACACACACAAATCTTCATTTATCACTGCAGAAACTAGGAAAATAAATTTTCTTATGTTACCATATGGTTTCTTTTTTGTAATGTACCTTCTATTACTTTGCTTATCTCTCAGGAAACAGAAAATAAAATTAAAAATTCTTCTGTAGGATATCTGTTTTTATTTCAAAATTCCATTTTTGTGGGCAACAGGCTAAACTATATGACCAGGAGTAGCACTATCCTGTTGCAACAGTGAAACATTCAATACACTGAGATATTTTCTATAAATGATCTTAAAAGAAAGGTGGCTGTTATGTCAACTTTTGATGCTTTCAAAATCATTTTCTGCATGCTTCCAACATTTACCTGTTTCTCTATCCATTTCCTCACTCATGTTTTCTTCATACTCCCTCCTGCTTCTCCAGAGAGGTGTTTCTTTCTTTTAATGATATATTATTTTTCAGAGAACTGCCTTCAGACATGTCCTGAGACACACACGAAGCCATGCCCATTGATAATGGGACAGACAGCCCCTACATTTAACAAATATGGATGGCGCACTCCCATGTGTCAAGAAGGAGTCTAGGTCTAGGGAATTAGTGGGTGAACAAGCTGAAGTTCCAGCCCTCAAAGAAGTCATAGAGGCCAGATTGAAAACCCAATAGATGATCAAAATAGAGCTCCTCATAAATATATGTAGCTTTGTCATCTTTATTATTTCATTTACCCCAAGTATTTAAACACAATTAGTCCCAAATGTGTTAACGAAACACCAGGGGTTCAGTCTGGGTCCTGCTGCTCGCCACACAGAAAGCCAATTACTGAGACAGCAGTTATTGCCAAGGAAGAAGGCTTCCATCTGGTGCCACAGCCAAGGAGAGGGGAGGTCAGTCTCAACTCCACCTCTCTAAAATTAAGGGTTTTATAGCAGAGAAGAAATGCAACTATGTGTGGGAAAACAGGAACAAGGGAGGAGTTAGGAGGCAATCATGATGAATGAGGGGCCTGATGTCTCATTGTCTGGATGTGATAATCTGGTGAGTTTCAGTTCTTCAATAACTTTTGAGGGGTCTGGTATCTCATTCTCTGCACCTGGTGAGTTTCAAGCTTTAAGACCAGAAGCGTCAATTTCTGTGTTTATTAAAACAAAAACAAAAACTCACAACCTGTGTGTGGGACCTGGGTCAATTTCAAATGGAGAAATATTTAGTATTGGTTTCCCAATGCCTGTCAGAAGACTGACTCACCGAAGATTCTCAGTGGAGGCTTATTCAAATATAGGATCTTGGGACCTTTATCAGGAAATTCAAATCTGCAAGTTTGAAGAAAATCCTAGGGAATCTGTATTTTTCAAAGTTCCCCATGTGATTCTGACACATAACCGAGTTTTGGAACTCCTGCGTTAGAACAAATAGTGAGATAGCCTTTCCTTTTATATAAACAAATATAAACAAACACAAAGAAAAACAAAGACAATGAGGAACATTTTAACAAAGCGAGTAAATATATCAGTGTATTCCTATGAACCAAAATATCAGAGATAATATGTCTAACAGTAAAAATAAAAATGAGTGAGTGATTTGTGGTTGTGGGGAAAATATTGTTTCTTAACACGAAATGGTAAAAATGGAACAGCATCCAACTTATTCAGTAGTAATGTAAATGACAGATTAGAAATATACAGCGGACCAGCTGAGATACTGACTACAATCAATTATCACTAAGGTAACATTTAATGGCTAAACTGTTTAAAGAAAACAAATTTTGGAAGCTGACTCAAAGTATATGAAATTAAACATATGTAATCAATAACTATACAAAACCCCAAACATGGTAATTATTAAAGGGCAATGAATCTTGCCCAAGAAAATCAGAAGGCTCATCTAGTAAGGAAAATACCCTGAATAAAATGGACCAAAATAGATAAATAAGAAAAAAAAGAAGTAATCAAATATAAGAAAGAGGCATTTGGGAGAGCTAAAAAGATTATAAAATGAAGTTAAGGAAGTGATAAATAAATCAATATACATCAACTCAGGTAAGGAAAGGAAGATTGTGCAAGAGTTTAAACTACATGCTAAGGCAATTTTTAGGTACCAGAGGAAATGATGTAGAAAATTTATTGAGCAAAAAGACGGAAAGTATATCTCATACATAACCACATAGCTAAGTGCCCTGGCTTATTCCCAGAGCCGAATATGGGAATTCAACTATCAAAGTGGTGTTTGGAAGAGGATCATTTAAATTCTATTGTATGTCCAGATCCCAAGCCCTGGGAATAGAGCATCCAGCCACAAAGAAAGGAATTGCAAATATTATATACAAACCAGCTGATGGTGCAGAACTAGAATGTATCAGACAAAGAAGGGATACAGTAAAATCCAGCAGCACATAAACTACTAAGCTAGAAAAGTCCATACGGTTATAATAAATCTATAAAAACATTCAGTTAGTACTTAGATTGAATCAGTAGAGGTATTTGATATCACATAAGGCTATTACATTAAAAAATGTGAATAATGGGAGTGGGGGCAAAAATGTAAGTATTAATTCATCAGAAATTAGAAACACAGAGTAAAAAAAAAAAATACAATGCACAATTTAGCAAATTCAAAGCAGATAAGTAATTTAGGGTTTAGTGAAAAATCCAGTTGGAATTTTTGGCATAGTTCTTGAAGTAGAACATAATATTCCAGAACATATTAAATGTTCTTTAAGTATAAGAACACAGATTAACACTGCAAGCCAGTGTGAGAATTAAGTCCATCTCTGGGAAATTATGGACAGTTCGGGTCATCTCATTAGGGGACTGGTCACATTCCATTGCGTGACATCTGACACTAACTGTTTCTAAACACAGGGCTGCTTCTTCTATTATTAATTTCTACCTAAGGGCAAATGCCAAGAGAACTTACTTTAGTTTCTACCTCCTGCTGCCATTTCAACTGTCAAGAACAGCAGGAGTCAAAAATGAAAGGCACCACCTTAAAGAAAGGCTGTGGCACAGTGTCATTTTAAAAACTGACAGCTTTGTGCAGTCCCAAATCTTAAGGAAAAGGGATTGTCACTTCTGCCTCCTATTGCCATTTTGATAAAGGAAGACATTCTCCCACATCCAAAGGCAACAGTAATTTAAAAATGGCAAGTAGAAACATATTTGCAAGAAGCAAGTGGGAACTTCTTTACTGTAAGCTCATGTGGGAAAGGGGACAGCTGAAAGTCTGTCCATTCATTGAAAAAACAACTGGATTTTAATGTCTGCCCATTAATATAATAAAAAGAGGCTAACTTACAATGAGAGAGGTCACACAATAAGCCAAGATGATAAAGCAATGCCAAGGTTTTAGTTAATTTTTCTTAAAAAAAAAAGAAGAGAAACTATATTAGCTTTGCATTTTGTAAAAAAAAAAAAAAAAAAAAAAGATAAGAAACAGCACTAAAGGATGTTGAGATGCTGAAACGAAGAGAGTGGACAGCTATTTCAAGGTTTATCATTAAAATCCAGAATATACATTTAAAAAATTTATTTTCAAACATTGAGGTTCAGTGTTAAGAAAGGGCCAAAAGGATCCTGAAATCATTTATTTCCTCAGAGTTCAGTTGCTATTAAAGAGGCAGAAAAGTAGAAGAATAATGATAATGAGGCATAAATGTTAGTGCCATAAATGTTGTGGAATAAGTTCATTTGCAAGAAAAACCAGGATATATATACATCCATTTCCCTTCAGATAACTGTTGCCACAAGATATAAGCATTCCAAAGAAATATGAATTACCATACTTGCTAATGTAATTTATAATAAAACATATACTCAGTTTTGTTCTGTCCTCTTCATATGAGAATGACTAGGACTTTTTATATGCAAATATCTTCCACAAAATCTTTCGGTAGTATGAATGGTTGCATTGCTTTGTCATTCTACTGTGCGGATGGAATTTGGGATAGAGAGGGACAGGGCAGGAGGAGAGATGTTAATTTAAGCAAACATCTCCTTGTGCTGTTTTTTTCCACTAGCCAATGTAGACAAACCCATTTCAGAATAACACAACAGGAGTGCAGACACAGGCAAAAAAAAAAAAAAATATATATATATATATAATTCTATCTAGTAAAATGTAAGATACGTCCAGTTTGACTGAACCAAGGAAGCCTGATCACCCCTCCCAAATATCCTATGGATTGAGATTATCAGAGGAAGATCACAATGAGCAACTGTTACAACAAATCTTGATACCTAAAGGAATAAGAGTCATTGTCTCTCACAACAAGTACTCTATATTCTGTTCTGAGTCTGAGCTGTAATTGCAACAACATCATGGAGAGACCTGCAACAATTTCTCCAGATCATCTTTAAGCAGGCAAATGATTTCTTTTACTGAGCCAGTCTGAGGGTCTGCTTTGAAAGGATGAGTTGGGCGGCTGCTCCGTAATTCAAACAACTGTTTGTGATGGTCAGAGTGGTGTATGGTATTGCCTGGGACAATTTACTGGGTGCACTTCTTCATTTCTTCCCCAACCAGGGAAACCTCTAATCACCTTCATTTAGAGCAGCCAGTAATTCATGATTTAAGGGTGATTTTTCTGTCACTGAATTAGGATAAAGAGATCAGTTCTCATCTCATGGCCCTTGGATGCTCCACAATTACATCCTTGCAAGTTATGCCAGTGGAAAGAGAGTGGGTTTTTTTCCCCCTATAGATCCAATAAAGGTTAGGAATTAAATTTCATACAGGATACAGGTTATGTTCTGCTGCTTTCCCATTTCCATGTCTATGCATAGTCTAATTTCTGACTATTTCATATATGAAACAATAGCCACTATTTTGATAGAAGCTGCCTTAAAAGTGTTGAGCAAGCCTCAATTAAGTGGTAAATTAACTTTCCTTTGTCAAGATCATTTGAACACAGGCTAGGAAATTTGAAGTTTGAAATACACAAACTGGCCGGGTGCAGTGGCTCACGCCTGTAATCCCAGCACTTTGGGAGGCCGAGGCGGGCGCATCACAAGGTCAGGAGATCCAGACCATCCTGGCTAACACGGTGAAACCTAGTCTCCACTAAAAATACAAAAAATTAGCCGGGCGTGGTGGCGGTGCCTGTAGTCCCAGCTACTCGGGAGGCTGAGGCAGGAGAATGGCGGGAACCCGGGAGGCGGAGCTTGCAGTGAGCCGAGATCGCGCCACCGCACTCCAGCCTGGGCGACAGAGCGAGACTCCGTCTCAAATAAATAAATAAATAAATAAACAGACAAACTATATAGAGAGTATTCATATAAATACATACTTCATATATACATTCCTTTGGAGACAGAAATCAAAACCACAGGTCTTCCAAGAATCTACCATTACTAGCAATATAACTTTGAGAAAAACAAGCTAATAGCTCTCATCCTAATGTGTGGATAAGAAGCCAAACTACAGAGAATGGAAAAAGTAAGCAATACTTGACATTTAAGCACATAGTGAATTAAATTAGTTACTTTAACTAATATGCCTTCACTGAAAATATAAGAAGAAATTTTCCTATTCCTAGGAAGAAAAATAAGGAGAGTAGATATTTTCATATGAGATATTGCTACAAAACTTCCACAGAAATGAAGGTTGATTAATTTTTGTTTAACTCATTTTTGTATCAAATGCCTGGCTGAGTGGGTCAGGTATTATATTCCTGTTCACATTCATCTGAGACAAGTAGATCAGACTGCCAAAGACCTGATGCCCTTGTACCTGCCCCCAGGCCCTAAGACTTGGGCTGCCCTCGTGCCTGCCCAGATAATCAAATTTTGCCCCTTACCAGAGTGAGGTGTGAATGAGGAACTCTGCCTGTGTCACATCTGTCTCTGTTTCATTGTCCCCTCCTCCCTTATGACTTGTGTGCTTTGCAGACTGCCCCAGCTTGGCCTACAACTGCATGTGGTCTTGGGCTTTTGAGAAATTACGGAGCCTTGACTGCTTTTCACGTCTGACTTCTTGATCCACCTTGGTTTCATATTCTCTTTTCAATCCCGCCCTCAGTTTAATTCTCAACTTCAAGTGTGGCTCTCTGTGTCCGGCTTTCTAGGTCAGCTGCCGCCCATGCATCAGTCTGACAGCTACAGAGTATGCTCAGTGTAAGTTGACAATTTAACAATTGGGGGTGGGCATATTTGTGTCATGATTCCCAAAAGATTTAAATATAGATTACATGGGGAGTGTGATCAGGTTTTACAAAGAGGGAAACTTGTGCAGTCGCTACTACATCATGCGTTATATGCCTCCAATTTGACAAGCCACAATCAATTTTGTGTTCCCTGTTGGCAATTGGCTACACCCATTCTCTACTTTGGAGCTTGTAAAAGAAGGTTTTCATTACATACTTTTTTGCTCCTACTACAAATGCAGCAAATTACCCTTTACTCCTTGCAGTTCTTCTGTAAAGAAAAATACAATATTGCTTTTTCTGTCCTAATTTTCATATTTAGATTATCTAGAATGTGTGACAAAACAAACGTTTCTCAGTGCTTCTAACCCCTCCAGTTTCTGGAAATTGCATTATTAACGTTCATCAGGGAAAATGTATCTGTTTTACTCCCCATTCTCTGTATGTCATGCCAGTCCAGAAGCATTGAACAAACATAAGGATCAAATAGGTAATCGGTGCTACAGGATACATGGCAAAATTTTAAGGAGTCCCAGAGGCTGGATGATGTCAGTCTCAGACAGTACATCCTGAGAATAAAACAAACCTATCCATCAAAAATTTTAGGCAAGCATAGTGTTCACATGCCAGATGGGCACCAAAACCAAAGACCTGATTAGAATCAGGAAAGATAGAATGTTAAGTTCAAGAAATGTCAGACGGCAGAGTGCTATAGAGCTAAATGTTGTTTTCCAGGGTGTTAAAAGCCAGCATCTGAGAATTCGCTGCTAGCAAAACCCAATGATCCATAGCGGGGGCAAAGGGTGCTTCTCAGTGTTTTTTGCCAAGAGCAGGAACTCATCTCTGAGGCTGCTGGTAGAGGCAAAAGTGAACACCTAACTGGAGTAGGGAATCAGAGATGGAAAATACTAGCTGAATATGACCACTGAAGATGGTGAAGAACTTTAACAACCAATTCTATACTAAAATGTTTCTTTCCTTACTTTGTAAGACATCCTTCTGTCTCTTTAATTCTTCAATCTCTATTTTCTTTGAGAATTATTTTTTCCCCCAACTCTAAATTTAAATCAGAGCTTGGATCACTCCCTTTCCCTTTCTCTCTTTATATCTCTCTCTTTATCTATCTATCCACATACATGCATGTGTTTAAATATAGATATCTATATATCTATATAAATAAATATCTATATATCTATATAAATATCTATATATCTATATAAATATCTATATTTCTATATATTTATATAGATATATAGTATATAATATGTATATAACATGTTTTTATAGACACATGTAAATATCCTAGTCACATGTATACACACATATAAGTATATAAGTATATATTAGTATATATATGTACATAGAATACATTTGTATAGACACATATTTTGGATATACATACACTGTAATATGTGTACATTGTGTGTGGTTCTGAGTCTGTGGGTGTATATTCTCATCTTTAAATATCATCTCCTCATCGCTAAAACTAAGGCACATTAATGTAGATAAATTGAGAGATAGAGTAATTTTGCCACAATCTTACCAGTGATACAGGCACAGTCCTGTATCACAGCAACCAAATAGACAGATCTAAGGTGTGAGAGCCTCCATTGCCTCAAATTTGACATATCAGCTACGAAACTCATCTACAAAATTAACTTACTTAGGTTTAAAAAAGAGAGAGTGGGGGCAGGACATTTATTGGAGCCTATGAGTGAGAATCTTACAACTGCATCAAGATGGATAAATGATGTCATCTGCATCGCCTCTTTCCTTCCATGGGCTTTGTTTCTGTCTATGCTGACTCCCTCCTTTCTTCATCAGTTCTCATCTCATGGCCCTTGGATGCTCCACAAGTACATCCTTCCAGCTTATGCCAGCGGGAAGAGAATTTTTTTTCCCTGTAGACCCAACTAAAGATTAGGAATCAAATTTCATTTTCATATTTGGGTTAAAAGTTCATCCTTAAAGACATTATTGTAGCCTGAGGTATGGAATATTGACTATCTAGGACTAGGCCACAGAAGCCAGAAGCATGAATGTGGACTATGAGTGGGAGAGGGTTCATTCCCTAAAGGGACTGAAGTGTGCCATTCCTACAAGTGGGAAATGAATATTGGGCAAGGAAATCAGATAGCTAAAATAATTATTTCTCTTATTGTCTAAGGAACCATACAGCCATTATTTTACTACCTTTTCTAAAATAGGCCCTCTGTTAATTACTTATTTTAACACATCATTATTTTCTTCATATAATTTATAATATTTGTAATTGTTTTAATTATTTTTTGTTTGTTCATTTTCTGTCTAAAACACTACAAGTAAGTTCTATGAGGGTCAGAATCGTGCCAGACGTTTTTCTCTTTAAAATCTCAAAAGAGTAGCACCATCCCTGGCAAATTTTTTTAAAGCTCAATAAATACCTTTTCTTTTAAAAAAAAAAAAAAAAAAAATCAAAGAATTCTTCCTATCCATGAGCATGGAATATTTTTCCATTTCTGTCCTCTTATTTCCTTGAGCAGTGGTTTGTAGTATCCCTTGCAGAGGTCCTGCACATCCCTTGTAAGTTGCATTCCTAGGTACTTTGTTCTCTTTATAGCAATTCTGAACGGGAGTTCACGTATGATTTGGCTCCGTTTGTCTATTATTGGTGTATAGGAATGCTTGTAATTTTTGCAAACTGATTTTGTATTCTGAGACTTTGCGGAAGTTGCTTATCAGCTTAAGGAGATTTTGGGCTGAGATGATGGGGTTTTCTAAATATACAGTCATGTCATCTGCAAACAGAGACAATTTGACTTCCTCTCTTGCAGGGGTCTGTCCTGCAGACCCTGACCCAACAATGATAAATGAAGTACACTGACACACAGGTATTCTGCTTTGCCAGTTTGGCTGAGCATCCAGGCCGCTTACAGACTCCAAGTGGAGTGCTGTAAACAGTTGCAACCGTGGCCCCAGTCAGCTAGTGAGACTCACATTTATTCAGTAAAGATTAATGGACAAAGGCGTGAGTCAACACCACTAGAGGGTAATTGACATTGTGAACTTCCCCAGTAGAAAGCAATTAAGAAACCCAGTAAATTAGAGGTTAGTCCTAGGACCACACGAGTAAACAAACTGGTTCAATAAATTACTCTACCGTCCTTTGTACCGATTTTAAGCTATTCACTCAAGGAAAGGATTACGTTGCTTTCAGCCATAGCCTTATCCTGAGACTTTTGGAAAAACCTTCAGGCCTTCCAAAAAGGTTTGTGGCTATTATGACTACCTTTAACATTTTTCCCACCAGTCTGATTGAACGCCCACACTCTCTTCTATTTTCAATATCCTTTATTTCTTTATCTTGCCTGATTGCCCTGGCCAGAACTTCCAATACTATATTGAATAGGAGTGGTGAGAGAGGGCATCCTTGTCTTGTGCCAGTTTTCAAAGGGGATGGTTCCGCTTTTGCCCATTCAGTATGATATTAGCTGTGGGTTTGTCATAGAGCTCTTATTATTTTGAGATATGTTCCATCAATAATATTGAGAGATTTTAGGATGAAGAGGTGCTGAATTTTATCAAAGGCCTTTTGTTATTGTTTTGGAGATGGAGTCTCACCCTGTTGCCAGGCCGGAGTGCAGTGGCGCAATCTTGGCTCATTGCAACCTCTGCTTCCTGGTTCAAGTGATTCTCCTTCCTCAGCCTCCTGAATAGCTGGGATTACAGGCACCTGCCACCATGCCTAGCTAATTTTTGTATTTTCAGTAGAGACAGAGTTTCACCATGTTGGCCAGGATGATCTCAATCTCCTGACCTTGTGATCTGCCTGCCTCAGCCTCTCAAAGTGCTGGTGTGTCTGGAATTGGTGGGTTCTTGGTCTCGCTGACTTCAAGAATGAAGCCGTGGACCCTTGCAGTGAGTGTTAAAGTTCTTAAAGATGGTGTGTCCGGAGTTTGTTCCTTCTGATGTTCAGACATGTCCTGAGTTTCTTCCTTCCGGTGGGTTCGTGGTCCCGCTGACTTCAGGAGTGAAGGTGCAGACCTTCATGGCGAGTGTTACAGCTCTTAAAGGCGGCATGTCCGGAGTTGTTTCATTCCTCCTGGTGGGTTCATGGTCTCGCTGGCTTCAGGAGTGAAGCTGCAGACCTACATGATGAGTGTTACAGCTTATAAAGGTAGTGCGGACCCAAAGAGTGAGCAGCAGCAAGATTTATTGTGAAGAGCGAAAGACAAAAGCCTGCACAGCACAGAAGGCACCCTGAAGGGGTTGCTGCTGCTGGCTTGGGTGGCCAGCTTTTATTCCCTTATTTGGCCCCACCCACATCCTGCTGATTGGTCCATTTTACAGAGCCCTGATTGGTCCCTTTTTACAGAGTGCTGATGGGTGCATTTACAAACTTTTGGCTAGACAAAGAATGCTGATTGGTGTGTTTTTACAGAGTGCTGATTGGTACATTTACAAACCTTTAGCTAGACATAGAGCACAGATGGGTGTGTTTACAATCCTCTAGCTAGACAGAAAAGTTTTCCAGGTCCCCACCCTATTAGCTAGACACAAAGTGCTGATTGGTGCACCCAGAAACCCTTAGCTAGACACAGAGCACCGACTGGTGGATTTACAATCCTCCAGCCAGACAGAAAAGTTCTCCAAGTCACTACCTGACACAGAAGCCCAGCCGGCTTCACCTCTCACTGGGATTACAGGCATAAGCTACTGTGCCCAGCCAGGCCTTTTCTGCATCTATTGAGATAATCATTTGATTTTGTCATTGGTTCTGTTTGTGTGATAGATTACATTTATTGATTTGCATATGTTGAACCAGCCTTGCATCCCAGGGATGAAGCTGACCTGATCGTGGTGGATAAGCATTTTGATGTGCTGATGGATTCCGTTTGTCAGTATTTTATTGAGGATTTTTGCATCCATGTTCACCAGGGAGATTGGCCTGAAATTTTCTTTTTTTGTTGTGTCCCTGCCAAGTTTTGGTATCAGGATGATGCTGGCCTCATAAAATGAGTTAGGGAGGAGTACCTCTTTTTCTATTGTTTGGAATAATTTCAGAAGGAATGGTACCAGCTGCTCTTTGTACCTCTGGTAGAATTCGTCTGTGAATCCATCTGGTCTTGGGCTTTTTTTGGTTGATAGGCTATTAATTGATTACTGCCTCAATTTCAGAACTTGTTATTGATGTATTCAGGGATTCAACTTCTTCCTGCTTTAGTCTTGAATGGGTGTAAGTGTCCAGAAATTTATCCATTTCTTCTAGATTTTCTAGTTTATTCGCATAGAGGTGTTTATAGTATTCTGATGGTAGTTTATATTTTTGTGGGATCAGTGGTGATATCCTCTTTATCATTTTTTATTGTTATCTATTTGATTCTTCTCTCTTTTCTCCTTTATTAGTCTGGCTAGCAGTCTATCTGTTTTGATAATCTTTTCAAAAAAACAGCTTCTGGATTCATTGATTTTTTTTGAAGGGTTTTTCGTGTCTCTATCTACTTTAGCTCTGCTCTTAGTGATTTCTTGTCTTCTCCTAGCTTTGGAATTTGTTTGCTCTTCCTTCTCTAGTTCTTTTAATTGTGTCGATTTTAGACCTTTCCCAATTTCTCCTGTGGGCATTTAGTGCTATACATTTCTCTCTAAACACTGCTTTAGCTATTCCCAGAGATTTTGGTACATTGTATTTTTCTTCTGATTGGCTTCAAAGAACTTATTTATTTCTGCCTTAATTTCATTATGTACCCAGTTGTCATTCAGGAACAGGTTGTTCAGTTTCCATATAGTTGTGTGGTTTTGAGTGAGTTTCTTAATCCTAAATTCTAATTTGATTGCACTGTGGTCTGACAGACTGTTTGTTATTATTTCCATTCTTTTGCATTTGCTGAGGCAGGTTTTACTTCCAATTATGTGGTCAATTTTTAGAATAAGTGTGATGTGCTGCTGAGAAGAAAGTATATTCTGTTGATTTGGGGTGGAGAGTTCTATAGACGTCTATTAGGTCTGCTTGGAATATTGTGAAAATGGCCATACCGCCCAAAGTAATTTATAGATTCATTGATATCCCCAACAAGCTACCATTGACTTTCTTCACAGAATTGGAAAAGACTACAGCCTGTATAGCCAAGACAATCCTAAGCAAAAAGAACAAAGCTGGAGGCATCATGCTACCTGACTTCAAACTATACTACAAGGCTACAGTAACCAAAACAGCATGGTACTCGTACCAAAACAGATAACATAGACCAATGGAACAGAACAGAGGCCTCAGAAATAATGCCACACATCTGCAACCATCTGATCTTTGATAAACCTGACAAAAACAAGCAATGTGGAAAAGATTCCCTACTTTAGAAATGGTGTTGGAAAAACTGGCTAGCCATATGCAGAAAACTGAAACTGCACCCCTTCCTTACACACCTTATACAAAAATTAACTCAAGATGGATTAAAGACTTAAACATAAGACCTAAAACCATAAAAACCCGAGAAGAAAACCTAGGCAATACCATTCAAAACACAGGCATGGGCAAAGACTTCATGGCTAAAATACCAAAAGCAATGACAAATGGGATCTAATTAAACTAAAGAGCTTCTGAACAGCAAAAGAAACTATCATCAGAATGAACAGGCAACCACAGAATGGGAGAATAGTTTTGCAATCTATTCATCTGACAAAGGGCTAATATCCAGAATCTACAACAAACTTAAACAAATTTACAGAAAAGAAACAACCCCATCAAAAAGTAGGCAAAGGATATAAACAGGCACTTCTAAAAAGAAGACATTTATGTGGCCAACAAACATATAAAAAAAGCTCATCACCACCACAATGAGATACCATCCCACACCAGTTAGAATGGCAATCATTAAAAAGTCAGTAAACAACAGATGCTGCAGAGGATGTAGAGAAATAGGAACGCTCTTACACTGTTGGTGGTAGTGTAAATTAGTTCAACCAGTGAGGAAGACAGTGTGGCGATTCCTCAAGGATCTAGAACTAGAAATAACATTTGACCAAGCAATCCCATTACTGGGTATATACCCAAAGGATTATAAATCTTTCTACTATAAAGACAAATGCACACGTATGTTTATTGTAGCTCTATTCACAATAGCAAAGACTTGGAACCAACCCAAATGCCCATCAGTGATAGACTGGATAAAGAAAATGTGGCACATATACACCATGGAATACTATGCAGCTGTAAAAAACCATTCATGTCCTTTGCAGGGACATGGATGAAGCTGGAAACCACCATTCTCAGCAAACTAACACAGGAACAGAAAACCAAACACCTCATGTTCTCACTCATAAGTGGGAGTTGAACAATGAGAACACATGGGCACAGGGAGGGGAACATCACACACCAGGGCCTGTCGGGGGGTGGGGGGCTAGAGGAGGGATAGCATTAGGAGAAATACCTAATGTAGATGACGGGTTGTTGGGTGCAGGAAACCACCATGGCACATGTATACCTATGTAACAAAACTGCACGTTCTGCACATGTATCCCAGAACTTAAAATATAATTTTAAAGATCAAAGAATTGCACACATTGTTGCGTAACAAATGTCTAGAAATACTTTTTTAGATGTTAGAAAAGATCAGTGTCATCAACTTCTAGGTGATTTTTTTTTTCTTTGTTTCCAAAATGTCTAGGCACATTGACCTTACCCGCAGTTTTCTTTTTATTTGTTCCTCCTCTTAAACAATATTTTAACATTTATTTTAAAATTGCAAAAGCCATGCAATGTACATCACTGCAATCTTGCAGGTATGCGCATACTAGGGAAGGTTATGTATTGTCCAGGCCAAAGATACAAACAGCTTGAATTTGGTGAGGCCAAAGGAACTGGAGAAAAGAGATTCTGTCAATAGCTCCCGTTGCATTTTGTCTAATGCCTTTATTATTCTACAAAATTCAAAGTATCTAATAAAAAAAATCTCACCTATACAATTTGCTTTGTTAATATCCTGCCTCGAAATTATATTCCATGTGTCATTTTTGTAAACACATAACACATACCACTTGCACGTAAAATAGGTGATGTCATAAAACAGAAAATCACAAGCTTTATAAAGAAACAGTATGAAAGGGCATGGGCTTTGGCATTAGGGAAACTTGGGTTGATTTCCATGTCCCTGAGCAAGCCACTAGACTTACTTATCATGCGGATTTATAAGTGAGGAACACTGAGAGTCTATCACATATAGAGACTTGCACATTTGGTGTCATCAGAGGACTCTTCAAATATTCTTTCCCTTTTCTTCATGTTTACCAGTTATGAGTTTCTGATAACTTTTCCTTCTCAATGTATCCTTAAATAGCTCTTTCCTTTCTCACACACACACACACACACACACACACACACACATATATATATATATTTTTTTTTTGAGACGGAATCTCACTCTGTCGCCCAGGCTGGTGTGCAGTGGCCTGATCTCAGCTCACTGCAACCTCCACCTCCCGGGTTCAAGCAATTCTTCCGCCTCAGTCTTCCCAGTAGCTGGGACTACAGGCACGTGCCACCACACCCAGCTAATTTTTTGTATTTTTAGTAGAGATGGGGTTTCACCATGTTAGCCAGGATGGTCTCAATCTCCTCACCTCGTGATCCGCCTGCCTTAGTCTCCCAAAGTGCTGGGATACAGGTGTGAGTCACCTCGCCCGGCCTCACACTTATATTAATTTTTCCCTTATTCTGTTTGAATTGCCTCAATACATCCATTTCTTATGCTACCATGCCTGCTCATATAATGGCTGCCTTAGATGTAAATCCTTACCAAGACTCACATTGTGAGATAGTTCTCAGCAACTTAACCTGGAACAGCAATGAGTTATTTGGGAAGAACACCACAGCCTGAAATGACCTGGCTCAATGTCAGTATCAGGTGCTTAAAGACTGACAAATGAAGTCCATTAAAAACAAACAAACAAACAAACAAACAAACAAACAGCAAGTAAGTGTAATATAAATGTTATTTATTATTTATTTCATCTTTTTTTTTTTTTTTTTTTTTTTTTGAGAGGGAGTCTCACTCTGTCGCCCAGGCTGGAGGGCAGTGGTGCAATCTCGGCTCACTGCAAGCTCCGCCTCCCGGGTTCCATTCTCCTGCCTCAGTCTCCCGAGTAGCTGGAGCACAGGTGCCCACCACAATGCCCGGCTAATTTTTTGTATTTTCAGTAGAGACGGGGTTTCACCGTGTTAGCCAGGATGGTCTCGATCTCCTGACCTCGTGATCCACCCGCCTCCGCCTCCCAAATTGGTGGGATTACAGGAGTGAGTCACTGTAAATTTTATTATTGTTCTCGAAGTTTGACCTCAGAACTGCCAGTGTTGGAATTTAAAGAAAAGAATTTTAAAATTGATACTAATGGGCTAGGCCCAGTCCCCAAACACCAGTGGGACCTCGACCATGGCCAGTGTCCAAGCTCTTGACGCTGTTGCAGGAAGGAATTCAAGGGCAAGTAAGAAAAGAGGGAAAGTACCGAATGTATTGCGAAGTGAAAGTACACACTCAAGAAACGGGAGTGCGGGCGTACTCAGGAGAATGAGTCGCCCCCAAGGGGGTTGGGGCTTCTATCTTTATGGGTTTCTTTAACCAGGGGGTGGAATATTCCTGGAAAAAGGTGGAGATTTCTTGGAAGTGTGATGCCATCCATTTTTACACCAAATATGGGTGTTCCTGGAACTGTCACGGTGCTGGAGGGTGTGTGATTTCCATGCTAATGGGCATATAATGAGGCCCTAGGAGAAAGCTGGGTCAAACCCAGCACTGTGATGGGTCCAGTCGGTCTTGGGCAGCTTCGCACACACCCTGGTTTTCAGGGTCTTATCAACCCCTAGCTTATGATGCTATTTCAACTGTATCCTTTTTGCTAGTCATGTGAAACTGCTGCCCGGAATTTTCTATGCTGCAACCACTCTGTATTACTTCTGTCTCAAAATCACTTCTAAAAGCATATAGTAAGTGGTACCATTGTATAGATTAAAAAAAAAAAATACAACCACAGAACAAATGGGGGAAAAAAGGAAATGCGTTGGTTTGTATAGAGATAAATTTTCCAGTGACAGTATTATACACATATTGAGAAAGTGCTTTGTTTTCAGATAACTTAGATGTAAAGACAATCTGCTCTAAAAACTGTGTCTCTGATGATGATAAAGATCCTTACGGTAAAAACAATTTTCTCAGAATTTGAATAAATCATTTCATGAAAATCGAGAAAACAAAAAAAGCAATGCCTTTAAGTTAAATTATCATTTTATACAATATGTGTTTGTAAAAATGTATATTGTAACAAACTTCAATTCATTAAATATTTTAAAGAGACATTTGACCATTTCTGGGACATCTCACAGATAGGCAATAGAGAACAGGAGCTAGAGACTTTTGAGTTCTTAACCCAGACACCCTACTTTGCATTCCCACTGCATCACTTATTCCTTCTGTGATCTTGGGCAACTTTTAAAACTTTTCTATGTCTTAATTTTCTCCTTGCTAAAACAGGGATAAACATAGTATCTATCTCATAGGGGTGTTCTGAGAACTAAATGAACTATATTCTCTATGGTAGCTATTATCACTGTATACAGACTTTATAAAGCATTTCTTGCCTATTGTACTTTTTTAGCACTTATAGATCAATGTAATAGTTAATTGACTATTTGTTATTTTGTCATTGTCCAACCAGACTGGAAACGTAAGAGAAATCAGAAGCCAGGTCATACATTTTCAGATTGCTACTCCACCCCCAAGGACCCATGCACGATGAAGGCACTCAATGATGTTTGTTAATTAATGACATTTGACTAATCAACTAGTCAATTTAATCAAATGACTAAGTACCTCGGCATTTTAAACATCACGTGCCACAACAGAGTTTATAAATGCATCAGATCAATTATTTCACTAAACATGTTAAATAACATGTTGCTAACAAAATAGCAAACCACTCAGCGAGAATCTTAGGCACTGCTAATTTTTTCCTGTAGCTATTTTTATCTAAATCAAATTGTTTCTTTCCAGTTGGATCAGTGTTGATACATTTAATGTGTGGATATTCTTAGTCTATCTCCTTTGACAAGATTTGCCTCTTCCCAGAAAGGCCACATAAGTCTAAGAAAATAGAGTGGTCTTTGGTATTTCATACATAGTATCTCTAATAAGAAACAATATCAACTGATGTTCCCCCAGTGACCAAGCCACAGGGTGGGCAAACTCACAGCTGAGCAAAATCTACAGAGTGCGGTTTTAGGTTACTAGGAACTGTCCAGTGCCCCATACGCCTTCCCCATTCTGCCTGTCAATCTCCCCATCTCCGCTTTGCTTGGTTCCATTGCCTGAAATACCACAGAGATTTATTTGTATTAACAATTATCTGGAACGATAAACTGCCTCTTATATTCAGATATCCTAAAGAGATATGTTGATAGAAGAATAGGGGGAGGAAAGTAATAAATTATTCATGAGCCAGTAATTCACTGGAAAACTTTCTCCTCCCAAAGGAAGTAACTTTCTCATAAGTAAGAGAAGGGATGTCCTGCAATGCCTGAGAGCAGTTGAATTTTGTAAGGATATATCATCTGCTTCAGGAACATCTGTGAGAATACAGCAAGGTAGAATAATAGACTTCACCAGATGTTATGAGACAAGTATTATATAGTAAAAAAAGAGATTGATATTTGCATTAGAGGATTTGACTCAATCTTAATACATTTTACTTTCACTAAATTTACTAGCTACACAGATGATGATAATTTAACTCCTCTGAGCCTCAATTTCCTCAACAAATGACAATTATGACAATATGAGGTTATGAATATAATATGAGATTACCTTTCTTAAGATATTAGTATTGTGCCCCATAGAAGCTAAATAAAGATTAATTCCTCTTCCTATTAAAGGGATTAACAGAACTCTTGTCATAGGGGTAACGGTGAGAATTAAATGAGATAATATATATGCAAAAAGACCTTTGAAAAATGTAAAGCAACCTATTTACATTCATTATTACTATACTACTAGTACAAGAATTATGCCCAGTCAGTTGACAAGGATCTAGGTCTCCAACCGAGCACTGAATGGCTACAGTCAGCTTCATGTTATACTTGATTGCTTCTGTGAAGAACAGTCTCTGTCCTAGAAATCAAGAACCCAGGTCTGATTTTAGCTGTGATACTTACTATATCCGGGAGTCTGCCCCATCGTAACTGAGCCTTGGTTTCCCTTTTATAAAACAGAAATTATAATACTCAACAGTATTTATGATATTTAAACAAAGTTATGGAAATGAAAATCCTTTTAGAATTGTAGGGAAGCAGCAGGTCAGCGGGGGAGCTATCACTGAATTAGATTCTTAGATCTGGAACCCAACAAATTGCTTAATTTCTCAGAGTCTCTCTTTTCAACTGTGAAAAATCAGTATCTCAGGGGCCATTGTGAAGATTAAGTAAAGTTGTATATCATTGCTTCTCAAACACTTCAAGTCCCTCTAAAAGTAGGGGAGATTGACTTGGACGTTTGCGGGAATCAAGGGGGGAAATGGAAAGGAGCACTACAAGCTTCGAGCTTCTTTGAGATTTTGTAATTGTTATATTTTATGCAAATAGCGCATTCTCCTACAGAATGAGTGTTTAATTTATAAAAATTCCCCTAAAATCTTCCAATAATATTGATTTTCCAGGAAGAAAAGCTAAGTTTACCCACTTGCTTACAATAATCCAATGCATCAGCTACCTGGTATATGTACCCAGTTTAAGAAACAGAATGTTTTTATTTTATTTCTTTGATTTTACTGTATTTTTGGAGACACGGTCTTACTTTGTTACCCAGGCTGGAGTGCAGTAGCGGAATCATGGCTTACTGCAGCCTTGACCTCCCAAGTGATCCTCCTGCCTCAGCCTCTGGAGTAGCAGGGACCACATGCATGCGCCACCATGCCCAACTAATTTTTTTTTTTTTTTTTTTTTTTTTTTTTTTTTTGATTTGGAGTCTCACTCTGTCGCTAGGCTAGAGTGCAGTGGCGCGATCTCGGCTCACTGCAACCTCCGCCTCCCGGGTTCACGTAATTCTCCTGCCTCAGCCTCCTGAGTAGCTGGGACTACAGGCACCCGCCACTATGCCCAGCTAATTTTTGTATTTTTAGTAGAGACAGGATTTCATCATGTTGGCCAGGATGGTCTCAATCTCTTGACCTTGTGATCCACCCGCCTCTGCCTCCCAGAGGGCTGGGATTAGAGGTGTGAGCCACCGCACCTAGCCCCAACTAATTTTTAAAAATTTATTTTTTGTAGAGATGGGGGTCTCCCTATGTTGCCCAGGGTGGTCTTGAACTCCTGGGCTCAAATGATCCTCCTGCCTTGACTTCCCAAAGTACTGGGATTACAGGTGTGAGTCATACACCAGGCCCAGAATAATTTTAAAAGGTTTAACAGGTCTTGGATCATCATAATCATAACATCATATTCATTCCCTCCAAAGGGCAATTGCATTATCCCTATCAGAGATTTCTTGGCTCAGTTACCAACTACATCTCCTCCCCTCTCCACCATCAGGAAGGATGCAACCCACAAGAGTTCTTTGCAACATAAATAATTCATCTCACTACCAACTGACAATAGGTTCTTTTGTAACATGACTTCTTTCCAAAATAGTATATTATAGTTTCAAGTTTCATTCCGAATATGTTAAGTTTATTTAGAATGCATCAAAATTGTTTTAAACTTGAATTACACAGTGGTTAACTCACAGATAATTTTTTTTTTTTTTTTTTTTTTTTTTTTTTGAGACGGTATTTCACTCTGCCACTAGGTTGGAGTGCTATGGCACTATCTTGGCTCACTGCAATCTCCGCCTTCCAGGTTCAAGCGACTCTCCTGCCTCAGCCTCCCGAGTACCTGGGATTACAGGCACTCACCACCATGCCCGGCTAATTTTTTTTTTGTATTTTTAGTAGAGACGGGGTTTCACCATGTTAGCCAGGCTTGTCTCAAACTCCTGGCCTCAAGTGATCCACCTGCCTCGGCCTCCCAAAGTGCTGGGATTACAGGTGTGAAACACCATGCCCAGCCTGATTTTCAACAGTAGTGGTGAATTCAGTTGTATGTGGCCATATCTAAAGTTATATAGTTTAAGAATGTAAAAACTGTCCGGGTGTGGTGGCTCATGCCTGTAATCCCAACACTTTGAGAGGCTGAAGCAGGCAGATCACGAGGTCAAGAAATTGAGACCATCCTGGCCAACATGGTGAAACCCCATCTCTGCTAAAAATACAAAAATTAGCTGGGCGTGGTGGCATGCACCTGTAGTCCCAGCTACTCGGGAGGCTGAGGCAGGAGAATCGCTTGAACCCAGAAGGTGCAGGTTGCAGTGAGCCGAGATCGTGCCACTGCACTCCAGCCTGGCAACAGAGTAAGACTCCATCTCCAAAAAAAAAAAAAAAAAAAAGTGTAAAAACTGATTTGCTGTCTTAAATAAACGTATAAATTGCTGTCATCCTGTATGTTTATAGATATTTCCATCTGGACACAAGTTCCAGATATAGTGTATAAATTTAGGCTATTTTCAGCTTGCAAATTCAATCTATAAAAATTCTTGGTTAGTATTTTGGTATCCTAGCTATAGCATTAAAACACTATATTCCTCACGTGTAGCCACCACATCTTTGGAAGGCAGCCTTTTCTAATACAAGAGCTTGGAAAAGGTTTGTTCAATACACGAATTATGGATCTTTCCATACAAATATGCTTTGAGATTTAATGACAGACTTTGTCTCACAAAATGCTCTATGGCCATTGTAATTTAACCCACGATTGTGACCTTCATCACAAAAATATCTGTAATCCAACCAAATTTGTTTCTCTAAAGTTTGAGAATTCTTTGTCTGCATCATTCAAGTAAAAAGCCTATATATTACCATTAGTAAAAAATCTCTAATAATGAAAAGAAATTCTCACAGGCACTATAAGAATTTCCTAATTTGCTATAAAAAAAAAAATCAGTAAATGGTTTTAATAAAACATCAATTATCTTATGTAACTAAACTCTAGCATGTCCCTATAGGATTCAAGTTGGTTCATATTCTACTGTGTGACCTTTTTTTTTTTTTTTTTTTTTTTTGAGACAGAGTTTTGCTCTGTTGCCCAGGCTAGAGTGCAGTGGTGGGATCTTGGCTCACTGCATCCTCCGCCTCCCAGGTTTAAACAATTATCTGCCTCACCTTCCCCAGTAGCTGGGATTACAGGTGCCCATCATCATGCCCAGCTAATTCTTTTTTTTTTTTTTGTATTTTTAGTAGAGATGGGGTTTCACCATCTTGGCCAGGCTGATCTTGAACTCCTGACCTCGTGATCCGCCCACCTCGGCCTCCCAAAGTGCTGGATTGCAGGTGTGAGCCACTGTGCCCGGCCTAATTTTTTTTTTTTTTTTTTTAATGTAACAGTGTGACTCTTTAATAGCAATGTACAGTAAAGTATCTTTGTTCTCACTGGCCTTTACTTATGAAATCTGAGTTCCTTATTTAAAATCTTAAGATGTTTATGTTACAATGTCTTCATGACACAATTTTTTTCTATTCCCTCCATTCTTTAAAACTCAAGTAATCTCTTCATCTTTTTCCTTTTTTGCTAACTGATCCTAATCTGCCAGTTATTTTTCGAGAAGTGTTTGATTTAAATTGTGGAAAATAATTATTAGAAGGATGCTATCTAACTGAATTTAAAAAAATGACACCTTGTATCTATGTCACCAGAATACTGTATCTTCTAAATAGAAAATATTTTTTGTTATAAAAATATCCTATTAAAATATTCCTTGTGGCCAGGGGCGGTGGCTCAGGCTTGTAATCCCAGCACTTTGGGAGACTGAGGTGGGCGGATCACGAGGTCAGGAGATCCAGACCATCCTGGCTAACACAGTGAAACTCAGTCTCTACTAAAAATACAAAAAATTAGCCAGGCATGGTGGCGGCGCCTGTAGTCCCAGCTACTCGGGAGGCTGAGGCAGGAGAATGGCGGGAACCCGGGAGGCGGAGCTTGCAGTGAGCTGAGATCTGGCCACTGCACTCCAGCCTGGGCGACAGAGCGAGACTCCCTTTCAAAAAATAAAAAACATAAAAATAAAGCAAAATAGCCCTTGTATTAGGGACTACATGTGCCTCCCCAAAATTCGTATGTTAAAATCTTAATTCCCAGTGTGGTGGTGTTAGGAGATGGGCGTTTGGGTTTTAGCTCATGAGGTGGAGTGCTCATGAGCAGGATAGTCCCCTTACAAAAGAGTCCGCAGAGAACTCAGCCTGTTCTACCACATGAGAATACATGGAGAAGTTGGCAGTTTTCAACCCAGAATAGGATCCTCCTCAGAACCCAACCATCCAGCACCCTAATCTCAGACTTCCTGGCCTCCAGAACTATGAGAAATAAATGTTTGTTTAAGCATACCCAGTCCATGGTGTTATAGCAGATCAAATGCACTAAGACACCATTTTATTATATAACTCCTAGTTTTAAAAATGAAGATGTTATTTGGTAGGCATACTGCATTACATACACCATACTTCAAGTTAACATTTGTCTCTTTTCCAAAGACCAAAAGCCAAGCTTTTTCTTAGATCTGGAAAAAAAAAAAAAAAAAAAAAAGACTGAAAATGCAGTAACTATCAAATTTTTAGAGCTGTCCACCAGAAACAACAATCAAATCAGTCTAAACATGTACCAGCTCCCCAGTCTGGACAGAAAATTCCCACCCTTTCTGCTCACTATGTCCTCATGTAATTATATGTCACCTCTCATTCCCAGTACTACTAAAATGCATTATCAATGTATCCATTTATAAGGGAGTATTACCTCATTGCTTTTATCTATATGACCAAGAGGTTTACAAACCACCACCACCATAGGTACCAGTCCAGAATGATGAGTATCTTCTGGTTATAATCAAAAAGCAAAGGTGTCTTTCCAAGTCTTCATACAAGAGGGGCTCTTCAGCCACTGACCTCAGTGGAAGTCACTGATATTCACTCAGTGAAACAGTTTTCAGTCTCCGTACACAGATTCTATAAATGCAAGTTTCAATTAGAAATATATTAAGAGTCAGGGCCGGGCACGGTGGCTCACACCTGTAATCCTAGCACTTTGGGAGGCCGAGGCGGGTGGATCACCTAAGCTCAGGAGTTCGAGACCAGCCTGACCAATATGGTGAAACCCCGTCTCCACTAAAAATACAAAAACTAGCTGGATGTGGTGGCGTGTACCTGTAATTCCAGCTACTTGGGAGGCTGAGGCAGGAGAATTACTTGAACCTGACAGGTGAAGGTTGCAGTGAGCTGAGATAGCACCACTGCACTCCAGCCTGGGCAACAGACTGAGACTCCATCTCAAAAAAAGAAAAAAAAAAAAGAAAGAAATATATTCAGAGTCTACATATACCATGCTTGAAAATGGACAAAGACACAAGAAAAAAAAGTGATTTGAGGGCAGTCAATTAGACAATGTGATCATAATGTAAGATTGTGATGAAACAAGACTTCCCACATTTGCTTACTTGTGCATTTTCTTGTAGAATTAGTTATCTTATGCCTTATGTAAATACACATCTTGAAGATGTTATTCAATATATTGAATAAAAAAGATTGAGCAAAGGGTATGAGCTAGAATTGAGCTAACAGTAGATGATAACAACATACGGAAGGTGGAAACGTTCTGGGGCAAGAAAATGATATGCCCAGGTCTCAGTAAGAACTTTGTCTGGTTGAATAGGAAGAATGCATGCTCCACATATGCCTCCAGCAGGCTTGAACATCAGTCACAGTAAGTAAATAGGGTGATGGCAGCTGGGAGAATGAAGAAGGGTAAAAGGAGTCCAGAAACCTGCAGGGCAAAACCAAAAAGACTGAAAATAGTGTAAGATGAAGAGGGAGTCCAGAAGATAATGCATAATTTTTTAGAAATGGAAGGTCTTCGTGAGAAGGGAATGGGAAGTTAGAAAGTCAGGCAGCATTGTGGGAAGACTGGTAGATACTGAGTGGAGAATCAGAAAAGGACAAAGCTGAGTTAGAGATCTCTCCAGAGCCTGAGCGATGCCACATGATGTTTATGTTCAAAGGGTAGTCATTCTGGTCTGACAAAGCGAATTTAAAACAAAAGTCTATGAAGTCTGGGAAATTGAACAACAGGGAAAAGACAGAAAATCATGAAAATTGCTGCCGAAATAACTAAAGATACAGAAGAAGTGTAGATTGTACTCCAAGTGATGTAATTATGAGGTAAAGTAGAAACTGGTGAATTCATTCTGCTGAAGAGTAAATTTGGGGCTTGTTGAAAAAGCACATTCTCCAAATCAAAACCAAAATGAGATACCATTTCACTCCACTAGAATGGTAATTTTTTAAAAGTCAAAAAATAACAGATCCTGGCGAGGTTACAGAGAAAAGGGAATGCTTATCCACTGCCGGTGGGAGTGTAAATTAGTTCAACCATGAGGAAAGCAGTGTGGTGATTCCTCAAATAACTAAAACCAGAACTGTCAGCTGGGCACAGTGGCTCATGCCTTGTAATCCCAGCACTTTGGGAGGCCAAGGCGGGTAGATCACAAGGTCTGGAGATCGAGACCATCCTGGCCAACATGGTGAGGCCGAGGCGGGTAGATCACAAGGTCTGGAGATCGAGACCATCCTGGCCAACGTGGTGAAACCCTGTCTCTACTAAAAAATATAAAAATTAGCTAGGCATGGCGGTGTATGCCTGTAGTCCCAGCTACTCGGGAGGCTAAGGCAGGAAAATTGCTTAAACCCGGGAGGCAGATGTTGCAGTGAGCCGAGATTGTGCCACTGCAGTCCAGCCTGACAACAGAGCGAGGCTCTGTCAAAAAACAAACAAAAAAAAAAGTATCATCAGACCCAGCAATCCCACTACTAGGTATCTACCCAAGGAAATATAACTCTTTCCACCATAAAGACACATGCATGTGTTATGTTCACTGTGGCACTATTCACAATAGCAGAGACATGAAATCAAACTAAATGCCCATCAATGGTAGATTAGATAAAGAAAATGTGGTACGTACACACCAGGGAATACTATGCAGCCATTAAAAAAGAACGAGATCATGTCCTTTGAGGAACATGGATGGAGCTGGAGGCCAGTATCCTTAGCAAACTAAATACAGAAAACCAAATATTTTGCATGTTCTCTCACTTATAAATGGGAGCTAAATGATGAGAACAGATGGACACACAGACGGGAACAAGAGACACTGGGGCCTACCTGGGCGTGGAGCATGGAAGGAGGGAGATGATCAGGAAAAATAACTAATGGGTACTAGGCTTAACACATGCATGACAAAATAATCTGTACAATAAGCCCCTGTGACGCAAGTTTACCTATGTAACAAACCTGCACATGTACCCCTGAACATAAAATAAAATTTTTAAAAAGAGCATTCTCACACATAAGTTTTATGTAAGTTGCACTTTAAAGCAATCAACTCCAAGGTTAGAGATTTTTGCAAAGGCAGTCGAATGACATCAAGCCAGGGATGTTCAGTAAGCAGCGCAGCCCATTCACTCACGAGAGAAACTCTCAGGTTTAGTGGCGGTTTTCAGTTCGCTCAGGAGGAAGACATGCCGGAAAGGAAAGCCAGGGGCTGGAGCTCTCTGCATGTTTTATTCCCCAGACTTGTCATCATTTCTTCTTACGGTTATGAAACCACATTGATAAATCAAATTACCCAAATCATAACATCCAGAGTATAAGTACAGTCTCCTGTATGCTCCCAATGCTCTATCACTGCATTACCCAAAGGTTATGTAATAATGAGTAGGCATCCTGCACGCACAGTCACATTGTAATTACATTCTGATGACCATCATGTAAGAATGGACCATCATTTATCTTCTGCTCCACATGGCCTGGGGGAACTAGGCACAGCGGGCCTCGCTGAGGTCTCTCACCACAGGCTTAAGGAAACAGAAAGGCCCGGAGGGAGATCCTGGGGTCCTATGAGCTGTGATGAAATTTGATCCTAGCAATAAAGAATTCTAATAGAGCTCTGGTTAAAGAATGTAAGGGAGTCATTAGCTCTTGAGCTCTGTCAGATTACAAACTATTTTTATAGTGCCATAAATAAGTAGACAGCTATCATAGGTAATGTAGACAAGATTTGTAAAAAGTCTTACATGTCCATGCATTTATTCACTACTTTTATATTTGAAGCATGGTGCCCTATCTCCAACTCCACCCTGGTTCATCATTTTTATCAGTATTTTTAAAAGGAGAGAAATTCTATGATCTTATGAAATGGGACCAGTTTAAAAAATTACCTGAACAAAAGTCAAAACGCAAAAAACAAAACAAAAATCTAGAGGCTAAGATAAGGAATGTAACAAAACAGAATATCTGCTTGGGATACAAACAGCTCATCAGCACTAAATGTATCATTTACAGTTTCTTTATGGTGACAGCTCCTTCTAAAGAGTTTCCCTTCCACAGCCCTGGCTGCAAGTGCATTGTGTGTGGTACAATGTACCAGCTTGCCTCGGAGGATTTGAAAGTGGGCATCTGATCTGAAGACCCCCTTTACAGATTGTTCAATGAGTTATAGAGGGTAAAAGAAAAATAACAGAATCAATTTGTAGCTCTTTCTTCGGTATTTGAGCTGGAATATACAAAAATCGCATGATAATTTTCAAGAGTTAAGATTAAAGGAATGCTAGAGGAGCGGCAAAAGGAGAAACTGTGTTTTTTTAAACAGTTTAAAAAGCAGGAGTGAATGCTCTAAAGACCCCTTCTCCCCAGGTAATAGAAAAGATGAGGTTTTCAAGGACTGAGTCTGGGGGTTGGAGAGAAATGTGAGCATGTGTAAGGTGGGACTCCACATGTTCAGGCTTCATTCATGAACATGCATCTTCATACAACCCATATACATAAAATGGTGGAGATTCTCTTCTTGGGGTGGGAATTTCAGCGCTATAATGATATAGTCATGAACTAAAGGCAACTAGGGATCCTCTGTTCCAGTTTTCCAGTTTGGGCTGGTTTTGGGGTCTGATCCCCCTCTAATACCTGGTCAGGGGTCACAAAGCTCTGGTGCCATCCAGTCCACCTGATTTCTTTAGGTGAGCCTATAAGTAAGGCACTAAAGAAAGACAGTAAGAAAAAGAATGTTCCCAGCTATTCATCAGGTAAAAGTGCCCTGGTAAAAGTAAATGAGTAAGGGGCTGAAGTAGAGAAAAGATCTTTGATTTGCAGCATTGACAACTGATAATTTCTGTGGAGTAAATGCTTCCAGCCTGACCAAATTAAAGCTACCAATGTGAAGTCACCGAACGCTCAGTTCAGAAGAAACGCTACAGCTGCCTCCACCACACCACTGAAGAGGGGATGTCCAAGAACTCCTGCACCCTGGACTTGCTTGGATCTGTTTCCAGTCTCCATAAGGCTTGATTTTACCATAGTTACTATTTTCAGATTGTGGTAAACTTGCCATTAATTATTAGGGATAACTGAAACTTAACCTAAGTGCATTTATATTCACAGTACTTTTTAAAACTCAATTTAGGTGGGCACGGTGGCTCACACCTGTAATCCCAGCACTTTAGGAGGCCGAGGCGGGTGAATCACAATGTCAGGAGATCAAGACCATCCTGGCTAACACGGTGAAACCCCGTCTCTACTAAAAATACAAAAAAATTAGCCGGGCGTGGTGGCGGGCGCCCGTAGTCCCCGCTACTCGGGAGGCTGAGGCAGGAGAATGGCGTGAACTCAGGAGATGGAGCTTTCAGTGAGCCGAGATCGTGCCACTGCACTCCAGCCTGGGTGACAGAGCGAGACTCTGTCTCAAAAAAACAAAAAACAAAAAACAAAAAAAAAAACTCAGTTTAAAAAAATGCAAGTGCAAAATGCAAAAGAGCTTTTTCAGTAGCACAGGCTAAAAATGCTATAGATAGGAGAAAGTTCTGATTAGTTCTCCATCTTTGTTTAAGCATAAACGGTGAGAACTCCATTTCCAACTTCCTTTGCTTATCTTTACAGCATTAATGGATACAATGATGACAACAAAAGTTGTCTTTGGCCCTACTCCTGCTCCAAAGGCATTGCAATAACCAAACTCTTGCTGTTAACTCCCTTCCATGAAGAATTGGGACTTGGATCCATTGATTCTATTTAGTGGCCTGCTCCATTCTCTGCTGCAGTTTCTTGTATTCATTTCCACTGTCATCCAGTGGTTTTCAAAGTGTCGTCCCCAGACCAGGAACAGCAGCAGTGTCACCTGGGAATTTTCTGAACTACAGATTCCCTACTGCGGACCTCCTGAGTCAAAACTCTGGGAGAAGAGCCCAATCATTTTGTTTGCTTGTTTGTTTGTGACGGAGTTGCGCTCTTGTTGCCCAGGCTGGAGTGCGATGGCTCAATCTCAGCTCACTGCAACCTCCACCTCTCGGGTTCAAGCGATTCTCCTGCCTCAGCCTCCCAAGTAGCTGGGATTACAGGCATGCGCCACCACACTGGGCTAATTTTGTATTTTTAGCAGAGATGGGGTTTCTCCATGTTAGTCAGGCTGGTCTCAAACTCCGTACCTCATGTGATCTGCCCGCCTTGGCCTCCCAAAGTGCTGGGATCACAGGCATGAGTCACCGCATGCAGGCACATTTTTGTTTTAATGAGTCCTCCAGGAGATTCAAATGCGTGCTAAAGTTTGAGGAGCACTTCTCTAATACTTTGTGGCCCCATATATCCAACTTTAGCATTACTCTTCCCTACAGTGGTACGCGCAGAATCAAAGACAAATTTCTTCCCATTTCAGATGACCTGACAGTTAACTCAGAATGTCAGTGGCAGGTGTCACTTCAATTTTCTACATAATAATGGAGATGGAGGGGATCAGCCCAGACGGGAGGCAGGACTAGATTGCAGCTCCAGACAGAGCAGCATCGGGCGGCTCGCACTGTGAATTTTAGCTCCAGATTGACTGCAAGAACAATCCGGCAATCCTGAGAGGACCCACAGACCCTATGAAGGAAGCGGACTGCTCCTGCAGGACCCAGGAGACAGCCCAAATACTATGAGTGCCCCAACTGTGGAAGTGGGAAAGGGAGACACTTATCTCCTGAACACACAGCCCCACTGGAGAAGCTGAAGGTCCATTTGCGGGACAAGTTTCCGACTTTACTTGGAGCTGACTCAAGTTAGAGAGCCCAGTGAAATACAGGGGTAGAGGAAGCAGCAGAAAGGCCCTGGGAGCTTGCTAGGTCCCAGAGCGGCCCATTCCTGCCTCGCACCACAGGGATCCATCATGAGTATGGACAGAGGTGCAGGGGCTATAGCTCCACAGGGAGAAAGAATTCTCTAGCCCAACTTTGTAACAATTTTAAGGAGGCGAGACGCCTCCTGGCCAGAAGTTCGCAGAGGTTGTGAATCCAGCACGCAGACTTAAAGGTGGCAGGGCGGGGGGGGGGGTGGGGGAGGAGGACTGGGATGGGGGAACAACAACAACTAAAGCCCTTTTCTTTGGCAGCTGGGAGGCAGATAGCCTCAGGCAAATTTTCAAGCCCCTCTTGCCCTCTTCCGGGAAACAGACTCTGACCTGTTGGGGGAGCACAGTGGGAGTGAGACCCGCCAGTTTGCGTGGGGGCTGGGTGAGGCCTGTGACTGCCAGCTTTTCCCCACTTCCCTGATAACTTGCATGACTCAGCAGAGGCATCCATAATCCTCCTACATACACAACTCCAGTGACCTGGGACTCTCACCTCCATTCCCCACAGCAGCTGATGTAAGACCCGCCCAAGGAGAGCCTGAGCTCAGACATGCCTAGCACCGCCCCCACCTGATGGTCCTTCTCTATCCACCCTGGTAGCTGAGGACAAAGGGCATATAATTTGGGAGTTCTAGGGCTCTGCCCACCGCCACTCCCTCTCCACACTACAGAAGCGCCACACTTCTGGAAGCTGATGTCTTCTGGAAAGCACCACCTCCTGGCAGGAGCATCAAATAGAGCATTAAACCACCAAAGCTAAAAACCCTCACGGAATTTATTGTGCCCCTCTGCCACAACCACTGGAACAGGTGCTGATATCCACAACTGAGAGACCCGTAGGTTCATATCATAGGACTGTGCAGATAACCCCCATTACCAGCTTGGAGCCTGGCAGACTCCTAGGTGGCTAGACCCAGAAGAGACAACAATCACGGCAGTTCAGCTCACAGGAAGCCACATCCATAGGAAAAGGGGGAGAATACTACATCAAGGGAACACCCCGTGGAACAAAAGAACCTGAACAACAGCCTTCATTCAGCCCTAGACCTTCCCTCTGACAGAGTCTACCCAAATGAGAAGGAACCAGAAAACCCACCCTGAAGGCTCTTCAACACCCCCAAGAAATCGTACTAGTTCACCAGCAATAGACCCAAACCAAGAAGAAATCCCTGATTTACCTGAAAAAGAATTCAAGAGGTTAGTTACTAAGCTAATCAGGGAGGGACCAGAGAAAGGTGATGCCCAGGCCAGGCATGGTGGCTCACGCCTGTAATCTCAGCACTTTGGGAGGCCAAAGCAGGCAGATCTCCTGAGGTCAGGAATTTGAGACCAGCCTGGCCAACATGGTGAAACTCTGTCTCTACCAGAAATACAAAAATTAGCTGGGTGTGGTAGTGGGCGCCTGTAGTCCCAACTACTCAGGAGGCTGCGGCAGGAGAATCACTTGAACCCAGGAGGTGGAGACTGCAGCGAGCTGAGATCTTGTCACTGCCCTCCAGCCTGGGCGACAGAGACTCCGTCTCAAAAAAAAACAATAAACAATAAAAAATAAAGGCAAAGCTCAATGCAAGAAAATCCAAAATAAAGATACAAGAACTTAAGGGAGAAATAATCAAGGAAATAGATACTTAAAGAAAACAACAATAAAAAAATTCAGGAAACTTTGGGAACACTTTTAGAAATGCAAAATGCTCTGGAAATTCCCAGCAATAGAACTGAACAAGTAAAAGAAATTCAGAGCTTAAAGACACACTCTTCGAATTAACCCAATCCCACAAAACAAAGAAAAAAGAGTAAGAAAATAAGAACAAAGCCTCTAAGAAGTCTGGGATTATGTTAAATGACCAAACCTAAGAATAATCAGTGTTCCTGAGGAAGAAGAGAATTCTAAAAGCTTGGAAAACATATTTGGGGGAATAATCAAAGAAAATTTCCCCAGCCTAGCTAGAGACCTAGACATCAAAATACAAGAAGCACAAAGGACACCTGGGAAAATTATCACAAAAAGATCTTTGCCTAGGTGCACCGTCATCAGGTTATCCAAAGTTAAGACAAAGGAAAGATTCTTAAGAGCTGTGCGACAGAAGCACCAGGGAACCTATAAAGGAAAACCTATCGGAATAACAGCAGATTTCTCAGCAGAAACCCTACATACTAGAAGGGACTGGGGCCCTATCTTCAGCATCTTCCAACAAAACAATTATCAGTCAAGAATTTTGTATCTAGCAAAACTAAGCATCATATATGAAGGAAAGATACAGTCATTTTCAGACAAACAAATCCTGAGAGAATTTGCATTACCAAGTTACCACTACAAGAACTGCTAAAAGGAGCTCTAAATCTTGAAACAAAACCTGGAAACACATCAAAACAGAACCTCTTTAAAGCATAAATCACACAGGACCTATAAAACAAAAATAAAAGCTAAAAAGCAAAACCAAAACACAAAAAAACCCGAAGTACACAAGCAACAAAGAGCACAATGAATGCAATGCTACCTCACATTTCAATACTAACATTGAATGTAAATGGCCTAAAGGCTCCACTTAAAAGATACAGAACTGCAGAGTGGATAAGAACTCACCAATCATCTGCTGCCTTAAGGAGACTCACCTAGCACATAAGGACTCACATTAACTTAAAAGGATGGAGAAAGGCATTGTATGCAAATGGACACCAAAAGAGAGCAGGGTTAGCTATTCTTACATCAGACAAAACAAACTTTAAAGCAACCTCGGTTAAGAGAGAGAAAGAGGGACATTATATAATGGTAAAAGGCCTTGCCCAACAGGAAAATATCACAATCCTAAATATATATGCACCTAACACTGGAGCTCCCAAATTTATAAAACAATTACTAATAGACATAAGAAATGAGACAGAGAGCAACACAATAATAGTGGGGGACTTCAATACTCCAGTGACAGCACTAGATAGGTCATCAAGACAGAAAGTCAACAAATAAACCAGGGATTTAAACTATACCTTGGAACAAATGGACTTAACAGATGTATACAGAACATTCCATCCAATAACCACAGAATACACATTCTATTCAACAGCACATGGAACTCTCTCTAAGACAGACCATATAACAAGCTTCAATAAATTTAAGAAACTCAATAGACCATATAACGAGCCTCAACAAATTTAAGAAAATTGAAATTATATCAAGCACTCTCAGACCACAGTGGAATAAAACTGGAAATCAACTCCAAAAGGAACCTTGAAAACCATGCAAATACATGGAAATTAAATAACTTGCTCATGAATAAGCATTGGGTAAAAAATGAAATCAAGATGGAAATTTAAAAATTCTTTGAACGGAATGACAATAATAACACAACCTGTCAAAACTTCTGGGATACAGCAAGGGCAGTGCTAAGATGCCAACAGGAGGTTCATAACCCTAAATGCCTACCTCAAAAAGTCTGAAAGAGCACAAACAGATAATCTAAGGTCATACCTCAAGGAACCAGAGAAACAAGAACAAACCAAACCCAAACCCAGCAGAAGAAAGGAAATAACCAAGATCGGAGCAGAACTAAGTGAAATTGAAACAAAAAAATACAAAAGAGAAATGAAACAAAAAGCTAGTTCTTTGCAAAGATAAATAAAATTGATAGACCATTAGCAAGATTAATCAAAAAAGGAGAAAATCCAAATAACTTCACTAAGAAACAAAACAGGAGATATTACAACTGACACCACTGAAATACAACAGATCATTCAAGCCTACTATGAACACCTTTACACATATAAACTAGAAAACCTAGAAGAGATTGATAAATTCCTGGAAAAATACAACCCTCCTCGCTTAAATCAGGAAAAATTAGATACCCTGAACAGACCAATAACAATCAACAAGATTGAAATGGTAATTTAAAAATTATCAACAACAACAACAAAAAAACTCCAGGACCAGAAGGATTCACAGCAGAATTCTACCAGACATTCAGAGAATTGGTACCAATCCTTTTGACACTATTCCACAAAATAGAGAAAGAAGGAATCCTCCCTAACTCATTCTATGAAGCCAGCATCACCCTAATACTGAAACCAGGAAAGGACACAAACAAACAAAAAAACCACAGACCAATATCCTTGATGAACATAGATGCTAAAATTTTTAACAAAATACTAGCTACCCAAATCCAACAACATATCAAAAAGATAATCCACCTTGTTGATTAAGTTGGTTTCATACCAAGGATGCAGGGATGGTTTAACATACTCAAGTCAATAAATGTGATACACCACATAAACAGAATTAAAGACAAAAATCCCATGATAATCTCAATTGATGTCGAAAAAGCATTTAACAAAATCCAGCATCGCTTTATGATTAAAACTCTTAGCAAAATCAGCATACAAGGGACATACCTTAATGTAATAAAAGCCATCTATAACAAACCCACAGCCAACATAATACTGAATAGGGAAAAGTTGAGAACATTCCCTCTGAGAATTAGAACAAGACAAGGATGTCCACCCTCACCACTCCTCTTCAATATAGTACTGGAAGTCCTAGCCAGAGCAATCAGACACGAGAAAGAAATAAAGGGTATCCAAATCAGTAAAGAGAAAGTCAAACTGTCACTGTTGGATGATGATGTGATTATTTACCTTGAAAACCCTAAGGATTCCTCCAGAAAGCTCCTCGAACTAATAAAAGAATTTAGCAAAGTTTCAGGAAACAAGATTAATGTACACAAATCAGTAGCTCTTCTACACACCAACAGTGAACAAGCAGAGAATCAAATTAAGAACTCAACCCCTTTCACAATAGCTGCAAAAAAATAAATAAATAAAATATGTAGGAATATACTTAACCAAGGAGTCAAAAGACCTCTACAAGGAAAACTACAAAACACTGCTGAAAGAAATAATAGATGACACAAACAAATGGAAACACATCCCACACTCATGGATGGGTAGAATCAATATTGTGAAAATGACCATACTGCCAAAAGCAATCTACAAATTCAATGCAAACCCCATCAAAATACCACCATCATTCCTCACAGAATTAGAAAAAAAAAAAATTGTAAAATTCATATGGAACCAAAAAAGAGCCTGCATAGCCAAAGCAAGACTAAGCAAAAGAACAAATCTGGAGGCATCACACTACCTGATTTTAAACTATACTATAAGGCCATAGTCACTAAAACAGCATGGTACTGGTATAAAACTCGGCACATAGACCAATGGAACAGAATAGAGAACCCAGAAATAAATCCAAATACTGACAACTGATCTTCGAAAAAGCAAACAAAAACATAAAGTAGGGAAAGGACACCCTACTCAACAAATGGTGCTGGGATATTCGGCTAGCCACACGTAGGAGAAGGAAACTGGATCCTCATCTCTCACCTTATACGAAAATTAACTCGAGATGGATTAAAGACTTAAACCTAAGACCTGAAACTGTAAAAATTTTAGAAAATAACATTGGAAAATCCCTTCTAGACATGGGCATAGGCAAGGATTTCATGACCAAGAACCCAAAAGCAAATGAAATAAAAACAAAAGATAAATAGCTGGGACCTAATTAAACTAAAGAGTTTTTGCATGGCAAAAGGAAGAGTCAGCAGAGTAAACAGACAACCCATAGAGTGGGAGAAAATCTTCACAATCTATACATCTGAAAAAGAACTAATATCCAGAATCTGCAATGAACTCAAACAAATCAGTAAGAAAAAAAAAACAATCCTATCAAAAAAAGGGCTAAGTACATGAATTCCCAAAAGAAGATATACAAATGACCAGCAAACATATGAGAAAATGCTCAACATCACTAATGATCAGGGAAACGCATCAAAACCACTATGCAATACCACCTTACTCCTGCAAGAATGGCCATAATCAAAAAACAGTAGATGTTGGCGTGGATGCAGTGAATAGGGAACACTTCTACACTGCTGGTGGGAATAGAAAGTAGTGCAGCCACTATGGAAAATGGTGTGGAGATTCCTTAAAGAACTATATGTAGAACTACCCTTTGATGCAGCAATCCCACTACTGGGTCTCTACCCAGAGGAAAAGAAGTCATTATTTGAAAAAGAAAAGTAAAAGATACATTGCACACGCATGTTTATAGCAGCACAATTCACAATTACAAAACCATGGAACCAACCCAAATGCCTATCAATCAATGAGTGAATAAAGAAACTGTGGTCTGTGTGTGTGTATACACACACATACATATACACACACTTATATATGTATATATGTATACATATATACACACTTATATATGTATATGAATTCCCAAAAGATATACAAATGACCAAAACATATGAGAAAATGCAGCAAAGTTTCAGTACATATATGTATATATGTATACATATATATACACACACACACATATATATATATATGAGTGGAATACTGCACAGCCATAAAAAGGAATGAATTAACAGCATTTGCAGTGACCTGGATGAGACTGAGACTATTATTCTAAGTGAAGTAACTCAGGAATGGAAAACCAAACATCGTATGTTCTCACTGATGTGGGAGCTAAACTATGAGGATGCAAAGGCAGTAGAATGATACAATGGACATTGGGGACTTTGGAGAAAGAGTGGGAGGGGGGTGAGGAATGAAAGACTACAAATGTGGTGCAGTGTATACTGCTCGGATGATGGGTGCACCAAAATCTCACAAATCACCACTAAAGAAGTTACTCATATAACCAAATACCACCTGTACCCCAATAACTTATGGAAAAATAAAATAAATAAAATAAGTTTTTTAAATTCTATATAATAATTACTATTATTAGCAGTCGTAATTCAAATTCCACTGGCGTTTGCCCTGTTTATAGCTGCTGAACATCAACCCTACCTTCCTTTAAAGTCTCTTTCATATCTGGTAGTCTTGGAGAACATCTCCTCTGAGAGGAACCCTAACATCTTCTAGCTCTGTTTCTCCTTGTTTATGTCCCAAAGGCTACTTGGGAGCTTCGCTAGAGGCATAGAACTTCCACAAACGGAGCCTAGGGGCAGCAGGTTTGCTGCGGAAGGGGCTAGAGGGTTTTCTTTAAGTTACAGTTTAAGCACAAGTGTACTGTTTTTATGTTGTTGATATGTCACCGACAAAAGAAAAAAAGAAAAAGACAAAATGTCCAGAGATGCTTTCCTGCACTTTTACATTAGATTCAAAAAACGTCAATTTTCTTCATCGTTTTTGCAGGTGACTGCAGAACTCATAGGGTTATGAGAGAGGGGACCTTAGAGCTCACTTCTCTGTCCCCAGTCAACCCTTAGTAGACAGAAAATCTAAGAGATTAGCAAGAGGTCACATGAATTTGAGTGAACTATGTAAGGAGGGTTTATAAAACCTAATCAGTGAAGAAATGCCAAGAGCAATAATTGTAATTGACAAGTCTAGTGACATCGTTGAAGGAGGAAAAGCCGAGAGACATGACTAACATCTACTAGGAGACAAAATGTTGTTGAGAGTAAAGCTAATGTCCTTGGCGACCACAGGAACAATATAATACAGCAATATGTAATTTTCGCAGAAGACAAAAGAAAATAATTGATGGGCCCATCCAACTCCTTGTTGAATATTTTCTCCCTGTTTAGAAGAATTGTGTCTGTTTCTTCAAATATGAACCATCCTCAGGAACAGCAGAGGACAAGATACTATGGTAAAAAAAAAAAAAAAAAAAAGAAAGAAAGAAAAAAGAAAAATGTAAGTTCTTCAATACAATACCAGGGACAAAATTCCATCTCCATCCTCTAAGGGTCCTGGCTGATCCCAAGAATTTAACTGACATAAAAGAGATTAACAGGAGGAAAGCAGACAAAGTTACTCAATACAAGTTTCATGTGGCACGAGAGCCTTCATAAGGAAATGAAAACCCAATGAAGCAGTTACAGTCAGTTACTTAAATACCGAGTTGGATAAAGAACAGTTAGTTGTGAAGAAGCAACTAAATTATGTGGGGAGGTTTAAAAGAGAGGAGTTATTTTAAGGTCTGTACAGAATTCTTTGGGTCTCAATTTTTCATCCACGAAAATAAGAATGTTATTCCTTTTGGTACAGGGAAACTGTCTTTCACATAGGAATTTCGTCTTCTGCTTTTAAGAAGTAGATAAGAGGTCAGAATGATCTTTTTGCACCTTTTTTTTTTAAGTGCTTTAATTCAAAATTGTCAACAATGCCAGAGTGGTACAGGTTTAACTCCTTCAATACCTTGGCCAAATGCAATAATTGTTCTCATTCTTCATGATGTTTTTAAATTGCAGCTTCAGCATTACTTAAACCATAGTAGAATATACTTGCCTTGGTCGTATTTATCCATGTTAGAGGAACTACCACAAAATAGCACAATAATTTATTTTAAATTAAATTCTAATCAAAACCAGATACACAGAAAACTGATGTGATAACAATTCCTAAACTTCAAAAACTTTTTAAAAAATGAAATGTAACAGATGTTTAATATCATTCGGTACACTATGGCATTTATATGAATAAAGAAAAGTATGTTATTCAAAAGAATTTAAAGAGACAAAATATCATTAACCCAGTTGAAATTTAGCCAGATTAGACGGGCGGATCACGAGGTCAGGAGATCGAGACCATCTTGGCCAACACGGTGAAACCCCGTCTCTACTAAAAAATACAAAAAACTAGCCAGGCGAGGTGGCGGGCGCCTGTAGTCCCAGCTACTCCGGAGGCTGAGGCAGGAGAATGGCGTAAACCCAGGAGGCGGAGCTTGCAGTGAGCTGAGATCCAGCCACTGCACTCCAGCCTGGGCGACAGAGCGAGACTCCGTCTCAAAAAAAAAAAAAAAAAAGAAATTTAGCCAGATTAATATAGTTTCTCCTAGCGAAAGGTGACAACGTGCTAGCAGCCCTCGATCGCTCTGGGCACCTCCTTGGCCTCTGTGTCTGCTCTGGTGGAGCTCCAGGAGCCCTTCAGCCTACAGCTGCACTGTGGGGGCCCCTCTCTGGGGCTGGCCAAGGAGGAGCCAGCTCCCTCTGCTGGTGGGGAGGTATGTAGGGGGAGGTGCGGGTGGGCGCAGGGGCTGCAGGGGCGCCCAGGGGCTGGCGCGGGTGGGCTCAGCAGGCCCGCACTAGGTGTCCCCAGCCAGTGACTGCTGGGCTTGATCAGGGGAGGAGCTCAGTCTGGGCTGCCCAGGCTAGGTGCCGCAAAGTCCATAGGGAGTGCCATTGAGAGGCGAAGCTGGCTGGGCTTCTGGGTGGGGTGGGGACCTGGAGAACTTTTCTGTCTAGCCAAAGGATTGTAAAAATGCACCAATCAGCACTCTGTGTCTAGCTAAAGGTTTGTAAACACACCAATCAGCACTCTGTGTCTAGCTAATCGGGTAGGGAACTTGGAGAACTTTTGTGTCTAGCTAAAGGATTGGAAATGCACCAATCAGTGCTCTATGTCTAGCTAAATGTTTGTAAATGCACCAATCAGCACTCTGTCAAACTGGACAAATCAGCTCTCTGTAAAATGGACCAATCAGTAGGATATGGGTGGGGCTAGATAAGGGAATAAAAGCAGACTGCCGAGCTAGCAGCAGCCACCCAGTTGGGTCCCTTTCCATGCTGTGGAAGCTTTGTTCGTTTGCTCTTTGCAATAAATCTTGCTGCTGCTCACTGTTTGGGTCCCTGCTGCCTTTATGAGCTCTAACACTCACCTCGAAGGTCTGCAGCTTCACTCCTGAAGCCAGCAAGACCCACCAGGAGGGATGAACAACTCCAGACGTGCCACCTTTATGAACTGTAACACTCACCGCGAAAGTCTGCAGCTTCACTCCTGAGGCGAGTGAAACCACAAACCCACCAGAAGGAATGAACAACTCCAGATGAGCTGCCTTTAAGAGCTGTAACACTCACTGCGAAGGTCTGCAGCTTCACTCCTGAAGTCAGCAAGACCACAAACCCACCAGAAGGAAGAAACTCCAGACACAACTGAACATCTGAAGGAACAAACTCCGGACACACCATGTTTAAGAACTGTAACACTCACTGCGAGGGTCCACAGTCTTTCTTGAAGTCAGCGAGACCAAGAATCCACCAATTCTGAACACACTAGTGAACCTTACAGCAGTGTCTCCTTTGTGCTGACATCAAGAACTTTTTAAAAACTAAATCTCAAAAAGGCAATTCAGCAGTGAAACTTCTACTCAGTGAATATCTAAGAGAACTAATTTCAGTTTTTATTAGCTTGCCGTGTAACATAAAGCAAGTCCAGTCCAGCATTCTGTGTCTATTTGGTGAAGCAGCTACAGTGTGGATTTTAATAAAACTTCTCAACTCAAAACTATATTTTGCATTTTAAGGACAGTGTCAAACTGTGCTCCCTTCATACCTTTGCTCCCAAGAGGAAACCTATCACACACATGAGGGAATGGACGGAAGCCTTCTTTTACAGACGTATGATCATTTCCAGAGCAGTGGTCAGCATGAGATCATGGACGGGCAACATCTCAGAAATAAGAAAATACAGCCCTCTTCACATATTTGCCAATGCTTATGTTTAAATATGCTATAGTCTTTACCATGATATGTACATATTTTAAAACGTCAAATTCTAGGTATAATGAAAAGGTATTAGTAATAATTTTTCACTCACAAGTTAATATTTATTTTTAAAATTGCAATGAACTCCACTTTTGTGCTCTGGAAAATTTTGCCCTTGAGTAAATACATCGCATATTCATACCAGAAACCATAAAATACAAACACTCTTAGATAAAGTTGTATTTTCTAGCTGATTACAAAAACTAAGTATCTTTCCTTAAACTGTGGTTAATGGCATGTACCTCAGGGTAAGAGATTTTTTTTTTTCAACACCAGAAGGAGAAGAAAGTAAGTTGATACACAGTTCGGTGGCTGTCTTTCCTGTCTAAAAGCTCAGAGAAACAAAGGTAACATTGTCATTGTTTCATGATTTTAACTCTGCTGGGAAGCTTCTCTAGTAAGTTTCAACTGCAGGGGATGCATTTGATGAAAATCTTAAAAGCAGTTGAGTGGTATAAACTGTTGACTTTTATCCTTCCCTATCATGAGTCGCTTATTCTTTGAAGGATCTTTACCTGGGAAGCTTTCAACTGCCATTGTCATGTGAAGCCTCCTGTATCCGGAGATAAAACAAAATTAACTTTTCAAGGACATGGTGGTCTGGCAAAAGAAAAAGTTATTAGGAACTAAACATAAGTTCAAAAATCTAATCAGTACCCCACTGAATTTAAGTTTTGTGAACAACCTATTTCTCGCTGTATCTTTAGAGATTGTACATGAAACTGTACAAAAAAAATCCTGAAAAATAGATCATCTCCATCATTTCTTCCTTGGGTTAGTCTTACATACATTTTCATATGAATTATTATACAATTCAATGAGTTTTGAAGCCAGTTATGGCTACCACAAAGTTTCTAAAAATTTCTTAAATATTTTATTCTGCACAAATAATAGTATAACTACTGTTTTCATCCCAATGAGCTTAAATATCCTCTAGAAAGAAAGGATTTTCTCTTTTCAAAAACTTTCAAGACTAGCATTATTACTCAGCACTCACATACAGAGTAAAATCAACTGAAAATTAATCTCTTCAATCTACAGTTTGAGGTTGTTAGTGACAGGAAATAATAATTGAACACTGGCTGCTTCGTACAATAGTGATAATAACAAAGAGACTGAGGAAATGTGGGTTTTTCTACTGTTAAAGGCAGATGTAGCTACTCATCTCTGAAAAAGAACATTGATAATTAATAATGAAAAATTTCAGTATAAAATGTAGAGGCAAAAGTAAGCCAAGCCTTTTGTGATATTTTTTAGATTTATTTAACCTGTATTTCTGAAATGTCTACTCTGTAAAATACACTCTAATTAAATTCATCTTGTACTCCATTTCCATTTCATTTCATTCTGTCCTTAAAATTTGACTAGTACATTTTTTTTTAATTATATTAACCCTTTAACCTACTAATACTATGCCTTAATGGACTGTTTGTGGAATTGCAGCCATTCTTTATCCCTCGAATAGTGTCAATGTTAACCTAGAGGAAATTAAAATTATTCATTCCAGAGCCTTAATTTGGTTCTATCCATCCCATCCCATCCCATCCCATGCCATGCCATGCCATGCCATGCCATGCCATCTATATGAGTACTTCATGGGCAACCATGCCTGAGACCAGTTCCCATATGCTGCTTCTCTTTTCACAAGCATTTTTGAATGAGGAGGTGAATATTTCAGAGCCCACAATAAATCTGACTGTGAATGTCAGGAGATTATGAATGTCAGTAACTGAAAAAGAATCAAGGAAGTCTAGTCCTCACTATAAAGCCAATGTGTTGAACCAATACAGATTTTAGAGAACTTAATGCATTTATTTTTATGAAGAGATTAAACAGCTCTAGTTATTTGTTTTGTTGAGGTAGTGCTAGAAACCAGCCTTTGTGGTCTCCGTTCAGTACATCTTTCATTCTGCCATCAGTGTTTCCAAACAGAAATAGATCTTCAGTATGGAATAATTTACATAAATTATTTACAAAAAAGAGTGATGGTAGAGATCAGTCGATTTTTTCATTTAAAGCAGATTTTCATTATCCTATTAGCTAATTGCTTTTCACATTATGACAGTCACCAATTCCAATTGTTAAAAAAAAAAAAAACTGTATTCAAGTAAACTCAACTTCCATATGAATTAAAACATTCATTATTTTTATTTGTTTTTCCTCCTTCTTTCCCTTCTTCCTTTTTTCCATTTCTCCCTCTTTTTATTAAGATTATGAATATTTTCTACCTTAGCAGCTTTCTCTATCAATATCAAATAAGATGATATGAACAACCAAATAAGGAGATATGAAGTCCTCCCTTAACTGCAGTTTTACTTTCTGCTGTTTCAGTTACCTATGGTCAACCTCAGTCTGCAAATAGTAAGTGGAAATTTTCAGAAAGAAACAATTCATGAATGTTCAATTAGGTGCCATTCGGAGTAGTGTGATGAAATCTCCCACCATCCTGTGGCGTCCTTCCCGGGATGTGAATCCTCCTTTTGTCCAGCTGCCCTCCCAGTAGTCACTTAACAGTTGTATCACATGGAAAAAAATGGAAAAAAATGGTATGATACAGGGAGTCTGGTGCTATCCATGGTTTCAGGCCATCACTGAGGGTCTTGGAATGTATCTCTCACAGATAATGGAAACTATTTTAGAGAATTTGGTGGACATGATTCCATAAACATATATTCTCCTTTGTCTTTGTACTCACGTTTTTATCTCGGATGTTTATATCTCTGTGTATAAGGGAACTTAAAAGCCACTGCATGATCAGGAATGTGCACATTGTAATCCTGCTCTTTTGTCTCCTATACTATATATAGTTTCAAATTTAGGAAATATTCTGTAACAACCTCCCTGTTACCCTCCTTAAAACGTTAAAGATATATTTAGCGCCATCCTCTTCCTCATCTCCCAGAATTAATTGATCATAAAGCCATTTTGATTTTTCTCATGAATAATTTTCAAATTTATTCCTTTTCCGTCTGTCTCTACTATTCCTACCCTTTCTATCCTTACCTGAATGATGGCAATACACTTTTAATTGGCCTTTCTGCCTCAAAGCACCGCCTCTATACTACAGTCAAGATGAATTATCTATATCAAAAACCTGCTGAAAAGCCTTCAATGGCACTTACGAATGTGTCCAAGTTCTTTACTCTCTTACACATAGTTCCCTGGGATTCTACCTTTCCAGTACCTACCTTTTCAGTATCCCTTCCCTTAATCCACCATCATGAGTTCACTTCAGAAATTCTGAACTGCATATCCATCACTGAACATTGTTTGTGTTATTATCTCCTGCTGAATATTGCCTGGTTAACTTCAAAACATTTTCACAACTCGGTTCTGACATCACTTTCTCCAAGAAGCCTTTACTGACTTCCCATTTTGGAGCTAGGTACCCTATCCTCTGAACTTTTAGAAAACTCTAACCATTAGGCTAATAATATCAAACCACTGTATTTGACTAATCTATTTATACAGCTATTTCTCTCAGAAATTTGCAAGCTCCTTTCATAGAAAGGGTCTCCTTAAATATGGTACAGCAAGTTGCCTTTTCAAAATGGGTTTAATTCTTCAGTCAATTCATTAATTAATGAGATATTCCCCAAAAAACTACAATGAAGATTTTTGAGAAGAGAGATCATATTCAGACAGGAAACTAGCAAGAAAGAATTCACAATGGCAGCAGCACTTAATATGAACATCGGAAAATGTGTGAAATCCAATAAGCAGTGTTCCATGAAAGGACATGTCAGAAAAAGATGTCAAAACACAGAAGTGAGAGACTTGTCAGAAAACATGATGTAGTCCAGCTAAGCAAAAATGAAATGTGGTTGGTGTAAAATAACAGTGGAGGGTAAGATGATAATAACAGTATGAAGGGCTTTTACTGGCAAACTAAAGATATTGATCTACATTCAACAAAAATAATAGCTATCACTTATTGAACACTTATTTTGTGCTTGATAGTATTCTAACTACTTTAATTGTTCTCACAATTAATCCATGAGACAGGTACTATAATCTGTTTTACAGATAAGGAAACTAAGGCATTTAAATCTTAAGACACTTATCCAAGATCTTACAACTAGTGAGTATAAAACTAAGATTCAAAACAGGCAATCTGGGAAACTCATCCACTTAAAAATTATGAGGATTGTAAGTTAGAGAAGGAGAAACAAAATAGAATGGGTTTATTTTTAGGCAACCTAAGCTGCTGCTGCAAGTTCTGAGTGTATATTTATTTGGTGAGTTGAAACCTAGATTGAATCATGGCCTAGGATAAATATCTGAGTATATGTTTATTTGGCTGATTGAAATTTAGATTCAGTCGTAGCCTTGAGATGTTAGATGTTTTTGCAGTGTAGAAAGAATATAAATAATAGAGAAAATAAATCATGTAGCCAGATTGTCATGTATAATCCACCAACTCACCTCAACCCAGAAGCTGGCTTGTAGAAATACTGAGAAATACATAGGTGAAGGGAAGTAACAGCATTCTTGAAAAGTACTATTATCTGTGGATAAAATTAAGGGATGCTTCCATTAAAATAGGTTCCTAAGTATCAGCATATGAGGGGAAAAACTTGGATTTCAGAAATAGCAAGGACAGCTAGTAACATTTAGCTACCAGTGGAAAGATAGAACTTTTACCATAACTGGCAGCAGAACCCAAGTAGTAAAGGGTATAATTTGATACCACAGAATTTTTGGTGGTAACTAATTAATAATAAATTCTAATGACCCAAATTATTGCATATCCAAAAATATTTAGGCATAGCAAATATAAATTGAATAACTTCACCCTTTTAGAATGTCACATTGAGTGTTGAGCCATGTCACGGTTCTTCAATCAATTATAAGACCTGAATAAATTAATGTATTCATGGTTCCTGAAAGAATGGAAAATCAGATGTCTTTGAGAAAACCCCAAGAAACCATCAAAGACTATTCTGTAATTCTTTCTACTGGCCTTTGCCAGGAGTTTGTGACTATTTACTAATTTCGTTGAGTATTGGGAGACAGAAATACGTGGACTTACTGTCAGACCCTGGTTCTGCTAATCCCTGGAGACCTAGAATGCTGCTGTGGAGTGAACACCACACAGAGTGGGGGCCTGGGTCTGTCTCATGGTAAACACATTCTCCTGTTGCTCAGTATCTGGGCGTGAATTGAAATGGGTATACTCAACAACTAGCAAAATCCCTACATTGACTCTGAATCACACAGTGAGGACTAGATGGAACCCTAAGAAGAGTCAGCTCGAAGCAGCACAATACCTCCAGTGGGAATCTGTAGATTAGTGTCACTATTAATTACTTGAAAAACACAGTGATTTTGGTCCCTTATGTGTCCTCTTTTAATTTGCCTTTCGGTCTATACAGAAAATCAATAAGACTTATAGAAGAACAGTAGATTAGGGAGAGTTTAATCAGTAGTTACTCAAATTCAAGTTGCTGAACCAAATATGGTCTCATAACAGAGCAAATTAAACCCTCCAGCTTAGTATGCAGATGGAACCTTTTTCCTCTCCATCATACTGTTTAGAGAACACCAGAAACAGTTTGCTTTCACTGGGCATGGGACCCATGCAGTATATTTTCACTTTCCTGTCTTGTGATATGTCAGTTTTGTGTAATATGTGAGCTATGTGTGGTAATTCTATCTCTGTGTCATAATTTAGCCTATAGGAATTAGAAATGATTTCACCATTCCACAGTAAGTCAAGTTGTACTCTTATACTGATTATTTCATAAAGATAGAATTTTATGAACACTAATTAAAAGCAATTTACCTAGTGGTCTTGCTAAGACACAAGTACATAAAAAGGTCCAACATAAACCCATTAAAATATAGTGCTCAGTGGACTAAATAACATTATAATATCTTTGCCACATTGAAAGGCAACTTGCTGTACCATGCATTGCCTACAACTAAGAAAGATGAAGTGCACTCCACGGTCCTATTTCAATTTGGTAGGCAACATACAACTTTTGGCATCTTTTTCTAAACTAGCAAGTCATCCATAAGGTTGCCAGTTTTGAATGGAATCCAGAGAAAGATAAGGTTTTACAGCTGATAAAGCTATAGCAAAAGCATCCCTGCCTCTTAGCCCTTATGACTTTGTAGACCCATTAGTACTTGAAATGATTGTAGCAGATCAGGGTACTTGGTGGAGCCAATGGCAGGCTCCTGGAAGAAAATCATAGTAAACACTCACTGAATGCCCCCTGCAGAAAAACCCTCACTGGAAACAATTTTTCTCTTCTTTTGTAATAACTGCGACCTTATTACTAGGATCTGATAGACTGAACGCTCAATCATGAGATACCCAATGGCCACGCAGCCTGACCCGTCCAGCATGAATTAGGTGTTACTGAACCCATAAAATCGTCACATGTTGTCAGCAATACTCCATCATGAAGTCAATGTAAAGACATGGACAAGTTGCATGAGGAGACAACTCAAATTCTCACCATCTCTACTCTCATTGTCCTGCCTCCTCTCCCTCATAAAGTCTCATGAGGATGACTTCGTTACTAATCGACTGAGGAAGAAAAAATTTGGACTTGGTTTACATAAACTTGATATGTTATATCCATGCAGGGGTAGACCAATATAGCATATCAGGACAGTCAGGATGTCCCTGATGGACAGTAGGAAAGATTAATCCTCCCAGCGAGGACCAATCCCACCGTGCTTGGGGCCCTGTCTTTCAGGATGTGGTATATGCTTCAAACCATCCTCTAGGATATGATGCCAAGTCTCTCAAAACCAAAAATAGATGAGCCTGGGACCAAGGAATGAAAGTGGCACCTTGCTCTTACACCTGCTGTCTTGCTCATATTTTTGATTTCCATCCCTGGAACTTTGGTCTCCAATTGTTTAGGGATTTCAACACTAATAATGTCCCCAAGACTAATTATCCCCTTCTACGTGTTAATTATAGAGCACCCTAAGTATTTAGCACACGGCTGCCCGGCTAGAGACTACATGTTACAGTTTTCCATTGCACCTATTAGGGAGTCATGGGTTAAGTTCTGACTAATGGGGTGAGAACAGAGTGCTGCATGCAACTTTCAGGTCAAATCCTTAATAATGGAAAATGCCTGAGCTCTACTTTCTTTCCACATTTGTACGTAGAAATACATACAAATTCTACAGGTGTAATGCAGGTGATCCAGTTCTGACCATGCCTGCAAAACCCTAGAGCACTACAGAGCAACAAGACAGAACGAGACTGAAGAAGCCCCTAGATTATCTTATAGAGCAGAGATACTTTTATGCCCTAAACCATCTGCCAATACTGGACTCATGGGAGGGGAAAAGAGTATCTTATTTGAGCTACGGTATTTTGTGGTTTCTTCATGGCAGCAGGTTATCTTGTTCTGTAAGTGAAACAGTATCCAAGGGAGTAATGTTCCCAACCAAAAAAATAAAAATGATCCCACTGCACTAGCGGATGGCATTGTCATCTGGTCATTTGGGAGTCTACATGTTACTGAACTGACAAAGGAACAAGGGATGTTACTGTTTTAGTGGGTAATTAATACAACTTATGGGGAAATAGTCATTGCTATATTGTGAAGAAAGAATATTCTGGAAAATGCAATGCTCTGGGCAAGATTACTTCCCAATTCTGCTACAACAAGGAAGATTTGAGTTACCCGTAAGGAATAAACCCTGATTTGCTATGTGTCATTTGAGGGAAAAGGGAATTTAGAGTTGGTGGTGGTGTGTGGTTAATTTTATATGTCAACTTGACTGAGCCATGGGGTGTCCAGCTACTTGGTCAAACATTATTCTGAGTGTGTCTGTGAGGGTGTTTTTGGATAAGATTAATATTTGAATTGTTCAACTGAGTAGAGCAGATTACTTTCCATAATGTAGATGGCCCCAACTAATCAGCTGAAAACTTGAACAGGACAAAATTTGACCCTCCCTTGAGTAAGAGGGAATTACTTCTGTCAGACTGCTTGAGCTGGGAGGTTGGTTTTTCCAGCCTTTGGGCTCAGACTGAAATGGCTCTTTTTGGGTCTCAAGTCTGCTACCTTTTGGACTGGAACTTAAGACCACTGGAAACAGTTTCTCTCAAAGAGTTTTTGGTTTTTTTGTTTATTTGTTTGTTTGTTTTTGGTTAAGATAGGTCAGTTCCTCAAGGGAATGGCATGGCTAAAGGAAAGTTTGTATTTTATTTTCTGTTTATAAATAAGAGGCCTGGGCCTGTGAATACACAGAGAAAAAGAGGTTCATGGGGAGGAAGACATGGAAGATGCAATAGAAAGGGAGGATAATTAATAAGGGTTCAGAAATGACAGAGAAGAATTAGGATGAGAAGCTGAGGTTATACAGGTTATTTAATCAGAAAATAGAAATAATTATTATTTCCAACAAAATTCACTTACTGTATAGATTTTTAAATTAATGTAACCAATATATCTCTTAATTGTATGTTTCTCTACTTTCTCTCCTCATCAAAAGGAATATTGAAACATCGTTTTGTTGTTTTTTTGTTGTTGTTGTTACAACGATGCTAGGAAATTGTGTCTTACTATTCACATTTCTACAGAACAAGAGTTCACTGCCAGTCTAATTAAAATTCAGAACAACTCTGTATGTTTTTGAAACGGAATTGAAGAACATTTCATCTGGAATACACCTTGCAAGAGAATGTTGAATTCTTTACTCTTCATTTAAATTAAGGTTTTAAAAGAGGCCAGGCACAATATAAGCAGAAGAATACTAATTGAAAAAGCAACCATAAAAATTGTTTTCTCTTCTAAATATACCCAGAAATAGTTCATATAAGTTGTGTAGTTCAAGGATACTTTTCCAAAGTACACACAACTTTAATTAGCAACAACATATTAATTATGTATGTTTGATTGAACTGATTAGGCCAAACAGAACACATCTCAGTGCTTCAGGACCAAATAAAATCATAGCAACTCTTACCGTAGAACACCATTTTTCTCTTTCTGTCTTGAATTATACAGGTTGATTATTCATACTAAATTCAACAGACACTTTTCTTTACATCATTTTGTGATTCATCCTCATAATTTAATTTTAACTCAATGATTTAACATAATGTGGTTTCTCACGAGCCGTGAAGGTCAAAATATTCTGTGAATCACACTTTTGGGGCCTTATGGGCAAAGAAGCTATTATATTTTAGTTCTTCTGAGATTCTTCCAAGAAGCCATAGTCTTGACTAAATTATATAAAGAAATCCACAAATGAGAGTGGAACAAGAGCTTCAGAGAAAAGAAGCAGTATCCGTTCCAACCCTGGAGGAGTCCTACTTGGCAACTTTGAAGTTACCATGGTCTTTCCATCTTTTAAAGACAGACAATGGACGAACAGAAACTTTAGTTGAACAACCTGGCATTTGAGACAAACTGTAAGTTGAGCAAATAAAGTTCATTCAAAGATTGCCAAATCTCTGGAGATTTTAAGTGACTTTCATTTCTCTCTTAATGGAAGAACTATAAATGCAGTTTCTATACACTGTGTAGTTAAATACATTCTACTTAGCATTTATAGGCTAAGAAAAATACTAATCATCTCTGTGGTTGGTATCTCATAAGATGGTCATCAAAGAAATCCACCTTCTGGTATTCAGACCCTTGTGTAAATCGTTTCCCTTGGGTGTGGCCCAGAACCAGTGACTTGCTTCTAACAAACAAAATAAAGTAAAAGTGACAGAATATCATTTCATCATAAAAACAGTGGCTTCCTCTGTGGTGCCCTTTCTTACTTCCTCCATCCTACAGTCTGAGGGAAGCCAGTTGCCACGTTGTAAAATGTCCCATGAGGTCCATGTGACGTGGAACTGATGTCTCCCTTCGACAACCTGCGAAGACCTGAGACCTGCCAATCATCACAACAATGAACTTCAAAGCTGATCCTTCCCTATTCAAGACCTGAGATGACTGTAGCCCCAGCTCACAGCTTAGTTGCTGCCTTAAGTGACCCTGAATCAGAGACAAATAGCTAACCAGGTATTCAGATGCCTACCAATATGTTCGTTGTTTTAAGCTGCTAGGTTTTGGGGTAATTTGTTACACAATAGATGACTAGTACCATCTGTGCATTCCTAATGTTAGATCTATCCTTGGTATAAGCAAAGCATTTGAACTATTTTTAAACAATTATTTGACTCCAGGCACTGTTCTAAGTGCCTTACAACTATTAACTCATTTAAGCCCTCCAACAAGCCTATGAGGTAAACTGTTACTAATTATTTTTGGTAAATGAAGAAACAGACATCAGATGATCAAACCACTTTTTCAACACTAGAAAGTGGTGAAATCAGAGTCCAAGCTTTTAACTACCATGCTATCCTGTCTTTACAAGTCAGTAAGTGTTGGTTATCTTCATTGTTATTAGTTAGGCTCCTCCCCCAAAATAAATTCTTTACAACTTATAAGCAGCTAGCTTATGAGTTCCTCAAGCCAAGGGAGACCGTAAGTGAATAAGACTACATTTTATTCATATGTGTGCTCAGCTTACTACCTAGCATATGTTCAGGAAATGTTTGTTGAAAATATTGATTTAGAGAATAGAACAGGACTTAGGTCAAGTAAAGAAGAATTCATTCTTTGTGAAATGAGATATTCTAAAGGTCTAATCTATAATTATTGCAACCTAGCCTACAGGAGAAAGTCCAGCTGTGCATTTACATGCATGCATTTTCCAGCTTTTTTTTTTTTCACTTGCATTTTGTGCAATAAAAAGGAAAGTTTTAAGACCTAGTGGATGGCAAAGTAATTTATGGTCACTGGAAGTAATATGGGAACATCAGAAGCTCACCTCGGTGTTGTGAGACCTTACTATCGCTGTTAACATTCATACTATGTCACATCTGCATTCTTCTTTGAAGCTATGTAAACTGGTTCTGGATGAAGCCTTCTGAGTTGTTTTACAGACAAAATGCAGAATCACTTTCAAGTAGAGCATGAATTGCACTGGGCATGCATAAAACTAGGACTATTCTTCCCATCTATAAATGCTCCTTTTTAAAAATAATAATAATAATAATACACATGAGTTTGGCAATGATGTAAAACAAAAGAAAGAAGAAAAAATTCAGTAGTAAAAAGTTCAGGCAAAAAACACAAAGAAGAAAGAATCCAAGTAGCCTGTGAGCTTTCGACAGTTCAAGGAAAAAGATGTCCTAGAGCTGCATCTGTAGCAAGAGGTTAACTGCTTTATCCGGACTGCAAAAGGACGTGGTCCACAGACTTAAAGGAGCTCATTTGTGATTCCCTAAGAAAAGCTGCTTTTTTTTTTTTGTTTTCTCAGAAGAAAGGGGCAATTACTCAAAACAGAGCAACAACAGGAAGAAACCAAGAGGGAACTAAGATTGAGTCACCCCACCCTTTCCACATGGTACCACATCTAAATGCTCAGGCATTTGAACTTCACCTTTCCTTACTAGGAAAAGCTCAAAGATACGGTCAGAAATGGCTCTCAAGTCACGGGAAAAGAAGAATCTCCTGCTTAATATTATATCAATAACATTAAAGAAACCCTATAGAAAATATGGAAATGAGATGTGTATTAATCCCAGCATAATTACCACTGTATTTTGTGACAGTTTGGAAAAATGGTGGTTATTTCTGCTATTGTGAACTTACAGAATGAAATGTCTCAAAACGATCTCAATAATGTATATTTTCACTTTCCATATTTACTACCGTATTTTTGCACATACTCAAAGATTTTATCTGGATTGTTACTAAGATACCATAAAGAGGTCATCATGTGCATTGTTTTATACTGATAGTCGTATAAAACATACTATTAGACTTATCAGTGGAATAATAAACCAAAAAAGTGCAAGAGAATATGTAGCAAAAAAAAAATAAAATAAAGAGTGGGGAGAAGGATCAGCTGTTAGAACAAACTCTGCCTCAAAATAAAATATAATCATGTGTGGCTTAATGAGGATGTATTCTGAGAAATTTATCATGAGGCAATATTGTCATTGCACAAACATCATAAAGTGTACTGACACACCTACTGCATACCTAGACTAAAAGGGGTAATCTATTGCTCCTAAGTTACAAACCTGTACAGCACGTGTGTAACTGTACTACATACTATAGGCAACTGGAACATGGTGGTAAGCTTTTGGTTTCTAAACATAGAAAAGATACAGTAAAAATTAAAGGAGTACAAAAGGTAAAATACAGTAAAAATACAGGTATACCTAACTTGATTAAATGAAGCTTGCAGAACTGGAAGTGGAGCTGGGTGAATCAGTGAGCGGTGAGTCAATGTGAAGGCCTAGGGCATTACCGTACACTACTGTAGAGTTTATGAACATTGTATAGTTAGGCTACGGTACATGTATTTAAAAAATATTTTTTCTTTTTTCAATAATAAATTAATCTTAGATTACTGTAACTTTTACTTTATAAACTTTTTAATATTTTAAACTTTTTGACTTTTGTAAATAGCACAGCTTAAAACACAAATACAGTGTAGAGCTGAACAAAAAAATTTTCTTCCTTTATATCCTTATTCTATAAGCTATTCCTATTTAAAAACATTTTATTTTTTTTCACTTTTTTGTTAAAAATAAAGACACAAACACACAAAAGCACACACATTAGCTTAGGCCTACACAGGGTCAGGAGCATCAATATCACTGTCATCCACCTCCACATCTTGTCCTACTGGAAGGTCTTCAGAAGCAATAGTCCATATAGAGTATGATAGTATGGATAAAATTATATTCTATGATCACCGGATAAAATTATCCTATGATAATAAAGCCTTCTTCTGGAATACCTCCCAAAGAACTTGCCTGAGGCTGTTTCACCGTTAATTTCTATATACACACACACACACACACACACACACGTATGTGTATATATACAAAAAACATATATGTATGTGTGTATATATATGCATATATATGTATGAGTACTCTAAAATAACAATAAATAGTACGGTATAGTAAATGCTAATTGACAGGAATTTTTAGTACCATTATACTCTTATGGGGTTAGCATCATACACGTGGTCTGTTGCTATATGGAAGGTCCTTATGCAGTTCATGACTGTACTAAAATACGCTGCTAAATACTTTGTTTCTTATCAATAAAACATTTGCTTCCACTAGACCAGTGTTATAAACAACTAATATTATCAAATAGTCTTTTTTTTTTTTTTTTTTCTGAGACTGAGTTTTGCTCTATCACCCAAGCTGCAGTGCAGTGGGGCAATCTCAGCTTACTGCAAGCTCTGGCCTCTTAAGCTCAAGTGATCCTCCCACCTCAGCCTCCCGAGTAGCTGGGACTACAGGCACGCACCACCACACCCAACTAAGTTTTGTATTTTTTGCAAAGACCAGTTTCTCTATGTTGCATAGGCTGATTCGGAACTCCTGGGCTCAAGCAATCCACCCGCCTCAGCCTCCCAAAGTACTGAGACTATAGGCCTGATCCACTGGCCTCAAAGACTCTTATAGCTTACAAAGTGCTTTTATATTTATTTTAATTCTCACATAAGTCATGAACTACTACTATCTCTCTGACAAATAACAAAAGAAGCTCAAAACAACGTGGATGAGCCTGGAGGACACTACATTAAGTGAAATAAGGCAGGCACAGAAAGACAAATACCGGATGATCTTACTCATATGTGGAAGCGAAAAAGTTTGATCTTATAAAAGTAGAGATTAGAAGGGTGGTTACCAGGGCCTGAGGTTGTTGGGGGTAGGGGGGAATGCAGAGATGTTAGTCAAAATACAAAATTTCAGTAAAATAGGGAGAATAAGTTCAAGAGCTCTACTGTAGAGTATGCTGACTAAAGTTAATAATATATTATATTCTTGGAAAATGCCAAGAAAGTGAATGTCAAGTGTTCCAGAAATAAAACTATGTGAGGTAATCCATATGTTAATTAGCTAGTCATTCCACAGTGTCTACGTACTTCAAAACCATACGTTGGGCTGAGCGTGGCGGTTCCTGCCTATAAACCCAGAATTTGGGGGCCAAGGTGGGCGGGTTGTCTGAGGCCAGGAGTTTAAGGCCAGCCGAGGCAACACGGCAAGACCCCATCTCTACAAAAAAACTAAAAATAAACCCCCAAAACCCATATATTGTACACAGCAAATACAATCTTATGTCAGTTATAAAGAATAATTTTTTGAAAAGCAAAGTGACTTGTCCCTAACCACAATATTTTTCGTTTCAAATCTCATTTTTATTTCTTATGCCATGTTGCCTATAATTATACAGCTAAGAATTATCCCATGCTCAGAAGAAATAAAACTAATATTAGTAATTAATAATATATATTTGCCTTAAAACAGGTATTGCTGACTTAATATGCATAAAACTGCTGTCACATACCAAGTATGACTAACAGGTAAAGGGTGAGAACAATTTCACTGACTACAATATATATAGCAAATAAGTGTCTATATAGTGGAAGAAATATGTCTAAAAGAAATAGGAAAATTCCAGTAGAGAAATAAAGTAAATTATGCAACTGCACTTAGAAATAAAGGCCTTTATTATTATTTCAATTTCCAGATTTTTAAAAACAGTGGAAATGCATTTCAACGATCTAATTTCAAGTACAATTGACACAAATATAATAAGAGACTTCATTATGAAAATACCACCTGTGGAAAATGATCTCAAAATATTTCTATAAAATATCCTATACAATATAATTAGCATTATAAGCAAAATACAAAATGTTTCTTTCGCCAACAAGAAACCCATGAGAGTTATGGCTATGACATTACCATGCATAGCAGAGCATGCATATAAATTAATATGCGTTCAACCAAGATTCTATCAACTATGTCCATTTTAAACGGTATTCCTAAATATTACAATGCTAAGATTTTAAAGGATTTCTTAAAATACCCAGGAAAGCTACACAGAAAGAATCAGTACTATTGAAAGAAAACAAATGAAACAAGTCACTTTAGTCTTGACCTAAATTCAATGACACTTCTGATATTCTGAATCTGTCTGGGAAAAATATATTCCACAACTGGTTGAAAAAGCTGTAGGGCATCGTGATTTATAATAGTAGTTCTGAACAAATAAAAACCCAACGTTTTTACAGTTGAACAAAATTGGGCTTGGACAATAGGGAACCTAAAACTCATTTGGATTCACGCAGTGTTTCAAAAACACATCACTAGGACCTCTTACAATCAATCTAGTAGCTAACTGGCAGCTAGAACCAAAATCTCGAAGTCAAGGTGTATGTTGACCAGATTCTGTGCGCCTAAAATCTCAGGGGTTGCATACTTGTACAAGCTATCTTTTCTTTTTCCAGTGGGACACCTGAAGGAGACCTGTAGACAGAGAATTACAGTAATCTAAGTTGGCTATCATAAAAGTATGAATTAAAGTTTCTCTGCTTATTTGTGACATTACATTCTAATTCACTCTATTTCTAAACTCATTATACATGGGTTTTCCCCAGTAGACTGAATGTAACTCAGGAAGAACAGCCATCAATTAACGTTTATACTCCGTGCACAGATAAGAGAATGGCTATCATTTTAGTTTCGTAACAGGAAGAGATGAAAATCTGCAGGCACAGAGCTTTAGAGGCTTCAGCATGCATCCTTTTCATATTATCTGAATTATATTTCAGGATGTCTGAGGCCTCCAAAGTTAGGGTTCCAATATCATATGCTATTGAAGCAGATGTTCTTCCAAGCTAATAGTGAAAAATATTCTCTAATAGCTAGGTCAACTTCACAATTTTATTCTTATTCTTTTCTTGATCCATAATATCTATTTATTCCTGAAATACTCAGGCACAGATAGAGCCACATCAATGCAAAAATGATGGCAAGAAAAGAATATCTAACTTCTATTCCTTTACCAGAAGAGGCTGCAGCAGAAGTTAATAGGAATAAAACTGGATAAGGGGCAACCCAGATTGATAAAAGTATGATCCTCTGTAGGCAGCTTAATATTGTACAGAGGCTTCTAAGTCCTCACAGGACACAGAAGGATATCAAAGTTCCTAGGCTGGATTCAGTAAATCCAGTTAACATTACCTTTTAGCCTGAACGCATGGTTTGAATACAATAGACGGTTTTCATTTCGTATTATAGAGTCACATGGTATTTTGGGATTTGACCCAACTATTCAGAAAATTTGTACTTTTCCCATAAAAAAGGTAAACAGAGAGGTATTTTTTTGGTTAGCAATACAGGTTTACTTTTCTAAAACTGATTAAGAATTTCATTTCCTAAACTATGCTACATAAGTAATGTCTTCTTTCATCTTTTTCCTTCATTATCAGTAAACCTTTATAGTCTCATCATATCGGAGCTCGAGGAATTATATTTCATGGAGTTATGAACTGTCATGGACATTGCTGCCTGGGCCTTGGAGAGTTCTGTGTACAAAAAGATTATTTTATAATAAAGATGAAACTGATAATGATGGATAATGAGTATAATATTAATATCCACATATCTTTGCTCCAGAGTTTTTGCTTTGGGGGTTTCCTTCTCAGAAATCCTCAAAATAAAAATGTGGAAATGCATTAGTTGTATGTTTCTGTAACCAGAAACCTATGGCTTTACCTACCTAGGCAGAGCAAACAGGACTTGTAAGCAATGACCAAATTGCACAAGTGATAAACCTATACAGGCCCATAACAAATGCTATGCTATTTCTATAAAGGATGTTTTTTCTTCTGCATGGCATAGATGAAGTCCTGAACTCCCTGCTTCTCTCCCTTTGCTTTGGCAGAGCGAAGCTAAGGGTGATGAAGCATGATGTGACACTCTAGCTAATATAACTTTTCTTCTGCCTAGTAAATTTTACCGAGCAGGTCTTCACAGAACATTCAGATCACTACTTTTTCAAATACTGATGTTTAATGTTGGTTTTTATTTTTTCCATATCAGAATATGAAATTTTATTTCAGTGTTTTATTTTCACTGCAAGTTGAATCTGCCTAGATTTTAAATAAGAAAATATACCACCTAAACATCATTTCATGCCATCTTTCTATAATGGTTTTAACTTGGGGGCTTATTCCCGTACATATGCCCCAAATGATATATAGTAAGTGATATATCACTTTCTGAAGACATCTCATATGGTTCCTGCCTTCATGGACTTTCTCCTACCAGTCCTGCTTGGATTACTCATCCCCAATCTTTACCCATTATAAATCTTTCAAGAGCCACTGCTAACTCTTCAATGATTAACCCCAAATACAATTCCCCCCTACTCTGGGATTTTATGCATTTGGGGCCACATTTGTGGCATGTGTTTTTATTATACTTATTTGAATATTTTCAAGCTGCTTATAGTAGGCATGATAGTAAGAACAGAGATGATACAGTCCCATTGCCAATAGGTGCTTAATGCAAACGTACTAAGTAAAACATTGTCCTGGCAAGTAAGAGCAAGTCTAAGTTTTAGTTATATATTGCCTATTAAATGTCAAATATTAAAATTTATGAATTTTTTTTGGAAAAATTCTAACTACAGCCTTTCTTTTATAAATTTAAGTGCAGAAAATGGTATTTTGTATTCAAAACGACTGTCAAACATCCAAAGTGCTGTTAAAACTATGAGTATCAGAAATGCCTAGTCAACATATAAAAATAAAAGGAAAGAAAATCTGCCCAGGCACGGTGTCTCACACCTGTAATCCCAGCACTTTGGGAGGCCGAGACAGGTGGATCACCTGAGATCAAGAGTTCGAGACCAGCCTGGCCAATATGGTGAAACCCTGTCTCTACTAAAAATACAAAAATTAGCCAGGTGTGGTGGTGGACACCTGTAATCACAGCTACTCGGGAGGCTGGGCATAAGAATCACTTGAACCTGGGAGGCGGCGACTGCAGTGAGCCAAGATTGCACCACTGCACTCCAGCTTGGGTGATAGAGCAAGACTCTGTCTCAAAAAACAAAAAAAGAAAATCTCATCTTTCTGGTAACTCACCTTCTGTAATCACTAACATTTTCAGTGCTGCCTCTTCATAACAAAATGTGGATAAGGAGACAAGCATAAGAAATATATTTCTTTTTCAATTTTTGCCATTTCTTTTTTAGTGTCAGAGGTTGTCAAAATAAGAGAAAAAAATCGTCTCATATTCCTCTTAGTGTGATTTTAAAACTTTCTTCTATTCATCTTTTATACATGTATCAAGTTATTATTCTATATACAGCTTTTCTAATCCACAGGTAGGGCTGAGAGTTTTATATGATGTCTGCTTTGTTTTAAATCAAGATTGTTTATTCTTCTTATCCTAAGAGTTATTTTATCTAAATGAAATCCCTGGGGTTTTTTATTAGTTTACTTAAAATTGGTGTTTGAATTTTATCAATTAGTTTTAAAAGTCTTCATTTCATTTTCAAGCGGTAAGTTCTTAGTGTTCTTCAAATTTATGCAACTTACCAATCTTTTCCAGAATCTCACAGGCTGGATCATCTTTATATGATCTATGCCCTATAGCTACTAACCTGGATTCCAAAAGAATGACAACAGTAGAAACAGCAGAGTACCCGATGCTAGTTTGGCTTCAAAGTCCAATGAAAATTCCTAGTTCTATGTTGTCTATATTGATTCATTGGTATAAATGGCTTAAATAATGACTTCCATTGTAATATACATTTATTTGACAATTTGAAGGCCTTTAGGAAACACTTCTTATAAAAGCACTGTTCTAATACTTTAGAGTGTTAGAAATACTTCTATAAAAGAAATTTCTAAAAGTTGCAGATCTCAACTTTATAGTGGAGATCTGTAAACGTTTCTGTAAAGGGATGGACAGTAAATATGTTAAGCTTTGTGGAATATACAGCCTGTGTCAGAAGGATGAAATCCCACTCTGCTGTCATACAGCATGAAGGTAGCCACAGACAATACATAGATGAAAGAACATGGCTGTGTTCCAGTCATACTTTATTTATCTATTCCAAAATGTAAATTTCATCTGATTTTCACATGTCACAAAATATCTTCCTCTTTTGATGTTTTTTCAACCATTTAGAAGTGTAAAAATCACTCAACTCATGAACTTTATAAAAACAGGTGTTGGCTAGATGGCCCATGAGCCATAGTTTGCCGACGCCAGCTTTATGGAATATGAGGGCCATCAGATTTAGTATCTGTAACTAGTAGGGGAGAAAGGATATAAATAATAGGCTACATGGTTCTATAAGAAATGTATACATTATTAAGAGAGTTCAGAGAAACCATGAATACAATTGTATGAAGTACCATTTTATGCTTAAATCTGAAGGTTAACTTTAATTAAATATTTCTAATAAAACAAAAAGTTGTAAAATATGTATTTAATATTAACTTCGATTAACTATAAATATAGTATCGTAAATTAGAACCACCAAAGAATTCTCAATTCTGTTAATTAGAAGCAGGACACAATCTGAATAAGTAAAGCAGGAAGAAGAGAAGTAATGCAGAACAGTTCCATGTCAAAGCAGAGGACAAAGAAGACAGAATGGGATACCAAAGTGAATACACGACATTGAGGAAATAAATCCTTGAATCTACTGCTCTCAAGCAAGGAATGAATGTGAGAACAGGATCAAAGTAACTAATGCAGGTCAGGCACAGTGGCTGACACCTGTAATCCCAGCACTTTGGCAGGCCGAGGCAGGTGGATCACTTGAGGTCAGGAGTTTGAGACCAGCATGGCCAACATGGTGAAACCTCGTCTCTACTAAAAATACGAAAATTAGGCAGGCATGGTGGCCTGCCTGTAATCCCAGCTATTCAAGAGGCTGAGGCAGGAGAATCGCTTGAACCCAGGAGGTAGAGGTTGCAGTGAGCCGAGATGGCACCACTGGACTCCAGTCTGGACAACAAGAGCGAGGCTCTGTCTCAAAACAACGACAAAAATAAAGTAACTAACGCACGCAAAAAATAAATAAATAAATAAAATGCAAACCACTTGAAAAATATTCACACAAAAATTAACTGAGCCTCCCAATAGTGGTCATAAATGAGGTAACTGAAAAACAAATATGTTGTACCCATCCTCATCCCCAAACTATTACAAATGCCAGGTCAAAATAGCACAAAACAAGCTGAATGCTTAACATTGTTGAAAGAAATCATGCTGAGGAGAAATGGATTTGAATTATTTAGGATAACAAGTTAAAAATCAGTCCAAACACAATTTTCTTTCTGAGCTAGTACCTAATACTGCAGACCTTCAATTGTGCTGTGCAGACATCATTAATGAGCAATTGATTCAGATACAATTCTCTGCTCTATTAGAAATATTCTTATTTAGAGCTAATCAAAGATGATTTTCATTTATAATAAATGGCATCAAAATGCCATTTTGTGATTTCATGCTTATTTCACTTGTATGACTGGATAAAATAATTATAAAGGGCTTTGCTTAGCAAAAGTCAAAATCAGACTGTCTTTATGTAGATCAGAGTTTTGACTTCCTCTCCATTTACAGCAGCTTTTTTCTTCTAATTTTTTTCTCTCCAAACCATCTCTAGACACCCAACAGTACCAAGACTGGAAATTCTGCCCCATGTCGATGTGAAAAATGGGTTAGCATTTGCAACTTCTGCACCTCCACGGTTAGCCCATATAGCAGAGAATAGATAGTTCTCTGTTTCACTCCCACAAACCTCAAAATTGTAATGCCTTTCAGTTTTACTCCAGGGGAGCTGTCTCATTCTTCTTGAGATGGGGTAAATTTGTACATAATAAGAGCAAAAGGTCTAAAGAAGGAGCTTAATTGTCCAATTAGATGTTATCAAAGCCTAATTGGTGGGAACACAGTATACCCTGTGACCTAATTCTTAAGAGGTCAATTGGGAGAAAAACATCATGTTTCCCACTAAATGCAACCACTTGCAAAGTCTTAGATGTCAGGTCTGCAGACGTGCTCCTTTGAAAATAGCTCTCTGTAGAATTCTGTGATTTAAAAAATCCTGTAAATCAAACATCTCTTTTAAGGCTCTATGTATCACCAGTGATTTGGTTACATTTTATGATTATAGAAATTTGGGTTAGGTATCAGAGCCAATAAATGTCTTATGGTTTACAGATTCTTCCAAGAAAAAAGTGGACCATCAATCCAAACTGCTTATTTCTAGAATTAGATTCTTAAGGAAATTTTGTTAAGGTTCCCAACATAAGCTAACATAAACTTTACATTAAAGCCACTGGGATCAAAAGGGAGAAAGCAAGGGAAATAGCAACTGAGTTGCTACAAGGCATTAGGCAGGGTACTTTAGCTTCTTTATGTGTGGTTCAGAATTTGATTTTCTCAGCCCTATTAGGCACATGTCATTGTCATTTTACAGAGACACAGAGACTGATTTTCTAAAGCCATCCAACAACTCACTGGCAGTGGAGTCTAATGACTGCAAAGTCTAGAGGCTTTCCACCACAAAAACACTGTCCTATTCATTAAATTTGAGGATGAGAAAATATAAGCTTTGAGTAACGGCAGTAAGAGATTTTCTTTGCAAAATTTATCTTTGCTTAAACCCCAGCCAACCTTCCAGGCCTAAATTATATACCTCTTCTTTCATTTTCTTCCCTTTCCCTGCATCACTAGCTAGAAGTGACCAACACTTCTCCTAACACTCTCCAAATGTTTTTTTCACGATGACCAAGTAATTCATATACTACATTCATGGTATGGCACCAAACAGCAGAGTCCTTGACCTCTCATTACCAAGCACTCAGTGGGCTCACCGCCCTGTGTACATAGAGGCCAACACGACAGTACCGGCTTTTGAGAAAAGACTAGCTGTTGGCCCTCAAGGAGACTGAGAAAAAGCTCAAATATCTCTCTCTCAGCTGGGGGCTGGGTTGGGTTTTATAAGCATAAGGTAATGAGGTGTGCTCTGATTGGATCTTGCAACTAGGTGATGCTGGAAGGCATGATCTGACTGGATCTTGCTATGGAGTGATGCTAAAACTCAATCTGATTGGATCCTGGATCTTGCCATGTGGTGTCTGCTTCCTAACTCATTCTCCACTCCTTGGTGGGAGCACTCAAGTTCCACCTGTGGTTGCACCCTTGGTTCAACTGGGCATGCTCAGGTTATGAGACCTTCATGGCAACTTAAAATCAACTCAGAACTTTATTACATAAAAGTTGAACCAGATTGGTCTTGTGCAGTTACACTCTCACAAATGTTTCTTTAATTTAATAGTCATGATGTCAGCTGATCAAATATGTCAAGGAGTCCCCTGGCCCAAGCTCAGGGTAAATAACAGCCCAGGATTATTGCTCATGTCTTTGCACATCCTAATTACTATCTTTAATCTTCCTTCTTCTTCGAAAAAATGGAATGAAAGAGTTTGCTCAAAATAATATTAATTTGATAACTCTAACAGATACTTATGTTTCTGTGCTTCTAAATTTTTTGGGTAAATTTGTTCCAGAGTCCATCCTCTTTACATATGCAAACTTCCAGTTAGATTTGCAGGACCAGAAAATGAGGGGAGCCCTGAGTTTCATTCCATGGGGAGAACACAGGGCCAGCAGCGTGGCTGGAGGAGGAGCTATGGCTCCGACTGTCTCGGCAGATAGGACTTCAAACAGCCTCACAGTTTCTCTGTGTGTCCAGGGACAGATGAAAAATCGACATATCAGACATATATTAGAAATGACCTAGATTACGAAGGCCAGTCAGGATGACGGACGGCTCATGTCAGCAGACAACTGTATAAACGAAGACTTTGAGGGTCAGATCTGTAGCCCTAGCACCCCCGCTAAAGCCTGTTATTCTGTAAGCTCCTGCGATATAGACAATCTAGAATGAAGGAAAGAGAAGCCTTTACATTGGCTGCGATGATGTGTCTGCTAGGGAAGCGGAATTGGCTCAAAGTATAACTTTCGTTGAATAGAAAAATGAAAACAAATATTGCATGTATTATGTTCTAAGTGCTTTATATGAATTAAATCAATTGATCCTCAGAAAAAAAACTATTATTTTCTTTTTTCTTTTTTTTTGAGACAGAGTCTCGCTCTGTCGCCGGGGCTGGAGTTCAGTGGCGCGATCTCTGCTTACTGCAAGCTCTGCCTCCCAGGTTCACGCCATTCTCCTGCCTCAACCTCCCGAGTAGCTGGGACTAGAGGCGCCGCCACCACGCCTGGCTACTTTTTTTGTTTGTTTGTTTGTTTGTATTTTTAGTAGAGATGGGATTTCACCGTGTTAGCCAGGATGGTCTCGCTCTCCTGACCTCGTGATCTGCCCGCCTCGGCCTCCCAGGGTGCTGGGATTACAGGCGTGAGCCACTGCACCCGGCCAAAAACTATTATTTTCATTGCAAGTTTACCCACATGTAAACAAAGACATTTGACTGAAGAGGAAAAAAAGTCAATTAACTTGCCCAAGGTCACACAGCAAATAAGTAGCAAAGTTGGAATTTTAATCAAGTAGTGTTGACACAGGGGCAGGGAAGTGCTGGGTAGAGAAAAGCAAGTCCCTGGCTAGGGCTCCAGCCCTATGGACCTAGGTGAGGACAGGCACTCCTGCTTTGGTAACCAAATGTTGCATTTTCCAAGACCACTCTGGCCCACCATGCCCCCATCCTGGGCTTATACCCCAGTGGGCAGACACGCAGGCGGCCAGATGTCAAGAGGGGCACATCAATGGAAAAAGAAGCTGCTGGGCATCGTGAGGAACACGTTGGTGGAAGAAGACACAAGCTTTTACTCGACAAGGTTGTCCAGGGCACGCCAGCGGGAGAGGTTGCCAGCGGGAGAGCACGCCAATAGACGCTGCCACACCAGCAGGCCATCAACCGGGGGACCAGGCAGAGTGTGGCCGAGGCAGTCAAAGGAGAGCCGGAGTCAGTGAGCAGCCAAACTCCAGCTCCCTTCTGGCTCCCCCAACCGCTGAGAGTTATTTCTACTCAATAAACTCAATAACCTTTGCACTCATTCTCCAAGCCCAAGTGTGGTCCGATTCTTCTGGTACACCAAGGCAAGAACCCAGGATACAGAAAGCCGTCAGCCCTCCGGATAAGGTAGAGGGTCTAATTGAACTGGTTAATATAAGCTGCCTATAGACAGCAAACTAAAACAGCATCATGTAACACACACCCACTGGGGCTTCAGCTGTAAACATTCACCCCTAGACACTGCGGTAGGGTGGGAGGCCCGCAGCCTGCATGTATGGATGTTCCCCTAGAGGTCTGAGCCGCAGGGCACTGAAGAAGTGAGTCACACCCCCGTCGCACGCCCTGCCAGGGGGACAAACGAACCTTTCCTGTTTCAGTGTCGTTATTTATTATTAGTGTTAGGAATAACATAACCCTGAATTGCCATTTTTTGCAGTTATCATAGTGTTATTTTCCAAACAATGACAATAGTTTCCTAGTTCATTCACCTGGAAAAAAAAAAACCTGTGGTAAATAAGATTAGGCTGGGCATGGTGGCTCATGTCTGTAATCCCAGCACTTGGGGAGGTCGAGGTGGGAGGATTAATTGAGGCCAGGATTTAATTGAGACCAGCCTGGCCAACACGATGAAACCCCATCTTTACTGAAAATAAACAAAATTAGTCAGGCGTGGTGGTACGTTTGTAGTCCTAGCTACTTGGGAGGCTGAGGCAGGAGAATCACCTGAACCTGGGAGGCAGAGGTTGCAGTGTGCCACTACCCTCCAGCCTGGGTGAAAGAGCCAGACTCCAGGTAAAAAAAAAAAAAAAAAAAAAAAATCATGAAACTAATAATTGGTTTATAAGGTCTTTTTTCCTCTAAATGAATTAATTTAATTAGAAGCACATTCATGTGTTAGATGCAATTACTAGAAAATTCAGCCAATAAAAATGTATGAGATTGATATAGTCAAGTGTTTTGTAGTTACTAAAATCCATCAGTTTTTCATATATATATATATATATATATATAAAGGATTATTAGTATACCAATCTTTACTATAATCTCTCAACCATCCACAGAAGATTTAAAGATGTGGTTTTGTTTTCTAGCAGGACAAGAAAATGACGTTCTTTAATTAAAGGTCTATTTCTCAAATCAAGATGCTTTAGCTCCTGCCATTGACCATCTCTCTTTTGAAAAGGAAAAGAAGACCCAACTTTAAAGAGTCCTGACCTTTCTATCAAATTTAGACTAACAAAACCACATCCAAATGCAAATAAAACTTTCTGAGACATTGGTTTCTTTAGCAAAATTAACACTAACCAGGATAAAATATCTGCTCCTCATAACCATAAACACCTCTAAAACATGTTTCATTGCCACCAAACAGAATTGCTTTGATTGCAGAAGAACCTGGAATTTCAATTAACCTTACATATTTTTAAACTCTCTTTACACTTTTTTCTTCCTTAACCTTTCCATAGTCAATGATGCCCAAGGACCCTATTCCTTATACAAAATAAAATATAGCTACGCAAGAATCTCATTAAAAACCAATTGGTTGAGCTGTAGATTTGGTTATTATTTAAATTCAATCATAGGCTTCATACTGAGCAAGATGGATACTACATGTCAGTAAGAACAACCTAGCACCCTATTACAAGGCCTTGATTTCTTGATGAGTGGCACTCCTTGAATTTTGTTAGCTGATTAACAAAAGGTAAAGTCCTCATAGACGGGAGAAAGGAGAGCAAGAAGGAGACACCCAGATGTAATGCAGATTTAAGTACAGGCTGGGTTACATTTGTTTGGAATAAAGTCAGTTACTGGGAACTATTGTGGCAAGCTGTCCCTTGGGATGGTCAGGAAGAAAACAGGTAGCTATGTGTATGGAATTACTTAGATATTTTTCAGAGGTAATAAAAGTAGATGCTTCCTTTGTCTCCTTTTCTTTCTGTGCCATTAATGCACATTTCATATATGCCTGATACTATGGATTAAACCCCACAAATGAATCATCATAAGCAGTCCCTAAATTATAAACAGACTTAGAATTCTAAACAACATATTATTTGGACTTTGTAATTTGTTTTCTTACAAAAACATTAATTTAAGTGGTGCTGAAGTAAGTTAATATGTATGCTCTTTTTTTTTTTTTTTTTTTTTTTGAGAAGGAGTCTCTCTCTGGCGCCCAGGCTGGAGTACAGTGGCGCGATCTCTGCTCACTGCAAGCTCCGCCTCCCGGGTTTACGCCATTCTCCTGCCTCAGCCTCCCGAGTAGCTGGGACTACAGGCGTGAGCCACCGCACCTGGCCATATGTATGCTATGTATTATATGAAGGAAGTATTGAAAATTTATAACAATTTTTTAAAATATTCAGTCACAAAACAAGTAGAAAATATGCTAAATTCTTAAATACATATAACTGTACAATAACAGTAACTAAATACAAATACATGAAACAAATTAATTGAATAAATATGTTTTATCTGACTTTAAAGATTATAGTGGAAGAAAGTAATATTCATAATAAGTAAAATGAGCGCTCCATTGACATTATAGAAACAAAAAGCCTGGCATTTAATGAAGTTTAAATGTTCTTTTTTAAAATCTTAACAAATACTCAGAAAACACCCATCACGTGGTGAGGCTGGTTCTTTGCTGGGTTTTATGGTAATACCAATCCTTAAGGAGCTCACAGTCTTGTATAATAAACATTCTTTTTTTCTAGCATAATACCAACAAAAATTTATTTTTATAGTTAACTAACAAAATACTATAAAGGTAATTTGTTTGTTCTAAGTCCTTTTGTTCATACATCCATAAAAGATTTAAGCTTACTGTCTTTGTATTTCCACCACTAATTCTCTGAAATGAAATTCTTTTGAAGGCATGCTATTTGACTCCTAGCTTCTATTTTGTAACTTTTTCCAAAATGAACAAACGTTACCTGAATTTGAAATGCATTGATTGGAAATGCTTTGACTGGCATAGAGCCATTAACATTTGTTAGCAAAATTAGATGGGAAATTTGATTTGGCTGCATTTCTGAACTTTCTCTTTCTACATCTCTGTTGTGTGATTTGACATAAGGAGTATATGACTTATAATTAAAAAAAAAAAAAAAAAGAACAGAATCTATTGAGGGTGGCACCACCAACCTTAGGTCTCGGATGTGTTTGGAGCCACCTTACCAGATATTGAATCTGGAGCCCTCCATAGCCAGGTGCCTTGTCACTTATCTTGACAACAGAAGACGTGAAAGGGCTTTGAAAACAGTCAACTACCTGGAGCTTGCAACAAAAATTGTGTGAGTTGGCACTTTCCAGATCATATATGTAGTCTATGGTTTCTCCTGGGTAAATGTTAGGATAGTGATACTAATAGCTAGTACTTAATGACCTCTCTCTATATGCAAAAAGTCTTGTAAGAGCTTTATAAACTCCGTTAATGTTGAGCTTTCATGCATGGCACACAGTCAAAAAATTTTTTGTTTTTTATCTGTCACAGTCATTTTCCTGTTTCCTGTTGCCCATATGTTGCAGAATTTTTTACATGTTATGTTTCAGAATCACTCTCATTTTAAAAAGCATTTAGCCATGTACACTTTAGACATCTTTGACTTTTCTTATCTTCACTTTTTCAAAAAAGGGTTGTTTCTGCTTTTGTGTCATTATCATATATATGTTCTTATTAGCACTTAATCCACTACAGTAAATCCCTTTCTGCTTAAAACAGCCAGATCAGTTTCTATTCACCGAAGTAAAATTTATTTCACTCTTTTTATTCTTTCTACATCTTAGTTTCTCCATTTTTTCTCACCTCTCTCATTTTTTCAGTATATTTTCTCTTGGTTTCAGAAAAGTAGCGTGGTAAAATGTAGCATGCACGGTTCTTGTAGTCAAACGACAAGTTCAAACCTCAGTTCTCCTCCTCACAAGCTATATGACTCTAGACCAACAACTTAATCTCTCATACATCTGGTTCTTCACCAGGAAAAGAACTCCCAAGATTATAATAATGAAATAATATTAGCACTTTAGCATGTTGAAAGATCCTACGACATGAATATGAACGAGATTTTCTGTTCCTGAGACATCAATCTTTAGCCAGGAAGAGTTAGCACTCAGACTCTCCCGACCACGGTAAGCCCACAGCCTGAATGCTGGAGCGTGATTCTGGACTCTGACTCTTCTTTTATTCAAGTTCTAATTCAGGAGAACGATTTGTAGCGTTTGCCTTATAGCTGCAAGATAGCCCTCTTGGACCTCTTTGTGAGTGGCTCAGACCCAGACCTAAGCCAGGGATAGGCAGACAGATGTGTGGAAGGTCTGTACCTAGAGCTTAAGTCTTCTATGTGTAGATCCATATCCCTGGGTGAGAAAAAGAGACAGGCAAGGCTGATATATCAAAAAGTGAGAGAAGAACATATGAATGAAGAGAGAGAGAAGCAGCCTGGGCAAAATGATGAAACCCCATCTCCACAAAAAAAATAAAAAATAAAAAATAGTTGGGAATAATGGCACATACCTGTCTGTAGTCCCAGCTACTTGGGAGGCTGAGGCAGGAGGATCACCTGAGCCCAGGAGGTCGAGGCTATGGTGAGCTGTGATAGTGCCACTGCACTCCAGCCAGGGAATAGAGTGAGACCCTGTTGAGAGAGAGAGAGAGAGAGAGAGAGGTGATTGGCCTTCAACCTATAGGACAAGGATTTCCCAGTTGCACCATTCTCCTAAGAAAATGGCAGATTCTGTCCCTCCAACAGAAGGGAACAGATCAAAGACCCAGAGCCGACCAACTCACTTGAAAGTCCAACTGTGTCCAGTCCAAGCAGACACAGTCCTTCCTGTATATCAGGAAGGAAGTTAAATGTAAAACACAGCAGCATAGTTAAGCAAGTAAAAGCAAAAGACTCCTTGACTTTTTTTCTTTTTTTTTTTTTTTTTTTTGAGACAAAGTCTCCCTCTGTTCCCCTGACTGGAGTGCAGTGGGGCAATCTGGGCTCACTGCAATCTCTGCCTCCCAGGTTCAAGCGACATTCCTGCCTCAGCCTCCTGAGTAGCTGGGATTATAGGTGCCTGCCACTACGCCTGGCTAGTTTTTTGTGTTTTTAATAGAGAGGGAGTTTCGGCATATTGGCCAAGCTGATCTCGAACTCCTAGCGTCAAGTGATCAACCCACTTCGGCCTCCCAAAGTGCAGGGATTACATGCGTGAGGCACTAAGCCCAGATGACTATTTCTGGAAGGAAAGCCTAGGGTTGAAAATAGAACAACAGCAACAAAAGCCTTCCAAACAGAGAATCCCATAAGCTACGATTAGCTAACTGTAGCAAATCTGGATCCCAGAACCTTGAGTAATCCTCATTTTTTCACTGAAAAATACTAATCAGAGAACGAGTTCCAAGCACACTATATGCCAGGATGATAATGTCTTAGTGAATAAGACAAAGTTTCTATCTTCATGCAGCTTATGTGCTTGTGAGGAACAGCACCAATAAACAGATAAAGAAGCAAGTAATATAATTTCACGTAAAAACTAAAAATACACGGGGTAAAAAAATTGAGTCATTAGGTAGGTTTGTTGAGGAAAATATATTTGATAAGGTAACATTTGAGCAGAGACCTTTCTGTGTGAAAGAACAGCTCATGCAAAGATCTGGGAGAAGAATGATCCATGCTTTGCGGTGGAAAGGATCTTAGTGTGCTCAAAACACAGCAAGTAAGCAACTGGGGTGGAGGTAGACAGAGAGAGGAAGAAAGTGATGGAAGGATCCTAGAGTAGCTCTCAATCTTGGCTATATATTAGAAACTTCTGGGAGGCTTTAAAATTCCCTATGTGGACTGCGCAGTGGCTCACGCCTGTAATACCAGCGGGGAGGCCGAAGCAGATGGATCACCTGAGGTTGGGAGTTCGAGACCAGCCTGACTAGCATGGAGAAACCCCGTCTCCACTAAAAATAGAAAAAATTAGCCGGGCGGCATGGTGCATACCTGTAATCCCAGCTACTCAGGAGGCTGAGGCAGAAGAATGGCTTGAACCGGGGAAGCGGAGGTTGCGGTGAGCTGAGATGGCACCATTGCACTCCAGCCTGGACAACAAGAGCGAAACTCTGTCTCTCTCTCTCTCTCTCTCTCTCACACACACACACACACACACGCACGCACACAATTCCCCATGCCCAGCTAAGTCAGTATTTTTCAAGTTCCCAGGTGATTTCCCATGTGCTGTCAAAACTGAGAATCCAGGCCCTTCTGGGCCAAGTAAGGATTTTAGGCTAGGTGTAACAGGGGTCACCACAAATTTTTATTTTGTTCTTTCATTTTGTTTCTGGTGTGTTTTTTTTTTTTTTAAAAAACAGTGGAGTGTCATTATCTAACTTATATTTGCAAAAAATAATTGCAGTTCCAGTGGGGATGGGAGACAATAGAAACAACTCAAAAGTAGAAGCAGGAACACCAACGACAAGCCGCTGTGGCCAATGTGGGTAAGAGAGAAATGATGCGACAGGGACAAGAGGCAGCAGCGGAGGCGGTGGGAAGCAGTTGTGTTTGGAGCGTTTCATCAAGTCAAAAGCACATGCTGATGAATGGAGACAGATTTGAGAGGAGAAAATCAAGGATGTCTTCTAGGTTTTAATTCTGAGCAATCGGATGAAGGTGAGGCCACTTACTGACTCAGGTCGTAGGGTCTCCTAAACTTGGAGCTAGATCAATTTTGAAATAGAAACCAAACAAAAAGACGTTGTTGATTCATTATGCCTTGTCAAATGCAATTCCTAAGCATATGTAAACATAATTCACACTGCTTTTCCTTCCTCTGCCTGAAGGTATAAGTCACGAGGCAGAGAAGAGCTGGCATTTCTCTCTCAATGATCAGGGTGCTGTAAGAAGTTGCGCATGCTTCTTACGTTTTTGTAGGGATGAGCTGGAAATTGCTGCAGGTAATGACAGTTTCTAAAATGTTTGGATTAGCTCTTCTGGAGCAGATAATTTGGGTTGAGACAGTGGGTTTATGACAAAATTATCATTTTTTTTTTTCTTTTTTTCGAACTCTGCCTATGGCATAGTCCTGTTAGACCTTCATGCTTAAATCGTATGGGCTATCACTTCAACTCTGTTTTGCTTTCTTGGCAAAACAGAAGTTTTTATTAGGGAGATAGATTAACATATCAAATGAGCAAGGAAACAATTCCTAAACAAAGAGGATTTCAGCACATGAAGAGAGTCTATCTCCCTTCAGGCAGATAGGTAGACATCCAAGAAATGGACAAAGGTGCCTTACTCACCTTGCTTAAGAGCAATGAGTTGTAGGTTACACACACTACAGAATAGGTTACACACACTACAGAACTGAATGCTTATGTCTACTTGAGAACATATGCAAACATACTACTAACAGCAAGCCCAAACTGGAAACAATGCAATTGATCAATACCACAACGGATAAATAGGTTGTAGAACAATGTGCTACACAAGAATGAAAAAGAAGGAACTATAGCTACATGCAGTGATGCAGATGAATTTCACAGATGTAGTGTTGAAATAAAGAAGTCACACACAAAAGAATGTAGACTGTATGGTTTCATGTATGCAAAGTTCAAGAGCAGGCAAACTGTTCTGTAGCGATAGAGATAACAATGGGCTTATTTTTGCAAGGAGGTAGAAATTAACCAAGGGGAGATGCTGAAAATGTTCTATAACTTGATCTAACTGGAGATTACATGGGTAAATTTTTACATGTAAAAATTCATCAAGTTATATACTTAATATTTGCACACTCATACATACACACGTATACTTTTATACTCTCTATATGTAAGCTATAGATACAAATCTAGTATAACTTTTATACTTCAATGAAAGTGATTAAATTGAAAATAATCTAAATGGGCCCAGGCTGGCCAACATAGCGAACTCCCATCTCTACTAAAAAATACAAAAATTAGCTGGGTGTGATGGCACACACCTATAATCCCAGCTACTTGGGCGGCTGAGGCATGAGAATCACTTAAACTCAAGAGGCGGAGGAGGTTGCAGTGAGCCGAGATTGTGCCACTGCACTCCAGCCTGGGTGACAGAGCAACTAGCTGGGATTACAGGTGTGCGCCACTGCGCCCAGGTAATTTTTGTATTTTCAGTCGAGATGGGATTTCGGCATGATGGCCAGGCTGGTAACAAACTCCTGACCACAGGTGATCCACCTGCCTTGGCCTCCCAAAGTGCTGGGATTACAAACATCAGCCACTGTGCCCAGCGCAAATGATTTATTTTTGATTCATCAGCAGTAGCTAATCAGAAAGGATACCTGGACTCTCAGAAGAGACACCAGATTTTATGACACAACTGTGTGCACTGCCCGGACATCTCCTCTGCCTTTTATGAAGATGATAAAAGAATCCACTGAAGAAACTGAAATTCTTGGCAAAACAGAGGCTTTTACTGGGAAGATAGACTAACACTTCAAATGAGCAAGGCAATAATTAGATGAAATGAAAACTTTCTACGATGTGAAAAATATAGTTCGATACTACAAACAAAATTTATATAGTGGGTTCAAACATATGCACCTGAAGACTCCAGGGCATGCAGTCTTACCCACGCTGCTGTGCCTCCTTTGCACCAGGACATCAGGAATATGTTTTCGAATTTCCTCATCAGTAAGCCTTAGCCTTTGCTTACACTTGCTCAAATATATATTTTTAAGCACGAGTCTGTATCAGCTAATTTATATGAAAGGTTTGCTCTTCTCATTAGACTCTGGGTATGACTGCACGGTGCTTCAGCTCTGCAGTTTCTTTTTCTTTTGAGATAGGGTCTCACTCCGTCACCCAGGCTGGAGTGCAGTGGCATGATCACCACTCACTGCAGCCTTGACCTCCCTGGGCTGAAGCCATCCTCCCATCTCAGCCTCCTGAGTAGCTGGGACCACAGATGCACACCACCATGTCTGCTAATTTTTATAGTTTTTGTACAGAAGTGGTTGTGCCGTGTTCCCCAGGCTGGTCTCAAACTCACGTGCTTGAGACTCAGCCTCATAAAGTTCTGGGACTACTGTTGTAAGCCACTGCGCCCAGCCCCAGCTCTGGATTTTCAACTGAGCCCTGGGCACTGCATTTTTCTGGGCAGTGGGTGGGAAGCTTGGGCTTTTAAAGTCACTCTGACAAGAAAATCTCCTGCGCCTCCGTCACTAGGCAGCCTCAAGTATGCCATGACACTTCCCATTAATCACCATTAAACAGTCTCTTCTACTCTGAGAATAGTGCCTTAGATAGCTACCATTTAATCACTTCCTACCCACGATTGTACACGTCATACCTATATTCATGAGATGAGTTTTTAACTACTTCATTCCCAATTCTCCTAAAATTATTACAATTACTTCACGTCAGATAAATGAGAATGTTTATAACCAACAGATAAGAGGGTAATTTATATTCAAGTATATAATATCTAATAAGCCTCTTTGTGAAGAAATGTCTCATATTTAAACAACGTAATATTGGCTGAGTGCAGTGGCTCCTACCTGTAATTCCAGTACTTTGAGGGGCTAAGGCAGGCAGATCACTTGAGGTCAGGGATTCGAGACCAGCTTGGCCAAATGGCGAAACACCTCTCTAATAAAATACAAAAATTAGCTGGATATGGTGGCAGGCACCTGTAATCCCAGCTACTAGGGAGGCTGATTTGGGAGAATCTCTTGGACTTGGGAAGTGCAGGTTGCAGTGAGCCAAGATTGCCTCAATGCAATCCAGCCTGGGTGACAGAGGAAGACTCCATCTCAAAACAAACAAATGAATAAATAAAAATAAAAAATAACCTCATATTTTGGGCTTCATTTTAACCAGGCAAGAGCAGGCATATTATCCTCAGTAGTTTCTGACCTTGAAATGTCACCAAACCTGTTGAAAGTGATGAAGAATTTTGGAAGATGGGATGAAATGTAATAGTGACTTAGAATAAATTATTGAAGGAACCAGAACTTTTAAAACTGCTCATTAAGATCAAATGAGTTATATACATAGGAAATATAGCCTGAAAGAACATAGATTCAAATACATACCATGAGTTTGCAATGTCATATCTTTGTATTAAAAAAATGGTAAAGAAGTGTTCCATTTTGTTCCTCAGGGCTCTGTTTTACCAATAATCTAGGTTTCATAACTTGGGGTGGACCGAGAAAATTTGGAACAGTCAGATAATAGCAATATGATGATTAAAGGATTAGTAATACATAGATTTGCACTTCCAAGATTAACTGATGCTTCATAAGACTTATCATTTTTATAAATGTCGGGTAACTGTTTAAGATAATTTAGTTTTTGTTCAAAATGAAATGTTCTTTTGTTCCTCTTCCAAACAACTAGCAATGAGGTGATTGTGTATTTTTTTATGTTAAAATTTAGCTTAAAATCTTTCCTTCAGAGAGGATTATGTCTTCTATTAAATTGTAATTTTGATTATCACAATCTTTTCCCAGCAAGAATATTTGTTTTTAACCTAAACTAGATGCTTGGCTAAAGGATTCTAACCCACGAATAGGCTAAACCCATGATTTTCAAACCCATGTTGGTTAGAATTTAATTAAGTTTATCTGATATATTATATAAGGATTTGAAAATACATTGTAAAACACCACCATTCAGCTCCCATAGGATGGTAATAATACTATTTTTAAGCTTATTATTATGAATTCATACTAGTTGCACATATTTATAGGGTACATGTGATATTTTGATACAAGCACACAATGTGATATTTTGATACAAGCACACAATGTATAACGATCAAATCAGGGAAATTGGAGTATCCATCATGAACCAAGCATTCATCTTACTGCTTTTTCTGTAATTCCCCACTGATTAAATAATCACCTTTAGTAGTTATTTGTATCACAGCCCTTATAATTAAGTCATATCAGTTTGAATGGTAGGGGGACAGAACATCTACCTTGACTGTTGGTTAGGTTCAATAAAATTATAGAGGTGGAAGAAATGTTAGTCATACAGTATTGACCTTAACAGGTATATGAGTTGTGATAACAGTGACCAAGTGATTCTCTATGGCTTTGATTTAGGTCACAGAGTCCTGGAAAGATTTATTTATGTCTAAACCAAACCTTCCTGTGAGCAAAATTCTTCTTGTCCAGTCTTTCGGGTATATATGTATGTGGAAACTTTGTCCTTTGCTGTTTGGGATTTTTTTAAATGCATTTGATTACAATTTAGGTAATCCTCCTAAAGTCAAAGCTGCTTATATTCTCTGTACTCTAACACCCATTTTAGCAGCTAAATTATTCTGTTGCCTTTCCCTTCATTATCTTCAAGTTACGTTCCTTAAATTATTTGACTTAAAGAAAAATAATGAGAGGATTACTAATCTAGCATATTTAACATATTCTTTGCATAATCATTTCTTTGGTTGGTTAAGGAGAGAGAGTGCACGTGGGTGGTGTGTGTGTACATTCTGAGCCTTAGTTGTTTATGAGATCACAGTCAGATGTTATTATGTAATATAACATGACCTATTAGTTTGGAAGAAGTATAATTTAGAAGAAAATATTGTGGTTTCTGGAATCAGGTATTATGGGTTGGTATTCTAGCTGTAGTATCTGGGAGAATTTGGACAAGTTGCTTAATCTTTCTGGGTTTCTTTTCCTCACCTATAAAGCATGGAAAATAATAGTGAGAGGATTAAATAAATTAACACATGAAATACTCAGGATAGTGCTAGGTTCATAGTAAGTACACAATACGTGGTAGCTGCTCATCATCATGATGTTATTGTATACGTACATGACATATTGATATATTTAGGCTCCTCACATTTCCTAGTTGGAAAACAAAACTCATGGTAGAGTCAGGACAATGAAAAATAAGCCAAAAACCTCGTTTTTATTGTAGGTCTGACTCTTCAACCTGTCCCTTAATATCAACACTAATTGACTTGGGTACTTCCTGCCATTCCCCATTTTTCCCTTATATTTTCCCATATAACACAGGGATTATATACATATTTATCTTCAAGTATTTTTTTCTTTTCTTTTTTTTTTTTTTTCGAGACAGAGTTTCACTCTTGTCACCCAGACTGGAGTGCAATGGTGTGATCTCCGTTCACTGCAACCTTCGCCTCCCGGGTTCAAGTAGTTCTCCTGCCTCAGTCTTCTGATGGCTGGGATTACAGGCATAGGCCACCAGGCCTGGCTACTTTTTCTGTTTTTAGTAGTGAAGGGATTTCACCATGTTGGTCAGGATGGTCTCCAACTCCTAACCTCAGGTGATCCACCCCCTTGGCCTCCCAAAGCGCTGGGATTACAGGCGTGAGCCACCATGCCTCGCCTACCTTCAAGTATTTTTTTAAATTCACTAACTCAGGAGATCCTTGCTCATCTCCCATTTTCAGAAGAAAGAGAATTTACACAAAGTGAACAGGCAGAGTCGCTGAAAATTGGTTGTCCTTACGCTTTCCCTCCCAGTTACTGCCTTTTTGTTGTAAGGAAGAAGGGGCTATTTGCCATCACCGAAGGGCTTCTGAGCGGCATAGTGAGTTCAGTAAAATTAATTTCTTTTCAGTCAAACAATGAAACTTCTAATACCAAGTAGCAGCAATTTTCAGTTTTTCATTGTCTTCAATTCAATGTACAAAACCTTGTAGTAAAAAAAGCATGTAAAAATTATGTTTAAGTATTCTGGATGAGAAGAAGAGAATGAGTCTGAAATTTAACAACTGTCAACAGTTAAGATCTAAAAACAAGAGGTGTAGTAGGAGTTTAGAACCTTTGTAAATTTAGAATCTTGGTAGACTCCTGTTTTCTCCTTGTTGTTTCTCATTTTTGACTAATAATTTCCGTGAGGCCGGGCGCGGTTGCTCACACCTGTAATCCCAGCACTTTGGGAGGTCGAGGCAGGTGGATCATGAGGTCAGGAGATCGAGACCATCCTGGATAACACAGTGAAACCTGGTCTCTACTAAAAAAACAAAAAATTAGCCGGGCGTGGTGGCGGCACCTGTAGTCACAGCTACTTCGGAGGCTGAGGCAGGAGAATGGCGTGAACCCGGGAGGCGGAGCTTGTAGTGAGCGAAGATGGTGCCACTGCACTCCAGCCTGGGCGGCACAGTGAGACTCCATTTCAAAAACAAAAAACAAAAAAATTCTGTGAAATCAAGGCCTGCTGTTCTGTGCTCCACGAAGTTGCTTACATTGCTACTGTCAGTCCCATTTAGTCCAGGGAATGGAATGTAGAGTATGGGCACCTATAGAATTTAAAGGGTAGATTTATTTTGCATTCAATGTACTAATAAATTTTTAAAACATATTTTGGAAAAATTGCTAATTAGTGTATAATCGTGATACCAATTCCAAAAAACTTTTTTTTTTTTTTTTTTTTTTTGGTAGAGACAGGGTCTTATTCTGTCACCTGGGCTGGAGTACTCTGGCATGACCCTAGTTCATTGTAACCTCAAATACCTGGTCTCAAGCAATCCTCCTACCTCAGCCTCCCCAGTAGCTAGCACTATAAGCATGCACAATCACACCTGGCTAATTTTCTTATTTTTGGTAGAGACAGTCTCACTATGTTGCCCAGGCTGGTCCTGAACTCCTAACCTCAAGCAAACGTCCCTCCTCGTGCTCCCAAAATGCTGAGATTACAAGCTTAAGCCACCATGACTGGCTTTCAAAAAATATTTCTTTAAATTATCTTTCCTCCACAAACACATGCAAAAGAAGCATATTCTCCCTTCAGCTTTTCTGACAATATAGCACTGTCAGTGGTTTATCTTAGACACCTCAAACCTTTGGAAACAAGTCCTGAACTTAAGATTTCTGCATGTAAAATCAAAAGAAAATAAACTGCTGAATCTGAAGGTTTGCATTTGAAGTTTGCATTAGTATACTTATCTCTGGGTTCCATTGATTCACATACTCCTCCGACAAGATTTTCTCTAAACACATTTTGAAAAGAGAATGGTGTTTTTACTGAGTAATTTCTCTACACACACCCACATTCACTTCTTAGTTTATTTAAATTAGCAATTGTGTCTGCCAGAAGAAAGTTCCATCTAGAGATACAAGGTTGGTTTTCCAATCAGTAGCCACAGGATAGAATTGAGTAAATTAGTCTATGGCCATAACCACCCTGAACACGCCTGCTCTCGTCTTGAGCTCAGAAGCTAAGCAGGGTCGGACCTGGTTAGTACTTCGATGGAAGAATTACATAAATTAGTTTTGTTTGTGTTTTTTTGGGACAGAATCTCACTCTGTTACCCAGGCTGGAGTGCAGTGACATGATCTCGGCTCACTGCAACCTCCGCCTCCTACATTCAAGCAATTCTTCTTTCTGCCTCAGCCTCCCAAGCAGCTGGGATTACAGGCCTGTGCCCCACCCCTGGCTAGTTTTTGTATTTTTGTTACAGACGAGGTTTCACCATGTTGGCCAGGCTGGTCTCTGACTCTTGGCCTCAAGTGATCCGCCCGCCTCGGCCTCTCAAAGTGCTGGGATTACAGGCATGAGCCACCATCCTGGCCAGAATTAAGCAAATTAATTTTAAAGAAAGAAGTAACCATTTTACCTGTATATTGGCTAAATTATTTGATAGCTAACATACGTAATATATGCCATAACTCTATCTCACTCATTACTTAATATATCCTAGTGTTACTTGCTTTAGATAAAATGATCTATATTCACTAAAATGTTGCAATAAGTTACAATAAAAGTCTACTCCTTTGAAGATGTTTAACAGTAATACCGATTAGTTCCATAATTGGGTAGTTCTACACAAACATGCCTGAAGACACTGGAGAAGACTCACTTTCTCAGGTTTTATTTTCCTTCTTGGACTCCATGATTAGCCACACATACAAAAGGGCAAGGCAGAATTTTAACGTCCTTTCCTGGAAACCATTTGAAATCGAGAAAGAGGTGTGTCTGAGCACAGGAAACCACTGTTGTTAAAATGGTGTCGCTTTCTCATATTTCACATAGCTCCAGACACAATGATTCTGGAAATCAGGATAATTACCACCTTTGCTCTCCTACTCAGCTTTTATGGATCACCTGATTTTTCTTTTCGTCATCTAGAGAGATGTGTGAAGCCAGGCAATTTGACAGCAGATTGTCCCTGTACAGATATAATTTGAAGAAGACTGAAGAAGCTTCATTCCCTTTAACTATTTGGTTTTATTTCATACAAAGAAAATGAAACGACAGAACAGTTTTTCATTTGGTTTTATTCTGGCAAATGCTGTCATTGAAAGTGTAAAACCAATCAATGACACCTCTGGTTAAAATTTATTTCTGAGAAGTATCCCGAAGGAGTGATTTCTGCGGAATAATATGCAGCCTTCAATTTACTTTATCACAGCTGGATATGAAGTTAAATCCCCAGCTGGAATTTAACCACCCAGAACCAGGCACCAGATGGCTTATCTGCACCTCAACCCGACAGCTGTGTCCTGATATGCACAGCTGGTCTTCACATTTCAATGACAATATTTAAATGATAACATTATGTAATGTAGAAAAATGTGTTTGGGTAGCATGGGTCTTGAAAACTAGATTGCACAGTTGCTCTTAATAGTAAACGCACAGCCTCCACGGCTAATTCACATTCCTTCTATTTGTGTTGATGGGTCTTGGCTGGAGATAAGGGTTTACTGCCACATGGCAACATTCCAGGGCCATTCATACTGTACTGCTGTCTATCCATAATGACTCTCCTGGGTACTCACGATGTTAGATTTTCCTTCACATTAAAATAAGTGCAACAGAGTTTCCATTGTGAAGCGGGAGACTTTTAAAATTCTGCAATAATTAATAGATACCGCATTCTGCTCTAGTGGAGGAATTAAAAAGTACGTGACTGGAAAGCAGCTGCTAAGGAAATGCTTCAACATTGTTGGGATATTATTACTCATATCTTAGTTGAACCACAAATATCACCAGGTCAACAAATAGAACAAAATTAATACCAGAATTCAGCACTTTAAATTAGAAACTCCATGAAGGGCAATTCTCAAGGAAATATATTTGAATACATTTCAGATACGAGTGGAATATCTGACATATTTCAAATATGAGATGGATGAATGAATGTGCAAGGATTCAAGAAAATATATAGTAGTAAGTTTTCTATTTTCACAATTTGACAGAGATTCCCTATGCTGCTGCTCAAACTTTGATGCACGTATGCACCACCCCAGTGACAAAAAGAAAACTTATCCTTAATGAATCTCCAAAGTAGTCATGGCGAGAAGGAAGGAATACTGTATTTGTCGAAGGAGCTGTAGATACAGTATCTCACTGCTACTTTTACTTTCTATAGGTTTGGTCCTGTCATTTAACTTCTATAAACCTCAACGCCTTCACCAGAAAAATGGGAGCTATAGATGATAATACACATGTGACTCTGTTTTGTAAACTGCTATGAAACAGAAGAAAGTGGTGTGACTCTTACTGCTTCTTGCTTCTCTAGGGGACTCAGTAAAGAGTAACTCTCTTCCCCACCAGGGTTCTCAGTAAACTGAAATATAAAATTAAGGAGTGGCACAGAGAGGACTGAAGACCACTTTCATAGTTAATAAAGGCTAAGTCAGAGGCCATCTCTTGCTTCGAGAGTCAGATGGACTTCCTAGCATTCGACCCCAGATTTACCCAGAGAGGCAAGACAAAGCAGAAGAAAAAACGCAGTCCCCGTAAGCAGCTCAGGATCAACAGGAAAAAGGTCAAAGATGAGGCTGGCATGCCCGGTTCTGTCTTTCAAAATGTATCAATCAAAGAAGCCACTCAAAGCAAAGGAATAGAAAGACGGTGGTTCACTGAATACCCTTGACATGAAAGGAAATATAAGGAGTGTCTTCCTCTAACATTCCTCAGTTTTTCTTCTTACTCCAGCTGACTTCAACATTAAAGCTTGGTCAGTCAGGGATATAGCTCTCCTCTTTGGAGGAAGATACCAGAATCGAGCAGGAGAGTCCTACTCCTACTTTCATGAAGCTACTCTCTCAATCCTAGCAATCACTTCTGTGGGTATTTTCCTGAGTCCACTGTGAACAATATAGATTTTATCCTTATAAGGCTCAGAAATATGCTAGCGTACTGCATTAATTAAGTCAACTCCAAGGTCACTCTGTATCCAAGGCCGAAAATGTATTCCTCATCCTAAGCTATGTCCAGTCACATTGTTCAATATAACTAGGTAAAGTTTGGTGCTTCACTTTCTCTCCTTTACACCACATATCCAAGCCGTCACCAAGCCCTGTAGGTTATTCCTTCAAAACCACTTCTTGGCCAGGGGTGGTGGCTCATGCCTGCAATCCCAGCATTTTGGGAGGCCGAGGCGGGCAGATCACCTGTGGTCAGGAGTTCAAGTCCAGCCTGGCCAACATGGCGAAACTCTGTCTCCACTAAAAATATAAAAATTAGTCAGGCATGGTGGTGGGCGCCTGTAATTCCAGCTATCTCAGTAGGCTGAGGCAGGAGAATCGCTTGAACCTGGGAGGCAGGGGTTGCAGTTAGCCGAGATCACACCACTGCGCTCCAGCCTGGGCTGTAAGAGCGAAACTCCCATCTCAAACAACAACAACAACAACAACAAAAATAAAACAACAACGAAACAAAACAAAAAAAAATCCACTTCTCATCACTTCACTATGAGCACCCCACCCCAGCAATTCCATTATGCTGCTTCAATTTCCTCCATGGGTTCTAAACTCTTACTATACATTTGTGTAGTAGCTTAGGTAAGTTCCATCAGAGTAGGAATTTTGTCTGTTTTATTCACTACTATATCCATAACACCTAAAAACATTCCTGATACATGGTAGGCAACCAATAAATACCTGTGAAAAGAAAAGGGAGAGGAGAGGAGAGCAGAGGAAGGGAGAGGAGGGGAAAAAGTAAAAGAGAAGGGAGGAAGGAAGAGAGGCAGGGAGGGAAAAAGAAGTAAGGAAAAAAGAAAGGCAAATGAAAAGCAACAATTGTTAGGGCTTCTAAGGCTAAGTCACCCTTATATTGCAAGACACCCTCTGCAAGTTGTGGTTAAACCTGCCTTTGAAGCCTGGAATACAATGTTAGTGGTATACGAAAAGGGCTGTTATCATGTATTACAAACTGCTCGTTTTCCAACTCCAGCCTGCACTTTGTCATTATCAGCAATACCAATAGATTTCCCATCAACCAACCTGACTCCCTCTACAGTAGGAGATGACTCTTACTTTTAGTGTTATAACTTAGGTGTTTTAAAATGATACTGAAGAAAGGCAAAAGACTGTGATTAATTAGGATTCAGCAATGTTAGGCTACTTGATTCAAATGGATCTTCATTCATGTTTCACAATCTTTTTTGTTCAGTTATTGCCTATCTTCATGAGGCTTTCCATAATAAATCTTTTAAAATGCTTCACCAATTTCTAGTCACCAATTCAATTTCAAATCTGTTGTAATCTTGGCAGGTGATTTTTACTGCTCTTAGAGAAGATCAAGATTAGCAGGCATTAATCCCCCATGTTCCTTTAATCTCTTATTCTGAAAAACAACCATCTTTTTCTCCCAGATGGAGAACTGTCATTTTCCTTTCAATCCCCCCTTGAGCACCACAGTCAGAATTCTGATGTTGAATGAGGCTTCTTTGGTCCTTGAGATCTAAATAAGATAGATTTAGACTCTGAATTTAGACTCTTCTGAAGTCCAAAGTCCTTCAAAACGTTTCTAGACATTTACATAGGTCTTAAATTTTCAAGCTCACCTAAGTATCTGAGCTTGTGTTTCTGTATGTGCTATTCCCATTATGTACCATGTGGGGTTTGGGAGGTTTTTTTGTTTGTTTTTTGAAACATAGTCTCGCTCTATCACCTAGGCTGGAGTGCAGTGGCCTAATCTGAGCTCAGGGCAACCTCTGACACATGGTAGGCAGCCAATAAATACTTTTGAAAAGAAAAGGGAGAGAGGAGAGGAGAGGGGACGGGAGGGGAGGGGAGGGGAGGAGAGAGGAAAAGCTGAAGCAATTCTCCTGCCTCTGCCTCCTGAGTAGCTGGGATTACTGGCATGCACCACCACACCCAGCTAATTTTTTGTATTTTTAGAAGACACAGGGTTTCGCCATGTTGGCCATGCTGGTCTCGAACTCCTGGCCTCAAGTGATCTGCCTACTTCGGCCTCCCAAAGTGCTGGGATTACAGGCATGAGCCACTGCTCCTGGTCCCATTATATACTATGTTGACCCAGAAGCAAAATCCAGATCCTTCAAAATTTTTGAAAAAAAAGAAAGAAATGTTGTGATTACTGGAGATTTTACTGAAAAGGCCAGGTGGCATCATTCTGATGATGAGAATAAAGTAGTATTCTACTGGGAGTGTCTGAGAAGGCTTTTGCGTTCTGGATGAAAAGGGAAAGACACGGCTGATACCAAGTCCTTGTCCTTTTCCCCAGCTTGAACGTAGATGTATGTCTGGAGCAACAGTAGCTGTCTTGTGAAAATAAAGCAGCAAGTAAGTTCTCACAGTTTAGAGCTACTGAACCAATGCCAGCAGCTTTCTACTTATTAGGTGCATAAAAGTAAAGCCTTGCTTGTCACTTTAAATCACCATTAAGTTTTCTGTTATTTGCAACCAAAAGCACTTAAAGCTAATACAAAACTGCAGAGTTACAATGATCATAACTCTAAACCTATGAAATTCAAGGGGTTTAATGATTTATGAGTTGGGTGTGGTGGTACATACCTGTTAGTCCCAGCTGAGGCACGAGGACTGCTTGAGTCCAGGAGTTCCAGGCTGCAGTGAGCTATGATTGTACCTTTGAATAGCCACTGCACCCAGCCTGGGAAACACAGTGAGACCTGGCATGAAAAAAAAACTTTTTAATCTGTGCCTTTATTCTAAGTGCCATCCAATAATAAGGGCACCTAAACTACTGAGTGTCCTCAGAGCTTTGGGTACAATTAAAAGTTAGTGGTTTTACAGCTACCCAATTCTGTGGCCAGTAGAAAATTATAAAGATGGTAGGAAGATTAAAAAGCCTCTTCCATAGAAGCTACATTAGCTGGGTGTGATGGCCCACACCTGGGATTCCAGCTGCTCAGGACGGTGTGAGGTGGAAGGGCTGCTTGACCCCAAGAGGCAGAGGATGCAGTGAGCCAAGATTGCACCACTGCGCTCCAGCCTGGGCAACAGAGCAAGACACTGTCTCAAGCCCCTCTGATATATGAGGGGCTTCCTCATATCAGAGTTCTTCTGATACCATTCTCTCAAACCACCTGACTCCCTGAATTTGTCCTGAATTTGGAGACCTTCTTAATCTCTCAATCTGCCCTGACTCTTCAGAAACCTTAGTGTTAGTAACATACAGAGCTAGCTCTGCTCACCCACCTGATCCCTGTTAGAGTCCTGATTTCCTAATACTGACCTTCACTCATGATCTAGTGTGATGCTATTTTCATTGCTTCTGACTATCATATCAACTCAACATAGTATCTGACAGATTAATTCTGAAAAAATTCTTCGTACACAAAGCCAAACATTTTTTTTTTTTTTTTTTTTTGAGACAGAGTCTCGCTCTGTTGCCCAGGCTGGAGTGCAGTGGCGCGATCTTAGCTCACTGCAAGCTCCGCCTCCCGGGTTCGTGCCATTCTCCTGCCTCAGCCTCCTGAGTAGCTGGGACTACAGGCGCCCGCCACCGCGCCCGGCTAATTTTTTTGTATTTTTAGTAGAGACGGGGTTTCACCGTGGTCTCGATCTCCTGACCTTGTGATCCGCCCGCCTCGGCCTCCCAAAGTGCTGGGATTACAGGCGTGAGCCACCGCGCCCGGCCAAACATTTTTAAAGCAACAGAAATCAATGGTTAAGTAATTTCTGTGTATCATAAATAGATTTTATACATCCTTTAAAATTACATTGTATCTGCACATGGAATTTTTTTCAGAGATGAGGTCTCACTGTGTTGCCCAGGCTGGAGGGCCGTGGCACAAACAGCTCATTCTAGTTTTGAAACCCTGAGCTTGAACAATCCTCCTGTCTCAGCCTTCCATTTAATAGCTGGGACTACAGGCAGCAGTTGCCACTACAAAGTTAACTTTAAAAAAAATTTTTTTTTTTTAGAGACAAGGTCTAGCTGCATTGCTCAGGCTAGTCTCTAATTCCTGGGCTCAAGCAATCCTCATGCCTCAGGCTTCCCAGTAGCTAGGATTACAGACATACACCACCACGCCCAGGTGCACAAGGATGTTTACAGCAGCTTTATTCATAATTCCCAAAACTTGGAAGCAGCCAAGATGTCCTTCAGTAGGAGAATAAACTGTGATACATCCAGACAATGGAATATTATTCAGCGCTTAAGGAAAATGAGCTATCAAGCCATGAAAAGACATGGAGGAACCTTAAATGCGTATTACAAAGTGAAAGAAGCCAATCTAAAAAGGCTCCATACTGCACAATCCCAACCAAATGACATTCCGGGAAAGGCAAAAACCATGGAGACAGTGAAAAGGTCAGTGGTTGCCATGGGTTCGAGGGGAGGGAGGGATGAATACGTGGAGCAAAGGATTCTTACGATATTCTAATGGAATACAGGCCAGTATATATTTGCCAAACCCATAGAATGTATAATACCAAGTGTGAACCTTAATATCAACTATGGATGTGGAATGATAATGATGTGTGCAATTTGTTCATCAACTGTAACAAATGTGCCACTCTGGTGGGAAGGTTAACATATGTGGGGGCAGGAGTATATTTTGTACTTTCTGCTCAATTCTGCTGTGAACCAAAAATTGTTCTTAAGAAATAAAGTCTTCAACTTAAATGTAGGACCTGAAACTACAAAAATTCTAGAATGTAATAATAAAATCTAGGAAAAACTTTTTTGGACATTGGTCGAGGCGAAGAACTTATGACTAAGTCCTCAAAAGGAAATGAGACAAAACCAAAAATAGACTAATGGGACTTAATTAAACCTAAAAGCTTCCACACAGCAAAATAAGTAATCGAGAGAGTAAACAGATAACCTTCAGAATGGGATAAAATATCTGGAAACAATGCATCTGGGAAAGGACTAATATCCAGAATTTAGGAGGAACTCAAACAATACAATGACAAAACAACAAATCACCCCATTAGAGAGTAGGCAAAGACATGAACACATATTTTTCAAAAGAAAACATCCAAGTGGCAAACAGTCATATGAAAAAAAATGTTCAACATCAGTAATCATCAGAAAAATACAAATTAAAACCACAATGATACCATCTCATACCAGTCAGAATGGCTATTACTAAAAAAGCAACAAACAACAGATGTTAGCAAGGATGTGTAGAAAAATGAACATTTATACACAGTTGGTAGGAATGTAAATTAGTATAATCTCTATGGAAAACAGTATGGAGATTTCTCAAAGAACTAAAAATAGATCTACTCTTCGATCCAGTGATCCCACTACTGGGTATCTAACCAAAGGGAAAGAAATCATTTTATCAAAAACACACCTGCACTCAAATGCTCATCACAACACTATTCACAATAGCAAAGTCATGGAATCAACCTAAATGTCCATCAGCAAACCACCAGATTAAAAATGTGATATATATACACACACACACCTTGGAATACTACTCATCCATAAAAATGAATGAAATCATGTCGTTTGCAGCAATGTTAATGGAATTGAAGGCCATTATCCTTAGTGAAATAACTCAGAAACAAAGTAAAAATCTGGATGTTTTCATTTGTAAGTGGGAGCTAAACAATGAGCACACACAGACATTTAGAGTGGAGTAACAGAAGACTCCAAAAGGTGAGAGGGAAGGAGGGGATGAGGAATGAAATACTACCTTTTGGGTGCAATGTATACTGTTTGGGTGATGGGTACACTAAAAGCCCAGACATCACCATTACTCAATATATACATATAACACAACTACACTTATACCCCATATCTATAAAAATAAAAAATTAAATCAATGTTTTTAAGTCTTCAGAGAACATGTTATAGAGGTTCTTAGGGGTGTTCTGGGGGTATTGACAATATTCTATTTGTTTATATAAGTAGTGATTATACAGGTGTACATTTTCTACAAAATTATGTATTTATTTACATTTTATGACCTTCACTGTATTTACATTGCACAATGAAGGTTTTTAAAAAGCATAAACTTTAATGATATGCAGAAGTCAAAGATGTATTAAATAAAAAAGCAGGTTCTACAACGGTGTGTGTAATACCAAGATGTTTTACCAAACAGATACATATCAAAATGTTAAGAGGCTGGTGATTTTCAACAAGAGCTAGAGTACTTCAGAGACATTTGAAGGACACAAAAGTGTTTCTAAAAAATTTAAAAAAAATTAAGCTATGTTATGTGAAAATCTTTCAAATTTTTATATGAATGAGAAATGACAGACTATTTGTGTAGTTACACACAGGATACATGTGTTCATTATTTGGATAGTTTTCTAATACTCATTATCATGATCAACAAGTAGATATCATTTTAAATACATAATGTACTTCCTGTAAGTCACTGTTGGTTTAGAAGTTTGCTTTTATTGTTGAATTTCTTTATTGAAATCATCTGTCACACTACCTTAACAATGTCAAAGTCATTTTTTAATGGTAGGAAGACATCCTGACACCTGTTCTGTTGCCCTAAGGCTTTACTATTGTAATGGATCACATTTATGAAGACATCATAATGTTATAAACAACTGTCATAAAAACCAAGATCCACCATGTTTAATAGTCTACTATGGCCTTGTTATGAAAACTGTATCACAGCAGTGGTCCAGTATTACAATTACACGTTGAAAATATGCTGTACATAATTTATTTTGATAAAACATAACTTAATAGGCCCACACTCTACTGCACAATCTTGGTCTTTATAAGTCACTAAGATGACTCTTAAAGGTTAAAAAGTCAAGAAAGTTTGTGATTAGAATCTGCTATTGATTTGACAAATGGTTTTGGGGGCATGACCCAGAAAAATTATTTCAGAAAAGAAGAATGCTCTCTTTTCTCATTTCGAGAATAAGAAGATGACACTTATTTCTGTATAATGACTCTAATTACATCCAGAATATACAATCAGGTAGTAACATCAAGTGTTCCCAGATTAATGTAGACATTGATTTAAATTAGAAACACAGTACCACAGTGCTCTAACATCAGCAAAAATCATTACTTACAGTTTGTGAAACTGACAAGAGCAAATGCCAATCAAGTAAATAGCCTGTATTTAGATAACCTAGGTAATAGTTCAGTGGGGAGTTCTGAAAAAGAAATTATCATTTCAATGCCAAGTCACGCTTACAGCTTTGAACAAGTAGCAAAACATGGACATGTTTCTCAAATGGATTTCACAGCATCAGTGCAAAAGCCGGAGGGGATGGCTTAGTTTTTTAAGCCTCAGAATTGAAACACCTAGACTCCCTGCAACTACAGCATTAAATCCTCTGTGGAACCACAGCTTCAAATGCTATCAGGAGGGACTCAACACTTCATCCTTCTGAGACTGATAAATTGAAAGCCATGAAGTTTAGAGGAAGAGAGCCTGCAGCTGTCTGAAACTCCCCCAGCCACCTCCCACACACACACACACAGGCTCTATTTGCAACATCACTTAAGATTCCATTTGAGGCTTTTTCCTTGTTAAGACTTAAGAGTGCTGTTTTTAAGACATCCAGAAATTTCACCGTCCTGCCATGCACCATCTTTATAAGCATTTAAACCAAATTTTAGGCAGCTCCAAGTAGACTAAAAACATTATTTTTAATTCTCATTTAATATGTTCAAGGAAACTCTGATTACTTTAAAATGCATTATAGGTATTGGGCCAACTCTTTATTCTTCCTACGGAAATTTCTGTATCTCAAATTGATTTCCTTTTGCTGCCTTGTATGTTTCTGCACTGCCTCCTTGACATCAATTATAGATACTTGGGAATGACCAATTAGAGTAAGAGAATTTTATTTAATTTGCCTGGTATTCCACCATTCTCCCACGTCTCCTACCTCATTCACAAAGCTTTGTAAAATAAGAAAGAACGCTATTATCATCTCCATTTCATAGATGAGAAGTTAGGCAGCTTACATGAGTTAATTACTAATTTTTTTTTTTGAGGCGGAGTCTCACTCTAATGCCCAGGCTGGAGTGCAGTGGCACAATTTCGGCTCACTGCAAGTTCCCCCTCCTGTGTTCACGCCATTCTCCTGCCTCAGCCTCCCAAGTAGCTGGAACTACAAGCGCCCGCCACCACGTCTAGCTAATTTTTTGTATTTTTAGTAGAGACGGGGTTTCACTGTGTTAGCCAGGATGGTCTTGATCTCCTGACCTGGTGATCAGCCGGCCTCGGCCTCCCAAAGTGCTGGGATTACAGGCGTGAGCCACCACGCTTGGCCTAATTTTTTTTTTTTTTTTCTTTTTTTAAATAGAGACAGGAATCTCGCTATGTTGCCCAGGCTGGTTTCAAACTCCTGGGCTCAAGCCATTCACCCACCTCACCCTCCGAAAGTGGCAGGATTATGGATGTGAGCCACCGGGCCTGGCCACACCCTACGTTTTAAAATCAAAGTCTCGAAAATCCTCCTGAAGTATTGCTAGTTATAAGTAAGCTCTATTTAGGAACAGAAACAATTTACCAAACAAAATTGTGTAATGCATTCTAAATTTATATAAAAATAATTTTACAAATAGTTCCTTTATCAGTAACACTAAATATATCTGCCCTTGTGTATAATGATTGAAAAGAATGAAAAATTGGAGAGGATGCTGGAAAAACTGAGGATCATTTATTTTATGGTCTACTACTGAAACGGGAAAGGCTCCCTTGTACCCCTCGCAGGGCGTGTCACGGGGGTGCGGCTGGCTTCTTCAGGGCCCTGCTGCTCAGACCTCTATGGGGGCATAAAGACGGGCAGGCCGTGGGGCTCCGACCCCACAGCAGTGTCTAGGTGTCAATGTTTACCCACGAAGCCCCGGTGGGCGTGTGTTACAGGGTGCTCTTTTAGTTTAACCGTCTGTAGGCGGCTTGTGTTAGCTCAATTAGACCCCAGCCTTATCGCAAAGACAGAGGGCTTTCTGTATCCCGAGTTCTTACCTTGGTGTACCAGAAGAATTGGATCACACGTGGGCTTGAAGAATGAGTGGAAAGTTTTATTGAGTGGAAGTAGCTCTCGGCAGACGGGAGACGATTTTCTCCTGGAGTCAGGTATGGACGCCTGACTCTTCTCTGACCTCCCTGGAGAGACCCCACATCCTTCCGCTGGTCAATGGCCTGCGACCATGCCACTGTGCTCCTATGCTGGTGCGTTCCTGTCCACATCCAGCCGCCCCTGTATTCCCTGCCCATATGCCCCTCTCAATGTCCAGCTGCTTGTGTGTCTGCCTGCCAGGGTCTCCGGGTTTTTATAGGCACAGGATGAGGGCATGGCAGGCCAGGGTGGTCTTGGGAAATGCAACATTTGGGCAGGAAAACAAAAATACCTGTCTTCAGCTAGGTGGGCACAGACCCAGGGGTGAAGCCCTAGCCGGGGACCACGCCCTCCTCTACCCAGCACTTCCCGTCCGTATCTTTAAAGGGACCACGCCCTTCCCTTCCCAGCAAGTTCGTGGCTGTTAACAGGTGTTCCTTTTCCCTTAGATTTATCTCAAAACAAAGGCAAAGCATCTAATTATATTTAGGCCTGAAAGAACACCTAAGTGAGAGTAACAGAAGGTTACTTCTAGGACTAAAATGAAAATTATTCTTCAAGTGTTAGTCAAAGGAAAACTACTACAGAAGGAACCAAATATCCAGACGAATTTAACTTCTTTAAGAAATAGCCACAGTTTAGGCAAACTGGACAGTGGATCCAGTGGGTATTTTAGTAGTCACTATGAAGACACTGAATCGGGTACATTCTTCAGGGGTTGCATATTAGTTATTTAAATACAAATACCCAGCCGGGCACAGTGGCTCACACCTGTAATCCCAGCATTTTGGGAGGTCGGGGGTGGGGGGGGGGTATCACCTGAGGTCAGGAGTTCAAGACCAACCTGGCCAAAATGGCAAAACCTGTCTCTACTTAAAATACAAAAATTAGCCGGGCATGGTGGCAGGCAGTAGTAATCCCAGCTACTCAGGAGGCTGAGGCAAGAGAATCCCTTGAACACAGGAGGTGGAGGTTGCAGTGAGCCGAGATCACACCACTGAACTCCAGCCTAGCCGACAGAACAAGACTCCATCTCAAAAAATACATACATACATACATACAAACAAATATCCATGGAAAAGTTGATATATTGAGACCTTCTATCAGCCAATCCCACTATAGTGTAATTTAGCTGTTTCACTGACAGTAATTTTTATTTAAGAAGAAATAATTTTGGAGAAACAGACATAGTAGGAGGTAATAGATCATGCTCTTTCCACCAGAAGAAACACAAATACCTTAAAAAACAGGAAGAGGCTAGAGAGATCGGGGGTACTAAGACCAATTTTCCATGTATTGTATTTTACAATTTTTGCTAAAGGCATGTCCTACTTCCTTAAGGCTGCATAAAAATAGCCCAGGAGCTAAGGAAAATTTACTCAGAGGACAATGTATGTTTTTCTTGCTTTCTTACCCTGTTTCACCCAAGTTTCCAGTTTCACCTGCCATTGGGTTATGCTGATTACATAACACAGATGACTTGTTCCTCTTCCAAACCGCATGAAAGGAACTTATCAAATTTCTCTTTATTGTACCTTTTAAATAACACTTCCCAACGGGATAATTATACTTCCGGGCTATCTTATATTCTTTAAATTATGTATTTAATTTCCTAGTAATCAATAAAAGCCTTGAAGGCTTTGTCTCACAACTCCTACCTAGTTCATATTTTTTATTTATTTACTTATTTATTTATTTTTGAGACAGAGTCTCACTCTGTTGCCCAGGCTGGAGTGAAGTGGCACGATCTCAGTTCGCCGCAACCTCCACCTCTTGGGTTCAAGCACTTCTGCCTCAGCCTACCAAGTAGCTGGGACTACAGTCATGAACCCGCACGCCCGGCTAATTCTTGTATTTTTAGTAGAGATGGGGTTTCACTATGTTGGCCAGGCTGGTCTCGAACTCCTGACCTCATGATCCACCCGCCTCGGCATCCCAAAGTGCTAGGATAACAGGCATGAGCCATCGCGCCAGGCCTAGTTTATATTTTTAAAGTTTGTATAGATTTATAGACCCTTTAAAACATTACCTGATTATGTGTCTTGCCTTGGCAACATGGGCAGGCATTCCAGACGCCCAAAGGGATTATTAGTTCATGTTCGCACCTCTGCCCAGCAACAAAACTGAGAGCCCCCACCAGCCACGTAAAGTCCCCATTCCTCCTTTTATTCATTTATTTAGCACTTAATAGTTGCCAGGCAGGAAGGTAAAAATACATTTAAAAAGGAATGGAGGTAGTCTTCTTGTCCTGGAGGTGCAGGAAGGTGCACTTCAGTGTGCTAGCTAGAGGGTACATAGACCGTTTGTTTTTCTTCCAGCTCAGGGATTTATAATGAGAAAGTGCTACAAAGAGTCGTGGTGCGAAAATGACGGACGCTATGAATGGAAAAAAAATATAAAATGAATCTGGTCGTAAGCAAACACGCTTCACCTACACTCAATAACTACTGCAGATTTCCGAGGCCTGGAATCCCCAAGAATATATTGAGTTTGACAAACTTTTCAACTTCAACTTTAAATTAAAAAGACAGTAAAAGAACCAAATCCATAGCACACAGCAATCAGCTAAAGTTCCTAGGGCCCTGCAACCCAGAGTTGAATAATTTTGTATTAATTTCCCAATATCAAGCTAAATCTAACAACAGGAAAAGCAACAACTTGTTTGACTGTTTTAAAAATCTGCACAGCACTTAGGAAGAAGCACCTCAGCGCAGGGAACAGCTAGTTCAGCACCTCGTAACACCACGCTCCCGCAGGCCCAAAGACGCCAGGTCCCGCGAGAGTTGACGGAGGCCTCGGCGCACCCTCGAGAGAGAGGGCGTGGCCGCCAGGCGGGCGGGGCACCTGGGATTAATTGTTCCGCGATCGCTGACTGCCGGGACTTTTCTCGCGCTAGTGCCCTCGGCGCTCAGCTATGGCGCGGAAGTGGAAATTGCCTCTGCTTCTCGTGCCGCTTCTGCTCTGCCAGGCCCTAGTGCGCTGCTCCAGCCCTCTGCCCCTGGTCCTCAACACTTGGCCTTTTAAGAATGCAACCGAAGCAGGTGCGGGTTGGCGGCCTGGGTGGGTGGCTGCGCCGCGAGAGCTTGCGGGTGGGGAGGACCAGCCCGCCCCGCTGCAGTCACCGGGCCAGGAGGACTGACGAGCGCCGCGCTGGGCCGGGCCTCGCGGTCCCGCCCTCTAGCTCTTCCTGAATCTCCAGCGCCGCTCAGTCTCTTCCAAGTGGCCTTTACTGCATCCTTCCTACCTACAACTGCTGCATTTGAGGTCCTCCCTTCCTGCAGCGCAATAATTTTTCCACCCTGCTGCTGACCATAGTTATGGCCTTTATGCTTTACTCAAGTAGCACGTACGCTTTTTTGCCTGACACTCAGTCTTTTCGCGAGCTGTCTACGTCTGCATCTCTCATTTCTAATCCCTCACTTCTTCGCAATTTTGTAGACGACTAATAGTTTCCCAGCCATAGCGAACTCTTTTGCCATTTCCTTTTTTTGCCACGTGTTGTCATGCTTTACTTGCCACCTAGAATTCGAGATTCCAACCTTTGCTGTACGTTAACACTATCTGCGGAGCTTCTCAGAAATCATCCTGGCAGCGCCCACCTGCTGTGATTGTGATGTGACTGCTGGAACCAGGGCAACTGTGTTTTTTAAAAAAAAGCTCCCTTGGTGATTTCGATTTGCAGACAGGGTTGAGAACCACTAAGCTAAGGTATCACCTCTTCTAGGAAGAGTTGTCTGACCTAACTGCCCTCGTGCTTGTGCCCGGAATGAGTTAGGTTCCTGTCTTCTGCGTCTTGTTAATAGCCCTTACGTACCATTATCCTGGCATTTTCCTCTGTACTGTGCTTGTTTCTTTCATTTGCTTAATGACCGGAAGAGTCATTTTTCAGACCCCTCTCCTCCATCTGAGGTTGCTAACATATTAACTTTCTGGGGCAGAATTGACTCCAGAATTTGGTGGAGCTAAATTTCTGAATTATAGGCAGTGCATACGATTGAGAGAAAATGAAGAAACAGGCTGTGAGAAAGATATTCCCAGCGATAATGAGACGAAAAGGAAGTGCAGCAGTCTGGGCGGGGGACAGTTCTGTGTAAGCTGCCTGTATTGAAAGAGGGAATTTGCGTAAATACACTTTCAAGCCTGTAGGTGCTGTAATGATGCTTAAAGTGTCTACTAACAAGAGCACCTGCCCTTCAAAGAATTCTGCTGTTACCAGGAAAGAAATTGTCCATCGAAGAACCTTCCCTACATCCCCACATGTATGGGATCCTGGCTCTGCTACTTACCAACTGTGTGACCTTCAACTAACTGCCTGGCCTCTGGCTCTGTCTCCTTATCTTTAAAATGGGGGTCGTGATAGTACAGTACCTACCACAGAAGCTCTTATGAAGACGCAATGAACTAATCCATATGAAGTCCACGTTGTAATTGTTTGCTGTTCAGTATTATTAAGACTTGCTGGGATAGGTGTTACCTCAAGACATATGTTAATTATGCATATTTTAATCTAATGATGCAGAAGAAATGTGTGAAGAAGGCTGTGGTTTAGTGGATATTTTATTTAACTGCCTTTTAGTAGTTTCGATGGTACCTTTTAAAATAAAGCAGGGGATACTGATTTTGTTTCTTACACACAGAGGAAATAGATATTAGTAAGTGGAAGAAAAAAAAATTTCACTTTGCACCAATAGCCAGTTTTTGAGTTCTTCTGATAACTAGTTAAATAATTTTGCCTCTTATCACTCTGACTCGTTTGTAGCACTTGATAAACTAATGTGTTAAAAAGTCAGTTTAACTCAGTAAATGTGAAAAAGTTGTTAAATTGGAGTTGGTTTGTTGCATTTGGCTTTGAAAAATATATATAAATATCAACAAGCATTATTGGGATTTGATTAACAGCGTGGAGGGCATTAGCGTCTGGAGGCTCTGCCCTGGATGCGGTGGAGAGCGGCTGTGCCACGTGTGAGACAGAGCAGTGTGACGGCTCTGTAGGCTTTGGAGGAAGTCCTGATGAACTTGGAGAAACCACATTAGATGCCATGATCATGGAGGGGTAAGAACACCGTTCAGGTCCTGTTTATTATGTTGAGTTACATTTAGAGTTGTGGTCTTCTGAGAGCAAGATGAAAGAATGCATGAGTTTTGTCACAGGTCAAAACCCCTAGCTTAGGCCGGGCGCTGTGGCTCAAGCCTGTAATCCCAGCACTTTGGGAGGCCGAGACGGGTGGATCATGAGGTCGGGAGATGGAGACCATCCTGGCTAACACGGTGAAACCCCGTCTCTACTAAAAAAAAATACAAAAAAAAAAAACTAGCCAGGCGAGAGGCTGAGGTGTAAACCCGGGAGGTGGAGTTTGCAGTGAGCTGAGATCCGGCCACTGCACTCTAGCCGAGGCGACAGAGCGAGACTCCGTCTCAAAAAAACAAACAAACAAACAAAAAAACCCCTAGCTTATTATACTTGACCTTTCTAAACACAGTTTCCCTCTCAACTAAAAAAAAAAAAAAAAAGAATTCAGAGTAATAGAAATATCACATGGAGAGATAGGTAGTCTCCTTAGAACCGGGAGAATGCCAAGCTAAAAAACTATGTCTCTGACCTTATAAACAATCGTTTATCTGCTGTCCACAAATCCTGTGGTTTGCCTGACCTGAAGCCTTCAGGCCCCTTTCAAAAGCCATATTTAAAATTAGCTTGGAGAAACTGAGAATTTTAGTGCTGTTGTGGTATATGGCAAGTTGATTTTCTATTTTTTCCCTAATTTTGTCCAATTGTGGGAATCTATATGAACTTCATGGATGTGTTGTCACTTCTGTGTTAAGATGGTGGAGTTTAACTGCAAAACACTATTGATTGGAGAAAAGCAATGTTTTTAATGTATGAACCTCTGAAAACTTCTTAATTCTTAACTGCATTCCATTTTCTTGCAGCACTACTATGGATGTAGGAGCAGTAGGAGATCTTAGACGAATTAAAAATGCTATTGGTGTGGCACGGAAAGTACTGGAACATACAACACACACACTTTTAGTAGGAGAGTCAGGTATTGTTTTAACTACGCTGAAATTTTTTCTAGTCTTTGGACTATGGTTTTCACTGAAAAATCGTACAAAATCACGGATAAAAGCAGACCTAAGTTCAAATTCCAGCTGTTTTACTTAACATCTATTTAACTGGATAAATAACTTCTAAATCTCTTTGCTTCTTCATCTCTTAAGAAGAAGGGAATGGAAGTTTTGCTATGGCGGTGTCTGTTATTTGAACACCTTCCAAGTTACAGACCAAACACCATACAGTGACCTGTAGTCAAAATGTATTTTTAATGATCTATTTTCTAACTCCAGTGGTCTTCCCTCAATTTTGTAGCATCTACAGAATTAGAAACTACCTGACAAGTCAAAGGATCTGCTACCCATTCATTGGAATTCAGTTGTTCCTTTGGTGTCTCAAAGTTTTTTTTTATATGCGGGCATTGCAGTCTAGTTTCAGTGCAATTCTAAGACTCATTATTGGTGAGAAGTGTGTCTTTTGTGAAGTGGAAGGAGGAAAATTGTGGAGGAGGCGAGGTGGGAAGAGAACTCCTTTTTTTTTTTTTTTTTTTTTGAGACGGAGTTTCGCTCTCGTCACCCAGGCTGGAGTGCAATGGCATGGTCTCGGCTCCCTGAAACCTCCCCTTCCTGGGTTCAAGTGATTCTCCTACCTCAGCCTCCCAAGTAGCTGGGATTACAAGCACGCACCACCACGCCCAGCTAATTTTTGTATTTTTAGTAGAGACGGGGTTTCACCATGTTGGCCAGGATGGTCTCAATCTCTTGACTTGGTGGTCCACCCGCCTCCGCTTCCCAAAGTGCTGGGATGACAGGCATGAGCCGCCGCACCCGGCCAGGATGAGAACTCTTGTAATGCATACCCCAACGGCTTTAAGTAGATCAGTTTTAGGAAGGACGTAAGGAAATCGAAGGTGTAAAAACTGAGTCTCTTAAAACTGTTCATGTATGAATACTTCTTCGAAAGTCTTTGTGTAGCTCTCTTAAGATGCTGCTGACCCTGAATGCCTCTAGTACATATATTTTTGTTGAAAAGACAATACTCGAATAATTTACACTTTCCTTTTTTCCAATCTCCAGCCACCAAATTTGCCGAAAGTATGGGGTTTGTCAATGAAGATTTATCTACCAGTGCTTCTCAAGCTCTTCATTCAGATTGGCTTGCTCGGAATTGCCAGCCAAATTATTGGCGGGTATGCGCACATATTTAATTAAAAAAAATAAGTTAATTGAAGATATTAAATGACATCCTTTCTGCTCACTGTTGCCTGCCTGTTGTCTGGGGTGCTGGTTAGCATCCTGGCTGTACATTAGAACCAGTTGTTTTAGTTTAGTTGACTCTGTAGGTGTGGATATTCCCTGAAACACCTCTAGCTGCATCGGATACATGTCCAGCATGGAGAGCTACTGGTCTCTCGCAACAGTTTTCAAACTGAAGTTTCTGTCATGTGGAGGTGGCTGCCTCAATCAGGGCTGCTGCTTGTATTTCCTTGTAACTTAAGTCTAAAAAATCAGTTTGGAAACTACGAGTCTAAAATATTTCTTAGATTTTATCTATGTGCAGTATATCCTATATCTTGTTCTTGACTTGAGAACGTATAATATTACATGTCTAGTGTGTTACCAGTGGAATGATTTGTCTTTAATGGGACTTTTAGCATAAATCAGTTTGCCTTTGCCATACAGAGTCCTTGTATGGGATATCTTAGTCTCTCATCTATTTCTTCCCTAAGTCCTAATTACTTCTGAGTAGCCATCAAGTCGGAAGTCCCCTGGGTTAGCACTTGAAAGAGGCTAATCATAAAACGAAGTTAGGGGAGGCACTTAGTGCACTGATGTGTAAGACATGAGGAATAGGAATAGGTTTCTTGTTTTAATATCAGTCTACACACACAACCTAAATTTATGAGTTTGCGTTATATTCTCGAGCCTTTAAGATTTATAAAGGTATCTTAAAGCACAACTTAGAATATATTCACATAAACCTAGCTTTGAAAAAACAATAAAAGCTTTTAAAACATATTTTGCTGTAAATCTCAGAATTCTTTGCCAAGGAACAAATTTCTGAAATTTAGAGGTCCAGTGTGTGTCTAATTTATTTAAGGATTAATGTCTAATTTTAAAACACTTTATATCTACCCCTGTGTTGAGAATTGTAGGCATATAAAGAGACAAATTAGGTAGGGACCTGTGTCATGCAATATAGATACCTCACCTACATTATGTAATTCTTAGACTAGAATGGATATTCAGTAAAATTATTTACCTTATTTGTTTTTATATGAGACTTAGTGATTTCTTAGCTTTTAATTCTTATCTTTAAGTTACCACATGTCTTGTCTTGATTCGGTGCTAGTGTTTAATGATTGTACAAAATTTCTTGGCAATTTCTAAAAATACCCTTTGTAAGAAGTAAAACTTAAATCTTGTTTACAGAATGTTGTACCAGATCCCTCAAAATACTGCGGACCCTACAAACCACTTGGTATCTTAAAGCAGGATATTCCTGTCCATAAAGAAACAGAAGATAATCGTGGTCATGACACTATTGGTAATTTGCCTTTTGTGCAGTTTTTATGGATAAAGTTTAGTTAATTATCTTCCTGTAGCTCTTCCCTGTTCTTCTACCAGCAGTTGATTTTGATTGTTTTAACTGCCAATTAAGTGTGTCTCTCTATAGATTGATCAATCTTGTCTTAGAAACTGTATAAAATTTGGTAAATTATTTATACAAGACAACTAAAACCCAGTGACTATTCACTTGTGGATTTTTAAATCTTTATTTGATATTTCATTTTTTGGCAGTGTTATGTTGCTGTGTTTTAGTGACCTTAAATAACTTTTTCCAAGTTATAATGTTAAAAATTTACATTAGTTTTTGTCTTAGTTTGTTTCTCGCTGCTATAACAGACTACCGCAGACTGGGTAATTTATAAACAAAAGTTGATTTGGCTCACAGTTCTGGAGCCTGAGAAGTTCAAGAACAGGGTGCTGGCATCTGGCAAGGGCCATCCCAAGGTGGCAGTCAAGAGAATGAGACAGGAAATCGGGTAGAACTCATCCTTCATATCAGGAACTTACTCCCTGCAATAATGGCATTAAGCCCTTTTAGCCTTAATCGCCTCTTAAAGGCCCCACCTGTTAATAATAATGAATAATGTTAATTGCCTGTTACCATGGCAATTAACAAAATACCCAGACTGGGTGGCTTCTAAACAAAATTTATTTCTCACAGTTATGGAGGCTGGGAAGTTCAAGATCAAGGCACTGGCAGGTTCAGAGTTTGGAGACAGCTTGTTTCCTGGCTCATGGATGGCATCTTCTTGCTGTGTCCTCACATGGTGCAAGGGGCGAGGAAGCTCTCTGGGGCCTCATTTATAAGGGCATGAATTCCATTCATGGGGATTCTGTCCTCATGACCTTATCAGCTCCCAAAGGCCTCACCTCTTGATACCATCACCTTGTGGAATAGGATGTTGATATGAATTTGGGGAAACACAAACATTCAGACCACAACAGTTATTACCGCCTGCTCAATTATTTGGTTATATTTGAGGTAAACTTTATACACCTACAGTGGTTTATTTTATTTATTTATTTTTTTAACTTCCAGGCATGGTTGTAATCCATAAGACAGGACGTATTGCTGCTGGTACATCTACAAATGGTATAAAATTCAAAATACATGGGTTAGTGTTTCCAAAAGAACAGAGCTGTCAAATATACATTGAATGCAGAGCAATATATGCCAGGTGCTGTGGGGGTTGCAAAGCACAGCCCTAGTCTCACAGCTACGATGAATGAGTGTGAAAGAAAGTGCAGTACTGTCTGCTGAGTGCCACAGGAGAGGGAGTCACAGCCAGTGCTGTAGGGTTTAGGGGTGGCAGAGGTGATCGCTTTAAGCTGGAGTAGTTAGGAACACCAGTAAAGTGATGCTTAGAGATGAGCCCTGACTCATGGTAGTTGCGGTTCAGCACTCCTACTGGCTAAGAAGGTTGTGTGCGTGTATGTGTGTATGTATGCCTGTATTCAGAACTCCCACTGACTTGGAAAGAAGGTGTGTGTGTGTGTATGTGTTCAGAACTCCCTACTGGCTTGGAAGGAATGTGTGTGTGTGTGTATGTGTGCGTGTGTGTGCGTGCATGCTCAGGGCTCCCACTGGTGTGGGTGTTTGGGGGCGGGGTATGTGTATGTTCAGGGCTCCCACTGGCTAGGGAAGAAGGGGTGTGGGTGGGTGTGTGTGTTTTGGGGTAGGGGAAGTGGTATTGGAAGATAAGACTGCAAGGGAAGACTGGAGCCAGATTTAAGGTGTCTTAAGTCAGTTTAAGGCATTCTAGATTTAATTTTGAAATAGAAAAGCATTAAAAATTTCTTACAAGAAAAAAATCTGGTAAAAGTTTGGCACATTACATAGGAAGCAGAAATAGACTGTAGATAAGGGAAACCAATTTTGAACATGTTGCAATAATCTGGAAATTAGATGATAAAGGATGGTAATAATAGAATAGTCACTTTATGCCATCCTGGTATATACCTGGCTGATAACAAGCTCTTTTAAAAAATTAATTTTAATGACAGTGAAAATTATGTGTATTTGTGGTGTACAACATGATATTTTGATGTATGTGTATGTTGTATAATGGCTAAATCAAGCTATTTAACTTCTTATCTCACATACCAATTTTATTATGATGAGAACACTTAAAATCTACTTAGCAGTTTTCGGCCGGGCAGGGTGGCTCATGCCTGTAATCCCAGCTATTTGGGAGACCAAAGCAGGTGGATCACCTGAGGTCAGGAATTAAAGACCAGCCTGGCCAACATGGTGAAACCCCATCTCTACTAAAAAAAAAAAAAAAAAAAAAAAAAAAAAAAAAAAAAATTAGCTGAGTTTGGTGGTTCATGTCTGTAATCCCAGCTACTCAGGAGACTGAGGCAGGGAGAATCGCTTGAACCCAGGAGGCAGAGGTTGCAGTGAGCCAAGATCATGCCATTGTACTCCTGCTGGATGACAAAGCAAGACTCCATCTCAAAAAAAAAAAAATCTGCGTAGCAGTTTTCAGATGTGCACTCTATTGTTATTACCCTTAGCATGATCCGCAGTAGGCCTCTGGAACCTTCCCTTCTGCCTAACTGGAATTGTGTGTCCTTGACCTACATCTCGCCAGGTTCACCTGCCCCAGCCTCCAGTAACCACCATTTTAGTCGCTGTTTCTATGAGTTCAGCTGTTTTACACTCCACATCTGATAACAAATTCTTATATAATTAATGTAGGTTTGTGAAAACCTTAGTTCAAAAACTAGTGAAAACCTGTTCTTTGTTCTGATGAAGAATTTACTTAAAACGGTATCAGAGGCTAAGTGGAAATATCCCTTATTTGGAACAGCTTGTGACTTAATGTGTTTTACACTCAATTTCCTCCCCTAAATTGTTGATACCCTCTCAAAGCCGTGTAGGAGACTCACCAGTACCTGGAGCTGGAGCCTATGCTGACGATACTGCAGGGGCAGCTGCAGCCACTGGGGATGGTGATATATTGATGCGCTTCCTACCAAGGTATCACTTCTTAGTTTGTGAATTTTAGAGACCTTTGGAGAAGATATTTTTTTCTTTTAAGATAGAAAATAATTTTTGAGGCTGGGTGCAGTGGCTCACACCTGTAATCCCAGCACTTTGGGAGATTGAGGCAGGTGGATCATCTGAGTTCAGGAGTTCGAGACCAGCCTGGCCAGCATGGTCTCGAACTCCTGACTGTTTCTACTAAAAATACAAAAAATTTAGCTGGGCATGGTGGTACAAGTCTATAGTCCCAGCTACTCGGGAGGCCGAGGTAGGAGAATCGCTTGAACCTGGGAGATGGAGGTTGCAGTGAACCAAGATCATGCCACTGCACTCCAGCCTGGGCAATAAGAGTAAGACCCTGTCTCAAGAAAAAAAAAAAAAAAGAAAACATAATTTTTGTGTTGTGTAACCTGAATTTCTGTGCATAAGAGCTGCTTTGAAACTGCATACAAGCTTGTTGTCCATCATTTTGATAATGACAATCATTCAAGTTAAGTAATCATAGTCCTGTGAAATAAAGTAGTATTTCTCACCCTGCTTCCCAGATGAGAACACTTACAATCTATTTAGATAATTGATGTGAAGCTACTGAGTAACAGGGCTGTGATAGTTGATGGTAAAAGTAGGAAGCGCAGTCATCGTGTACAGCTCACCACCCTAGCTAGACGGTGTGCCCATGCACACTACTTTCCCCTTTGATTGTAGCTGTTTTTCTCATTGAAAATCTGTATTCTTTTTGACTTCTGGCCATTACTACTGACAGTTATTCAACCAAAGTCAAAAATAGTATTCTATATCTGAAATTCATGGGTGGATTAGTTGAAAAGATAGACACTGTATCAAAGTTGACTTGCTTTGTGGATGCTTTAACAGAAGTAACCGACTCCTGTTCATTTATGTATATTCTGTCACGTGGCAATTTTGGTGGTTTTAATTCCTAACTTGAACCCAATTCGGAGTTAGTATTTATTCTGTGCCACTAAGGTTTCACCTCTGTTTCAATCAGCTACCAAGCTGTAGAATACATGAGAGGAGGAGAAGATCCAACCATAGCTTGCCAAAAAGTGATTTCAAGAATCCAGAAGTATTTTCCAGAATTCTTTGGGGCTGTTATATGTGCCAATGTGACTGGAAGTTATGGTAAGTTGTGTTTGGATTTTGTATTTGTGTGAACTCCCAAATATTTATCAAACATACACTTTTTAAATATTGTTGTGTACAATACACTATATTCAACAGAAAAAGAGATTCCTTAAGTGGGCATTGAGTAAATGTTAATTGATGATCTGTCAAGACCCACAGCGTTAAAAATATACCTAAAAGCCTCTTTTGATTGACTGCTGGTAGCTATGACCCAGTCTCTGACTAGTAGTTCTTATCTTTCACATGTGTCTTAAATGAAGTTTAGCTTCAGCTCCAGTACATGTTGACATAGGCTAATCTAGTCAAATGTTTATACTAATTAAAAATAGACAAGGATAAATTATCTTCCCTATTTCTTTTCTATTCATTATTTAAATGCCTCAACCATTTAGATCTCGGGGCTCCAAAGAACAAAATGTATTACTAATTAGTAAACCAAAGAGGTTAGCCGAATTATTTTTGCACTGTTTGAGGCTTGTCTTTCGCTTCATTTGCTTTCCGTATGAGCCTATCACAGTTTCAAAGCATTTTAAGATCAGCCACTGCTGATTCTCATTAGTGAATTTTCAGATGGGGAAGATACACAGCTTACTGATCAATATGACTTATTAGGTTGGACTGCTTATTATTGTTCTTTGATCTTTTGCTTCCCACAGTTCTCTATTTGAAAAACTTGTTTGAAGAATGCTTTATTCTTTTTTAAGCACTAAGACACAAAAGTCAATAAAAATTATGAAGGGGAAAAGCTTTATGTATCAAGTAAGGCAGTTTTATTGATTCCCTCTTAAGAAATAAACCTTATTAGAAAACTCAAAGTTGGATTTAATAGAATGAAAAAAATGATAATTATATAATTGTGGATGAATTTACAGTTGACTAGATTCTTCTATTTAATGACCGAAGAGGACCCTCCCCCAGGTGTTTGAGCATGAGAAGATGAACTTGATTAGACAAAGCATCATGACAAATTACTCTTGACTCTTCCTGTGAGAGTAGAAGAACAGGGAGCAATGGTGGGGTATGGAGTTAAGAATGAATGATGAGAATGTTCTAGTGGCTAGAGAAATAAAATGTGGGGAATGTGCCTGAATAATTTTTCCTAAGAAAGACACGTAAGAACAGTTAAATAATAGTAGCAATGACGGCATGTGTGTAGATCCACAGCAACAACAAAAATCAGCCAGTTTTCTGAAGTTCAAAGAGATATTTTACCAGCTACCTCGTTCCTTTCATGGACTGTTCACTGCTTAGTTCTGAGGAGGAGACACTAGTGTACTTCCTGTGACTTAGACATAAGGTATACAGTAGCCAGTGTCTAGTCAAATAAGCAATACCTGTATTGGTTATACATATGTACATCCTATAGTTAACCAAACGTCTTTCTCATTTTTGGCCCCAGGTGCTGCTTGTAATAAACTTTCAACATTTACTCAGTTTAGTTTCATGGTTTATAATTCTGAAAAAAATCAGCCAACTGAGGAAAAAGTGGACTGCATCTAGTCCATGTTTTCTGTCAGCATCTGTGTTTAAAGAAGAAAGAAACAAAGGCTGAAAAGGCTGCTCACTGTCATCATCTAGTGTTCCTCCTGTGTTCTGAAGTCTTTTTGTAAAATAAACACAGAAATAAATTTCTGTTGATGTGGCACTTTCTGTATCTGAAATTTTATCTATTTTTATTTAACCTTTTTTATATTTTCTGAAGATGGATATATATATGGCTGTGTTTTGTATATATTTAAGTTTTAAGTGACATTTGGATTTCTGATCAGTGTCGCAAAAAATTGCCACTTTGAGATTTATTTCCACAGTGATATATTAAACCCAAAAGGAATCATCATATTCGGATGCTTAAAATAATTAGAGTATACAAGGTTTTCAGACCCGAAGAAAAAAACAGCAGGGTCTCAGCATGATGAGTCCTGATTGAATTTCAGTATGTCACAGTGATGCATCTCTTATCACTGATTATTGGTTTTACTTAATATTCCCTAAAAACTTGAGGAAGGAAGATGATATTAAGAACATGAGATATTCTTTGTTTTGTACATATTAGAAAATACGGGCAGTCTTCTGATGAGGAATTGTGTTGATTTTCTTGGCTTTTTTCCTCTTTTGGAGCGCTCTGTGTGAAAGTTTGAAAGCCACAAAAATACGATGTTTTACCTGCTAATATTTAGTATTGATCGTTTCTTTTAAAAATGATTTGGGGAACTTGATCTGTACTGTAATTTTACTAACCCCTTATGCAGAGATGGGTATTGCAATTAGAAGTAAGTCAAGAAATACGTTGTTTAGCTTGGTTTGTTTTCCTAACTTCTGATTAACTGTCTGTATGGCAACTCTACATACAGTTGTGTGCACTTTCTCAGCAGCATTTTTCCTCATCTTTTTAACATTCATTAATAAATGTACGTGTACGATATTGTCTTCAAACTTTAGAATTTCAGCTGTTTTTTCTATGCTCATCTTAATGTTTAATGTTCTTTATAATTTAGGGGAGAAAGCTATCGTTTTAAGAACAGTGTAGATCACTTGTTCTGATACACTTTGCTAGGTATCAGAATTCTCTGGGGAGAATTCTCTGGGGAGCCTCTTTAAAAATGCCCTCTGTGCCACTAAATCAGATTCTTCATAAATGAGGACCTGAAACCTGGAATTAGCAACTGCTAATGGCAGCCCTACAGCTTTACACTCTTGAGAGAGGGAATCTTACTGTTCAGGGTTATCTGAGGTATGCTAACCTGCTTAAACCTGGTGCTGGGCCTTGGAAAAAGAAAAAAGAAACCAGATTTAAACTTGCGGTTACTTTAAGATGATACTTGCGTTTTGCATATTTGCTTTCCATTAATAAGGCAGTCATTTACAAAATCACCAGGAAGAGAATGAAGTATTCATGGCCTGTCACTTCCCAGCAAATTATGAGTTTAGCTGACAAAAGCAATCCACATATGTTTCTAAAAGATGTTTTCTTTTTAACTCACATTCTTCCTCAGAGAAATAATTTCCCTATATTGTAAGTAATGGAACTACTTTGGAAATACATTTTTAAAGTTCCAGTTTTGACTGTAATGTTATTTAAGTAATACAGATGTGTCTTTCTTTTGAAAAGAAGTGTGTGTCCCTAGTGATGGTATATGCAGAGGGAACGTCTTTCTTTCATGATGTTACAATACCAGTGTTCACTGGGGTTGTGGGAAATACATGTAGGAAACTAGTGAAATATTAACACAGTTGGGAAAGAGAATTGTAAGCCAATTAGAAATACATTGAATTTGGAAGTGGTTCACTAAAATGGGAAATGCAAGAAAGTAACTTGGGAAGGGAGCCTTGGAAAATGTGATCGTGATTTAACTTTTTTTTTTTTTTTTTGAGGCGGAGTCTCGCTCTGTGGCCCAGGCTGGAGTGCAGTGGCGCAATCTCGGCTCACTGCAAGCTCCGCCTCACGTGTTCACACCATTATCCTGCCTCAGCCTCCTGAGTAGCTGGGATTACAAGCGCATGCCACCACGCCCAGCTAATTTTTATATTTTTAGTAGAGATGGGGTTTCACCATGTTGGTCAGGCTGGTCTCAAACTCCTGACCTCATGATCTGCCTGCCTCAGCCTCCCAAAGTGCTGGGATTATGGGCGTGAGCCACCGCACCTGACTATGATTTAACTTTTTATGCCAGACAGTAGTTAGTGGTTTGCCTCACATCTGTCCTGGTTGTATCATTGTATAGATTGCATGGCTATTACATAGCATAAGGTAAGGGATCTAGTTGCAGAATTTTCCCCATTCTGGCAAGTTGTTTTTGTTTTTTTCCTTTGACCTTACAAAAAAATGTTCTCACTTGCCTACTGCTAAGATGAAACTAGATTGTCCTAAGCACATATATGGATTAAGCAACTTTTCTATGTGATTCTGAGAATGAACATATGGTCACTTAGATTTTTATTGTCAGTTTTTCTATTCTGTTTCTCTCTAAATGGATAAAAATTTCAGTGACAATATCTATAGATATATGTAGATACATACAAAGAGAAATTATGTATGTATATGTGTGTGTGTATGTACATATATAGTAAGTATATATATGGAAAGAGGTGTAAGTACTTGCCACCTGAATCTCTTCTCTCCTGTTTTCTGCTTATACCTTTCATCTCATAACATTACTACTATAGAATAGCCTAGGAGTGTAGTGGGTATAAGTTTGAGCATTCTCTTAGCTCAATGTAACAGCCCCACTTAGAAAAAGAAAGTGATTTTGATATTAGCAATATTAAAATTTCTTGATTAATACTCCAGAGGATTTGGATAAACACTCAAGTGCTTCGTATTTTTAGCACAATAGACAGAGGAAAATGTTAACCAAGGAATAAAATAAAGATTTTGGTAGTTTATGCTCTTGATTTGCTTTGATTCATCCGTGGAACTTAAAAAAAAAAATTATTTCACTTATTTAATTGGGCAGAAAAGACTAACGGTAGGTTGATTCTTATTTCTGCTAACCACAGTGTAAACTGGTTGTCACGAATCCTGTTCACCAAACATTTCCAGCTCTGCCTACCTGGCATATGGTAGGATTGTTCTTTTTGGCCTCTCGTGATCGGGTCCAGCCATGGGATGTTCTGGGCATGAGTTCTGAGCATTTTTTTTCAAACCTAACAACATGATGGTGGTGGTGCTTGAGTGACCGTAATGAGAACCCCATGACAGTGCAGGATGCACATGTAGTGTGAATGAGAAATAAGCCTTTTTATTGGGACACAGCATAAACTATAAACTACCCTATCCTGACTGATACATAAAGCATGGTTAGGCCAGGCGCAGTGGCTCATGCTTATAATCCCAGCACTTTGGGAGGCCGAGGCAGGAGAATCACTTGAGCCCAGAGGTTCGAGACCAGCCTGGGCAATAATATAATTTTGTAGGAATGGTCTCTACAAAAGATACACAAAATTAGCTGGATGTGGTGGCTCACGCCTGTAGCTTCAGCTAACTGCAGAGGCTGAGGTGGTGAGGTTGCTTGAGCCTGGGAGGTTGAGGCTGCAGTGAGCCGAGATAACACCACTGCGCTCCAGCCTGGATGACAAAGTGAGACCATCTCAAAAAAATAAAAATAAAAAGCTTAAACAGGCTTAAATAGTTTAAAGAGTTTCTGTGGAGGTTATTAAACTAGTGACAAATGAAACTTTCTAAAGGACAAAAGGAACTTTTTAAAAAATAGATTCCTAGAAAGATTAAGAAATTAATCAAAAAGTTAAAGGTACTACTTTGTAGGAAGGTTGTGGGTGACTTTATCTTAATAATATTTGCATGTTTTTAAAAAAGAATACCATAAGACTCCAACTGTATGACACCAGACAGGGAAAAACTATGAAGACACTATAAAGATTAGAGGCTGCCAGCGGTTGTGGGGAGGGAGGAATGAATCAGCAAAGCACAGACTACTTTTAGGGCAGTGAAGTTCTTCTCTGTAATACTGCAAATGGTGGGTGTCATTTTATCCATTTCTCCAAACCCGTAGAATATACAACACCGAGTGAACCTTGACGTGAACTATGGACTCTGGGCAATAATGATGTGTCAATGTCAGGCGTACCAGTTGTAACATGTCCCACTGTGCTGGGGAAGGTGGATAGTGTGGAAGAAAGACTGTGTGTGTGAGGGCAGGGAATATCGGGGAAATCTTTGTACCTTCCTCCCAATTTTGCTGTGAATTTAAAACTACTCTAAAAAATAAAGTCTATTTAAAAGGAAAAAAAGAAGCACATATTATTTTTATGATGGAGGCGGGAAACTCAAGTATTAAAGTGCTTTCATCTGACTATGTGCTATTGTATAAGAGTAGCCAGCATTGATTGAACACCTAACAATAGTAAGCACTTTGATGTATTATCATTTAATCCTACCAAAAGCCAATGAGGAAGGTAATAGCATCCTTGGTTTAGGTAATTTTATACATAGTAGCTGCAATTCCTTCAGGCATGCGTGGCGCTGGCTTTTGTTCAGGACTATCTTTTCAAGAATGTTTCTATAGCAAAAAAAAAAAAAAAAAAAAAAAACCTTGGAAGATTGAGAGAGCGTTTCCCTCCTGGGCAAGGGGCATGTTTGTTTGCTGTCTAGTACAATAAAAATAATGTCTCCCTTTGAGACAAAGGTTAGGCAGGTTTGCTTGCAACCCTTATAAAAGGCTGGGGTTTCCTAAGCATGAGGTCCCTCAGCTGTGATGCGCGCAAACCTACTGTTTGCAGTATCCACCTGAACCTGCCCCTCTGTACCCCCACCGGGACCCTAGTAGGGATCAGAACATCAAAGTCATGTTGCTTACTGTGCTGTGACTAATAATGTCCTTCGTCTCTGACCCACATGTCTCATGTTTTCTCCTCGTTTGCATGAAGCTGTGGCAAGCTAACTTGTTAGCTGGCAAGTAGAGTGAAACCTCTGACCCTTCACAATTCTTGATACTGTCAACAGTGCTTAGTAAAAGAGCTTTATTTTGTTATTATTTGCTTTCCCTTGCAATTCATATTTGAGATTTAAGAAAAGTTGTAGACTTGCAGGTAAATTGAAGATAAGAGCAAAGACTGCAGTTTTGCAAGTTCAGACTCTAAAGAATCACTTAACAAAAGCCAAGGACAACCTTCTGAGATTGTTTTACAAATAGTTCATATAATGAACATTGAATTAGTTGTGATGAAGTTTTCAAAAGAACCCTTATTCTATTCGGGAATACCATCTAAAACATCTGAATGTTAACCTCTTTCCTTTGAAGAAAATAATCAGATAGTGACTAACGTAATTCAAATGTAAACAGGCTGCATTTAAAATCATGAATATTCTCATCTTTCAAAATAGAAAATCAGGAGACACTGTCAGTAGGAAATGAAACAAGAAACTAAGGTGTAAATGTTTATAGGAAATCAAGCAAGGATCTCTCTCTCTACAGTGATTTAACTGCAATGGGCAGTGTGAGGAAAATCCTCATCATCTACACTCAATCAAAAAAAGAGGTATAAGTATCATTTCCCTTTTAGAATATGGAGGTTATCACCAGGAGAAGTCAATAGTGATTTCCACAGGGAGTGGAGGTGGAGGTATAAGAAGATCACTGATAATTCCATAAGCCTTTCTCTACTAGATTTTTTTTTAAATCATACCTACATATTATTTTCCTAATATATCAAGGCTCATTAAAGCTAACCATAAATGTGAAACTGTAAATGGTTCATAAGATCATAGAACTAGACTATAATACACCTTTGAGATCAACTACAGAAATCTAACTCCTGTATTTTATAGGTAAGCTGAGACTTAAAAGTGACGCATAACTCAGCTGGTGACATGACTAGTTAGTGTCAAGAACATATCATTTCTCTCTGCCTATGATCATGCTTATCCTACCAAGGGTGCTACCCTTCCAAGGGTGCACACACCACGTTAATTCTATCCTAAAAGAGTCTGCTATTTTCATTTCTTCAGCAACAGCAGTAAAACATAACGTTCTCAAATTCTAAGTCAGATATAATACTCAGATAATCTCCAGTATAGTCACAGAATTCGGCAAAAATGGAGATCATACATAAATTATAACCCCAAGTTTCTATATTCTTAAAATACGTTGTGTTCAACACTCTATGTTCTTACTAACTTACTAGGTTTCCTAACATTTAATTTGTATGCAGAATTATAGATATGGTGAATAAATTAATTGAATTCATAATTCTGATATTCTGAGCCACAAAAGATCAATCCACATTTGGAATGGCAGCTATAGAACTTAAGCCCATTTAATATAGACTATTACATATAGAGTAATTTTTTTAACTTTTTTTTTTTTTTTGAGATGGAGTTTTGCTCCTTTGGCCCAGGCTGGAGTGCAATGGCACGATCTAGGCTCACTGCATCCTCTGCCTCCCAGGTTCAAGCGATTCTCCTGCCTCAGCCTCCAAGTACCTGTGATTACAGGTGAGCACCAACACGTCTGGCTAATTTTGTACTTTTAGTAGAGAAAGGGTTTCACCATGTTGGCCAGGCTGGTCTCAAACTCCTGACCTCAGGTGATCCGCCCACCTTGACCTCCCAAAGTGCTAGGATTACAGGCGAAAGCCACCACGCCTGGCCTAGAGTAATACTTTTAAAACACAGGTTTTGTAAATTTTGCTTGAATTATTTGATATGTTCACATTAAAAGATGACTTGAAGATAAGCTATCAGTTAAAATAAGATGCAAAAACCATGATAACACCTACTCCTTTCTCTGGATTTGGTTCATTTTGTAAATAATTAAGTGAACATATCTCACCCAGGTGTCTCATCTAGCCACATTGGAAAGGAACTACCAGCTGCTATTATTTAATTGGATTAACAGTCCATTGCCAACCAAATAATCCCCTGGTCAGTGGAACATTTTGAAGGCAAGTTACCCAAGTCAAGTTGAAATTCTATGGCAGACACACAAAATGGAAGGGAAGGAAGTCCCTGAATATGAATATTTCTGCTTGAAGGACAAGCAGAAATACATATGTTATCATCCAAAATTGATTGAGAATGCCTCTCCCTCCAATACCCTAGAGGATCCTAGATATTCTCAGAGGAACCAATCCTAAAATGAAGATTTGAGCAGGGTTGTTTACTGAGATACTAAGCAGTGGTAGAAAAGTTTAGCCTTCTGAACTAGCCTTTCTGAATTAATTACATATCTGATCGTTTGGTTTGGAAACACTGTATGATTCCAGTGAGAGGAGGTACCTAGAATAGTCAAATTCATAGAAACAGAAAGTAGATGAGTGGTTATCAGGGGCTGAGGAGAAGAAAACTTGGAGAGTTGTTTAACAGGTACAAAGTTTTAGTTAGGGAAGATGAAAGTGGTTAATGATGGCTAAGATGGTAATTTAGTACTAATAATGGTTAAGATGGTAAATGTTCTGTTATGTGTATTTTGCTGTCAAAGAGAGAAAGGAAGAAAGAAAGAAGTGGTTGATTTTATAACCATGTCCAAGACTTAACCCTTGATTGGGGCCTCATAGATACCACTCTCTTTCTCCCATCATGTATTGAGACTGAGCTATCTGTGTAATTTATTATAATATCTCTAGTTTCTGGCACCCCAGTTGTAAAGATTCATTCACACTCAATCTTATCACTAGTTACCTATTGGAAGGGTATGTAGACTAAAATAGGGCATTTATAAGAGTCATTCTCTTAGTCATTTCAGTATAGTAAACACCTGAATATAAAGTAGTTAATTATTAGGCTGATCATGTCTAAAATAGTTTTAGTTTAAAAAGTTGATTCCAGTCAGGCGTGGTGGCTCATACCTGTAATCCTAGTACTTTGGGAGGCCGAGGTGGGCAGATCACTTGAGGACAAGAGTTCACAACCAGCCTGGCCAACACGCTGAAACCTCATCTCTACTAAAAATACAAAACATTAGCCAGGCGTGGTGACACACACCTCTAATCCCAACTACTCTGGAGGCTGAGGCATCAGAATCACTTGAACCCAGGAGGTGGAGGTTGCAGTGAGCCAAGATTGCACCACTGCAGTCCAGCTTAAGTGACAGAGTGAGACAGTGTCTCAAAAAAAAAAAAAAAAAAGAACAAGAAAAACAAAAGAAGTTGATTCCAATAATCTGAAAGTGCATAGTTTTTCCACACAAGGATATGGGGCAGAGGTCACAATCTGCCAGCTCTGTGGCCAAATATGTATCTCCATATATATTTTGTCTAGCTAGCCCAGCATTTAAAAATATTTGAGATTTTGGCCAGCCACAGTGGCTCACGCCTGTAATCCCAGCACTTTGGGAGGCCAAGGTGGGTGGATCACTTGAGGTCAGGAGTTCAAGATCAACCTGGGCAACATGGTGAAACCCCCTACTAAAAATACAAAAATTTGCCAGGCATGGTGGTGCAAATCTGTAATTCCAGCTACTTGAGAGGCTACGGCAGGAGAATAGTTTGAACTCGGGAGGCGGAGGTTGCAGTTAATGAAGATTGTACCACTGCACTCCAGCCTGGGCAAAAGAGCAGAACTCTGTCTCAAAAAAAAAATACATATATATAGACATATATGTCTCTCTCTCTATATATATATATATTATATATATATATATTTAGAGAGAGAGAAAGAGAGAGTTTTATTTCAAATATTTAAAAATAATAATTTAAAAATTATGTGCCCACTCATCATTCCTTTTCAACGTTGTACTGGAAATCCTAGCCAGTCCAATAAGATAAGACAAGAAAACAGAAGTTATCCAGATTGGGAAGAAATAAATAAAACTGTCTTTGTTTGCAGATAACATGAAGGATTGTCTGTCTAGAAAATCTGAAAGAATCAATAAGAAATCTCCTGGAACTAACAAACAGTTATAGCAAGATAGAAGCATTCAAGGTTAGTATTCAGAAGTCAGTCACTTTCCAATATACCATCAATGGACAAATGGAATTTAAAATTAAAAACAAAATAATACCTACATTATCACCAAAAGCATAAAATAATTACATATAAATCTAATGAAAATATGTACAAGATCTATATGAAGAGGACTATAAGACTCTTTAAAAAAAAATCAAAGAAAAACTAAATAAATTTAGAGATATCCCATATTCATGGATAGCAAGACTCAATATTGCCAAGATGTCACGTCTTCCCAACTTGATCTACAGATTCAATACAATTCCATTCAAAATTCTAGCAAGTTATTTCATGTATATTGACAAACTGATTCTAAAATGTATATGAAGAAGTACAAGACCAAGAATAGCTAACACGATATTGAAGGCAATGAATAAAGTTGAAAGTCTGACCCTACCCAACTTCAAGACTTAGGGGAAAAAAACAGTAATTAAGATATTGTGGTATTGTCAACAGAACAGACATATACATCAATAGAACAAAATACATAGACCAGAAAATAAACCCACATAAATATAGTCAACTTATCTTTGACAAATGAGCAAAGGCAATACCATCGAGAAAAAAAATAGTCTCTTCAACAAACAGTACTAGACCAAATAGACATACACATGCAGAAAACTGAATTGAGAAACAAAACTTATACGATTTCCCAAAATCAACTCAAAATAGAGCATATACTTAAATGAAAAATGCAAAACTATAAAACTCCTAGAAAATCTAGAGGGCCTGGGTATGGCAATGAGTTTTAGATACAATACCAAAGGCAAGATACATGAAAAAAATAATTGATACACTGGAATTAAAGACTTCTACTTTGTGAAAGATGCTACCAAGGGAGTGAGAAGACAAGCTACAAGCTGAGAGAAAATATTTGCAAAAGACTTTGCTGATAAAGGATTGTTATCCAAAATATACAAAGAACATTTACAATGCAACAATAAGAAAATGGACAGCAAGACTTTAAAATGGGCAGAAGACTTGAAAAGACACTTCACTAAAGAAGATATACAGATTTACAGATTGCAAGTAAGCATATGAAAATTTGCTGCTCATCATATGTTATTAGGGAAATGCAAATTAAGACGATGAGATACCACTATCTACCTATTAGAACAGCCAAAATCAAAACAAAACACTGACAACATCAAATGTTGGAGAGGATGTGGAGCAACAGGAACGCTTATTCATTACTGGTAAGAATGCACAGTGGTACATGAAAATAGAATACAATTTTGCAGCTTCTTACAAAACTAAATATGCTCTTAACCATGTGGTCCAGTAACCACATTCCTTGGTATTTACCCAAATGGGTTGAAAACTTGTGTCCACATGAACACCTGTACATGGATGCTTATAACCATTTTATTCACAATTACCATAACTTGGAAGCAACCAAGATGTTTTTTGGTAGTTGAGTGAATAAATAAATTGTGGTACAATAAATATGAGCTACTCCATATAATAAATAGATAAAAATATTTATTATTTATTTACTGTTAATAGTAAAATATTATTCACTGCTAAAAAGAAAATAGCTTTTGAGCCATGAGAAGACATGCAGAAACCTTAAATGCATGTTACTAAGTGAAGGAAGCCAGTCTGAAAAGGTCTCCTACTATATGATTCCAACCGTATGATATTCTGGGAAAGCGAAACTATGGAGATTTTTTAAAAAATCAGTGGTTGCCAGGAGTAGTATGGAGGGAGGGATGAATAGGCAGAACATGGAGGACTTTTAGGGCAGTCACAGTACAAGTCATTATGCATTTGTCAAAACCCATAGGAGGTACACCACCAAGAATAAATGCTAATGTAAACTATGGACTATGGATGTGGTTCCAGGTTTGTAGCAAAGGTGGGGAATATTGATACGGGGGAGAATATGGGGAGGCAGTGGTATATGAGAACTTTATGTTTTGCTTGATTTTGCTGCAAACCTAAAGCTGCTCTAAAAAGGCTATTTTTAAATGGTCTATTTAAAATAATTCATATTTCGAACTTCTCTGAAAACCTGGAAGATCAGTCAGCATTACGGTTGCATTCCACATGGTGGTGACCACCAGAACGTGTGTATGAGCTGCCCTCTTGGGATGGACACAAGCTCTCAGTTTTGCCAGTACCCACAAAGACCACATTATTCCTTTGCATTACCCACCTGACCATGGACATTTGAGTTTGTGGCTCCTGCTGTGGGGGAATCATAATGGTTTCATTTCATTTCTCATTTGTACATCCCACTTTGAGATGTAACACTTCAGTTACAGTAGAAAGAGCACCAACCGGAAGTCAAAACACAGTTTCACAGTGATGATGACTCCAGAATTCCAATAGAAGACAGGGACAGCAATCCCATTGAAATAGGGGCCTAGGGAGTTCTTGTAGCTGAATTTGCACAGCAAGTACATGCACTTTTTTTTTTTTTTTTTTTTTTTTGAGACAGAGTCTTGCTCTGTCACCCAGGCTGGAGTGCACTGGTGCAATTTTGGCTCACTGCAAGCTCTACCTCCAGGATTCACGCCATTCTCCTGCCTCAGCCTTTTGAGTAGCTAGGGCTACAGGCGCCCGCAACCACACCCAGCTAATTTTTCGTATTTTTAGTAGAGGCGGGGTGGGCTCGAACTCCTGACCTCGTGATCCGCCTGCCTCGACCTCCCAAAGTGCTGGGATTACAGGCATGAGCCACCACGCCTGGCCAAGTACATGCACTTTTATGTGGGTCTGCTTTGGCGGGCTGATGGAGAATAGGAGAGGGCTACCTCCACAACCTCCTTTTGGCATTGACACTGGCTCAAACTCAGCACTAGTTAGGGATCTTAGGCTCTTTCTCTAAACATTAGGTTTCTACAGCTGAACCCGAGAGGGTAAACTAGAGATTATCTACTGTAAGTGTAATTCCCAAGCCAACACCATCAACATCATCAGGGAGCTTTAAAAAATGCAGGATATTAGGCCCCTCCCCACACCTACTGAATCAGAAACTGCATTTTCACAAGATCTATTGTGCTGATTCATATGCACATTAGAATGAAGCAGTGCATTAGAATTAGAAAAGAGCTAGATGATGTCTAGTTCTTTTCCTGAGTCAGCCTTCAATTAGAAAGAACAATAACATTGGAACTTGACAGCCCTAAATTAGAATTCTTTTTCTGCTACCGCATTCTCTATGTGACTTTGGAGAAAGTACTTGACTTCTCTGAGCCTTTTTCACATCTGCCAAATGAGGGACATGAATACGTGCTTTATAAAACTAATGTAGCAACGATAAATTATGAAACACCTACCAGAGTGCCTGACACATGCTAGGAATTTAATGTATTTAATTCTCCTCCCTTGCCTGCTCTCTCCTACAGAATCCATATTCTATAATTCTATGGCTCCCATTTCCTGCTGTAGACCTGATTTCCTACTGCTGTTGTTCCTAACTTAAGAAGAAAATAAACAAAGTAGAAAATCTTGCAAAAGTAACATCCTCTTCTGGAAACCAGTAATTATTGTGTGTCAACACATGGAATTAATTCAGGTCTTGATATGCAATATCCCTTAGAAATAAACAAACTAGCTTCTTTCTCTACAAGTGTCAGTTCAGCCGGAGACCATCAAACTAACGTTTTTGTTCTTCAAATTATCAAAATGATGCTGTTGCTTGGAGGCAAGATGAGTGCATCCCTAGAGTGTTGTCTCAAAACAAGATTGTTGACCCAATTACCTTTTAAGTGTTATAGTCTTTCAAAGTAACCCTGAAGAAATCTGTTTATTCTAAAGGGTTGTTAGAGGAGAGAAATGTCTCCCAAGATATCTACTTTAATGTTGTTCCATTGTATTTCGAGGTGATATGTTTTATCTTTTACTGAATATGTTATTATTCAAAAATTGCTCACTTATCGTACACTCTTCATTTTGAATTCGACTACATTGTGACTTTTCTGTAAATCTTTCATGAACAAGGTCTCTGGTGGGTCCTATTTAATTGGTTAAGGATTATCAGCAGAGAGCACTGTCAAAGCTCTAGACAGTATTTCTTTTAAAAAATCATGGCACAAAACTTTTCCAGGGTTAGAATGTCTGGATGCAGATAAAAACAAACCATGTTCTCATGCCCACAAATACTATTTGAACTTGACTTGTTGAGTCAGAATATGCTTCAAGTGCTCCATTAACAGTCATATTCTAGAACAGCTATGTTTTTAAAAACTGAATTATTTGTGTCATGATTATGACAAAACTTGCTGAAAGAAGAAAGGGATTTGGAGATCATTGCTTATATGTAGCTGTTCTTTCAGGACATAGATTTACAGAAGAGTCAAATTCAAGAGCCTCTGAAGGGTTTCCTTCTGTCATCTTACAAATCTAGGCATTATTTTTATTACCCAGTATAGAAAAACACACATAAACACACACAACCACCCACTTGTCACATTGACAACATTTCCTCCGTTTCTCCCTCCTCCCTAAGTTATTGTCTAACCCACAAATTCTTCTCATTCCTGTAATCCCAGCACTTTGGGAGGCCAAGGTGGGTGGATCACTTGAGGTTGGACGGAGTTTGAGACCAGCCTGGCCAACACGGTTTAACCCTGTCTCTACCAAAAATACAAAAAGTAGCCGGGCGTGGTGGTGGGTGCCTGTAATCCCAGCTACTTGGGAGGCTGAGGCAGGAGAATTGCTTGAACCCAGGAGGCAGAGGTTGCAATGAGCCAAGGTTGCATCACTGCACTCTAGCACGGGTGACAGAGCAAGACTCCATCTGAAAACAAAAACAAAAATAAAACAAAACAAACAAACAAACAAAAAACCAGAATTCATGTTTTACTATATAGTGGCCTAGTTCAAAGTATCCTCAGACCCACTCATTCCATTCCTAGCCCACACTTACGAGTAGTTTCTCAATTCTTTCTCAATGCTCATAGCATAGCATGAACATACATTTTGTAGATTTTGCTACATGCATCCTTGGATTGCCACACTGGCCACTGTGACTGTTACTACATTTGTAATGAAAAGGTAATTCTGGTTAGGTGTGGTGGTCCACACCTGTAATCCCAACATTTTGGAAGGCTAAGGTGGGAGGATCACTTGAGTCTAGGAGTTCAAGACCAGCCTGGGCAATACAGCAAGACCTCATCTCTACAAAAAAAAAAAAAAAATTAAAATCACCTGGTGTGGAGGTACACGCCTGTAGTATCAGCTACTCTGGAGGCTGAGGTGGGAGGATCACTTAAGCTCAGGAGTTTGAGGTTGCAATGATCTGTGATTGTACTGCTGTACTCAAGCTTGGGTGAGAGAGCAAGATCTTATCTCTAAAAAAAAAATACATATATATATTTCTAAATACAGGGATATCTCATTTTATTATGCTTTATTTTATTTTATTTTATTATTCTTTGTAGATATTGCATATTTTCCAAATTGAAGTTTTGTGGCAAGCTTGCATTGACAGCAAGTCTGTCAATTCATTTTCCAACAGCATGTGTTCACTTTGTTTCTCTATGTGACAATTTGTTAATTCTCACAATATTTCAAACTTTTTCATTATTATTTTATCTAGTTATGGTGATCTGTGATCAGTGATCTTTGAAGTTACCACTGTAATTGTTTTGGGGCACCACCAACTGTGCACATGTAAGACACAAACTTAATCCATAATTGTGTGTGTTTTCTGACTGCTTCACCCTCAGGCCATTCTCCCATCTCTCTTCTCCTCCAGCCTCCCTGTTCTTAGAGACAAAACAATATTGAAATTAGGCCAATTAACAACCCTGTAATGGCCTCTAAGTGTTCAAATGAAAGAGAGAGTCACATGCCTCTCACTTTAGGTAAAAAGCTAGAAATGATTAAGCTTAGTGAGGAAGGCAATGTTGAAAACCAAAAATAGGTCAAAAGCTAGGCCTTTTGTGCCAAACGATTAGCCAAGTTATGAATGCAAAGGAAAAGTTCATGAAAGAAATTAAAAATGCTACGCCAGTGAACACACAAAAGATAAAAGAGAGAAACAGCATTATTGTTGATATGGAGAAAGTATGAGTGGTCTGGATAGAAGATCAAACAAGTTGTAACATTCCCTTAAGCCAAAGCCTAATCCAGAGAAAGGCCCTGGCTCTCTTCAATTTTATAAAGGCTGAGAGAGGTAAGAAAGCAGGAGAAGAAAACTTGGAAGCCATCAGAGGTTTAAGGAAAGAAGCTGTCTCTGTAACATAGAAGTGCAAGATGAAGCAGCAAATGCTGAGGTAGAAGCTACAGCAAGTTATCCAGAAGATCTAGCTAAGATAATTGGTGAAGATGGTTATGCTAAACAACAGATTTTCAAGGTAGATGAAACTGGCTTTACCGAAAAAAGATGCTATCTAGTGTTTTCTAGTACTTTCATAGCTAGAAAGAAGTCAAGGCCTGGTTTCAAAGCTTCAAAGGACAGGCTGACTCTTATTAGGAGCTAAGGCAGCTGGTGACTTGAAGTTAAAGCCAATGCTCATTTATTATTTCAAAAACCATAAGGCCCTTAAGAATTATACTAAATCTACTCTGCCTGTGCTCTATAAATGGAACAATAAAACCTGGATGACAACATATCTATTTATTTTACAGCACATTTTAAGCCCACTTTACTGAATATTTTAACCCCACTGTTGAGACCTACTGCCCAGAACAGAAGGATTCCTTTCAAGATATTACTGTTCACTGAAAATGCACCTGGTCATCCAAAAGCTCAGATGGAGATGTACAAGGAGATGTTTTCTTGCCTGCTAACACAACATTTATTCTGCAGTCCATAAATCAAGAAGTAATTTTGACTTTCAGGTTTAATTGCTTAAGAAAAAGATTTCATAAGGCTCTAGCTGTTATAGACAGTGATTCCTCTGATGGGTCTAGGCAAAGTAAATTGAAAACCTTTCAGGAAAGATTCATCATTCTAGATCCCATTAAGAACATTCATGATTCATGAAAGGAGGTCAAATATCAACATAATAGGAGCTTGAAAGAAGTTAATTCAAGCTCTCATGGATGACTTTCAGGGGTTTGAGACTCCAGTGGAGAAAGTAACAGCAGATGTGGTAGAAATAGCAAAAGAACTAGAATTAGAAGTGAAGCCTGAAGTTGTGACTGCATTGCTACAATCTCATGATAAAACTTGAACAGATGAGAAGTTGCTTCTTATGGATGAGTAAAAAAGTAGTTTCTTGAGATGGAATCAACTCTTGGTGATTATGTGAACATTGCTGAAATGACAATAAGGAATTTAGAATATTTCATAAACTTATTTGTTAAGGAAGTGACAGGATTTGAGAGGATTAACTCCAATTTTGAAAAGTTCTACTGTGAGTATAATGCTATCAAACAGTATTGCATGCTACAGTAAAATATTTCATGAGAGGAAGAGTCGATTGATATGGCAAATTTCATTATTGTCTTATTTGAAGAAACTGCCACAGGCACCCCAACCTTCAGTAACCACCACCACCCTGATCGGTCAACCATCAATATTGAGGCAAAACCCTCTACTAGCAAAAAGATTATGACTTGCTGACAACTCAAATGATTATTAGCATGTTTTAGCAATAAAGTATTTTTATTTTACTTTATGGTAGAAAAGAGGTCTCACTATGTTGCCCAGACTTGTCTCAAACTCCTGGCCTCAAGCAGTCCTCCCACCTCAGTCTCCTGAGTAGCTAAGACTACAGGTGCCCAGCACCAAACCCAGCTAATCATTATTTATTTTTGTAGAGATGGGATCTTACTCAGTTGCTTAGGCTGGTCTCAAACTCCCGGCCTCCTGCAAAATCTTCCAGGCTTGGCTTCCCAAAATGTTAGGATTACAGGCATGAGACACCACACCTGGCCTATTTTAAAATTAAGTTATATATATTATGTTTTTAGACATCATGCTATTGCACATCTAATAGACTACAGTACAGTATAAACGTAATTTTTTTTTAGACAGGTCCTCACTCTGTTGCCCAAGTTGGAGTGCAGTGGCGCAACCATGGTTCACTGTAGCCTCAACCTCTCAGGCTCAGGTGATCCCTTTGTCTCTGCTTTCCAAAGTGCTGAGATTACAGGCATGAGCCATTGTGCCTGGCCTAAAACTGTTATATGCAGTGGGAAACCAAAAAAATTGAGTGGTTAGGTTTATGGCCATATTTGCGTTACTGTGTTGGTCTGGAACCAAACCCACAATATCTCTGAGGTATGCCTGTACTGTATTAAACTTAGAAGTGATAATGAAGACAATGTTAGTATCTTTAATTTAATTCTAAAAATTTTTGTGCTGTTATCCTTACACATTACCCACGCTATTTTAATCGGTTATAAAATCATTTTTTAGATAAAATTGGCATTCAAAATTAGGACTACTGTCAAAATCAAAACCTGGGCAATATTCTGCATGACACCGTAAGTTGAATGCAGGGAAAGCAAGCTGATTCTAATATTTCCATAAGTTAAATATTATTAAGAAGATACATATTCTGCCAAAGTGTTCATATCAGGTATTCCACAACCTAATACTGCATCAACAATTTTCTGATTGTCTGTAGTTTTTGGCTTATCATTCTATTTCTTTTCACCATTCTATTGGATATGACAGCCCTCTGCTCTTTAAGATATATGGAAAGTATTTGTCAGCTCTGAGAATTTGTTTTGGATTGACATAATCAATCATCAGAATTAAACTTAATCATATTATTTTTAAATTATCCCTTATTCAACATATTTTGGATTTATAAGGTCTTTAAAGATATCTTTATATCTATTGTGTGTACACTTTAGAAAATGATTCTCAGTCACTTGTCTGTTCAGGAAGTTCATTCATTAATCCCAGCACATCTAAGTTGGGGTTTCCCCGAACCTGCTTTTATTCTGGCAACTCCTAGTCAGTAGTTAATAGAGAGGGTTTTTCCCACCATTTGTGCCACATGAGAGATAAATTTTCACCAGGGAATGGGACCAGGACTGTCCATTCCAAACACAGATGCCTTCCCCCTTCTCTTGAGATTCTGATCTACTTCCACAGAATGGCTCAAAGGGTTAGGGAGAGTTGAAAGAACTTGCACGGGGGGTAATTTTTCTATATCTCTTTCACCTGGGAGATTTTTCATAAGCCAGCTCAGAGGCTCGCTGCTTGCCATGCAATACAGAAATAACTGGGTAAGTCTCTCATAAATTGAATTGAACTGACCATGGATTTGAAGTTACTGCCTTTCCCACTGAGTTAAAACCAAATAGAGTTGCCTCCCTGGGCCAGACTTTGATCAGCAACACAGTACTTTCCTCTTCCTGACTTAAATGCATCCAGTCCTGAGCACGGGTTTTATTTAATGTTCTTGTTCACTTCACTAGAAATGCTTTAACTCTGGCACCTGCTGGCTGTGAAAGTGATTAGGATTTCATGGGACCAGAGCATTTCATTTCTAGTAAGCCACACCACGGCCCATAAATTAATACAGGATTATGCTTCTGCATTTACTCTGCAGGCTTGTTTTGAACTGAAAAGAAAAGGCAATTGAAGGATGAAGAAAAAAGAAGAAAATGAGGAGATAAAAAGTGAACAGTGCTACGAAACCTGACGGTGTGCATTAGCATAAGCACTTTCTTATGAGGAAACTGAAGAACTTACACCACTACACCATTGTACTTTGTTAATGCTCGTAAGTATCATTCCTTCCTCTCCAAACCTGACTCATTTTGCATGTGGAAAAGATCATACCCTCAATCGAAATGTGTATTGGTAATCTCAAGTCTCTCTGAAAGTCAGTGCAGAAATTGGAGTCACAATCCCAGCTGAGCTCAGCCTTTCCAGCACTCCCACCAAGGTGCCAGAAATATGAATAAAGCTGCCTTAGCACTGCACTCCAGCCTGGGTGACAGAGTGAGACTCCATCTAACAGAGAGAGAGAAAAAAAAAAAGCTTTCTTAGACTCGCCAGGCCAACACGTCCGAAGACAAATACTACCAACTGGCCTCTGTCAATATCAAGAGGAGCAGGAGAATCAATCCGCTATGCTCTGTCTTAATCCTTAACCCCCCAAAGAGTCAAAGATAATAAAAATATTATTGTTGGCAAACTGTGGCCTATGGGTCAAAGTATGGCCATGGGCCATGGCCTGTTTCTGTATAGCCTGTGAGCTGCAAATGAGTCCTACATTATTGAAAGGTTGCAAAAAGAATCAAAATAGCAATATTTGTGACATAATAAAATCATCTGAAACTGAAATTGCAGTGTCCATTGGTATAGTTTTATTGCAGCACAGCCACACCTATTTCTTGTGTACTGTTGTTGGCTGCTTTTGTCCTACGATGACAGAGTGAAGTAGTTGCAACAAAGATCTCTAAAATATTTACTATATGACTCTTTACAGAAAAAGTCTGTCAACTCCCAGAAAAAGTTTGTCAAGTCCTGTTTTAAGCTACCAAGTTTTGGGTTAATTAGTTACACAGTAATCAATAAACAGCAGTAATCTAAGTCAAAAGTGAATACTGACTTTGCAAATGGAATCCATAAGAAACACCTTTAATAAAATAGTTGATTTCTTAACTACGCACCTTTAAAGTTGATTCAGAAGGAAGCTAACAACTGAAAAAACTAACATTGAACTTTCTGAATTTTTTTCTTATTTATTGCATAGCATGGCAACATTTTGTTCCCATGAGGAGCAGGATGAATGGAGCTTTTCTTGAACTCCTGCCATATGCCAGGCACTGTATTAGGCCACGGAGAAGCAATGGTAAGTAAAAACAGATGATGACCCTGCCTTCTTGGAGCTTATAGTCAAATGGAGAAGACAGCAAATAATTTCACAAAACAATCTGCAATAGGATTATCAAAAAAAATTTTGTACAGCGCTCTGATAACTATACCAGGAAAATCTGACCTTGCTTTTGTGAGAGCTAAGTTTCCCGTCAAGATGGGATATGTGAGCTGATATTCTAATGGCAAAATAGAGTTAATTAAGCAAAATGAGGTGGGGGTGCTGAAGAGGGGATACTTGTTTAGACTGAAGGAGTGTGGCACATTTGAGAAAATAGAAGATTTGTGTGGCTAGAGACAAGAAGGGTACAAGATAAAGCCTGAGATTGTAGGCCTGTGCAGACTGTATTACTGGTTGTAATTTTAACACTAAGATCACTGTAGTATTTTAAATAAGTAGTAAAGGGAAAGAGATGGACCTGGGCTTTGATGTAGTCAGGTTCACATTTGAAAAATCATGTTGCAGTGTGTTAAAAAAAAATGGTTGGTAGACAGTAAGATAAAATTACACAGAATGGAAAATGGTGACATTCTGTTGGTGACAACTAGTGTAGGGGAAATATAATTTTAAAAAAAACCTTCTTCCAACTCAGAAATCCTCTCCACAAAGGAAGAAGAGAAATAAAACATTTTTTTAAAGTATTGAGCAAGCAAGCCTCACAGACAATCTGCTAAGAAATTGAAAAAACAGAAAGAAATCTCAGCCTTTTCTATAGCCAAGCAGACACAACCGATTATATCCACATTCTCAAGTTAAACAATAACTAGTCCTAGAGTTAGAGGACTTACCAGCACCATTTGTCACATATAGCTCATCCTCACTTCATCTGGTAATTGGGATGAGCATGTGTGATGGGTAAATATGGCATTGTCTAGAGGGAAAACAAACTTCTCATATCTTTATGAGAGAAGGTCATTTTCCAACTTGGAGAGAGGCATTCACTAAATGTAGGCTCCTACCTTAACACAGAAACTGGGAGACAGTGTTTCTATCTCCCCAGATGTTTACACTGCAAAGAGATGGCTCCCAGGTCTTTGAGAAAGAGATTCTCTAGGTCATAAAGCTGACAAAAGGCCTATTAATCTTCCACGGGATTTATATACATTTCAAAAACAGGAAAAAGTACTCAGGAGTTTTCTAAAGTAAGTGTCCTGAGATAAAGGAGGTGGGATAGGAAGATCTCTTAATTTTTATCAGGGCAGTAAAGCCTCTTATTTTCAAATTGTATTTGTCCTTACACCTGTCCAAAAGAAAATAGAATGTATTTCAAAAAGGATGACATGGCCAGGCATGATGGTTCATGCCAGTAATCCCAGCAGTTTGAGAGGCTGAGGCGGGTGTATCACTTGAGGTCAGGAGTTCGAGACCAGACTGGTCAACATGGTGAAATCCCATCTCTACTAAAAATACAAAATAAAAAAAATAGCTGGGCATGGTGGCACATGCCTGTAATCCCAGCTACTCAGGGGGCTGACACAGGAGAATCACTTGATTCCAGGAGGTGGAGGTTGCAGTGAGCTGAGATCACACCACTGCACTCCAGCCTGGGTAACAAGAGCAAGACTCTGTCTCAAAAAAAAAAAAAGAAAAGAAAAGAAAGAAAAAGGATGAAGTGTTAAGGAATGAATAATATCTGTTGAATTTAGAGATACAGAAATCATTCATGACTTTAGTGGGGACTGTTTCTAGAATATACTTAAAGCAGAAGCCAGATAGAGTGGGCTAAAGATGACTGTAGGTGGGGCAAGAGAAAGAGTAAATAAAAATCACTTGAGTAGTTTACAGAAGTTGCCTTTGAGGAGAGGATAGGCCAGTACATTGAGGAAAGTGGGTGGAGTCAAAGGCTGGCTGCTTTTCCTTAAGATGAGAGGAACCTGAGTGTGGTCAAAGCCTATGAGGAGAATCCAGTAGAAAGGGAAAGTTAAAAATTCAGAGTAGAGAAGGCATAATGGACCGTGTGAGAGACCTGGCGAAGAGGGTGGGATTCAAAGCTTAACAAGGATTGCTTTTGCTCCTCTGTATGCTTCTGTGACTTCTCTTCTTGTGACTGATCTTGAATGTCTGTCTTCCTTGAAGCTCCGTCCTAGACCCTATTGTCTTCCACACCCTCCGTGGGCTGTCTCATTGACCCCTATGGTTCTATGTCATCTTTAGGAAGTAATGAGTCCCACATCTGCTTCTCCTGCCATCACGCTCTGCATCCGTCTGTCGCTGAAAGTTTGAACTCATAGACCCACGTGCCTACTGGAAAGTTCCACTGGGATGTCCTGCAATCATCCCAGACTCATCAGGTACAACTCGAACTCGTGATTCTCAACAAATGTGTTCCTTCTACTGTGTTTTCTGTCTCAGGCAATGGCAACAGCATCCATCCAGCTATTCGAGAACTTCAGCACTCCTTTACTCAAACGAATCAATCACGGAGTTCACTGTACCTCCAGTATATTCCAAATCTATCTATTTCTCGCCATCCTCGCCAGCGATTCCTTAGGTTGGCCACCGTTTCCTCCCATGTAGATTATCCCAGCAACTACCTAACTAATTTTCTTACCCCTAGTCATGGCTCCTCTCCGATCCATTCTCTAAACTCTAGCCAGAGTAATGTCATTATAACCCAAATGTAATGCATCTAATTTTTTAGTTATTACGTTGGTTCTAGGATCCTACTAATTCTTCATGTAGTTTGAGAATGTGACATGATGTGGACCTTGCCGACATCGCTGTAGTGGCTACGGGGAACGTTTACTGGGCCTTGCTAATAGACTGGGTGGGGTCACCTGCAAGACCTTTCTGTTTAGATTCTTCTTGGCCTCTCTGTGCAGCTTTCCTTCCTTCTGGGTGTGGGGCGGGACCCTTTCTGGAATGAGGCTCTTTACAAGGTAGATCTGATCATTTTTTTATGATCAGTTTTTACACAGATAGAGAGGAAGGCAAATTAGAGCAATATGTTTAGGTTTTGTAACTGGCTTTGGGGAAAAGAAATTCTGGTTTCTGAGATACACCCTGTGGATGGCTCTAAGTTGCTGTGACTAGCCTTGGTAGGGAATGCAGTAAGAGAACAGGAGGGCAGGAGAAGGTCAGAGAAAACATTTGCTGCTGAGCCTTCCAATTGAGAGACAGGACTAACCGGATTTCCTAGGCCGCCTAAGAATTCCTAAGTCTAGCTGGGAAAGGTCACTGTACCCACTTTTAAACACGGGGCTTGTAACTCAGCTCACACCTGACCAATCAGGTAGTAAAGACAGCTCACTAAAATACCAATTAGGATAAAAGCAAGAGGTAAAGAAATAGTCAATCATCTATCACCTGAGAGCACAGGGAGAGAGGATGATCGGGATATACACTCAGGCATTGGATCCCGCGGTGGCAACCCCCTTTGGGTCCCCTCCCCTTGTATGGGAGCTCTGTTTTCACTCTATTAAATCTTGTAACTGCACCCTCTTCTGGTCCGTTGTTCCGGCTCGAGCTGAGCTTTCACTTGCCATCCACCATTGCTGATTGCCGCCGTCACAGATCCAAGGCTGACTTCCACACATCAGGTTCCAGCAGGGTGTCCGCTGTGCTCCTGATCCAGTGAGGTGCCCATCACGGCTCCGGATCGGGCTAGAGGCTCCCCATTGTTCCTGTGCGGCTAAGTGCCTGGGTTCGTCCTAATCCTGCTGAACACAAGTCACTGAATTCCACGGTTCTCTTGCGTGACCCACGGCTTCTAATAGAGCTCCAACACTCACCTCATGGCCCAAGGTTCCATTCCTTGGAATCCATGAGGCCAAGAACCCCAGGTCAGAGAACAAAAAGCTTGCAGCATCTTGGGAGCAGCCACCACCATCTTGAGAGCTCTAAGAACAAAGACCCGCCGGTAACACAATTTTGGTACTGTTTTCTGAGCCCCAACATCACCAACCCCATTTTTTCACAACTCGCCACTCCTCACACTCTACCTCCAACCACAACCCCTTCTTTGCCGGGATGACTCCTGAATACCCTCCACCTTCTACTTAAACATCATCGCATCTTACAAGGAGCTTTTGCCGACTCCCTTAATCCTGATCAGGTATCTTTCATTAGTTCTCCATCAGCACCTGTTCACCCCCATCATAACGTTCATCACACTAACTTACTATTGCCTGTGATTGTCCTTTCTAGGTGCTAAGACAGAGAACTATCTCTGTGTTAAGTGTTGTCTCCCCAGTTCTGAGTATAATGCATTCACCTTTAGTGGGAAATCCATAGATATTTGCTTATAAAAGAAGAAAGAAAAGAAACAATGAAACTCTGGTGAAGCAATGTTGGAACTGGTCATAAGGGAATTTTGCAAAACATGTAGTAGCTAAGACTGTTGACAAGGGTGGTTCAAAGTTTAAAGGGCAGGAGATGGCAGGCTTATTTACTATTCATATTTGTAAGCAAATATCAAAAATTGCTTTCCTGAGCTTGAAGTTACGGGTAGCATTAATTACATTAAACCTTCATAACAAAAACATATTTATTAGTGACAAAAATGTGGTATCTGTTTATATTGGTGTATGACAATTAAGTAGTATGATGTGACAGGCTGTGAATTAGTCTGCAATCACTCATGCCTCAGGTGTTTTCCACAAGTGTGATAATAGGTTACCATCTTGATGGGAGACAGGAAACTGAACCCAGCGTAGAAAATATTAAATTCAAGTTTCCTTGTAAAAACCATTTTCCTAGATGTTATTTCCCCTCTAAATGCTTTAGTATAAAAGTAGAAAATCAAAAATAAAGGAATTTGAATTTTCTATTTTATTTAACTTCTGGACTTTTTTGAAAATCCGTCTTGGAATCCAAGGACAGTCCCCTTTCCTCCGCTGGGTAGGAGGCGGCAAGCACTGGGATGGAGCAGGGTGAGAGCCTTTCCCTGTGCCTAGCTGGTTGCCAATCTCACCACCCCACCACAGTTTTCTGCCATCTTGAAGAAAGGAATTGCTTCATACAATGGCTGTTGGCCTAGTGGATATTTAGACATTGTCTCTCCCAGGAGAGATGATCCTTCAGTTTTTGGAATATCATGCACAACATCTTGGTAAGGTTGGTAGATGCTCCTAAGTCAGAGACTTCCTGGAAAGAAACAAGGAAAGAGACAGAGAGAGAAAAAGAGAGAGAGAGATCACGTGTGAGCGGGAGGGAAACAAGCAGAAAGAGAGGGATACCTTGTGAAAATTGTCCTTGGCAAAATAGCTTCAAAGATCCACTTTCTGATATGACATAAATAAGAACAATGCATTTATCAAGTCAGCTTTTATTTTTTTGGTCTTACAAGCAGGTGAATTTCTAAAATCAGCATATGTGTTTCTGCCCAATGCTTAGGAATCTGCTTCAGGGCATAAGGAAGATGGGGTGTGTGAATACCAGTGTGTTAAGATTTACCTGGGTCTATTTTGCTTTCTGATTAACTTTGTGGCCAGGTGACATCATTTTCTACAAGTATTATGGAAATCATTGTCCTTTCTTGCATTTAGAATTACTTTTGTGAAACTTTTGGTCTGTTAGACCAAAGTACTAGTTTTACACTTTAACTCAGCTGAATGTTTTGGGCCGTATCCCCTTATGCACGTATCATATCCCTACACGGAGGTTGGGGCAAAGGGATTGTCCCATCTTTCTTTCCTACAGCTTCCATTCAAGTTAGCTATGAAAGCACATTATGCCACTGAATACCAGATGTGGCAGATTCTTATGGCTTTGTGAATAGATTTGCCATTTTTGTTTGGGTTGCTGAGTCAGGAAATTGACATTCTACTGTTGTGCTTTTAAAAGTATTTGCTGCGACTTCAATTTTTTTTCTCTGACAGTTGAAGCAGAAAGGTGGATTAGCTTTCTTGATTCCAATTATCTTCCCTGTAGTATATTGCTGATATGCTCCTGTGTCAGATAAGTTATGTGAAGTAGAAGAAAATGTCACCTGGTAAATGTGACACTGTTTGAGGGAAAGCTTGAAAGGTATTTTTTGTCATTGATGGGTCTCCAAGAACTTTTTAAAAAGACAGGTGGAATTCTTTTGAAATATTTGAATTGGGTTTTTTTTTCCTGCCAAATTTGCTGAAAGATTACCATGCAAATGTCAAATTTTGTTTTTAGAAAAGATATAAATTGAGATAGTCAGAGTAGCGTTCTACTTGATTTCATTCCGCATGTCAGAAAAGGAAAATCTGAAGGAAAAACATTTAAAAGCAGCCCAAGATGGTTACAGGTTGGACATATGGTAATGGAAACGATGCCCGTGAACTAGAGCTGAACCTTTGTCTCTAAGGCTTAAGGCTGTCCAATATTTCACTGACCTGTACTGATTAAAACCTTGCCTAGCAGATGATTCACAAGGGCACAGCAGAACAGGTCATTCCTCTCTGGCCCTAAGATGCCCACATGTTCTTAAACCTTTTACCCTCTATGCCTTAACCACATATTGGCTGTATCTCATGTATAAGGTCACTGAGCAACAAACAGAATTGTAAGATCGTCGCCTTTGCTTCACTGCCCCCTTCTCCCATTCCTATGTAAGAGGAGTGTATAAATACTGTGCCTCGTGTAGCCCACTTGGGGACACATTGTCGTTTTGCTCTGACTTTGTGTTTCCCAGGCTATCTTCCTCAAACTTGGCTCAGAATAAAGCTCACTTTAAATTTCTTTAAGTTATAGTGCTTGTTATTTAACTTTTCAGTTGACACATTTGAGAGTTAGATTGAAAGGTGTTCTTTGTGGCACTTGAATTTTCTTGTTTTTTTTTTCAGATTGTCAGACAGTAGGTCCTATCTCAGACCAGGCTTTCACTGCTACAGAGAGAGAAAGATCTGAGACAATGACTGTATCATAACTAGTGATGCAATGTGTGTCTGTGTGCTTCTGTGCTTTAAGATTTCTTTTTGTGTTTCTGAAACTGCCTTGGCAAAAATTTTAACTGAGGAAATTATGACTGACAGTGAAAGAAATCAGACCTAACTGCCTCCATCTTGCTTCTAACCTTTAAGCTGCCCTTGTTCATTCCTGGGTGTAGACCAAACTACCTTTGGGAAGGAATTCAGTTCATGGTTTGGCTCTGAAACAAAATTGATAATAGTCCTTTCTGGAAAAAAATTCCTTCTTGCCTGGAGACCAGTCTTACTTTGCAGGACTAACAAATTAGCTTCAAGATTAGAAATTACAGTTTAGGGGTCATGCAGCCTCTGGCTCCAAGAGTCTGAACCTTCCCAAATTGCTCTTGGGGATAACATCACTATCATGAAATCTGAGATCAGTGCTTGAGATATTTTGCAGATCCTGCACTCAGTGCATCAGCCGACACCACCCAGACCCGTAATCCGGCTAAAATGGTTCTGCCACCCCACCCAGGAACAGAAAACAGCAAGAAAAACTAGCTTTGACTCCATATGTTTCCATCTCCAACCTGACCAATCAGCACTCCCCACTTCCCAAGCCCCTACCCGCCAAATTATCTTTAAAAACTCTGATCCCAGAATTCTCTGGGAGATGGATTTGAGTAATAACAAAACTCCGGTCTCCCGCACAGCTGGCTCTGAATGAATTACTCTTTCTCCACTGCAAGTCCCCTGTCTTGATAAATGGACTCTGTCCAGGCAGTGGGCAAGGTGAACCTGTTGGGTCCTTACATTTCAAGGTGGTGAAAAAAAGCTTATCTGTGTATGCATTCAAAGCATTTTGAGTATACAGAACTCCTAGAAGTCTCTGACCATCTGGTGAAGTTTAGTTTAGTTTTGTTTTTTTTAATTTCCATATATGTTTTATAATAGCTTAATATTGTTTTTTAAATGTTCAACTTTCCTGTTTTACCTGATGAATCACCTTTATCTTCTTATCACAATGAAATAATTTAAATCTCAGCGAAAATGCTATCCGTACTTTCAAGGTAAGGATACAACGCTCAGAACTTTGTGAGTCAGGTGAAGGAATTGTAAGATTAAAAAGGAAACTAGGTGATTCTTTATACGGGGTAGGCAGAAAGTGACAGCTGGGTGTGAAATTTGAGCTCTTAGCCTTATGTATTAAATCACTGTCTTTGTGTGATATTAGGATATCATTATGAGCTAACACATAAAACAAAGTTTTTTGTGGTTAAGCTACGGGCTTTCTTAATTTTTCACAAAATGGAAACTAAAGACAATGTCTCTGAAATGCTATAATGAATCATGCATCTTCCACTAGATAAGAGTGCAGAGTACTTCATCGTTTATCTTTTTCAGTCAGATGGGAAGTTCTGAATCATTTTCAACACTGTGTTAAATATATTTTTTTAATTAATTATTTTATTTATTTATTTTTGAGATGGAGCCTCACTCTGTCGCCCAGGCTGGAGTGCAAGGGCATGATCTCAGCTCACTGCAACTTCCACCTCCTGGGTTCAAGCAATTATCTTGCCTCAGCCTCCTGAGTACCTGGGATTACAGATGCACCCACCTAACCACCATGCCCAGCTAATTTTTATATTTTTAGTAGAGACGGGGTTTCACCATGTTGGCCAGGCTGATCTCGCTGCCTTGTGTTAGAATAACACAAGAAGGACACATATGTCCTTCTTGAAGTTGGTGGTGAGAGAAATATATGCATTTTTTCCAGAATATATTTATTAGAAGTCTGCCTAGGTTCAGAAAGGCAGACTACTCTGAAACTTGCTGTGAGCTAAATCATCTGAGATTTGATGTGACTCAAATTTTACAGAACCTAGCCCAATTACTAAATAGAAGAGTTCTGTTTATTATCTGAAATTGCCCTTATAAAATTAGTACTTGCTTTCAAAATGTGAGAATCAGCAGGTGTGCATTCTCTCTGCACCTCTATCATTATTTTCTTTGTATTTATCAGCATGAAATATACATAATCTATGTTACACACATATGTGTATATGCATAACATAGTTGTAAACAAATATTCCCCACAAATTGCTGGAGGCTGTGTGATGTGATGGGAGGGACTGAGGGGAAGATGGTCTGTGGACTGCATGAACTGCTGAAAAATCCAGCAGTTACCAGGATTGATTCTCTCTATACTCAGAAAAACACCCTGATATGGTTAGTTCCCTCCAAATCTCATGTTGAAATGGAGAAGAGAAAAAGAAAGAAATGGAATCGCCAATGTTGGAGGTGGGAGGTGGTGGGTCATGGCGGCAGATCCCTCATGAATAGCTTGGCCCATCCCCTTGGTGATACCTGTGCTCTTGCTCTGAGTTCACTCAGGGTCTGGTTGTTTAAAAGAGTGTGGCATCTCCCCCCTCTCTGTCTTGTTCCTGCTCTCACCATGTGACCTGCCTGCTCCCACTTTGCCTTCTGCCTTGAGTAAAAGCTTCTTGAGGCTTCGCTGGGAGCTGAGCAGATGCCGGTGCCATGCTTATTGCACAGGCTGCAGAACCATGAGCCAGTTAAACCTCTTTTCTTTTTCAGTTACCCATTCTCAGGTATTTCTTTCTAGCAATGCAAAAATGGTGTTAACACAACCCCAAATCTCAAATAAGGAGAAGCAACAGCATTAGAAAGAGGAAACCACAATTACTGTGAGAGAAGAATGAAAGAGTCTTCTTTCTCCTTAGTTAAGCCATGAGTATTTCACCTGTCATCTGTGGGTTTTGAGAAAGCAAACTTAGCCAGCACTCTGCCGAGAACAGTTGCTAACTGCCAAGAAAACTGTAGATACCAGTGGAAACTGTGGCCTAAAAGAGTAGAACAACAGATCCATTCTCTCTTTCATTATTTCTTGATTTTTTCCCATGTCTCAGACACTGTTCTAGGCCCAGGGATATAGCTCTAAAGAAATAGGCAAGACCCCCAAATCTCATGTGCTAGAGGGAGAAAGGAGAAAATTATCAATAAGCAAATAAACCACTAAGATGATTTCAGGCTGACTGATTGGGTATAGATGCAACTTTAGACTGGTGATCAGAGAGGTTCTCTCTGAGGTGATAACTTCGACCTGCAACCTGAATATCAGAGTGGCACCAGGCATCGAATATATGGGGTCTGATATTTTGCAATGAATATTAACTAGCAAAATTGGCCCATAATTATCACACCCATCTTTATACCTATAGAGTTTAAAAATGTCACACTACGAAAGCATCTCTGAGAGGTCTGGCAACTGCCATGCAAATGCTGCAGTACAATGCAGTGTATCCTCTAGGCATTATTTGAACTTTTTGTAAAATCCATGCAGCTACCACTCATACCACTCAAATATGCAATACTCAAACAGGCATATTTCTTCTGTTAAGATAATCACCATCAACTTTGGTCCTTTCAAACTCTCTTGGCACTCTCAATGTTTAGAAGGAGTTTTAATTTGAAGAAAAAAAACTTGGGCTATGTAAGAATTTTCCTTTTTTTTTTTCTTTCTTTCTTTCTTTTTTTTTCTTGAGACGGGGTCTTGCTCTGTTGCCAGGTTGGAGTGCAGTGGCGTGATCTCGGCTCACTGCCTCCTGGGTTCAAGCAATTCTTGTGCCTCAGCCACCTTAGTAGCTGGGATTACAGGCACATGCCACTACACCCAGCTGATTTTTGTATTTTTAGTAAAGACGGGGTTTTGCTATATTGGCCAGGATGGTCTCGATCTCCTGACCTCATGATCTTCCCGCCTTGGCCTCCCAAAGTCTTAAGATTGCAGGCATGAGCCACTGTGCCTGGCCTATGTAAGAAGTTTCTTAGACGAAGAATATATACTACTACATGCTTGTCTTAGCAGGAACAAGTGTTTTTTCTTGTCCCTGATTCAAAACCATTTTGTGTTGCTTTGTGTTAGCTTTAAAATAGCAGAGATATAAGTGATAATAAAAATGCTGTATTTCTACTCTCAAAGTACTTCTATCGCAAATGACTTCCTTGTAATAGGAATACTCATTCCTGAAGCTTACTCTTGTGTGTGTAGGCAGGGTAGATGTTCATCAATGTATTATGAATGAACAATTTCAGGAACAGCAGTCAACCATATTTATTATGGTTTCTAGCAATTGCCACATTCTCAAAATTTATATTTATTTCCCATTTAATGGAAGTTGTTGACAGTCTCAGATGGGTGGTACTAAAGCTGTTTATAGCCTGGTGCAAATGAATCTCACTCTTTTCCTAGGATTTGGTATTGACGAGGACAAGAATGAAAGTAGAAAACCACTGTGTTTATGGCAAGGAGTGAGAAGAAATAGGAAATGGAAGGCCTGAGAGTTAGTTACCCCCAAAGAGAAAAACTCATGTAGAACAGGGAGACTATGTTATCAAAAAAAACGTATATTCTCATTGGTCTCCAGATAGCTGGGGCAGAAACATTTCTCTAAAAATAGGGTGTTGACATAGGAAACTATTAACATCTCTGGTAGATCATTCTATTTACTCAGAAGATTTCATGGACTTTCTTGAACAAACAGCATTTATTCCGCGAGAACCATGATAAGACATTCTTCTTGCCCTCTAGGGGCTTATAATCAAGGGGAAGGGTGGGCAGTATAGAGCAAACTAATGTTGGGAATCAATTTTCTGGGTCTGTTACATTTCTTCATGTCTTATGGACACAGGTGCAAAGGTGCAGACCACCTTTGTTTTGGGGTATCCTTCCAAGGATGTTTGTTTAGTGAACAGACTTGGAAGACAGTAAAGGAAGCTGCCTCTGGAGCAAAGGAGAGGTTTGTTTGTGGTTAAGAATAATAAATTAATGTCTCTGGGCAAAATTTAGTCAGGTTTACTGCTTATTACAAAGGATTTGGGTTCCCTGAGTTCAAGGTTCCTCTCCACAGGGCAACCCACTGCACATACAGGCATTACCTGGCGTTCTTTGTGTCTCCCCTTGGAAACTGGAGTTTAGAGAACTGGGACAAATACTGATATTCCAGCTACTGCTATATGTTTGTGTAATAAAGTCCTTTGTTTCTGACCCAGGAGTTTCATGTCTTCTGCCAGCATCCATGAATCTGATAGGTAAACATGTTAGCTTACTTTTGGATGAAATCTCAGATGCTCCACAATTCTTGACAACCAACATGCTGCCCATTTTTAATTTCAAACACAGTAGATAACTAATGATAAAATAAGGTTGACAATAAGCCATTAATATAAGTATAAGCAAATTATCATGAAGGTATATCTGATGACAGATCATTTTGGTTGGAGAACACATGGGAAGACCTAGAAAGCAGAATTTGAATGGGGCCTTGAAGGAAGGGTAAGACTTCAACAGTTGGAGTATCAGAGAATGGCATTACTAGTAGTGGGAACAGTCTGAGTAAAGTCTAAGGACATGTTAGGCAAGGAGAGACTGGTTATACTGGTGGGTAGGGTCAGGAGAAAAGAAGATCGAGCAAGAAGCCTTGAAAAAGGAATAGCATCCAACTTTCTGGGAGGACTGTGTAATGTTTTTGCTTTTTTTTCTTCCTTGGAATCATGGAAGTTTTTTTTTTTTTTTTTTACAAGAAAGTTTTACAATTTAAGTACTTTGTACTGAAGAAGTGACTTTGGTGCTAGAAAAAAATAACACTGAAATAATTTCTACCATTCAAAACTGAGGGTTGTCATTGTCTTAAAGTTTCTAGACAAAGGTGGTTTTTCTTGATTGCTTTAAGGAGGAAGAATACACACTAGCACTGTCAATTCACTACACTGTTCAATGCCAACTTGCATGCAAGGTAGGTGGTATGGTGGTATCACTTGGACAATAAGAATCCAGAGCATTTTCTGTTTGTCCAATGTAATCTATGACTCTAGAAAATGAAAATACTTTTCTTGGCAAAGAAGCGCAACTTCCCATTCTGAGCAGCTGCTCAGACCACTGGACTTATTCAAGGGGGCATCCCAATAATGTTACACAGCAAGTCTCTAGTCTCTTCCTGTCACAGAGAAAGAAATCCAGCTAAATATACACATAATTTCCAGAAATACAGTCTGAAGAATGTAGCCTTCATCTCTTGAAAGGCCTTAGTAAATGTCAGTGATCTAAAAAGTACACTCCGATGCTACATCAAGGACCATGCTTGCTAGAAACAGCTCCTTTACAATTTGAGGAAAAGAGTCAGAAATGAAATGTAGGAATATAGCTTTTAAGACATCTTAGCAGTTGATTCTTGATAGGATTGATGTTTAAAAGTTCTAGCATTAATGATATTTACAATAGCACAATATGAAAGCATCAAGGTCACTTCCCAAATGTTCTTTCACTATGTTGCTTTCCAGAAGGGTAAATATGACAGAGTGTCTAGAAGCTGCCTAACAGTGGTTTTATCATAAATTCTGAGTGATAAATGACTTTCAGACAGTCCTAAGCATCCCAAAATGGGCTCTAATAATACTGAGAGAAAATTTTATGATGAATACAAATCACCCCTAAAGCCCATCATACATCATGCTGAGTAATATCACAATAAGAACAGGAAGGAAAATGAAACTTTAAATAGGCATATGCTTTTATGTACTTTGACTTGAATTTGTATTCTTCTACCCACTCCCTCAATCTAACAATAAATATTACTCTGGAAAATAAGAAAACACCTTAAACATTTCTTGGAAAATTTGATTTGTAAAAAAACAACACAAAATCGGTACTATAAGAGATTAACATTACAATTTTTCTTATTGGTTAAATCGAGAATAATGATAATGCTTTGCACATGCTCCCTTTTGAAAAGAGTTTTACATGTATTCTCATTTGAACTTTATAATAACTTTAAGTAACAGATATTCCCATTTTATAGACAAAGGAATCAGTACATTTAAATGACACTGGCTAGCTCACAGGTTAATGAATGATAAAACCAGGAGTAGGAATTTTGGTCTCTTGAAAATTGAATAATAGTCTTACCAACTACCTAAGGAGTAGGAACTCTGGTCTCTTGAAAATTGAGTATTAGTCTTAACCAACTACCTAAGTTCAACATCAATTAATTTTGGGGCCACTGTTACAGTAAATATTGCTGTGTAAAAAGTGATCCCCTAACTTGCAGGTGTTTTGTTTGATGTTGGTCATGACTTTGTGGCTCAGGAGTCTGAGAAGAGCTTGGCTAGGCAGGTCTCACTGGGGGTCTTTCACGCAGTGGCAGTCTAGGTGTCAGCAAGGGCTGCAGTCATCCGGGACCCAGCTGGGCTGGGTGTTCCAGAGCATCACTCACATTTGACTCACTTTGTCGGAGTCTGGCTGTTGACTGGGAGCCCAACTGGAGCTCTCTCTAGAGCCCCTAAAACAAGCCTGTCCAGTATGCTGTCTCAGAGTGGTAGGACTTCTTGCACAATGTCCAGCCTCCCGCAAAGAGAGCATCTCCAAAGAATTGGGACAAAGGACACAACCTTTTATAATCTAACATGGGAAGCCACATGGTATTTCTTCCATTGCACTTCATTTGTTGAAGCAGTCCCAACGTATTTTTTTTTTTTGTCAGAAGTGTTAATTTGTGACTTTTATTTCTTAACTATCACTATCCCTAACGTCATATTTCCCCTCTGCTTTCATTTGAGCCAAATGTAATACTTATTAATATATCTGACCTGAATTTATGATAAATTGCCTAATAAAACTCAAACACCAAACCCAATCCATTCCTTTGGAGGTAAGATAAACTCTGATTCCATCTCTTTAAAAAATCTACTTAATTTGCTTTTGTGTTCAAAATAAAACAATTTTGATTAAGAAACTGCCATTCTACCATTAGTTAAGCCCACATAGAATAACAACAGAAGAAAAGTGATTCCAAAGAGAAGAGAAAACAGAATCACCTGGTCTCTCAAGTAAGTGAGCTCAGTGCTTTTTGTGCACTTTACTTTCTGTGCAAATGACAAGAAAGATAAAGGAGTCAACTTCTGTGAAGTTTATAAAAATAGTTATTTTTTTCACTTGATGGCAGTTTGGTACCTTTTTAAAAAGCTGCTTGGAAAGAAAGTAGATCACCTCGTTGGATTGAAAACATTCCCTCTAACTAATGGTACTAGGCAGTGAATTACAACATTGTCTTCTCAGTATGCTCTATGGCCAGAATGGTATGCACACACACATTACTCTGTATCAATTATTTTTTACATTCAGGTGACCTGCTTATAAATGATAGTTGGGGAAAAGTAAAATTAAATTTAAGATACTTAATTTGGTTTTATGCAATAGCTTACATTTGTGTTCCATGTTAAAGTTTTTCGAGTGTTTTCCCAGCTTTGATTCTTTTGATCCTCACAACCACCTTGGAAGATAGAATCGCTATTTGTAATTCACATTTTGCTGATAACAAATGAGGTTTGTAAAGGCTGAATGGCTTGCCCACAAAGCTCCTAAAAGTAGGCAGAAGGAGAACTAGAATCAAGACCTGCTTTATCCAGTGCCCTCTCTATTTTTTTTATTTTTTTATTTTTTGAGGAGTCTGGCTCTGTCACCCAGGCTGGAGTGCAGTGGTGCGATCTTGGCTCACTGCCTCCTGGGTTCAAGAAGGCAGTGAGTCTCCTTGACCTGTGCCTCCTGGTTTCAAGCAATTCTCCCACCTCAGCCTCCAGAGTAGCTGGGATTACAGCCGTGTGGCACCATGCCTGGCTAATTTTTTTTTTTTTTTTTTGTATTTTTAGTAGAGATGGGTTTTTGCCATGTTGGCCAGGCAGGTCTTGAACTCCTGACCTCAAGAGATCCACCTGCCTCGGCCTCCCAAAGCGTTGGGATTACAGGCGTGAGCCACCGCGGCCAGCCTCCAGTGCTTATTCTATCAATCTGCAAATGGAGGAAGAGCAACAGGATAGTACAAAAGAGGAATCTTGTAAGTTCAGGTATTTGGCCAACATAGGCCTGAGTGAATTTAAAAATCCAGGTTATTAGGAGAACTCAAGGTGTTTCAGGAAAAGAAAATATGTGGCAGAAAAAAAAAGTAGAGGGAATAAAGAATTAGTTCAGGATTTGAATAGCAGGCAGTAACCCAGTGATATGCTTTAAAATCTCCCTTTAGCCTTTATTTGTGTCGCATACAATGACCAGACTAAGCCACTCTTATTTTTCCTCTAGAATTCTCTGGAACTAATTAATTGATAGATCTCTTGTGTCAGTTCTTCTCAAGTTCAGCAGGTTGTTTGGAGCATTAACCCTCATAGGCATTGAGAAAGAAAAGAAACAGTCTGCAAGACATAATTGCAAATATGTGAAATTATGCGGGTGAATGGTAATATGTGAAAATGAAATAGCTGAGCTAGGACTATTGGGAGACACTCTGTTGTTGTTTTTGTTGTTGTCGTTGTTGTTGTTTTTTGCTTGTTTGTTTTTAAGAAGTTGTTAACATTTGTATTTTCAGTTTTGAAATAAACCTGACTAATTCCTCAAAGCCTAGCTTCGAGTAAAGTGATGATACAGAGAACATGGAGACAGCAGAGATATCATAATATCTGCACTGCTGCCTAGATGATTGTGAATTTTGCTCTACTTTTTGTTTTGTGATCATTTACAAGTTAGTGATGAAAGGAGATTTTATGTGGCTCTAAAGTTGATTTTATGTGGCTCTAAAGTTGATTCTTGTTGAGTATACATTGAATCCACACACCCCCATATACTAAGAAATGTTGTTTACTTGAAGACAAATTAGTCTCCGAGCCCCATTCTAACTGCCTAAAGGGGAACTCAATCTCCGTCATTATGAGTGCCCTTCTAGTTTAGGGTCCTCAATGTCCCTTAGGCAGGGGAAGACTCACCCAGAGCAGCCTAGATGTGGACACTCCTCCTATGACCAGCCCACCCATACGCCTTACATGTGTTCATGTTCAGACCCATGTATCCTCTGAGGTTCAGCTTTGCTGCTGTTGTGCCCCTCACAGCCTGGGACAAAGCTGAGACCCTCTAACTGGGTCCAGTCCACCGAGCTCACACTGCAGTGGTTTCCTTCTAGAGCACTGTGCTCAAAGGCACTGGTCTCCCTGCCTTCTGCTCTAGTAGAGACCCCTAGAGGAGCTCAGGATTCTTGAAAACAAAGGTCACGAGAAAGCGTTCACCACAAACCACACTTGCTCCCTGCCTTCCTTCTGCACAAAGCTTCCCTCGCGCACGGGGTACAAAGGGCTAGCTACGTGCTTGGTCAAGTCAGAGAGAAGCAAGAGGAAAGCAGCAATTCAAATCCATATAGCTATAAATTAGGCAACCAGAATAATTTTCATCTCCTGGCCCTCTAGAAAAGCAGATATGAAGTTGCCAAAAATGCAAGATCTGACCATTTCTTTCTCAATATTCCCTTTCTTCGTTTTTATAGCTTTAAAATGGAAACGATCTCTGAAGGGGTTAAGCCTCATCCATTCCCTGGTGTGAATATTCTAGTCAAATGAACATCATTCTTAATTACTAAAGTAGAAATATTTGACTGGGGTGGGTGGAAGGAGGAGAGAAGGGAGAGAGGTCAGGGCTAAAAGGGGCAACCCACAGGCAGAATGGGAGAGTGGGGAAGCATGGGCTAGCAGAGGACAAACACGAGGACTGCAAATAGTGGTGGTTTGGAAGCTGATAAACTTTTGATTTTCCCAACTCATGGCCTCTCTCTTAATCCAGACCATCTAACCCAGCTTTGTGTTTTCCTGCATCTTTCCTATAAGCGGGGCTCCCGCAGAAACTTCTCTGTTCCTCTGATCCCCTAACCTGTGACTGTCATCTATGGCAGCAGTACTGCCATACTGTTTTATTGTTTATTTGTTTGTTTTTGTTTTTGTTTTTGAGGTGGAGTCGTGCTCTGTCCCCCAGGCTGGAGTGCAGTGTCTCGATCTCGGCTCACTTCAACCTCCACCTGCCTGGTTCAAGCAATTCTTCTCCCTCAGCCTCCCGAGTAGCTGGGATTACAGGCACATGCTGCCATGCCTGGCTAATGTTTTGTATTTGTGGTAGAGACAGGATTTCACCAGACTGGTCTGGAACTGCTGACCTCGTGATCCTCCTGCCTCAGCCTCCCAAAGTGCTGGGATTACAGGCGTGAGCCACCGCACCTGGCCCATACTGTTCTTATCCAGAGTACAAATGGCTTCTAGATTGCAATGTTTTTGTTATAGTGATAAATATTTAATGCCTGAGCATATACTCTTTGGCATCAATAAATTATAAGGAACTGGAAAATATTCTTTTTTTTTTTCCCCAAGACAGAGTCTTGCTCTGTCTCCAGGCTGAAGTGCAGTGGTACGATCTCAGCTCACTGCAACCTCTGCCTGCTGGGATCAAGCAATTCTCCTGCCTCAGCCTCCGAGTAGATGCCATTACAGGCATGCGTCACCATGCCCAGCTAATTTTTTGTATTTTTTTAGTAGAGACAGGGTTTCTCCGTGATGGCCAGGCTGATCCTGAACTCCTGACCTCAGGTGATCCACCCACCTCGGCCTCCCAAAGTGCTGGAATTACAGACATGAGCTACTGCACCTGGCCATGGCCTGGAAAAGATTTGTGTGTTTTCTCAGCTTTCTTAAATTACTTTGTTTGGGAATCATTGCAAAGCATACACTACACTGTGTTACCTCCTTAACTACCTGAATTCCTTTTTCATGAGCTTTGCCTACCAACTCAATCCTTTAAAGCAGTCTCTGATTCAGTAAATGACACTCTCACTTACCCAGTATTTCAAGCCTTAACCTGGAGTTTCTGCTTACTCCTTCTGAACTGACTCCATGAAAATTCTATGTTGTTTCACCTCCCTCTTCCCTTGAATTCATCTGTCTTTTCTGCCTTTGGTTCAGCAGAGGCCACCATCATTTCCTGTCTGTGATGACTGTCGTAGCTGCCCTCTTCTCCTATTCTTGCTTCCTTCCAGTGCCTCTTCCTCACTGAGGGCAGATTTACCTTATTAAAATGTATATTGGATCAAGGGATTTCTCTTTTCAAAACTTTTCAGTGGCATTTCATTGGCCATAGGGTAAAGCCTTCCCTCCATTAAATATTTTCGTATCCCTCAATGGCGTACTGATTATTCTCCAACCATACCACTTACTGCTCTCTTGAAAGTCTTTGTGGAACTGTCATTTCTTCTCCACCAGATTGTGAGGCCCTGTCTGCCTTATTGCTCACAGCACCTTCAGCACTAAGCACAGTGGACAGCGGAGGCTCACTCAACATTTGTAGAAACTGATGAATAAATGAATTCACTTTAAAATACATTTCTGAGCATCACATATTAAGCAATTAAGATAACAAGGCTGGCCGTGGTGGCGCATGCCTGTAATCTCAGCACTTTGGGAGGTCGAGGCAGGCAGATCACGAGGTCAGGAGATCGAGACCATCCTGGCCAATGTGGTGAAACCCCATCTCTACTGAAAATACAAAAATTAGCCCGTCGTGGTGGCACGCTCCTGTAGTCCCAGCTACTCAGGAAGCTGAGGCAGGAGAATCGCTTGAACCTACGAAGGTGAATTTTGATGTGAGTTATGAGTTTGCATGAGATGTGAGTTATTTGACATAAGCTATGAGCTATGAGTTTTGATATTGATTAAGAATGCTGACGTTTGAACCAGATGATCTGGTTTCAGATCTTGGCTCTGGCTCTGGCACATTCCTTGGAAAAGTTATTTAACCTCTATGGTCTTCAGGTTCCTCATCTGGACAATGGCAATAATAAAATATTTACTTCATAGGGTTATTGTTAGGATAAAAGAAGTAAACATATTAAAATCTTTAGAATTGTACATAAGTGGAATATAAGTGTTAATTATTATTAGCATCCAAATAAGACAGCTCTTAATGTTCAAAGGTAGTGAAGGATATCCACAAGTTTTTAAATCCCTATTGTATACCATGTGTTTATATGCAATATTTAAATATCATTTGTTCAATTAAGCTTAGAAGAATAAATGGAAAGAAACAGCAGTTTTAAAAGCAGCTGTGGACTCATGCATGGTTTTGTGATAATCACAATAGTAGCACTGTTTGTAATGTCCTCATTAGTGTTGGTCAAGATGGTGACAATGGACCCTGGGATACAATTATATTTTCTGCCTACGTTTAAATTGACATGAAAGAGCAAGACAGCAAGCAGGTAACTATTAACCCCTCTTGCTCAGTGAGGTAAGTATCTGATAATGAGTTACAGGAAGGTATTTTGGAGAAAAAAACATATTTCTAAGTAAATCTAGTCTTCCAGATAACAGCCTGGAAGATAACTTTTTCTCTTAAAGTTAAGTCTATTATCTAAAACCAGGAGCAATAAATAGAGTCATAGGTTTTCACAAAAGTCCTTGTTAGAAAGTCAGTCATAGAAGGTGTGAACAAGAGAATTAGGTCTTGTGTTTTAACATTAGAAGAAGAAAAGAAAACAAGGATTTTGTCCTAAAGTAATGTGGCAAAAGTAAAGTAGGGTACTGGTTTTGCTTTGCATTCAATAAAAAGCATTTAATGGAACTAAGGAACTAGCACTAATGACATTTTGAAGTCCTGCTGGATAAAACTTATTCTAATTTGCTGTTAATACACAAATCACAAAAAAAGTTACTCAATATACAAATAACGCAGTAACAATGATCATGCTTTACAAGTGGATCTTGAGTTATAGAATAAAAACAGTACCCTTGCCTTAAAACTATCAACTCTTTGATCATATTTAGTTCTTCAGGAGGATGTTAGTATAATTTTTTTCCATTTCGATTTTACCCCAGCTTCAAAATTTAGTATGAGAAGGAAGGTGAAAAAACAGGTCTATTAACATATTGAGCAACTGCTTCTTATTTCCTTAGAATTATCTCTTCTCAAATTGCTTGACTTTCCAAATCTAGGCAGGCACCAAGTGTATTTGACTTTTCCCTTTGCAGCCTGTCTCTTATCTTACTGTTTTTGTTACTATAGTCTACAATAGTGTAGACTCTTATCATTGCCATGTCTGGACTATAGATGCTTCTTGAGTTATAATGGGATTACGTCAGGATAAACCCACAGTAAGTAAAAAATGCCGTAAGTCTAAGATGCATTTAATACCGCGATAAGCCCATGGAAGAGTCAAGCTACATAAGTTGGGAACCATCCGTATTGCAAATACTCCTATTTTCTCCCATTCCAATCCATATAGCACACACTGCTCATGAACTAATCTTCATAAAACACATCTCTACTAAAACTCTTCAGTAGTTTTCTACAGAGTTAGGTCTAGTTCCTTAAATGATTGGATCCCATCCCAACACCTTATTTCATATTCAAGATCCCACATCAATTGACCCTTCACTGTACAATGTGATGTCTCACTGTCCTCAAACTATGGGCTCCATAATTTGAGGTGAGTTTTCCTTCCATCCTCTGCATATAGGCCAGGGGAAATCCTGTCTCCACACTTTTGCTTCAGGAGCCTCCTTTGCCTAGAACAACTCCTTACCAGTCCAGAGCTTACATTTCCCTAAGGTCTCACTAGTATCCTTACTGTTGTGTGAAGATTATCTGGAAAATTCTAGCTCATACCAATGTCTTCTTTTTCTGAATCCTGACAGCATTTCTGGTAACACATTATATCAATGTTAAACAATTATTTCCACTGGTTTCTAACTTTTTTATTAAATTAAGATCTTCTGTATTATAAAATTTGAGTAATCCCTCGTAGGCTGTATTTAGACAGTGAAAATGAAAATGAAAAGATGATTAGTTCAGGCCAGGCGTGATGGCTCACGCCTGTAATCCCAGCACTTTAGGAGGCCGAGGTGGGTGGATCACCTGAGGTTAGAAGTTTGAGACCAGCCTGGCCAACATGGTGAAACCCTGTCTCTACTAAAAATACAAAAACAAATTAGCTGGGTGTGGTGGCACATGCCTGTGATCTCAGCTACCTGGGAAGCTGAGGCAGTAGAATCGCTTGAACTTGGGAGGCAGAGGTTTCGGTGAGCCAAGATAGCCCCACTGCACTCCAGCCTGGGCAACAGAGCAAGACTTTCTCTCAAAAAAAAAAAAAAAAAAAAAAAGATTAGTTCAAATATCTAATGAACTTTAGTATGTCCCCACAACCAATCCAGACTTTTTAAAACAACCCATCCAAATAGCTCAGAGGAGTGACTAGAGAGTAGATGGGAAACAAATAAAAAAGCACATCTTCATCTCTATCTACCTCCCCCTAACCAAATCCCTGTAGGGAGCTCCTTGCATGTATGGCTTTAGGATCATTTTGTCTCTCAGAGGTCTTCTGCGCTCATGTCCATTTTTCCTTCTCTATTCTCAACAGTTACAAAAGTTCATCAAAGGTTTGTTTGCTCTGATGGAGCATTAGTGTCTCCATGATACAGTACCTTTGACATAGTACCTTTGACATGACATAGCTCACTATGCTGGTTGAGGAAGGATGAACTTCACCCTAAACAATATTAAATTTAGCTCCCTCCACCCAATAAGTTAAATATTGAAAAACAATTTGTAAACTAAAAATTCTGGAGAGCCAATTTTGTAAAAATATAAGATTTATATTCAGAGGCCCAGTTAAAAATAATGAAGACATTGTGTAGACAATTTAAGGAGAATAGAAAGGACTAAATTATTTATATCATTCAATTTTACTGTGGTAGGAAATCAGAAAGCCAAGTTTGCATAAATGCTTTCAAACAAATATTAAAGGCCTTAATAAAAATAAATTGAAGGGGCTGAGCATGGTGGCTCATGCCTGTAATCTCAGTACTTTGGGAGGCCGAGGAGGGTGGATCATGTGAGGTCAGGCGTTGAAGACCAGCATGGCCAACATAGTAAAACCGTGTCTCTACCAAAAAATACAAAAATTAGCAGGGTGTGGTGGCATGTACCTGTAATCCCAGCTACTCAGGTAGCTAAGGTGGGAGGATTGCTTGCATCTGGGAGGCGGAGGTTGCACTGAGCTGAGATCCCAAGATCACGCTACTGCACTCCAGCCTGGGTGACAGAGTGAGACCCTGTTTCCATAAAAATAAAAATAATAAAAATAAAATAAAATAAATAAATACATTGAAGGTTGAATAAGAAGCATGGCAGCAAATGAAATAATTTGGAAATAATTTGAATGTCAATGATTGGAAGATCAAAAGGGGCATGGAGCATGCAGATTAGAAAGTCTACAGGAAGAGTCAAAAAGATGGAAGGAGAAATAGCATTGTGCAAAGAAAAACAGATACCATCATAGCATAAAAATCGAACCATGTAAAGTATGTGCTTTGTATTAGTCCATATAATTTTTTCAAAACTGGCAATGAAATATATTGCAGAGATTTTTTGACAAGGATAAATTATGTTAAGGTAGAAGGATTGGTAGTGATAAGGAGAAATGCAAACACAAAAATGTAGTAATTGCTTATAATGTAAGACTTTATCCACACTATATTGGTAAAATCTCTCCTTGGGCTAGAATAGTTTAGGGAAGGATAAATGGGTATAGGCTTGGACCTGAGCAGTGAACAGAAATCCTTCCTGGAAGTATCTGTGGGTTAAGTCCTACTATCAATGTCTTCTTGGAGAGGAAACACTTTTTTAAAATCCATCCACTTGGTTACTCAACTTTAAAAAACAAACTATGGCAAAATGCGGAAATTGTAAAGCAGAGTCAATAATCAGCAGGAAATCTGTACAGTCTTTGAAAACACCCCGGAGCAAACTCAGGAAAAGTGTGTGCTATGAATCAAAAAGAAAGACTGTGTAACTCCTTGCTCTTGCCACCGTCCACTCTCATCTTTCGTCTGCCCACCTTTCTGCTTTCCTCTAACCTCTTTTTTTCTTTTCCCATCACTACCCGCCTCCAACTTCTTACACAGAGAAACTCACAAATAGCCCAGTTAACTGGCAAGTAATATAGGCTAGTATTATCAAAAACATATCTTTTCAAAGCTGGTAAGTTTTTCCAAATGAAAACAAGACAAAGAAAACCCACATATATTGTGGCAGGTTAGGAACAATCTAAGAATTTAGAAAGTCAGAGATAATTTAAGATATCCAAATCTCTCAAACTGAAGCTACTGGCATTCTTTTATTCTTCTCTTCTTTGTTTCCTGGATCTCTCTTTGCAAGTGAATTGCCCCGAATCAAGATGGTGAAGACTGCAACTTCTGGAGCGTCTCTTGTAAGCCAAAATAAATGTATTTCCTTTGACGCTTGAAGCAACAAGTAAGATAGATATTACAACCGTTATCTTGAAAATGAAAGCATTAAAGCTCAAAGACCTTCAGTGATTTGCCCAGGGCCACCGAGCTGAGCTGAGCTGGCGAGTGGGCGGCAGTGGATCTTAACCCATATTTGTCTGTGTTCCTTTCGTCACAGCCCACGGTTCCCCCCAGCGGACCTTACTGCCTCTTATCCATGTTATTGCAAGAGCTTTCCTGCTTTTAGTCTCAGACTTTTCTTTCAACCCAGCCTTCACGTTATTTACAATATAATTTGCCCAATCAAAGCTTTCGTATCTGAAATAAGTTGGGACATCTATTTGATCTGTACTTTCAGAAGAATATGGTGGACGGGAAAAGGGTTATAAGGAGTGCAATTACAGAAATCAAGAGAGAGCAGAGACAGTGAATGACATTCGACTAACTGAATTAGGACTCTGCAAAGTTGAAGTGGAGAAGAGATGCGACAGAAGCCAAAAATGTTAGAAGAAAGGGAAGGGAGTGAAGAGATGTGGCAGTGAGTCTGGAAAATGCCATGGAGGTGAAAGGGGTGATGAATGAGGGAAACTTTAAAGGTCTAAAAGGAAGAGCAGCTAATAGGATGTATATAAAACTTCTAGAAAAGTCTACTATTTTGAGACAGTAAGTGTAAAAATCATAAATGACTTCAGGTTGGCTTTGGACACATTTATGGGTCATAGTCTTATAAAATTCTATTAATGGAAGCCTCTGATATTTGGAATAAACTTTAATTTTTCTGAGGTGAATATCATCAGGGACAATTATTCTTTCTTTTTTAAAGGACACTTTGCAGCTATGGTCAGAGATAGCGTTACAGGCAGAATCGTTGAGAATCTCACCCTGTGGGGAAAGGTAGCGTAGCTCGATTCTGTCTGTGACTCTGCCACTGACTCTACGTGGTGGTCAATTTACATGTTCTTTCTAAGTCTGAGGTTGAATATCTGCAGAACGAGGGGAATGATAATTTCTGCCTCAGAGAATGATTATGAAAACTAAAAAAAAATGTATATATATGGGCTTGGCACAGTGCTTAGGAGATGGTAAGCATTTGCATGCTTACCATTTGAATGCTTAACAACTGAATAATTGTTAAGTATCTGTGAGCCTTCCCTATGATTTTGAAGGAAGGAAGAAAAACAAGGAAGCAGTTAAGGAAGAAAAAAGAGAGAAAGACAGTAAAGAAGAAAGGGAGGAAGGGAGGGAGGGAAGAAGGAAGGAAGGAAGGGAGGGAGGGAGGGAGGGGAAATGGAGGGAGGGAAAAGGGACTTTTTTAAAAAAAAACTGGAAATAAGGCAGGAGATTGCAAACAAGAAATTTGTAGTGTAAGGAAAGTAAAATAAACTGAACATCAAAATTGCTCAGTAAACATGAAAACTGGATGTGAAAAATTAAATGAATAGAAATGATTGAAACAGAAAGTAACCAAATAATCTGACAGGTTAATGTATCATTAGGTAACCATTTGCAAGGAAGAAAAGGCAATAAAATAAAATAAAAAATTGCAGATGTAACTTTTTCTCCAAGATATTCCCGAAATGGCACTAGGCACTGTCACAGATAAAAGCCTACTGAGCTTGAATTTACACAGTTTAGACATTCCAGCCTAGTGGTCCAATAAGAAAATAGGAAGCCGAGGACTGCAATTAGATATAAAGGTGGTTATGGAAAGAATCGCCATGCTTGGACTGGCTTAATATTGCTTCGCTATTTCATAACATTCTCATGTGTAGTTAGTTTAAATAACATATTTGAAACAATGGTAATAAAAAGGAAAGTGAAAATAATCTTAATAAATAAAAGAAAAGCAGATATTACGAAGTCAGTTAAACATCAGGCCTGACCTTTTACTATTTGTCCGAAAGCATCCGGAGAGTGAATTTAGCCAATTTTAATGGAAACTTTAACTGCTTCATGCTCAATAAGGCTATGAAGTTGTTCCCTGTGGCAGCTCTGAAAGACAACTGTGGAAAACCAGTTATGCCTGAGACATTTATTTCCAGCCATTTCCTTTGCCTGCCTGAAATTCTTCTTCATGTCATCAATCTCTTGATATACTCTTAAAAAATCATTATCCTCTTCTTCTGACCTGGAGGAATTTTCTTTCTCTTTCAGACTCTGAAAGAGAGCGGTTACTCTTTCGGGTTATATCAGACTATTTGATAACAGCTGAGAACTACAATCTCTGTGAAGGGAGAAAAACACCTTTTCCCCCATGCCCAAATTCTTATCTTAAATTCCGTATAGTGAAGTGTTCAAATGATATTTTGTGAATAGTTTTATCACTGGGCATAGTTTTATCAACCAGGCTGGAGGCTGGTGAACTGTGGCCCGTGAACTGGATGCAGATGGTTGACAACAGCCCTCTTAGTGTCATTAGTCATCTGAGACTCTTGGCCATTTTTATTTCTTTAAGGGAAGAGTTTGCTCAGATGTGAGAGGTTAGCATCAAAAAATAAAAGGTTGTCTTGATAAGTGTTTTAAGTTTTTCATGGGAAAAGGCGTTATAAACAGAAAGCCTTTTTTTTCTTTTCTTTCTTTTCTTTCTATTTTTTTTTTTTTTTTTTGAGACGGAGTCTCACTCTGTCACCAGGCTGGAGTGCAGTGGCGCAATCTCAGCTCACTGCAACCTCTGTCTCCCGGGTTCAAGCGATTCTCCTGCCTCAGCCTCCCGAGTAGCTAGGACCCCAGGCGCCCGCCACCACGCCCAGTTAAGTTTTGTATTTTTAGTAGAGATGGGATTTCACCATGTTGGCCTGGATGGTCTCAATCTCTTGACCTGGTATGATCCACCCACCTCGGCCTCCCAAGTGCTGGGATTGCAGGCATGAGCCACTGCTCTTGGCCAGAAAACCTTATTTTTATTACACTATTAACCTTTGCTTCATGGTCTAATTTTCATCAGGAAGTTCTGTCACTTATATAGAGAGAGCTATTTTGTCATTTATAGAAACAAGTTTCACTCTTCGTCCACATGATGCCAGAGTATCCTATTAAGTAAAATTCAAAATCTAGCAAAGTGCTATGTGGGAGGAGGAATGTAATAAATTACAATATGATTTTCTGTACCTTCTTATTAGAAAATATAAGAAAAATGTATATTCTTTTCCAACAACAAGTTCATATATTAATTAATAATCATTTTAAGGCCAAGCACAGTGACTCACACCTGTAATCCCAACATTTTGGGAGGCCTAGGTGGGCAGATCACTTGAGACTAGGTGCCTGAGACCAGCCTGGGCAAAATGGTGAGATGCTATCTCTAAAAAAATACACACATACACACACACACACAAATTAGCAGGGCCTGATGGTGCATGTCTGTAGTCCCAGCTACTCAGGGCCTGAGGTGAGAGGACATTTGATTCCAGGAGGAGGTTGCAGTGAGCCAAGATTGCATCACTGGCCGGGCGTGGGGGCTCACGCATGTAATCCCAGCACTTTGGGAGGCCGAGGCAGCCAGATCACCTGAGGTCAGGAGTTCAAGACCAGCCTGGCCAACATGGTGAAATCTCGTTTCTACTAAAAATACAAAAATTAGCTGGATGCAGTGGTGCACGCCTGTAATCCCAGCTATGCGGGAGGCTGAGGCAGGATAATTGCTTAAACCCAGGGGCAGAGGTTGTGGTGAGCCGAGTTTGCACCACTGCACTCCAACCTGGGCGACAGAGCGAGACTCTGTCTACAAAAAAAAAAAGGTCTGAAAAGATTTCTTAAAGAATATAAGATTTGAGGGAGTTAGAAGAGTCATAGATAAGTGTACTTAGCACATCAAAGAACTTGGGGAAACTTAGAATAAGAAAACAAGGAAGAAGGGGACATAGCATTGAAAACTGGTTCAGATACCATAGAGACCAGTGTTTCTCAACCTTGTTCTTAGTAGAAACATCTAGGAACCTTTAAAAACAAAAACACTGACTCCTGGGCCATACTTTCAATGATTCTCATTTAAGTGGTCTGGTTGGGACCTAAGCATATATTTTTTGTTGTTTTTTTCTTGCTTTTTTTTTTGAGATGGAGTCTCACTCCGTCACCCAGGCTGAAGTGCAGTGGCACAATTTCAGCTCACTGCAACCTCTGCCTCCCGGGTTCAAGTGTTTCTTCTGCCTCAGCCTACTGAATAGCTGGGACTACAGGCGTGCACTACCACACCTGGCTAATTTTTTGTATTTTTATTAGAGATGGGGTTTCACCATGTTGGCCAGGCTGGTCTCAAACTCCTAACCTTGTGATCTACCTGCCTCGGCCTCCCAAAGTGCTGGGATGACAGGCATGAGCCACCGCACCCAGCCAGCATATGTATTTTTTAAAAGCTACGTGTGTGTGGTGGCTTACACCTGTAATCCTAGTTACTCAGGATGCTGAAAGTGGGAGAATTGCTTAAACCCAGGAGATCAGGACCAGCCTGAGAAATATAGACGCATCTCAAAATATGTATGTATATGTGTGTGTGTATATGCAATGTCCATGTATATGTATGTATGTATACATGTATATGTGTACATATGTAATGTACATGTATGCACGCATATGTATGTATATGTGTGTGCATATATGTGATGTACATATATGTGTATGTAGATATATATGTGTGTACATATGTAATGTGCATGTATATGTATACATGTATGTATATGTATGTATATATGTAATGTATAGGTATGTATGTATATTTAATATATGGATATGGATTAATATGTGGATATGTGTGCATATATGTTTGTGTGTATGTATGTATGTGTATGTATAAAAGCTCTCTACATTGTTTTAATTGGCAACCAGGATTTGAAATCCCCTGCATCAAGGCAGCACTTCTCCAAGGGTGGTGCATCGGAGCCTGGGGGTTCCGGAAACACTCTCACATGGTCTATGACGTCATAACTCTTTTCATAGTAATGCTAGGGCATTGTTTGCCTTTTCCTTGTTTTGATATCTGCAGTGCTTCTCTGTGTTGACATTTGGTGCAAAAACAACTATGGGTAAAACTGCTGGTGCCTTAGCACGAATCAAGACAGTGACACCAAATTGTACTAATTGTCATCATTTGTTTTTACAGCTACACACTTGCAGTTAAAAAAAAAAGAATCTAGTTTCTCTTAAGAATGCCCTTAATGATGAAGCAGAAAAAGTATTAATTTGATTAAATGTCAACCCTTCACCTTCTGTTCTTTGACAAAATGAGAATTATGCATGAAGTTCATCTGCTGCATACTAAAGTATGTCTGGAGGAAAAACACTTGTGTGATTGAGTTGTGAGCTAAAACGAGTCAATGTTTTCATAAGCACTCTTTTTACTTGAAAGAATGGCTAACACACAAACTATACAGACTTGGATGTTTGGCAGAGATTTTATTGAAAATAAATGATGTAAGCCTGATACCTCAAGGGAATAGCTATCAGTATGTGTTATTGTCAGTAGTAAAATTAGAGCTTTCATGCAAAAATTACATTTTGAAATACATACACAACCATGAGGTTTAACAGCTTCTCACTACTTAGAGACTTTTCTTATGAGATCAGTAATTATAAGTATTTTTATATTGTGTAATAAAATCATCAACATTTGTAAGAGCTGCATAATCAGTCAATATTTTCCACATACATGGATGTACAATATTACGCATGAACAAAAGACCCCTATTTGATCACAAGACAGAGCAGTGGAATTTAATGCAGCACATGAAAACAAGTTCATTGATATGATTTCAGTTTCTACATTGCATATTGTTTTAAGAAGTTATCGCTTGTCAAGTTTTGGTGTCATATCAAAGAAGGAAATTCAACATTATCTGAGAACGCAATTAAAATATTCTTCTATTTTCCAATCATATAGTTATGTGAGGCGTATGCGGAATTTTTCTTTAGGAACTTAAACCAAAAGAAGACATTGCAACATGGAATTCAGAAGCAAAAACAAGAATCCAACACTCTTAAGCCAGCCATTAAAGAGATTTGCATAAATGTAAAACAATATAACGCTTCTTGCTTTGTTTTTGTTTTGAAAAAGTAGATTTTTAATAAAAATATTTTATGTCAACATGTGAAGGGTTTATAAGTAGATATTTTTGTAATGTCTCCATTTTAATTTTAATATAGTGAATAGTGATAGATAGAATTAACACACATCAACATTTTGGTTCTCATTAATTTTCAAAAATGTAAAGGAGTTCTGAGGCCAAAACATTTGAGAACTGCTGCTCTAAATCGAAGGGGCAGGTGGCAAAGCCTGGCTAGATGAGTGCTGCAATGCTGTTGAGTAAACAGACAGAAACCTAGGGAGCTGAAATAGAATTTAATACAGAAGGTCAAAGGAAGCCAGTAAGATGTTGACACAGTCAAGCAGAACTGAAAGACCAAAGAGGTGATTTTCACAGTGGAGAAAACTAGTCGTCCAGCTATGAGACAGACTAGTGTGACCTGAATCAGAGATTTGATTGTGATATGTAGAGAGGAAGATGCAAACAGTTTGACCGCTCTAGGGAAAATTGTGCTGATTTTTACGGCAAGGAGTCAGAATTTACTCTGAGACGCTGTCATTGAGTGACTGCTACTGACACATATGTGATGATATCTAAGATGCTGGGAAGAGGCTGGGTCTTCAGGATGAACATTAGAAAGCAGATCATGCTTTGCTTGGTACCGTCATTGTTCATTGCCCAAAAATTCTTTGCGATAACTTGGCTGACTGCTATCTTTATCATTATATCAGGTGATGGTTACGTTTGACACACTGAATGAGGAATTTTTTTTAAATTTTTTACACATTTATTTATTTATTTATATTATTGTTATTATTATTTTTTGAGACGGAGTCTCACTCTGTTGCCCAGACTGGAGTGCAGTGGCATGATCTTGGCTCACTATAACTTCCGCCTCCCAGTTCAAGCGATTCTCCTGCCTCAGGCTCCTGAGTATCTGGGATTACAGGTGTGCGCCACCATGCCCAGCTAAGTTTTGTATTTTTAGTAGAAACAGGGTTTCACCATGTTGGCCAGGCTCTTCTCAAACTCCTGACATGAGGTGATTCTCCTTCCTCGGCCTCCCAAAGTGCTGGGATTACAGGCATGAGCAACTGCGCCCCGCCTGAATGAGGATCTCCTCATACACTTCCATAGTTCTGTTTATCCTCTTGGTCTTGGGTGTGTTATACAATGTACATTTCCAGGTTTAATATCTGGAAGAGTCGGAGAAACCTGTTGCTATGGTCTGAATATGGACATCCCCCCCAAATTCATATGTCAGAACCTGATAGTATTAAGTAATGGGGTCTTTTGTGAAACAAGTCATTTTATAAGAGCTCCAACCTCATGAATGGGATTAATACCCTTATAAAAGGGGCTGAACGGAGCTGCCTTATCCTTCTGCCATGTGAGGATGCAGTGACAAGGTGCCATCTTGGTAGCAGAGATCAGGCTCTCACCAGACACCAAATCTACTGGAACCTGGATCTCAGTCTTCTCAGTCTCCAGAACTGTGAGTAAGAAATGTATTGTCTTTCTAAATTGCACAGTCTGGGGGATTTTTGTTGTAGCAGTAGGACTAAGTCACCTACCATGAATCTTTTAAGCGGAGCTGAAGCCATGAAAGAAAGACTCTCTTCTCCATTTGGGGCCTAAGGAGCATCAAACCATGCTCAGGGAAAGGTAGAGAATTAAGCTTATGAGCGAAAGGTTGTAGAGAACAAGACATTTTCAATCTTTGGGATATGATCTGTGTTTGAGAAAGTTAAGATTGTTACTTTATTCTGTAACACTTAAGTCGGTTTGATATAATACATACAAGGGCTGATTGTGGCATGCTACCCTTGCTTAAACAGGCTTCTTAGGAAGTACCCCTTGAAAGTCAGATTGCCACATTGTATTTGCATTATATGTTATGACTGCAGTGTTGTCCTTTGAAATAGATTGGACAGAGTATGCTATTCACAGAAGAGCAATAAGCAGCCAGCTTGATAGAGTTACTGAATTTTAGCTCTCATGGAGAGAATGCCAAAGTAAGTTATCATAGACTACTCTTGAAAAATAAGAGCCTGTTAAGACCAAGTAGAGTATGAAAAACAGAAAAACCCTCTCTCCTTGACTAAACACTTATTTATTAAGCAGTAGTTTTTACATTCTCCAGGTACAGCTGAAAAGTTCTTCTATAGTCTCAGAACTAAGGCGACATTTGCCTGATCACCTGTTTAAAAATATAAAACAGAACATTAACTGAAGGAAGGAATTAAGTAAGGAAGCTGAATGAAAATAAACTCACATCTTTTCATTGTGCAGGTAAAATTTATAACATAAAAGACAGAGAGAAAAATCTTCAAAGTTACTCCAAGCACTGAGAGATGGTATCTGCAGACTTAGACTCTAGGAAATGACTGTGGGTCCAGGAATATGGCATGACAAAGCTAATCCTCTAGGCTCATAGAGTGGGCATCAAACACACATGCATTGCCAGGCAGGTGACATAAATGTGAGAAGTAAAATGGGTGTGAGCTAGAAAGATGTTTAAGGACAATGAATGTTCTCTCAGTGTTAGAGGGACAACAAGGAATAGTTAGGGCTGGGGCAAAAGTGATCAAGTACCTTATAAAAAGAGGGAGCCCATGGGGGAATGTGGATCCATCTCTGATTTTTAAAGACAATTCATACATCTAGGCTTTTAAAGTGACATCTTCCAATTATAAATATTGACAAATAATTTAAAGTATGGCTCAGTACAAAACCAGGCAGACCAAAAAGCATGTGGTGAGGACTGGATTTGCTACTGCTCACTTCAGAGAAATGTGCACAATTAATTGAATCTTTACAGCCCTGAACATGCTTGATGTGACTGTAACGGTTTCTTTGACCTATTTCTTCCTTTGTCAATAGCAAGCTATTTAAGTCAATATCAAAAAGAAACATAAAATGCAGTTTGTATTGTGAGAGTCTAGCAAGACTTTGTGTAAGAAGGAGGCTATGCACAGAGACAGGGTTGTTGCCTTTTCCCTCTGTAGTTGAAAACTGTGCCTGATATTGTTAGATTGGGTACAATTAAATCTACACATTCCAAAACACTTTCATTATAGACTCATGCAAAATTATGTTTGGCTTTATTGTTTTCTTTTCAACTAAATAAAATGACCAGGTCAGCTACATCTTTCAATAATAAGTATAAACTATCAATGAATTTTGAAATGGTGTGTGATTTCTGGTGACATACTACTTTTCCATTAAAGAAAGTTGATTAGAAACCACAAAAATATTAATGCATTGAAAATTACATATAATTTAATAACATCTTTTTGGTGAAAAAAGTCATTTTAAAATGCTCATTTTACTACTTTATTTTGTTTACTTTTTGTTTCTTAGGGCTAGTCCACACATAGGTATCATTTAATGACAAACTTAAGCATCATAACATAACAATTACAATGACAGAACATTACTAAATCTATGTTTCTTCTAATGACTGGAAGTAATTCACTTAGCAATCAGTTCTCATTTTTCCTAGTCTTTTTATGTATGATGTTATACAAAGTTGTGTTATTTACATAATGGAACATGGTAAAAGGTTATTTTGATGACATGTTTTTGACAGAAGGAAGAGGATGAATCCACCTTCCTCAGTTACAAGTGCTCTGGTTTTACTTGGCCTAAAGAGACCTTCTTTTTGTTAAATATTTTACTAGAAATATTTCAGGTTTTCAGCTAATAGAAATGTCTCAAGCATTACGCTGCTGTAATCAATCACTTAAATTGCCAGGTTATATTTTACAGCTCCAGTTGCTTGAATATTTATTGTAAAGCACCAAGTACAATAATTTCCATTTTTATAATTAATGAGGAGATCTGGAAAAATAAGTCTAATTGGTAAGGCAGGAGTGATTGCAATCTGTTCTTAAAATTTTGTCTAAGTCTTTATGTATTCTTCTGTTTCTCATGAACACACTCTAATTGGAAGATCAGAAGAAGTATACTTGTTAAAAGCTGAGCTTCAGACACCTTAACGGTGAGGTGAGCCTCCAGGAGTAAGACGCCATTTGGGTTATATTATGCATGCCCTTATTTCCAAAGCACAGCTCTCGTTTTGGTGCATTTTTCTATAATTTTTAAAATATTTCACAGTCTTGACTCATTGCCTCTTTCATGAGTGCAATTAATCCTGATTTTGGATCTCCCAGTGAATTCCATGGATTCTCATGAGAATATCTAATGATTATATTGGTCTCAAACCTATTTCAAGGTAGAAACCTATTTCAAGGTAGATACCAAAAAGTTCCTAGTTTGAATCTGTTATCTTCTTAAACTTTGTCAATTTATTCTTCATTTTTTAAAGACTGTCATTTACCTTCCAGTTATGCCTGATCAGGATTTGGTTTTGCTCTTTTTTCCTTCAGATTTTCTCGTTTTATTTTGCTCCCAAGGCCAAAACTAGTTAAGTTATCCTTGACTTGAACTTGCCATTTCCCCTCTTCATGTCATCCACTCCTGAACATTTCTAATGTATCCCCTACCAGAATCTTGCCTATGCTGAGATTCTTATTTATATCTTAATCATTTTCTATATCAAATCCTACCTCTACCTCATTTATAGCCTTCTTAAATCTTTAATCTGCGAGTTTCAGAAGATCTAGAATTCTGATGCTATACTATGTTACCTCTCCATTTTTCAAAGCTCTATATTCCTGACCTTTCTATAATCTTCGATGGCTTCTTCATCCATTTTTTTTTTAACTCTCAGTTACCGGGTTACTTGCTTTACTCTTGATACCCTTTAACTTTGTCTAGCCCTTCTCTTGAAATAGTTTCATTAAAAATTACAATGTAAAGTACCTAATTTCCATTGCGTGTCTATGAAGCTGATTTTCACAGTATCATTCGACATGATGCCAGTTGAACCCCGGGGCATGTGCCAGAACATCTTAGGAGCTGAATATAAAATGTTAGGCTGCAGATAGAGTACCGGTGTGTTTACTGAATTGATTTCTCAATGCTGTTACTATGAACATAAATGAGTATTTCATACTATAATAAAGGGATGACTGTAAATTTGGACAAGATATAACAGTTCTTATATGTTGGATTCTCTGTCTTTGCTTTTTGAAGTTTCCTGCCTTTTTCTGTGCTTTCTAGCTTTTATCAGCATGGATACCAATAAGCAACCTCTCCACTTACCTCTGATTTCTGCTTTCATTTTCTGAAAGTCTTGAAGACCAATCAGTTTTATGAAAATAATGTACAAAGAACAAATTAGCAGAATCTGATCCTCATCTTTAAGATGGTAGGAGTTCATCCCCAAACTAAGTTATAGAAATGGAGTGCCTGGATTTGGGGATTTATATTTTATCTTGTCAAAGCATGTTTTATTTCCTGCACAGTGTTCTGCTTACATGAGACCGTCGAATACCTGGGTTCATATTCGAATAATGTTTAATAGACATTTTTAAAGCTGTTGTTGAGGATCTCAAAGTATGTGACAATTTTATTCAACCTCTGAAGTGCAGATAACATGGCCACTCATGGAAATAAAGAGAATTTCTTCATGATATGATGTTACATTTCAGAAAGTTATTTTTTAAAATTAAAATATTTGTAGTTCTGTTTTTCCATTTCTGGTAAAGTTATTTAGGTTATGTGTCAAGAAATTATAGTTCTTGGCCTGGGTATGGCTGCTCACACTTGTAATCCCAGCACTTTAAAAGGCTGAGCAGGAGGTTCATGAGGTCAAGAGATTGAGACCAGCCTGGCCAACATGGTGAAAACCCATCTCTACTAAAAATACAAAAATTAGCTGGGTGTGGTGGCACACGCCTGTAGTCCCAGCTACTAGGGAATCCGAGGCAGGAGAATCGCTTGAACCTGGGAGGCGGAGGTTGCAGTGAGCCAAGATCACGCCACTGCACTCCAGACTGGGCGACAGAGTGAGATTCCACCTCAAAAAAAAAAAAAAAACAAAAAACAAAAAAGACCCAAAAAACAAAAAAACAGAAAAGAGATTATAGTTTTTGTAGTGAAGTGAAACAAAAATATGTTTTGTATACCTTTAACTGTGTAAACTTTCATCTCCGTTTTTCTCTCTTGAAAGCAATTAGATGGAGCTCTGAAGACAGAGGGTAGTGTTGCACCTACCTGTATGCATGGAAGAAATACCAGAAATGCTGGAAAACTAGGACTCCCAAGCCAAAAAATAATTTAACAGCATACAAGAAATGTAAGGCTGATACAATCCATATTCACAGACTAAAAGGATTTCAGGCCAGGCGCGATGGCTCCCAGCACTTTGGGAGGCTGAGGCGAGCGGATCACAAGGTCAAGAGATTGAGATTATCCTGGCCAACATGGTGAAACCCTGTCTCTACTAAAAATACAAAAATTAGCTGGGCACGGTGGCACGCGCCTGTAGTCCCAGCTACTCAGGAGTCTGAGGAAGGAGAATCACTTGAACTGGGAGGCGGAGGTTGCAGTGAGCCGAGATCATGCCACTGCACTCCAGCCTGGCAACAGAGTGAGACTTCGTCTCAAAAAACAAAAACAAAAAAAAACAAAAAAAAGAATTCCAATTACTAATTAATATTTACCATATTTACCATGAGATCCTCTGTACGCTCTTGTGTTGTTTGGGAAAAACAAGTTTTTAGGCATTGCCTCGCTACACCACGCTGTTTCTGGAGGAGCCATAGGGAAGTGTCTGGCATTTGGTTACTGTGATTACCAAGAGGAAGCTTTTCACCATTCATCCACAAGAGGAGGCTCTGGAAAGTCAAATACACAAACACACACGACATACCTCATTGCTCTGTTGACCTCCCCCCCCCCAATAAAACAAACGTAGTGAGACTACTGGCCTCAACTTTGTCACGCTAGAAAGTGAGCCTCTCTCTGTGTGTCTGAAGGCTCATCGCCATGGCTGGGAAAGCTGGAGTGTGCTGGAAGCCACCACTGACCCCACCTCACCCTGGAAAAGGCGAGCCTGATGCAAGCGGTGGGTTATGAACTGAGTTGTGTATATGTGCTTTTCTTAACGTGGGGCATTGCATAGTCCGAATCTTTTCATTGTTATTATCTTTACAAACTGTGCTTCTGCCTGTTCTTCTAATACATTGAAGATGTTGGTATAACTTGCATTCCAGACCCCTGATGAAGAATTCACACGAAGGTCTCCTACTCTTTGTTAGAAGTTGTAAAGGAATGAATCTCTGCCACCGCCTCTCTGAGATGAAGGAATAGACAGTAGGAAAGGCAAAGAAAAGCACAGTTGGTGCCCCCCATAAGTTATTTGTCAGGCATGGTTAGTACTGGGGAGGGCAGGAAAGTCACCCCAGGCGTTTTGAGATAAAGTTGCCCTCAGAATAAAATCAAGAAGATTCAAAATGTAATAGATGAGATTAGTTGTCTGTGGAAATGACATACCCCAAGGAATAGACAAAAAGATTGTGTGGAGAAATTCAGAAACACCCCGAGGAATTTGACAATAGCAGAAGCTTGATTGTATCCATATATTTCTAGCAACAACCTAATCACAGTAAATGGATGAAGCTGTAACACAATCAAGCAGTAACTTAATCAGTTATAGTGAATAGATTAAGTACTCTAATCACAATCAATTGCATTGTAACCCACCTGAAGAAAAAAAGTTCTAATGAAGGGTGGGGGGGTGTCTATAAGGAAATGGGGAACCTGGGAAGCCAGAATTTGTGTGTGACTTCAGCTCCCTCCAGTGTAATATGCGTGGCCACTGCGTTCCACTTAGCAGGCTGGTAGAACCAAGGGCTGTTTCTATAGTCATTTGGATTTCCAAAGCTTTATTCGAGTGTCCATTTGCCTACAGGGAGAGAATGCCTTTACCAGCAAAGCAGCAAAATGCCAAGGACTGTATTTTTAGAAATATAATGACAGGCAAAGAGCAGTTAGGAAAATTAATAAAGGAATAGGATACATTTACAGAATGCCAGTTACACTCAAGCCACTGGCCTAGGCACAGGGGATTCCGTGTTGAAGAAGAGAAAATCCATGATCTTCTAGAGCATTCATTTAAAAAAGAAAGAGAGATATTCAACAACAAGATTTACATGATTTCATTACAATCGTGATTATTTCTAGGAAGAACATATACAGGATTTATCTAAACTGACAAAAATCACAGGGGCCCCCCAACTGACCTGAGGTTTAGAGAAAGCTTTTCTGAGGATTCTTTTGTTTGATTTATTAGTATCTTATCGAAGGGAAAAGAGAAAGAATGAGGGAATAAATACAGTTAGTTAAGGGAGTAAAATTAGGCTAACATTGTGAATAAAGTGGGTGACAATAAGTAGCTCAAAAAGGATCTGTGACAAAACAATTATTTGCATAGAGAGCATTTTGAAGGACTATTGCTCATGTTTCTTTAAGAGTGGCATCAAGAGAGGCTTACATAGTAATCCACATTCCAGAAATGATGTACTATTTAGAAATGAACTACTTCCGATCTTTTTTGAACCGATAACAGCTTTGAAGATTTTCACCACTGGAGTTGACCATGGATCAAAATTATCTATGTTCATTCCTGAAACAAAATGAGGGTGCTGGAAATGTGCTATGGTTACAGCCCCATTGGAAAGCACTGGACAATCAGCTATAGCAGATAAGACCAATTTGAGGATGCAAGACCATAAGGCATGGAGGTAGAATGATTGCAATGTGATGCTGAAACAGGGCATTCTCTTGTCATTTCCCATCTGAAGCAGAGAAGGGTTATTGAAAAGTTTTAGATCAACCATGCACATGCTCTAAGTGGGCCTCAAGGGCACTCAGGCAGAAGCTGCATTACCCGGGAATGCGTTAGGAGTTGGAGAGCCAGGACATAAAATACGAAGTGCTGAAACACTGCAGTGTGTCAGAAACAAGCAAAGCGCCGGCATATGTCCGCCCCTCAGTCACAGATCCTAACAGAAAGGGAACAGGAGCCGAGAAAGCAGTGGATAGGTGAAAGAAAAAATGTACCTCCTTGTGAAAATACAAATAAAATGTTTTGGGAAGAAGCACTTACAGATTGTAAAGAAAGCCAATTAATGGACTGTTGCCAGGGTTATAATGCATTATGCATTTGTTCTTTAAGTGTGTTTCCCTTAAGCTTTTATCGAGAAATTATTTGTTTGGGAAATATTCACCAAATGTTATGGGGGTTATTAAATCTTGCCTTTTTGAAGATTATAGTTTACATAAGCAAGATTTTTGGTGTGAAAGCAATTCAACAGATAGAAAATCAGCACCAACAAAATAGATAAAAAAGAAGGAAGAAAGGAAGGAAGCAGGGGAAAAAAGGAAAGGAGGGAGGGAAAAACAGGAAGGATAAGAAAAGGAAACTCAGAGGCCTTGTGCACAAACAGCAGTGTTACATTTTTCCCCTGGATTGCTAACTTCTCTATCTTCTCTTCCCTGTTTTAACTTCAGTGAAACTTTTTTTCTTGTCAGTTTCCAGCCCCTGTGAATTGTTCAATTGACCTTCAAGACAGGGTGCTTCACACTCTGAGATGAGTACAATTTGTTGTGTATTCTTCTAAAAGTCTATTGGGGAGTTTTAATCAAGCAATTTTCATGGGAATTTACATGTATAAAAGTAAGAATACCTCATTTTAAACAATTGCATAGTAAACTAACCACTAACCTAAAAGAGAGAGAGGGCAGAAAGAAAGGCAGATTTAAAAGTGATGGACTGGGAAACACAGCAGAGAGCGGTCTTTTCAGTGCTGCTTTGAAAAGACAAGAAGCTGAAAACAACTGGAGGTAATCTGAAAAGAGATTGGGGATGATTATACTATTTAATTATGCAAATGGTGAATGCGGAAACTGTTTTAGAAACGTATTTTAGATTTGGAAAGGGATTTTAGAGATCTTCTAATGCAACGTTCTTGTCTTATGGCTGAAGATTCTGAGGTCCAAGAGAAGTTCTGTATCATGGCAGAGTTTCACATAGTTGTTAGCAATCATATTTGTTACTATTATTATTAATGATTATTTAGTGGCAGAGCTGAGATGAGAAATCAGGTTGCCTGACTCCCACTGCACTCACTGTTCTTTTTTCAGCCTCACATTTCAATTCCATTTTAAATGAATTAACCCACGTATTACGGCACATTTCAAAAAAGAAGTCTCACATGTCTGTTCTAATATAGTATATTAAAATGTGGTATAAAACATGCAAATATTTTTTCCTCTAGGACAAGGGTCCTCAAATTTGAGAATGCACAAAGATTACCAGGAGAGGTTGTTGGAGCTCAAACATTCCTGGGTCTTAATCCTGGAGAGTCTAAGCAGCTCTAAGCTGGTGCTGATGCTGCTAGTCCACATTTTATTAGCACTTTTACTTACAAGCGTTGCTCTAGGAAACAGTGGTTATAGTAAACCCACTCTTGGTAAGTTGGGTGAGAACAGGTAATAATTTGCAATGAATAAACAGCATGAAAATAATTACCATTATTAGAGTGGGTTGATTTTAGCTCCAGTTATCATTCATATTTATAACATGCTAGTTCCTTTCCATGCAAAGTAGCCCTTTACAAATTCTCTGTTTACAGGCTTCTCTTAAACTTCTCTTGCTTGAAGTTGGCAACTACTCATCTCTTCAGTGCTACCTCCTTTGTGAAGATTCCTTGTGTCCTCCAGGTTGCCTTGGGCGTTCTTTTTCCTGTTTTCTCTTTGCGCCCTACCTCTCTCCACTGTAGTCCTTGTCACACTGGGCTGGAATTGTTACTTTGCATGCTTAATTCCCCCCAAAGGCTTTAAACTCCTTGAGGCACTGTTCTTTATTTATGCTTTCACAGTGCCTCACTGACTTAAGGACTTAAACATTTGTTGATTGAATGCTTATAAAAATGAGGATAACTAGAGAGAAAAAAACGTGAAATATATATAGTAGAACTAATTCTCTGTGAAATTTATGGTTTCTAATTTTATCTATCCATTTTATCCTTGGTAGGCCTATAAACTGAAAACTGTCTGTCAAAAAACAAACATGTGCTAAGCGTAATTTCATGATACAAAGTCTTTAATGCAAGTATTCAGAAATTACCCTACAAAAGTTTAGCACCATTGATAATATATTTGTTTATTCTGAGCCATTTTCTTTAGTTTTTTTAATTGTTCAAATTTTTATTTTAATGCATGGTATGAGAAACGAACTTTTGAATTAACTGAATTGTATGGAAAATGACACAGCAAATCAATGAGACCCACCTTAAAAGAGAAGGTCAGCTAAATGTCCAAACTTAAGGATATAGTGGGCAGAGATAAACATAGATTCCACAGTCTCCTTTAAGAGGTGGCATTGTTACTTGTCAAGTAACACTGCTGTTCTCTGGACAAGTGCAGAGCAAAGTTGTGTTTGAAGGACTTCAACCTCTTTCGTTTTAGTTCCTAGAATATTACAGTGGGAAGGAAACTTTGACAGAACCTGAGGCAGGTTCCTTCTAACCACATCTACCCTTGTAGGAGGTTGATCACTGAGTTTCACTGTCATCTCTGGGATGACATTCCCGGCAGGAGCTAAGCACCTCACAGTGTCTTCATTTCATTTTTTAAAATTCTAATTTTTGGAATTTTAGTCTTCTTTTTAAAAACCAAACTCATGTATCTTAGGTCTGTTTTTCTGGACATGCATGGAATAAATACAATTCTTTCTTTTTATAAATCAGTCTTTCAGATTTCTACAGATAGTTGCCATCTTCTACCTAGCATATTTTCTTTTGTAAAAAAGGAATATTGAAAAAAGGAGACTACTTTTTTTTTAAATTTAGAAAATAAATACTTACCAAGTATATGTATTAATTCAAATGCAAATATGTATTTACCAATGGTGCTGTATTTAGTATCACTCAGAAAGAATAGATGGGAATGCACAAATCAAATTGGAACTGAAAGTACAAACAAGAATGAATGATACACACTCATTACAGGGATTTACTAACTGACTTCTGCTTTTTATCGTGTTTCGACTTCCAATTTTACAAGCTTCTTAAATCATTGGTAATATCTTTGTTTCCATATTTTTTACTCAAGAACAATATTTATGTGAACGTTAGAAGTATGATCAGAAGACAATGTAAAATGGCACTATGCCATCAAACGTGAGAATCTGTCCCTAATTTCATAGTAGTACTCCCACCCAATTCAAGGCATACCTCATAAACCTCTCTTCCACTCGAAGTCTCCATGTCTGACAAAAAATGGAATAGTTGAGTTTATGCAGCTGTTCCTGGGCTAATTATCTGCAATCATTTCTGATTACTTAATAGGCCATGGTAGGATGTGTGTTTGCTGCTATGTTGAGTTTACACATTAGGCTTTAATGTGCTGATATGGTTAATTGTTGTACTCACTGCTGCCTGCTAATAGACCATTCCTGAAAATGAGACCATATCTCAACGGAATTTGCTTGTTTATTTTAAATAAGTAATAACTACAAACTCAGATCCTAGATCCAGTGTTTACCATTTTAAGAAGGCACTTTTCAATGCTGTATCATTTTTAATGCATTTAAATTATTCAGGTTTGAAAAAATGAGTTATTAAACTAATGAGTCAATAACCAACTCAAGTACATAGATTTAACATTTTTCCTGCTCTATTCAGTTTCCTAAATTGTTTTCGGGTATTGACAGCAAAATAAATTCTTTAAAATGATGCCAAATAAGCTGAATGTGATAACATAATAATGAGAAAAATAAATGCATATTACAAGCAGACAAGTATTTATTAATATGTAAACCAAGATGCTCATGCTAGTGACTGGGAGTGACACAGATACGTTAATATGGAAGGTAGATATGGAATTGTTGTAATGAGACTTTGAAATTGTTTTGTAGTTTTGCATTTTATGATAGCATTTAGTACAAAATGCTAGTATGTGGTTTTAAAAATTTAGAAGACTGTTCTTTTGTTGAGTACATATATTTGTGTTTCTGATTACCAAAAACAGATGCCAAGTGCCCACATAAATATATATACTGTAGGTGTTCCTCTTCATCCTTCCCTTTCTGTTCGCAGTCACAGGATCTTTTTTTTTTTTCTGTCTTCACTTTCTTCTTCATCACTTCCTTTTCCTTTTCTTTTTTTTCTTTTTTCTTTTTTTTGAGACAGGGTCTCACTCTGTTGCCCAGGCTGGAGGGCAGTGGCATGATCATGGCTCACTGCAGCCTCCACCTCCCTGGCTCAAGCCATCCTCCCACCTCAGCCTCCCACGTAGCTGGGACTACCGGTTCTCGCCACCACACCAGGCTAATTTTTGTATTTTTAGCAGAGATGGAGTTTCACCATGTTGGCCAGGCTGATCTCAAACTCCTGACCTCAAGTGATCTGCCCACCTTGGCCTCCCAGCATGCTGGGATTAGAGGCATGAACCGCCGCACCCAGCTCTTCATCTCTTTTTAACTTCCTTTTTCCCCCTCATTATTATTTTACTAGAGAAGCCAATACGATTCAGATAATAAATAGAAAGTAGAACAATAGGTTTCTTCCATTCTCTGCTGTTCCTCAAATCCTCCTTTGAGAACAGGTTTTACCCTTTCTCGAATGTGACTCTGGAACTACTTGGATCCATCACTGTGAATGAAATCATGTGACCCTACAGTCTGCTCCTCTAGAAACACTATATATTCAGTGTTTCCATGCACTTGAGCCACAATCTCTGCTGCAAAGAAGTAGAGAGAGAAAGAGATTAATTTTGGTAATAACACTCATTGTTCTGATACATGATTTCGATCTAGAATATAATATATGCCTGGGTTGATCTGAGGCTTTGGATCTCAAAATTTGTCATGTATGAAGGACTTTTATGAGTTCTTACATGTTTTCTATTTCTAAATTTTTGATGTATCATTGGAACCATAATACTCACCCCAGCATGTCTTCCAAATACTTTCTTTTTGAACTTCTGGACTCTGTTCCCTAAACAAAAAAAGCTTTTGCACTGTTCCTTTCTCCTCCTAAGGAGACCCTTAGTCTCCTTGTTGTAGGGTGTAGTTCAAGTCCTTCTTTAAGGTCACGGTCAGGGCTGGTGCAGATCTTGGGACCAGCAGTCTGACTCCAGGATTCAATTTTATTCAGAATCTGAGTGACTAACCACCATGCATCCCATCTCCCACACCACTGGCAGGATTGATCATTGTTTTCATTTGTTTGAGTTCCTCTGCATCATTAGTTTAGCGCGTATCCCAGTGTCCATTGGCGTGCTCATCCGCCTGTGGGGTCCTTAAGGAGAGAGTGATTTGTTTGTTTTTATATTCTCAGAACACAGAACTAGCCCATCCCAGGATCCATCTGTAGCCATGAAATGGGAACTGATTCTTCTTTTTACACATTTATCTCCCCGTTTTCCTTCACATACCCTATGATCTAGCCAAACAGGAATATTTCTATTGCTGACACCTTCTTGTGCTGCTGCTCTTAGAGACCTTTGTGTATGCTGTGCCAACTGCCTAGAATGCCCTTCTACGTATGCAAATCCTCATCAAGGTGACATGTCAACTCTTTCCTATCTCTTTCCTGAAGCTCTTCTAGCTCCTGAATCAGATGTGAAATTTCCCTCTCTGCAACCTTTAGCACTTTGCTTAAAGTGCTTATTTTACTTATCATTTCTACCTCATCTATGTATCTACAAGATCTCTTTAAAAATAACTGTCCCTGAATCTTTCACGTAGTAGGTGCTCAACAGGGATTAACTGAATTAAATATTTATTTAAATCAATTGGCTTTGTTTTCTAAAATATGAAGAGGTTCAAAGTCATGGGCGTGTAAGATATAATTATATTTACTCATCTCTATATGTCCCTAAATACAGTGTAAATGTAAGGCAGCATTATTTTTGTGTGTTCTTTCCCTTGTACTGAACGCATGTCCTTTGATTTGATTAATTTTGGCCTGTCTATATGTAAGCAAAGTTCTAGAAAATACCCCAAAAAAAGGGACTTTCATTTAAATTACTGGAAAGATTTAACAGCTTTTAGATACTGAGGAATTTCTTTCTCTTTTATAATAAACCAGTAACACTCTTTTCAATGACATTTCACTGCCTTCATGTTTGAATAGTGGTAACAAGGTTAAAAATGTTCAATAGACTGACGTTACATTAAACCTCCATCTACAAAGTTTAACAAATATTTATCAAATTTCTACTGTGTGCAAGGTACAATACTTGGTAAGATTCTATGAAGAATAAGGAAGAGTCATATATAATTTCTTAAGGAAGTGAACATTAAGAAACACAGAGAGGACAAATACAACACAAGGCAGACCATACTATACTCCAGAAAAGATGTCAGTGCTGTAAAGACATCCACAAAAAGAAGAAGTTTCATCTTTTGAGAAATTCATTAGAACACTTGCTTTTTCATTTCCTCGCCCAATTTGCTAATACTGATAACCTATAATATGCAATGATAAGTACCTTTAGAAAAGTACATGAAAACAATGGATTTTTAAAAATAAAATAATGGAACTAAAATGTATAATTAGAATTTAAAATGAACTTATGGGAATTTTAACATCGTAAATTTAACATAAATGTTAGAAAAGAAAAATGACCATAATCTCATCATACCACAATTATTTTCACTTGTGTATTTTTTTCCTTTATTTTTCCTACATAGGTGATTCTTAGATATTTGTACATATTAAAGACATGCAATTCTGGGTACAGCTACTTTTCCTTAATAAATGAAAAGGAGAATAGCTTATTCAGGGTGTGGGCATTAGTGTGTCACAAAGTTCATTCAAACCATGGTTTGTGTGACAGACACACTTCCTACTTAACCTACAGCAGGCCAAGTCTCCTTAACTGAAAAATTAGAAATAGCAACAACACCACAACAACAGCAACAAAGTCTATTACACAGAGTGGTCAAGAGAATTAAGTGAAGTAATCTGTGGCAAATATTCAGCACAGTGGTTGCTGCAAAGGAAGGTTCAATAAACAGTGACTCTCGAAATCACTGTCTTCCTCATATTGTATCTGACTCTCACTTTTTTCTCCCATCATTGAACTATTTTATATTCTTGTGATACTGGTTTGAAATACCAGGATATGGGCAGATAAACTCCAAAGAGATGAATACCAGCAGACCACACAGCATCTCCCAACTTAAGCACAAGGACCAACAGATGTAGGCTCTGAAATCTGACAACCCTGTCCAGGTTCTGCTGCTGTGGGAGTCAATGTAGTTGATATGGGACAATAGCAACTGCTTCTCTCCACCGAGTGGTACAAGGAAACACAGGCACAGAGACAACTGCTCTCCCCAACTCCAGAAACAGCAGGCAACCTAGGGGATCAGCTGTGTCCAGAGATAGCACCAGTGGGGACTGATAAGGAGCCACAGCAACACCAGAAGAAAGGAGACCAGAACTGCATTGCAAGGGCTCTGTAAACGACACTGTCATTGAAACCAAAGCCTACAATGCAGGCCAGAACCTACACACTAAACCTAAACAGGCTGATGGCATGCTAAAGTAGAAGATTAAAATAGGATCTAAGCTCTCCTAACATAACTGAAACATCCAGGATATGATGGAAAAAAAAATCACCAGTCATGCCAAAAACCAGGAAAACAGCAATCTGAATGAGACTAGATACTCAACTGAGGACAACACTGAGATTCGTCAGATTTGGGGATTATCTCACAAGAATTTTAAAGCAGATAAAAAAATACTTCAAGAATCAATTATACGTGCTCCTGAAACCAAAGGGGAAGAAACTAGAACATCTTAGCAAAAAACCCCCTGAAATTATATTTTCAAAAAACCAAGTGGAAGTAATAGAAATGGAAAATACAGTAATTGAAATAAAACCTCACTGAATGATCTCAATAGTAGAGATGGCAGAGAAAAGATTCAGTGACCTTGAAGACAAATCAATAAAATTTACTCAATTGGAACAAAAGAGAGAGAAAAATAGACTGGAAAAAATGAAGAAAGCCTCAGGGATCTGGGCTATGTTCCTTGGGGATCTCAATAACAATCTAATAATCTAACGTTTGTGTCACTGGAGTCTCAGAAGAATAGGAAGAGTATGGGATTTAAAAAGTATTGGGGGCTGGGCGTGGTGGCTCATGCCTGTGATCCCAGCACTTTGGGCGGCCGAGGAGGGCAGATCACCTGAGGTCAGGAGTTCAAGACCAGCCTGGCCAACATGGTGACACCTCGTCTCTACTAAAAGTACAAAAATTAGCCAGGTGTGGTGGCGGATGCTTGTAATCCCAGCTACTTAGGAGGCTGAGGCAGGAGAATCGGTTGAACGCGGGAGGCAGAGGTTGCAGTGAGCTGACATCGCGCCACTGCACTACAGCCTGAGCGACAAGAGTGAGACACCATCTCAAAAAAAAAAAAAAAAAAAAAAAAAAAGTATTGGAAGAGATAATGGTTGAAAACTCCCAAAATTTGGTAATAGATATTTAAAATACATAATTAACGTTGTACAATTAGAGTCAATATGGTAACACTTCACATAAAATGTAGAAAACTTATATAATAGGTCCTTCAATCTCTCCGTCCTTTATGATATAGTTGTCACATATATCTACCTGTATTGTAAATTTCACAAGCCCATTTCTTGCTTTAAAAGTCCCGTATGTTTTAAAGAAACTAAGAGGAAAAAATATTTTATATTCCTTTAGGTATTTGCGATTTCATATTTTCTATATTGCCTCTTGAATAAATATTTGGATTTCTACCTGGTATTATTTCCCTTTAGAATTCACTTCAATGAACATAGTTATAAGAGCTGCTTTAAAATCTTTGCTTACTGTCCAACATCTGGGTCATCTTAGAGTGGGTCTCGGTTGATTGTCTTTCCTCTAAAACTGGGTCGCATCATTCTGGTTGTTCATATATTTGTAGTTTTAGACTGTATTCTGAATAGTATAGATATTATACGGTGAAGACTCTGGATTTGGCATGCAGTAAGTTCTCACTTCACATCATTGATAGGTTCATGGAAACAATGACTTTAAGCAAAATAATGTAAAACAGAACTAATTCTCCAAAAGGCTAATTGATATAAACCAGAGTTAAGTTCCTACAGCATATTTCTGGTCAGAGAAACATCATCAAACTTCTAAATAGACTTCTAATGTTAAACACCAAAATAAATGTGAGCTGTAAATATATTGAAGAAAGATTACTATAAACAAGATATTTACTCAGATTTTGGTGAATGAATTCATTCACCCTCCACACTGCAGTCAGAGTAATTTTTTTTTCTTTTTCTTAGTTACCCGAATTTTGGAGTGACTGATGATTGTAGTAGTGGTGATGAGTTAACTCACAGAATAAATGTTTGCAAATGTTTCGTACTGTGTTGTTGTGCATTTGTATGATTATTGTATACTTGGTAGATTTTTATTTTTCTGTAATTCATATTCATTCATTTTCCAACCCACTTATTCCAGTTCTGGGTTGCCGGTGGTGGGAACCTATCCTAGCAGCTCAGGGCACCAGGTGGGAACTCTCCCTGGCCAGGATGCCCTCCCACGACAGGGCAACTCACACTAACACACACTCACACTAGAACCATGAACACACACGTGCCAGTTCACCTAAAGCACATATCTTTGGGATGTGGGAGGAACCCAGTGTCCAGAGGAAAACTCATGCAGACATGCGGAGAGCATGTCAACTCCACACAGCTAGTGGCCATGGCTGAAAGTGATATTTTTCTCATAGTTACAACAAAATGATGTTGAATGAAGGGTTATTCAAGGACCTGCTGTCGGCTTCTAAAGAGTGTTGATGTATTTATCTCAGCAGCAGATTAATTTGGTTAGATTCAAACTGTAAAATCTCTTTCTTGCATGGCAGACCATATCTCGGCTCAGCCTTTTTTTTTTTTTTTTGAGACGGGGTCTCACTCTGTCGCCAGGCTGGAGTGCAATGATGAGATCTCAGCTCACTGTAACCTCCGCCTCCCAGGTTCAAGCGATTCTCCTGCCTTAGCCTCCAGAGCAGCTGGGACTACAGGCACGCACCACCACGCCCAGCTAATTTTTGTATTTTTAGTAGAGATAGGGTTTCACCATGTTGGACAGGATAGTCTCGATCTCTTGACCTCGTGATCCGCCCGCCTCGGCCTTCCAAAGTGCTGGGATTATAGGTGTGAGCCACTGTGCCTGGCTGGCTCAGCTTTTCTCTTTAGCTTGCTCTGTTCAGTTTGTCCCATGCATATATGGTTCAGTGGTCAATGACATCAGCAGATTTTCACAGAATGTGGGGCTCCCCTCTCCATGTCCTTTCTGAGATTTCCCCCTTACTTCCCAGTGGCTGTGGCTGCCAAAATTGCCTGCTGATTCTGCAGATGAGAAATACTTCAGGTTTTATACTGAAGTTTTGGCTGGCCTACTTGATTCTGTTTTTGTTCTGCCCTCAGGACAAAAGCTGTAAAAAATGGGAAATAACCTCCAGTCAATTCTTTCTTCTAAATTTCACAGCCTTCAAGAATCCACCTGCTTTAGTTCACTCTCCAGCGGTGCTTTTGATTTGGTCCAGAATCTAGAGTTATCTGTGGGAAGGTTGGGTTCAGCTGGAGCTCACCAGGACACAAGGAGGCAGAAACCCCCACTGCGATTTTTTATTAGACATTTCATTATAATAGAAGTCTGAAAGAATGCTGTCATTTAAACACTCATTCTTTCCAAACAAGAACTTGTTTTTGCTTGTTTGAACTACGAGGCATCTGGTTCTTTGGGCCTCAGATAAAAGTTTCTTCAGGCCAGGCGTGGTGGCTCACACCTGTAATCCCACAGCACTTTGGAAGGCCAAGGTGGGAGGATCTCTTGAGCCCAGAGGAAGCCAGCCTGGGCGGTAGGACAAACCCCATCTCTACAAAAAATACAAAAATTAGCCTGGCATGCTGGCACACACCTGTATTCCCAGCTACTTGGGAGGCTGAGGCTAGGGGGTCACTTGAGTCCGACAGGTTGAGGCTGCAGTGAGCTGAGATCATGCTACTGCACTCCAGCCTGGTGGACAGAGTGAGACCCTGTCTCAAAAAAAAAAAAAGTTTCCTCATATAGATCCTGAACATTTCTTATTAGGATAAGGATCTAAGTTTATTGTATAACCTATTGTTTCATTTACCTACATTTCCGTGTAATTAATATGCACATTTTTGGAGAGCAGACTTTATGGAAGTCCTTTTTGCAGTAGATCTTTTTTCCTGTTTATTAGCTTGCAGTTTCGTTCTTAATGTACTCCCTACGTACTTCACATCAGGGCAGCTAAGACTATCAACTGTCCAGTCCAGCTCCTGGTCTGTAGAGTCACTGCCCTGTTGAGCAATTTGGGTGAAGATCATTCATCCTAGGTTGGTCCTGTCTTTTCAGTGTAGAGTCAAAACAAAATACTTATAAAACTATAAAATATAGTTTTGTTCTTGCCAATAATTTCATATGCTATTAACTTCTATAGCTCTGAATGAAAAAATTAGTGATAGAATGGGAAAGTAGTTCAAGCCACCTTCATGCTGTCCTTTAAAAAAAAAAAAAAAGATTCAACCAGCTCTGAAAGGACGTTTTTGTACAAGCATGCAAAAACACCTTACGAGTGACTTTTTATTGAGGGGGAACAATCATTGCGATCTGTGCTAAAATTTAAATGAAAGCAGGGGGGAGAGGGCATTAGAAAAATACAAATCAACCTCTCTTTTAAACACCTACACCCAAGTTCTTCTTTTCTTAGATGTTACTTTTACAGTCTGCGTCCCCATCACTTTACATGAGAACACAAATTTGAAGTCATACAAGGTTTGGCATAGCCCTAGCATCTAACAACAACTTAATGTGGGTTGCACAGAATTTTAAAAATAGACTTGTTCACAAAGGTCTTATTTCTTAAATTTTATTTAATAAAACAAGAAATATCTAATCATATATTATAAATAGTGGTTGTACATGAGAAATATATTTACTACAGACAGAATATCTTATTTTATTGTGTTGCATAATCCTTTCCTAAAAAAAAAAAAAAACCCTGCTTCTCCACAGTTACAAGAGACTAAGAGCATACTAAAAACACTTTATTGTCATCACTAAATGCACTAAATATACATCCTAAATGGAATACGCTCTGTATCTGATGAAACACATAGAACGTTCATCAAGGCAAAAAGAAAACACGTAGCCAGTGACGGAAAGATGGCACCAAAGATGGAAAGGAAAAAAAAAAAAGAACAGTTCTCAAATATTGCAGTAACTTTTCAATGTATCATAGATATTCTACAACTTTTCTATGAAACAGAGGAGGACCAAACATTACATACAGTTTGAAGAGATTAAATGCCAGAGAATCTACAGATATTAGCATCCAGGAATCATTTTCATTCCTGGTCCATTTTCTGCCCACTGGAAAAAATTGCATTGTTTTTCCTTCCCAAGAGGACACACAAAAAAATTCTTTCCATTGTTAGGTCCAATCTTCAATACTGTTTTCATGATGGAACGTTTGCCATGGTTGCAGAATGGGAAGGACAAATCTGCCCACTGCAGGAAAAAAAGGTAAATTTTACAAGTTTATATAAAAGTTATCATGATGTACAGGCTAACCCTAGGCATGTGCGATTAGTGCCGTATAGTCTTCACTGCTGTTTTCATTAATTTGATATTGTAAAATAGACAAGTCATTAGTCGTTGCCTTTAAAAAAGGCAACTAAAAGAAGCATGTCTAACTAAAAGAAGCATATCCTAAAAGAAGCATGTCTCTTACAAATTTGTTTGAATCACGCAGAAAATGGCCGTAATTCTGAGCTTCCCTTCATCTAAAGGTATATTTACAGAAGTTTCTTCACTTTATTAAGAATAATTGAAAACTATCAAAATCTTGCTATAATCACCAATATCCCTGCCATAGGTCTGTTTCAGTTAAAACTGTAAGATCAGGCGAGGTGTGGTGGCTCACGCCTTTAATCCCAGCACTTTGGGAGGCTGAGGTGGGAGGATAGCCTGAGCACAAGAGTTTGAAACCAGCCTGGGCAACATAGTGAGAACCCTGTCTCTAAAAAAAAAGAATCAACCAACCAACCAAACAACAACAAGAAGAAACCCTGTAAGATCAAAGATTTGTCATGATTTTAATATTAAACTTCCTTAGGAAAAGCATCGAATAAAGACTTACCCAGACTCAATTAGACAGATTCTATTATTCTTACTAATTTTGACCTCAAGAGAGATATGAAAAAGGCTATTATATTTTTAGCAATACCATGAATATTGCTAATAATATTTTCCCATTACATCTATAAAAGCTTCTTGAGGAGGAAATCTGTGCATTTTGTAGGGTAGAGTCACAGTGTGTTCAGAAACTGAGGTCTGAGATCACTGTCCAATTTTCCCTGGGAAATTCCTTAAGGAGGTATCACATTGAAGACAGACATTTGATTTTTCAAAAAGTCCAACCAGAAAATCTTTGCTCCAGCACTGAAACATATCAATATTTTCTTTTTTTCAGTTCTATTTCAGATGAAGAGTAACTAGAAAAAAATATGTATCTCTGACAATTAGAATCACACTCAGCCTGATGAGATGCTCACACTGAGGAATACTGGAAGTGAGACTGACTAAATGGACCTGAGGTGCTTATCTCCTATCTTAGGTTCATCTTTAGGGACACATCCACAGACTGGGAAGGCATGAGGAATCGCCTGTAGCTAAATTGCTATTCTGCCATCACTCTTTTGGGTCAAGTGTGGTTAAGTAGGATTTGATAAGGTTACTGCAAATCCCAGGCATGTAAGTTGTTTTTCTTATAAACCTTTATCCAATGCATAAAGCAAAGGTTTTGATGTAGCACTGAAGTTAGGAAGAACAAATTCTCATCCTGGATTATTAGCCACATATGTACTACTAGTATTTGCTAGTCACTCAGTGTCTTTCTAACTTTACAAGCGAAGGGCAACACTTCTAGACTTGTGACTATAAATATGATATACTCTAACAATATAATAGCTATTATTTTATTAAATTTCTTTTGGCTGAACATCTGAATTTTAAGCTACTCAACATTCAAGCTTTAGACCGAATGCCAATATGGTTATTTCAAATTTAAAGGTAAAAGGTAAAACTAGGAAAGTATTGCTATTTGTTATACATGAATAACCAAAGCATTTAATTACATTTTAGTAAGCTAGATAAATCTTACACATACTTCAAAAAATCCACATTGTGCTTCCCTAGGTAGAGGACAGGCATAGAACTGCCTGCCCTTGTTTTCCCCATCCTTCCTCACAACTCGGAGAACGCAGAGGCGGCTGTGTTTACTGCAGCGAGGGCCGTCAGGATTTAAGGTATGAGGGCCATCTGTCACATTAATTTGAAGTTCACTGTAACGACAGGTTACAAAGTAAGCACCGCATAGGAGTGCTAAAGGACGATTCACACCACTTTACCCCCACATGTCAGAATTTCACTTGTACAAAGAAATTTTATCAAAAACTGGACCACGTTAGCATTAGGTCATTATGCAAATGCTGTCTTTATTTTTTGTTTTCCCAGGTAATTCTAATGTATTTCCAAAGTTACCTATGTACCTAAAACACGTAATTTAAATTTCTAAAGAACAAAAGCAGCTGGATTGTGCATCCAGTACATCAAATTTTATTTTTCATTTCTGATATTCTGTTCTTTTCTTACCCAGTATTACACTGTAGCCACTTTTATTTCCTCTGAACTATTCTCCAGTCCAGGTTCTCCATTCCCACTGGCCCCAAAGTGGCTAGTCACAATATTCTCTAATTATTTTCTCATCGGCAGCAAACTCTCATCAATGGCTCTGACAAGGCCATAGAAATCACTCTCTCTGCTGTCTACTTCAAAGACAATTTTCTGTGCTTTTCTCTGATCAAGGCTACTCTAATAGTTGCAATCATATTCTTGCAAGAAACAGGCTGCCTGGCAGAGAGCAAAAATGTGAATTTGGTAAAGCTAGCAGGGAAGCTTTATTCTCCCCCACAATTAGGATCAAGAGGATTTGGAGGTGGTCCTCATACCCGGTGTACACAGGCCAGAAGCTGGCCTTGTACTGTAGCTGTATAAACAGAATTTTCTTTTTGAAAAGAAGCCTATTTACATTTTCTATGTTGTACATATTTTAATGATGCCTTTATGAGAATTAGTTTTTTAATAAACTGGTTGAAGAGAAAGTGTTCACATTCATTAAAACCAGAAGTCCCCCTCTTAATATTCCTATTTTTTAAAACTTTTTAATGGTAAAACAGTTAATCCGTTCTCATCTTTTTGGTAAATATCTAAAGAACAAAAATATCATTCTTAAATAATTGTTGAAAATACTTAAAAATCAAAGGTGATTTCTCTTTTTCCTTGCTTCCTAAACTGCATTTATACACTTGTTTCTATGATGCCTGAATACATTATATCTAACTGAAATGTTCAGAGAATGCAATCTTTTATTTGTGATGAAACTGACTGAAATTCATTTATATAACACGCTTAAATATACTGCTTTGAAAATGTTTGCTGGGATGAACTCAAACATGCTGAGAGCAATTTTTGAAGGTTTCTTCAATAGCCATTTGTAAAAGAAGAGCAGCTGTAGGCATTGCTAAATACATCGTTATCATTAAATACTTCACCAGCAACTATTTTGATAGTCCTTTTTCAGGGTACAGGGGTGGTGGTTGTATTTTAGAGTCATGGGTAATACCAAATCAGAAATAGGAAAGCTGAGAGGCAGAGGACTTCTCTTTTCCACAACCTTTCAGTTCACCAGTCTCCTCCAACATTTAACTTCAAGAGAAGCCAGATATCTGGACAGTTGTAGGGAAGTCAACAGATTTCACAATTAAAGCAAGTGGTTCATAAACAATGCTTAAACAAAAGTAAAGGAGAAAAGATTCAGAATATTAACAAAATTAATGAAATGATGCATTCTTATTAAAAATTGTGTGGACATAAAAACAGTTTTAATGTATCATTTTAGAGGTGGCTGTTTTGGATAACGGTTGAACATTTTCTAACCTACTTGTTTCAACCCAGAGAGCTCCAGGGTTCCACATATCCAGGGAGAGGTTTGGATTCTCTATTTTAAGGTTTTTCTGGGAAGAAGGGCCAAGGTAGAAGGCAGGATTATGGTAGAAAGGAGAGGCCCAAATGTCATCTCTCTGCCTTCATTTCTGCCTTCCACTCCATTTCTTTCTTTAAAAATTAAGTAAAAAACATGGCCACAGGCTGGGTGCAGTGGCTCACACCTGTAATCCCAGCATTTTGGGAGGCTGAGGCGGGAGGCTCACCTGAGGTCGAGAGTTCAAGACCAGCCTGGCCAACGTGGTGAAACCCCGTCTCTACTAAAAATGCAAAATTAGCCAGGTGTGGTGGCGTGTGCCTGTAATACCAGCTACTCAGGAGGCTGAGGCAGGAGAATTGCTTGAACCCGGGAGGCAGAGGTTGCAGTAAGCTGAGATTGCGCCATTGCACTCCAGCCTGGTGACACAGCAAGACTCCGTCTCAAAAAAAAAAAAAAAAAAAAAGCCACGTTCGATCTTATTCTTGGTACTCAGAGTGTGGTTCACTGACCAGAAGCATCAGCGTCACCCGGAGTTTGTTAGCTACTACGCCAGATTGCTTGCAGAATCAGAATCAGCATGTTAGCAGGATTCCCAGGTGATTCGTATGCACATTAAGTTACGAAGCACTGAAGTAATGTAACCAAAATACTGATGCCACCTGTAATCACGCTGGCTCTAAATATTCACAACTAATCTTAATTTTATGATAGAAAACATTATCCAGGATAATTAAATGTTCTGATTAACGGAGGACATCTTAGTTCCTCTCTTTGTTTTAATCATTTAAAAACTTTCTAAAATGCAGCAGGTTTCTTACTTAAATGTAGCATACAGAATCATTCATTTTAGTGATCATGACCATCATTTTGAATATTAACGCTGGGTTATAAACGATCTATTAATATAATAGATTGGGGCTGGCAAACCTTTGCAGATAACATATTTTAGGCTTGCTGGTCTTACGGTCTAAGTCCGTCATCACAAAAAGCAGTCACAGAAAGTATCTAAACAAATGGAAATAAAGCTTTACACAAACAGGTGGTGGCATGGAGTTGGCCCTGCTGGCTATAGTCTGCTCATGTACATGTCATCAGAATCAAGAACAATGCCTGAGGCATAATAGATTCTCAATACTTATTAATAAAACTGAACAGAGACCAGACAAAAACTATCATCAAGAAGGAAGACATTACTAGGCACAGGTCTGTAATTTTAAAGTGAATATTATTTTTTCATGGTCAACTTATCACAGTTTAACTTAGGGGTGTCCAATCTTTTGGCTTCCCTGGACCACACTGGAAGAAGAAATGTCTTGGGCCACACATAAAATACAGTAACCCTAATGATAGCTGATGAACTTTAAAAAAAATCACACAAAAAACTCATGTTTTAGGACAGTTTACAAATTTGTATCAGGCTGCATTCAATGCCAACCGGCCCACAAGCCTTTGGTTGGACAAGCTTGGTTTAACTCATTTTATAGATAGGGTGATTCATTATAATAAAAATATTGTCTGAATTGTTTGGATTAATCAGTCTCACTGAATGTGGATTTTGTCATACGGGATTATTGCAAGAATTGAAACAAAAGTGAAATGACTCATTCTGGATGGTCCCAGGTGGTTCTGAAATCTTTAGACTGAAAACTCCAAGAAGCAAACCCAGAGACAAGGACATGGTGTCAGTACTTGCACTGTGATTAAGACAAATCTTCAACACCCCTGATGGCAACAAACGTGAGAAAATATTAATGATTTTGTTATTGTCATTTCACCCTTCTATGTGAGTCTTTGCATCAACTCAGGAAAAATTTCAACCTAAAACACAAGCATTTTTTGAAAATGCATCACTGTGTTTTGCTCTGTGTTTACAATAATTGGATCGACAACTTAAACTGTTTCAAGTAATTATTCTTAACTGTTTAAAAATGAGTTCAATCATCTAATTTATAACCCAATAACTGGATGGAATACACATCTATCTCAAGACCAATCAGAAAATATGCCTCATCAACACTGCATGGATTGTGTGGTAATGAGAACTGTAATTAAGAGAACAAAAGTCAAAGTAATTATCATATAATATTAAAGAAAAAATAAACTGGCTATAAATTATGAATGGACCACCTGCTTTAATAGTATTATGTTGTGAGCTTCTGCTAGGCATCTTGTCCACAAGATGAACACTGTAGCTGCCAGACAAGGAGAAAAATGAAATAAATGACAGTAATTTGCAATTTATTCCTTGTAAAGTAGCTGGGTGCAGAAGGGCTGCTGGGTGAATTTATTTCATCACTTGACATTTATTCTGCTAGTTGATCTTGATTGATTGTGGAGTCTCAGTCCTGGTGTTCTTATATTCAATACACACACAGGCTGCAGCATTTCTAAGGAATGCAGTGCACTGCGATTGATCATATGATCCTATTACTAATGGCTTATGAAGAAATCATTTAAATTTAAGGTTACATTAATGTTGTTTTAAATCCCTAATTCATTAGTGAAATTGTCTGAGATTTTCTACAAAGCACTAAGGGAATAAAAATATGCCAAGATATTTCATCTAGGTACAACGAATGCCACAATATTTTAAGATGATCACTTCTACTATCCACTTAAGCCACGGAACACAAAAGACTGTTTGGAAATGATTTTCTCTTCCAGGACAGCCTCCCAACTCAAACATTCTTAATTAACTCCTTCATGAACTTCCACCATGAGGCATTAATTAGGGTTAAAGTGAACAGGTGGTGGATTTATCCAGTCAGTTAAAAGTTCAGCCCCCATAGCTTAATTCAAATGTGAGCATATGAACAAAAGTTAAGCCCTAAATGATTATGAACAAAACATTAAAAAAGCCAGTCAAGGATAAATCATCAGGATTAACCAATGGTAAAATGAGAGTTGGAATAGGAAACTTGAAGTAAATACATCTATTGAGCAAAGACTGTCTCCGAATTTGTTATGAAATAAGCTTAAGGATTCCTACAGGTTGCTCTAGGAGTTTACACCAAATGGACCCTCATCCCACTGCCAAGAGGAGGCATCTATCCATCAGTAAAGGCATAGTTAATAAGAGGAAAAGCCAGTGAATCTCACAATTCCACCTGAGATTACTCTAGGTCCCAACCAAGGTACACCCCTCCACATCTGCAGGTTTCCAATCCATGAATTCAACCAATCTTGGATCGAAAATACTCGGAAACAAGAAATAATAAAAATGAAACAATAAAAAATTATACAAAGAAAATACAGTAAAACAATTATTTACACAGCCTTTACATTGAATTCAGTATGATAAGAAGTAATGCAGAGATGATTTAAATATATGAAAAGATGTGCATATGTTATATGCAAGGACTATGCCATTTCATATCAGGGACTTGAGCATCTGCAGATTTTGGTATCCTGGGGGGTTCTGGAACAAATTCCCTGAGGATACCGAGGGATGACTGTAACTCTTTCTCTGCCTGTCTCCCACTGGCAAGGAAAGACATACATGGGAGGACGACCCTCTATTTGTGTGTTATACATTCTCCACTTATTCAAAAATGCTGGATGTGTGTCAGCTGCTTTCTGAAGGAAGAAAGAAAGCAGCTCAGAAAAGAAAACGGTGGAGAAATGTGTCCTCTGTTGGAGATGTAACATCGGGTTGCCATAGTTAGGAATTCCAGATAAAGGGACTGGGAGGGCCAGATAAAGGGGGAAGGACGGTCAACAGAAAATTGTTTCAGGAGTTGCCAATAATCATTAAGGAAAAGAGAGGATGACATTATGTATTCAAGTTTCTGTATCACAGGCAACAAAAATGAGGGTGTTCTCCTGGACATATAGCTGGAAGTCCTATAAAATGTATCTGTTCTGGTAGTATTTATTAGTTACAATTACAACTTTTGAATTTCAGATACAAAGTAGCAAGCAGGCTTTTCAGGACTTTCAGTTAAAATAAAGAGCAACGCCAGGCCTAGTGGCTCATGCCTGTAATCCCAGCACTTTGGGAGGCTAAGGTGGGCAGATCACCTGAGGTCAGGAGTTCGAGACCAGCCTGGTCAACATGGCGAAACCCTGTCTCTACTAAAAATACAAAAAAAAAAAAATGCCAGGTGTTGTGCCAGTGAGCCGAGATTGTGCCATTGCACTCCAGCTGGGCGACAAGAGCGAAATGCTGTCTCAAAGAAAAAAACCAAAATAAAAATAAACACCATCTCGCATGACTGTTTGCGATCCATCCACGTTCTTTAACAGAAAGGTCACCAGAGGTATCTCAGACCCTTCCTTTTAGAACACAGTATACTAACTAAACTTTTATAAAAAATAGTTCCCCTTTTGGAAGACTATCTTTCATTGGAAGGAAATATTAAAAAATGCTAACTGGTTATTGATAAGCAGTATGATTATGGGTGACAAATATTTTTCTTTATACTGTACAATATTTTCCAAATATTCTGTATTGATCATGTGTATGGTTATTATCAGAAAAAAAAACCCAACTTTTTATACATGTAGGAAATTATGTTTTTTATAACATTATAATCTAGAGAAGGGAAAAGAGGCAGACTACTATAATAGTCTTTTAGGGTTTGATTCATGTTACCAAAAGTAATTCAACTTCCTTAGCAAGGGACAATTTCTGTCCTCTTAAAACTTAATGCAACTGGCCGGGCATGGTGGCTCATGTCTGTAATCCCAGCACCTTGAGAGGCCGAGGTGGGTGGATAACTTGAGATCAGGGGATTGAGACCAGTCTGGCCAACATGGTAAAACCCCATCTCTACTGAAAATACAAAAATTAGTCAGGTGTGATGGCGGGCACCTGTAATCTCAGCTACTTGGGGGGCTGAGGCAGGAGAATCGCTTGAACACAGGAGGCAGAGGTTGCAGTGAGCTGAGATCACACCACTGCACTGTAGCCTAGGAGACAGAGAGACCTCGTCTTAAAAAAAAAAAAAAAAGCAATTATCTTAAAGACCAAGGTTAAAAGCGTCGTACCTGCTAGAATATACAGGGTTGCAGCTTTTAAGATCTGGTGATGAGCAGTGGGCTGTTTTCAGTTTTTTATGTGCTGGACTGAATAATTTAGACGCTGAACTGATCGTAGGCGATATGTTTACTTTGCTGGAGAGTTGAGTTATATTGTTTGTACTCTTCTTGGAGGGGTGCTGTGTATCCTTCAAACAGACATTAGTAGGAGGAGAGTTTTGAAACTCCTTATCTAGTGTCTGGTTTTGTTTTTTTATTTCCAGAGTACTGGATTTATTGCTAAAATCAGTCAAGACAAGAGTTGTAGTTCCAAATGCAGTTTTTCTGTTGATCTTGACTTCTGTATGAGGTTTTCCAAAAGTATTACACGGGTACTTCATTAAGTGGCTAAAGACAGTAGAATTTTCTTCATTCTTGAGCACTGAATCTAGAAGGAGAGATAAGTAATTCTGCAATAGTCCTATAAATATAACATACTGATTATGTGAAACATCTTTTTATTTGATTAAAAAATTTACTTCACTTTATTACAGTGAACTAATATATAGAACTAATAACACAAAGTTAGCTCAGACAAGTCAGAATTAATCATCTTCTGGCTAGGAAATGAAATATTATGTAAAATGCAAAATTTTGACTTACAGAAACCCTGACATGGGTTTAACACAGATTTATATTTGCTTTTTATTATGTTTAAGCACTTAAAGGTGATTCAGCTATCAGTTTTGCTAATATTAGGCAAAGTATTAACAAGTGGTAATTAAGAGATGATATCCTATAAAGCATTAGGTCAGCAGTTAGAGACCTGTTTCTAGACTACCAGGAATGACAAAGAAAGACAAGACAAAGTGAAAGGCTTATTTAAAACAAGTAAAGATAAATTACAAAGACTTAATATCTTTTTTTTTTTTTTTAATGGAGTCTTCTTCTGTCGCCCAGGCTGGAGTGCAGTGGCATGATCTTGGCTCACTGCAAGCTCTGCCTCCTGGGTTCCTGCCATTCTCCTGCCTCAGCCTCCCAAGTAGCTGGGACTACAGGTGCCCGCCACCATACCCAGCTAATTTTTTGTATTTTTAGTACAGATGGGGTTTCACGTGGTAGCCAGAATGGTCTCGATCTCCTGACCTTGTGATCCGCCTGCCTCGGCCTCCCAAAGTGCTGGGATTACAAGCGTAAGCCACCGCACCGGCCAGACTTAACATCTATTAAATACAATGTTTCAACAGAGTATCCTAGGATTCTGGAATATGTACTATAATACATTCTATATTTTCATTAAGATGGCTTTCTGACTCAGAAACATTAACAAGAAAATAGTTAATGAGACATATAAATTCATTTCAGAATGTTGAAATCAATGTGGCAACCTAAGATTGTGTTTTTCCCTGGGCTCTCTCTGTTGAAGGTTACTGAAGAAGGAGGGGTAGAAATAGGAGATGCAGCACAGCAAAGCTACGCGAGGGGTGATGTCTGCCTTTCCGGCCCAGGGAACAAACCACAATATGACAGTTGACACAATGCGGGGGTGCATAAGTCAGGAATGAACTTTCTCATCTCTAATTGAAGAAAGAAATAACACTTTGAGAACACAATAGAAGCCACAGCAATGAGATGGATCTTAATCACAGGTTTCCTCTGAGGTTTTACATGCTCTAAACGCATGAAATCGTGAGCTATAAAGAGTTATTTTGAAAGATTTCAATGAAATCAGTACAATTGTCTGGGTAAAGATTTTAATAACAAGGGTAGAAGGGATAGAGAAGATAAAAAATTCAGCGCTTTTCTATTCCACCTGCAAAGATATTCTTACAGAAACCCTCCCTTTCAATTTATGAAACACTTGCACTGAATAACAAACTCAAAAGTTGCTGAAATCTGCATAAAACAAAGCTTTATTGAATAATTCATTAGAAACAGTAGAGAACAGATGTGATCATCTCCGTTTTTTTGAGATACAAAGGCACATACTGTTATAGCACAAACACGCTTTCCCTCTGTGTTAAAAAAAATTACTCAACAGAATATTAGCATGGTTTACATGTAAAAACTGGCAATCCCTTTAAACTTTTGAGAAAGAAATTTTATTTACTTATGGAATATCAAGATGGAGCAAGATATATTCTTGACTTTGTATAATTAACCCTCTTAGAAATGTAACAAACTCAAAATCAAAATTGAGTCTTACCAATAGGCCTTGAAGTCAAGCAAGCATCACATGCCTTAGAAGAGGGCTTATTGATTAAAGTACACACCACACAGGTCCACTGCTCTTCAGACTTCCGAGCCACAGAGTCCAGAACATGATCCATCCTGCTAGATGTCCAACTGATTATAGTATTTCTAGTCGGTAGCCTGCTATATAAATAATTTTTTTAAATTAATCATTAACATTGTTATTATTGCCTTGTTCTTGTCTGGGTATTTAAGAAATGATTACAGAACCATTAATACCCCAATGCTATCTCTTTGTTATTGCTTAGAAGTTAGAACTGTATCTTAAGAGTTTTTTTTTTTTTTGGAGAGATGGGGTCTTGCTCTGTCATCCAGGCTGCAGTACAGTGGCACCATTACAGTTCACTGCAGCCTTGAACTCCTGGACTCAAACAATCCTCGTACCTGAATCTCCTGAGTAGCTAGGACTACAGGTGCACATTAGCATGCTTGGCTAATTTTTAAATTTTTAGTAGAGATGGAATGCTATGTTGCCTAGGCTGGTCTTGAACTCCTGTCCTCAAATAATCTCCCTGCCTCAGCCTTTCAAACTGCTGGGATTAAGGCGTGAGCCACCGCACCTGTCCAGAGTAAAATGTTTTCACCTGGACCCCACTAATTGTTGTTAAAGTGAGAAACATCAAATAAAAGTTATTTAGAGTCAAATAATTGAGTAGTTTTTTTTAACCAACTAAAAATATTTGATATCACATTAGGAAGTATTTCTCAAATAATATTTTAAGTAACTGGTATTTTTTCCCAAACAAAATGAAAATACCTTTATTCAATTAAATTATGGGAAAACACACCTATGCACAAATTAGAGGATTGAAAGATGTGAAAGTTTTATATTTACTTCATGTGCACAGAACACTCAGGAAACTCTAGAATTTCTCTACAGTATCTGCTGAGCACTATGTAAATTCATTAATTCATAATGATGAAAAAGCATATCTCTTTGTGTTATTTCCCTTCATGTAAAACTGTGTCATGGTGGATAGCCAATTATTAGATTAGCAAGCAAACAATAAAACCCTGATTTTTGGCCACAAACATAAATCATGATTCTCCATCTGAAGTCCTTCATTGACCATGTATTTCTACACAAAATGCCTTTATATGGCTGTGACATAGTCCTACTCTCTAATGCACAGCTAGCTATAGGTCTGGATATAGAGCATGTCACATGGTTAAGCAACCTTGGCAGTATCATGGATTCCCTTCATGATCCCAAACATTAATACCGAAAAAAGCTCTTCCAGGTAAAGGCTGTGTATCTTACATTTCAGAACATGAGTTCTTTGACTTTCAAAGGTAACCTTGCCTCCTGTGACATTTTGTTCCTTACATATAATTACACTAGTTTTAAAATTCAGGCGTGTCTGGTAAAATAATAAATAGAATAAGAAAATCTGAAAGTAAGATACATCTCATTAGGATTCTTTTATCTTTACTTACCTTGACTTTTAATGCCACTCAGTATTTATTATCCCTATGGAACATCAGATCTTCTACAGAATGTTTACTTGACCTAATCTCTGTCCTCTACTAACTTACTTTGAAAGGCAGCATGATGCATTTATCTATAATTAAACACAATTTAAATGACTTTTACATTTTCCATGGGCTCCAACTTTTCCCTATTTTCATCTTCTTCTGTCCTATAAGTTTCCCTGATCATAAGGAGAATTTTACTGTTACATATGGAGGCTTTGGAAACATTCTTTCCTTTTCTTACTGCTCCATTTCTTCATCACTCATAATAAATTTTTCCCAATCTCCACTTGGATGTGTAAGAAGAATCTCAAACTTAATGTGTTGTAGTAGGATGAATAATGGCCTCCCAAAGACATAGGGCACAATTCCAGGAATCTATAAATGTTAGGAGGGTTTTGCAGATGTAATTAAGGATCTTGACACAGAGAGGTTATTTTGGATTAGCTGGTGGCCCCTTAACCCAATCACAAGTGTCCTTATAAGAGAGAGGCAGGCGGAGACTTGATACACACTGAAGAGAAGGCAAGGAGACCACAGAGGCAGAGGTTGCAGTGATGTAGCCACACGTGAAAGAATGCCGGCAGCACCGGAAGTGAGAAGAGGAAAGGAATATGATTCCCCCCAGTGCCTCTAGAGCCAGCACAGTCCTACCCACACCTTAATTTTGGTCCAATGAAACTGATGTTGAGCTTTTGGCATCCAACGTTTGAGTGAATGCATTTCTGTTGCTTTAAGCTACCAAGGTCATAATTTATGATGGCAGCCAGCGGAAACGAATACACATAAAATTCATGACCCACCAATCTGCAATTCTACTATTCCATCTCGCGTCAGGAAATGGCATCAGCATCACTCAGTTCCTCAGGCCCAGACCTAGAAGTCATCTTTAACACTTCCTTTCCTCACACCCCACTTCCAGTCCATCAGCCAGTCCTGTGGGATCTGTTGCAGATGCAAATTTACATGAAGCAAACGTTTCATTTTCCTTGGCTTGATGTGTCCTTTGCGGACTGGGGTGGGCAGCATGGAGAATGGGAGCCGTAACTCAACCACACGCTGGGGTCTCAGAGGATTGCAGGCAGCAGTCGTCCTGGTGCCTGGATGCTGCCAGCGTCACCTCACATCTGCTCAGTGCCCGGGGACAATATTGCCCTGGTGACCTCAAGGAGCAGATGGACTCTGCCCTGAAGCTTGAGGAGAAGGACCTGAACAAGAGATATGGCATCGTTCCGTGCCCACAGGCCACGGTAATCCAGATTGCCAGGCCACTCTGCCCCAAATACCGCCCACCCTAACTCAGAAACAACCTGGCAGAGGGGGGGACCTGAGGAAGATCAAAGGGCTGGGGTTCTCCAAGTCAAGTCCTCAGGCCAGCAGCATGGGCATCATGTGGGAATGTGTTAGACATGCAGATTCTCAGGCCCCTCCCCGGTCCCACTGAATCCCCAGCTCTGGGGGTGGGGCCCGGCAATCCGTGTTTTTACAAGCCCTTCAGAAAATGCTGGTACACCCTAAAGTTTGAAAGGCACTGCTCTCAGGGTTTCCTTACAGAGAAGAAGTACTGCTTAAAGAAAAGACAGAGGAAGCTGGAGATGTGTCACTATCAACAGCCAATTGTGAAGCTAAAAGTTTTCTCCTCTAGTCATAATAAAAGATGTAATGATATTGTTGGTGGTCATATGAAAAGACAATCAAGGAGTTTGCAGCCAAAAACATGAAGGAACACAATTACACAGCTGTGTCAGGCAGTGAACTAATAATATCTCATTTTTCTGATGTTTGTAGTGTTTAAAAAATATAATTTGTTGTGATTTCTTATTCTAAATATTCACATTAGGACCTAACATTGTAGTCATAATTTTTTATTTTTTCATAAATAAGGCCCCTTAAATTATACAAGTTTCTGGCTTTAACCGTACCTCAACTTCCAAAGTTATCCTAAATTCAACCTTTTTTCCGCACCACCTCCTCTCTCTTCCCTGTCACCAGCATGTACCGCCTGCACTACTGTTGAGTCCTCAATGCTGCTGCTTCACTCTGCTTCCACGACAGTCACTAATCCACACAGCAGCCCAAATCGTCCTCAGAAAACCCAAGTCAGTTCATGCTGCCCTTCTGCTCAAAATCTCCCAGTGGCTTCCCAGCTCAAAGTACTGGCAACAGCTGCCAGAGCGATGAATCTTTTCAAACGTAAGTCAGTTATTTCACGCCCTTTCAAAACCCTCCAAAGGTTCCCCATTCTACTCAGAATCTTTCTTTGGCCCAGCTGACTCTGCGTGCTCCTTGGTCCTTCCCAAGCAGAGAGGCTCCCTCTGTCTCCCATTCCCTCTGCTTGGTTCAGTCATACACGCCCTCTTTCTCTTCCTTAAACAACTCAGAGGCTTCATGCTTTTCTGGGTTACCGTCTTTGAATTTTCTCTCCCACCCTCAGATTGCTACAAATCATCAGATCTTTTCAATAATGTCCTCCCCAGGGACTTATCTGCCACCCTAGCAAAAATGAACCCTCTCCCATCACTATCTGCTACTGTGGCTGATGCTCTCGAGAACACTAATCACCACTTATCATTGCCTTGTGTCTTATACATGTATGTAGAGATAGTTTCTTTTCTTTTCTTTTTTTTTTTTTGAGACAGAGTCTCGCTGTGTCACCAGGCTGGAGTGCGGTGGCACGATCTCAGCTCACTGTGACCTCCCCCTCCCAAGTTCAAGCGATTTTCCTGCCTCAGCCTCCCAAGTAGCTGGGACTAGAGGCGCCCACCACCACGCCCAGCTAATTTTTGTATTTTTAGTAGAGATGGGGTTTTCCATGTTGGCCAGGATGGTCTCCATCTCTTGACCTTGTGATCTGCCTGCCTTGGCCTCCCAAAGAGCTGGGATTACAGGCATGAGCCACTGTACCCGGCCTTTTTTTTTTTTTTTTTGGAGCGTCTCAATCTATTGCCCAGGCTGGAGTGCAGTGGCGTGATCTCGGCTCACTACAACCTCTACTTCCTATATTCAAATGATTCTACTGCCTCAGCCTCCCAAGTAGCTGGAATCACTGGCACATGCTACCACGCCTGGCTAATTTTTTGTATTTTTAGTAGAGATGGGGTTTTGCTATGTTGGCCAGGCTGGTCTGGAACTCCTTACCTCAGGTCATCCACCCACCTTGACCTCCCAAAGTGTTAGGATTACAGGCATGAGCCACCACACCCGGCCAAGTTTTTCTTAAAAAGATCTCCTCCCACTGGAATATAAATATTCAATAAATATAGGCTTAATGAACAAATTTTGCCCCTACATATCGATTACAACTGCTTTCTTGAAAATCACCTATTTCCCAGAGGTCCAATAAAATAGCCTTCTTCAAACCTCACCCTCTCTAACTCAGTTGAATTATTTTTAAAGTTTTAAAATTTTAATCTTTTTAAAGACAGGAGTGCAGTGGAGTGATTATAACTCACTGTGATCTCAAACTCCTGGGCTCAGGTGATCCTCCTGCCTCAGCCTCCCAAGTAGGTGGGACAACAGGCATGCACCATCATGCTCGGCTAATTTTATTTTTATTTTTAGAGATGGAGTCTTGCTATGTTGCCCAGGCTGGTTTTGAACTCCTGGCCTCAAGCAATCCTCCTGCCTCAGCTGTCCAAAGTGTTGGAATTGCAGGCATGAGTCACTGTGCCAGCTGACTCAGTTGAATTTAATTCTCTCTATCACTTCCCATCTTTGAGCCTATAGCTCTGTTTCTTCTACCTCTCTTTAATGGGATCCTTTTCTTTTGATCATCAAAGTTAAGGCAACAGCAAGGCTCTCCATTGGACCTTTCTGCCTCCCTCCACGCATTCCCAGTGATTGCGAATACTATCAGATTCAGCTGTCATCTCGGACTACCCGAGGGTGGGAAACGGGGAGGGGCATAAAACACAAGTGGGGAATGGCAGTGCCTCTAAGGCAGTGGTACCCAACTCTTTCGGCACAAGGGACTGGTTTCATGGAAGACAATCTTTCCATCGACGTGGTGGGCTTGGGTGGGGTGTGGGGGGGATCAGCAGGCTTAGGAGCTTGGCACCTAGTGCTATGAGAATCCAAGGCCCCCACTGATCTGACACAAGGCAGAGCTCATGCGCTAATGTACTGATAACAGTACTGGTCTGTGACCTGGGGGTTGGAGATCCCTGCTCTCAGGTATCTCTGCATTTCTCAGTGGAAACAAGTTCCTGGCATGGGAAGCAATTGATTTTTCTTTGTCTAAACAAAGTAGATTTGTTTTAAAAAAAAATACCAATATATATGTTAATAAAACTAAAAAGGAAGTAATACAAAATAAAGTGGCATTTAAAGGCTTGAATAAAAAGCTGCTGTCCGGCTTCTATTTTAATCAATGTATGACTGCTATTTCATTCAGTCTACTTTGAATGCTTCTTCTTGGAGCACCAAAACTTCCCAGAAGCCCTCAAGAATATAGTTCTTTTGCTGAAACCAGAAATAATTTATTATCACGAAGCTTGCGGTAAGGGGCTTACACAGGAAGCAGCTTAGACCCACCTTTTCTCTACCTGTTCTGTCTGTGGAGAGCCAAGGTCACCTTCATGGGTTCCAGCCTCCGAGGCTCTGGTCCCTATGGCTTTTCTATTAATTCTGTGAATTACTCCAATATTCATTTTGGCTACATGACCCATACATTGCCATTTTTGTTTATGAGCCGTTGAGGTGGGTTTCAGTGTAGTCAAGACCTTCAAATTATGTTTTAAACATGACAACTACACAATCAGATTTTCCCCTGAACAAGTCTATCCTACCAAGACTAACCCATCACAGGTTTTCTTATGTCTCTCAAGTGCCCTCTAACTGCTCCATGCCCTCAAATATTTCTGCCAGGTTACACGTGCTTAAAGAGTGGTTTGCAGACAGCACTAAATTCTCATTGACTGGCAACCAACTACCGCCACATTTCCAAACTAGATGGTTTCTAGAGACCTGAATATGTGCTCCTGAACGAACAAAATATCCTCCCTGTGGGCGGCTTTCCAGATGTTTTCCCTGGATACTTTCCCATGTGCTGTTTTGTCTTTCAGAAAATCCTTTTCCTACCTCTTGTCTTTGATGAATTACTATTTCTTTCTATACTAAACTCAAAGACCGCCTCTTTCAGAAAGACTTCCTTGTCCTTCCTAGGTAGACTTAAGTGTTTCTTCCTCCATACTTCCATTGCCATTAGGATAAACAAGTCCCTTTATAGCAATTCCATCACGGTGCTTTATCTATTTACCATTTACTTCTCACATTAGCCCTTGAGCACTTTGAGAGGCTGTGTTCTATTCTGTCTGTGTATTGCCAGTACCTGGCATATAGTAGGCCCTAATAAATAAAGTAAATAACAATTAAAAAAAAGTTAAAGTCCCTAATGAAAGGCAAAGACTACCTCCTCCATTTTCTTTAAAGGAAATAATACTCACATACATAAATTACATTAGCTAGCAAATAATTAAGAACCAACAATAGGCGGGGCATGGTGGCTCACAGGGACCAGCACTTTGGGAGGCCAAGGCAGGCGGATCACTTGAGCTCAGGGATTTGAGACCAGCTTGGCCAACATGGCAAAATCCCGTCTCTACTAAAAATACAAAAATTAGCTGGGCAATGTGGTGGGTGCCTGTAATCCCAGCTACTAGGGAGGCTGAAGCAGGAGAATCACTTGAACCCGGGAGGCGGAGGCTGCAGTGAGCCGAGATCGCGCCACTGTACTCCAGCCTGGGTGACGAGAGCAAGACTCTGAGACTCCGACTCAAAACAAACAAACAAACAAAACCCAACAATAAATAGTATCAGTATTTAAAGTGTGATATGATCAGTGGAAACTGGAAAATTGGGGGAGGACTTCATGAGGAGTTCAGTAAGCTTTCAGCGACGGAAGAAACAGGAGGATTTAAATAATTGGTAGTGGCCTTTCAGACTTCTTCAACTTAACTTAAAATGACTTTACATTAAAATGAGAAAATTTAGTCAACATAAAAAAGGTTCAAATACTCATCCAGAAAATACATGGGATGTACTTATTCACAGAAAAATCTAGGAACAGGGCATATCATCCCGGTTTTCAAGCTTTTTAAAATATGTAAACATTTATTTCACAGTGTACAGTTGGTTTATCAAACAAAGTTCCAAGGTGAGGGCCAATGTAGAAAACAGAATCAGGTGAGGAGGGAAGAGGGATTACAAGGCCCAGAACATTCTGAGCACAGCCTTCCCTAACTCATAGGTCTCTTTTGGGGAATTGTGGGGTCTTTGAAATCTAGTTTCAAAAGAACCTTTGACATTGACAAGTATTTATATGATAAATAACATAATTATTTGATAACTTTTTTAATCTCAAAAGATATCAATTCATAGAAAACCAATACAGAACATTAATCATTTATTCAGTAGACATATATTGAAGGTCTTCTATCTGCCAGCTATTGTGTTCAATGCAGTATCTAGTTATTTGGTCAAATAAATGTATACCTATATTATAAAAAAAGTTCCTGTTCATAAAAAATTATGAAAGTTCTTGTTCATAAAAAAATGTATGAATGTTCATAAAAAATTAAAAAAACCATAAGTGTGTATTTTATATATATGTATATATATAATTATCTAAATCTATTTCAGATGACTATAATGGTAACAAGGGGTGAAGCAGATGAGTAGAAGAAGATGTAGGGTGGTTTAGAGAAAAGTATTGGAGAACAAGAAGAGTTATGCAGAAAATGAAATGCAAGGACACCAAGAGAAAGCACGCAGCTCTAGACACATTTATGAAGACATAAGCTGGGACTTCCTTTGCGCGCCAGCTCCCTCCCCTGTCCCCGAGCTCTACAGACATGATGGCCCCTCCCACCTCCTGGGTTTCCCACAGCCGAGTAGTGCCTTGAGTCTCTTCCTATGTCCAATCCTACGGTTTTGTTTCCTTTGCTTTTTCTTTCCTGCCCACTCTGTAGTTACAGGTATTTGCTGAAGCTCAGACCTTGGCTCATTTCCTTTTTCATTCTTAGTGAACTGAGAAGCTGGAATGCTTCAATCAACAGCACTGTGCCGACAGCCTCTCTCATCCTGGATCGCAGCCCCTAAGACACGTCTTCCTGGATATTCCACGGCTCTTTCCCATATCTAACACGCACTGCATCTGCACTGCTGCAGCCCATTTTCCCAGACCCACAATGTGTACATTTTTATCATTTGGTCCTGAAGACTTTTGCATTTTCCTACGTATCAAATCTGCCACAGTCCTTGTTGACTTTTAAAAAGTTTTACTAGGGTACCATGTCCAGTGTCTTGACCCCAGGCTGGCAACCATCGTTTGCTTGTTACTCTGCACCAGCTTCTTTACACGCGTTTTCAGTCTCTTCATTTTCCACGTTAACTATGCTATAATCAGCTAAAAGTCCTTAATGCGCTAATTTAGGAAAGACCGTTAACCATTCCCCAAACTACTAATGACCACCAGCATTTGATCCCATCCTCCCTGTAAAACTAGCTTTTACTATTCCACAACGTGGAGCCTCTGTTGGGGTTGGCCAGTATTCTGATCATCCCTCCACCATGCCATGTTTATTAATGATTCAAGGTTTGTGGCCATGCTCCTTTTTTCCAATTAAATACTGTTTGCTTTATCATTTAATCAAAATTCTATTTTTAAAAGTAAATTTCAAATGATACTTTTTTTAAAGTCAAGTACAGTAGGGAGAAGGGGGGAAAGAGTGGAACAAGGAGTTCTATTCAAATGACGCTTTCTTTGAGATCTTCCCAACCCTCCTGCACATGTAAACCTCTAATATCCCTGAACCTGTGCAGCATTTGATGTGCTTCATGTTGGTACTACTGGCTTATAATCACATATACTGCTATGCAGCTGCTTTATACTGTATAATCTTTCTCTTAGATTTCCCCAAAAGGTCCTATGGCCTGTTACCAAGGTAACTGCACATTGGGGAAAAAGGAAACAATCAGACTTTTAGGATTATTGGACACTGGCTCTGAACTGGCACTAATTCCAGGAGACAAAAATGTCACTGTGATCCACCACCAGTCAGGTCAGGTGATTGATGGAGTTTTAGCTCAAATACCTCTCACAGTAAGTCCTCAAAGCTGTCCTGCGGTTATTTCTCCAGTTCTGGAAGGCATCATTGGAAGAGACATACTCGGCAACTGGCAGAACCACCACACATGAGTTTAGTAAGTGGTCTTATTATTTCACCAACAAGACATACAAGCTGTAAAAATCTCTTGCTCGTGTTTTATAATATTATTTCTAAGTAAAGCAGAGACTTTTGAAGGTAGTTGCATTTTTTTCCAATTATTGACATCTCCGGGTACTCACTTTACAAACCAGGTTAAAGGTAAAGGCTACATATTATTCCCTGAGCCAGAGATTTTCTACCTAAATTCAGAACTGGTCCATAAATTACCTTTGGCTCCTTCAGGTTCTTTGGTGACGTTATTTACTATTTCCTTCCAAGGACTAAAATACTTTGAATTTATGTTCTCTTCTGAATAGCCTGACAGTTATTCAGTTATATTCTCTGATTATTAGCCTTTTAGTTAGATGGTTAGGGCAAATGGTATCCCTCTAAATTCAGTATCTTACCGTATGTCAACATGTTGAGGATTTTCTTTCTGACAGCGAGGACAGAAATATGTCATTCTGTTATGGTCCCCAAAGCGGCACACAGTTATTCTGCAGCGGCACTGACCACAATTAGAACGCTTGTAAACTTTGTAGTGTTTAGAGACAGCAAGTCCTGCTTTATGGCACTAAAAAAAAAAAAAACAAAAAACCCAAAATTCTGTTATCCACAAAACAGTGCTGCCAAGGAGCCAAAGACACAGTCTCAAAGGTCATCTCTGAAAACCATCTGTTAAAAATTTACATACGTTTGTACATATGTCGATATAATCCTTTCTTTCATCAGAGAAAAAGGTATTGACAAGATTTGGTAATATTTGTCAAATAAAATTTGTGTGAAATAAGTCATTTTATGACATTAGTATTCAAAATTGCTCTTTGCATAGCTTTATCCTCTTATCTAAATGAGATGTAAAAGTTCTATATTTAAAAATGTCTTTTACACTTTTAAGGCTTTTTTAATTAACCATAAGTATATAGTTAAAGGGAAAAGGCTAGATTAGCTTTAAATCTGGTTATTTTTAGAAGACTGAAACTGCTCACTCAGTTTCAACAACCAAAAAACTTACTTCTAGGGGACAAAATTCAGTAAGAGTATTTTCTTTGTTAACCTGAAAGAGGGCATTTTTTTTTCTTTTTTAACCTTAGAGATTCAGTTAAAAAAAAAAAAAAAAAAAAAGAAAGAAAATAAACATTCAAATACCATCCTAGCAGAGAATATATTCCATTTTGGTATAAATTCTACTTCAAAAGATATTTTGATATACTTTGTGAGTTTCATTCCACTCACAAATACTTAAGCCTCCTGCAAAGAAAATATCTTGGGTTTCCATCAGCAGTGTGAAAGTTTAAAAGCCCAGAAATACAGCTTACCATATATGAGCTGAAAATTACACAATGTATATTAATTTAAGGAAAGTATTGGAAGACCCAATTTAATCTGGGTGGAAATGGGCAGTTTTGTATGGTCATCTTTTTCTGGAGGAAGAAATAAGCAAATGCAATTTAAAAATAGCCATGGTTACTCAAGACAGATCTGCAGACCAAGAGGTTCATTCACATTTTAGGCCAATTATCAAAGAATGCTACAATACCTGCCTTTCTGAACATAGTAAAAATGAAAATTTTGGATACAGAAAATGGACTGTGAAGAAAAGACGTATTTGTGATACTTTGCTTAAAAGATAAAATGTGTTTCTTGAATTCTATATATGCATATAGTATATAACTTTCCACATTTACAAGTCAGCAAGTACTTCCTTCTCAAAACTGTGGTAGACAGAGACATTATTATCCCATTTTACAGATGAAGAAACTAAACTTAGATAAAGTTATCCAAATAATCTAAACCACACAGATAGTTAAGTGGCAAACTTGACTGAACCAAGGTCTACAGTCAGTGGCAAAGCCTGATGGAACTAAGGTTATCTGAAAGTGTTACTGTAGGTTTCCCTTTCTAGGCTTTCTATATTTTATGTATCCAAACATAGAAAAGGGTCTGTAAAATGCTAACATGGCTGCTCCCAGCTTGGTATAAAGATAATTGAATATGATTATAGTTAGTCGAGTTTGAACTGACCTATGACCTAGAATTTCAAGATGTTAATCCTACCCACATAATGTCACTCTCCCTTGATGCACCTCCATGCTCTTTCCACTAGATGGCTATATACAGCTTTCACATTTTTTGGTGCAATCCAAAAGGAAACCACTGACATTTGACATTTTACATAGTTGAAAAATTTTGCTCTTACCCTGTAAAAGAGAATGCTGAAATCACGTATCATTTTCACAAGGTGATGGGTCTGTTCATCCGTTAATTGACAAACCTTAAAGTGGAAAAAACAGTGGAGTCCAGTTTCATGACTTGCTCATTACTGTAAGAAATAATATGCTTTGCCAATTCTGTGAAAGAGAACTGTAAATAGATTTTGAATACAGTTGACTTTTGAACAACATGGGTTTGAATTGCGAGGGTCCACTTATATGCAGATTTTTTTTCCGCCTCTGCCATCCCTGAGACAGCAAGACCGACCCCTCCTCTTCCTCCTCAATCTATTCAATGTAATGATGATGATGATGGAGATCTTATGATGACCGACTTCCACTTAATGAATAGTAAATATAATCCTTATGATATTCTTTTGTTTTTTTAGAGACACGGTCTCACTCTATTGCCCAGGCTGGAGTGCAGTGGCACCATCATAGCTCACTGCAGCTTCAAACCCCTGGATTCAGCCATCCTTCCGCCTCAGCCTCCCAAGAAGCTGCGACTGCAGGCGCAGACCACCACACCTGGCTCTTACAATATTCTTAATAACAATTTTTCTCAACCTTACTTTATTGTAAGAATACATATGTAACAATAAAACATACAGAATATGTGTGAACTGTGTTATCAGTAAGGCTTCTGATCAACAGTAGACTATTAGTAGTTCTGTTTTTGAATAGTTGAAAATTGTATATAGATTTTCAATGGGGGGGTGGTTAGCACCCCAGTTCCTGTGTTGTTCAAGAGTCAATCGTATATGCATATCTTCTAGAGCTCTATTTCTGACGGATCTATTTAGTATCATTAACAGTAATTTTATTTTGAACTGATAATATTACTGATAAAAATACAATTCCTATTTATAAATTTTAATTATAAATTCAAGCATTTATTGAATATTTATCCTGTATGAGACACTTTCAAAGTCTCAGCATTGTCTATCAGACACCTTGAAAGGTCTTGCTGGACTCGAAAAAAAAAAATTACCAAGAACAATATAAAACAGAAAGAAGGGAAGGGAAAATAGGCACAGGAGTAGATGACCACCAAGGTCACAATTGAGCTTTAAAAAAGATATGCATTTATCTACATGCATTAATATCAAAGTACTTATTAACACATGGAAGAGCTCAGACACAGACCTTACTGAAGAACTTTTTTCTGACACAGCCTAGCATAAATCTCAGTGTTACCCTTGTCGAATTATTATTTGGCACATGTGCTGTCAATGGTAATCCCAAAAGCAACTGTCTGATGCCTCGTGCTTGTTGTCTGTGTGTGAATATGACCCTTCAACGACACAGGTCTGAACTGAGCAGGTCCACTTAGATGTAGATTTTTTTCAGTCAAACATGGATGAAAAACATAATATTTGTGAGATGTGAAGCCTGCATGAGCGTAGGGCTGACTTTTTGTATAGCAGTCTCCCTAGGGCCAACTACAGGACTTGAGTATGCATGGATTTGGTAAAGGCAGTACCGGAACTGATCCCCTGTGTATACCGAGGGAAGGCTGCATATAAACAGACACACACATGTACAAAGAAAATCATTTATCAGTGACTATAAAAGTGAAAATCTAATCAACATAGTCATCCTGAAAGTATTATAAATATTCCTAAGTTGTTCACTTAAACTTTAAAACTTGCATACATCCAAAGCATTTATTACTTTCCATATCTTATATACTGTATTAAGTCACACCTTGAAAGGTTAAACTGTACTTTTTTAGTAATTTTTGTACACGTGCTTTTAAGAAGCCAATAGCTAAACCTCAGAATTTTTTTTTTTTTTTGAGACAGAGTCTCACTCTGTTGCCAGGCTGGACTGCAGTGGCGTGATCTCTGCTCACTGCAACGTCTGCCTCCCGGGCTCAAGTGATTGTCCTGCCTCAGCCTTTCTTTTTTTTTCTTGTTCTTTTCTCAGAACAAGAAAAAAATAAAGTAACAAACTCATGTCTTGTCCTGGTATCCTCTCTAGCAGGTCAATATTTTCCCTTCACTCTGGCCTATGTGAACAAGGGCTCTGCATTTTGTTTCCATTTCCTCACTGATCACTTATTCCCTGGACCCTGCTGCCTGCCTTCCACTGCTATCCTTACACTACAACAGCAGCTTCTACTGTCACCAACAGCTGTAATCAGGAATACACGAATGTGTGCAGAGCATGTACTTAATATGCCAGAAAGAAAAATAAGTTGTGAGTTAGCTCATTCACATCTTCCACAAATATTAATATCTAATGCCTACCATACACCACAGGCCATGTTCTAGATGTTGGGATACTTCAGTGAACAAAAGCCTTGTTTTCTTTTGAGACTCTGTTCTAGGAGAAGGAGACAGCTTTTAAACCATCAGGATAATAAGTAAATAAGTTATGTTTGAAAGGGATACCTGGTATGGAGAGAACAAAAAGCAGGGCAAGTTAAGGAAGACTGAGAGAGTGAAATGTGGAGAGGGAGGGTGTGCACGAGGCTACTGTACGTGCAGTGGTCGGAGCCGGCTGCACCAAGAAATTGACCTGGGTAGACATGGGAAGCGGGACACCTGAAGTTTGAGGAGACTGTGCTACTGCAATGAAGAGTTACGGGTTCCACGTTGGTTCCTTCACAGTACTGAAAACTCAAGAGATAATTTAAAAAATACTTAAAACCTACTTTAACAGCTGGGTGGAGACCACTGTCAAAGAGAGCTTCATTTTTGATGATGTTCCCTACTCCAGGCAATACGTTCTGATCCATTAGCACATCACCTAGCATCCGGCCTTTCTGTTTCTTAACTTCATTTTCCGCTCTCAAGAAACTAAATTCAGGTGAACATACATCTAATTCTTTCATCATTCCTACTCTCCGTTGGCTTTCCATTGAGTTTCTATAGAAAGGAATACAAAACACATTAATCATAAGTCTGGTTATAATTTCACAAAGTGTCATTTAAAATGAGCTTTGCTATAAGCACTTTATGTTAATCAGGGTATAAGAGTTAGATATGCAAACAACAAAGATCTGACAAATTATATTATCTGAAGGCTTCTTTAAAATGAGGTTTCATCAATTACAAACTATTTATTTTATTGGTTTCTTTAGTCATACATGTGACATCCCAAACCATGCTCTGCAGTACTGCAGCTTAAGTACTTTTATTTATTTATTTTTTTACCTGAGTTCAACTGATGAGTCAAAGAAACAAATCAAATCTTTGGTGAGCTGCACTTCCAAAACAGGAAAAGCTCCATTTTTATATTTACACTCAAGTGGATTAATCATGACGGAGCCTTTCATTCCGAAATGAATCCTGAAACAAAATCAAACCCATTTTTGAGTGGCAGAAAGTATATCATTTATCAAGCTTTTTCCCTGTACTATCATTTTTTTGGATTATAAGTAAACAAATGTTAGTCAGGGTAGGCACTTTTAAAGGCCAGAAACCAGTAGTAAGATTATTATATATTTTTCTCTCATGACTTTGTATCCTTATAAAGATAGAAGACATGACAATCAGTTTTTCAAGTCAAAAGTAAAATAACTTCTCAGAGAAATAATAAGGTACCAACACTAAGCCCAAGAAAATACACCCCTGCTCCTCTTTTCTTGTCAGACGAAGTATCTTTTATTCACGGAACAGTCTAGCATCTCTTGGCATTTTCTCAGATTCAAAGGTTTGGGATGAGATAAGGCTAAGTTTAAGTTGCCTATAGTTTGTGTTTTCATAAATTCTACAAAGCCACTAATATTCAAATTCCTTATTTCTAACCACAGTGGACTGGAAATATTTACCTATTGCAAAATAATATCTATGGTTTAAGACACTCTTTCCCCCCTTGTTTTGCACTAAGAAGTGAAACAATACTTTTATTTTTGCAAAATCTTATGTATCAAAAAAAGAGAGAGAACAAGTCAAAATACTATTGTCTTCAATTCTTTTCATTTTCTTTTACCTTTATATGTATTGGGAAGAGGAGATTTATAAACATTGATGGTTAAGTTGAAAGCCACAATGCAGTGGTGAAAAATTCATAACCTTTCAGATTTTATAGGATTGATTAGCATGTCCAGTTTTTTTTTTTAAAGTAGTTCTGTAAGATCTCTGATGATGAAGATCAAAAATGATTCTCAAGATGAAATACTGTGCTCCACCTTTCAAATCCTGCTCTGTATAGCTTTGTTGAGTTAATAAATATGGCTCTTTTGGCAGCAAATGTTACTGCTCTGTGCTTCTAATTGCAAAGCACCATGTTATAGTATTGTACAAGGTTAACCAGTCTAACTTTAAAAATGTGGGTTTTAAACTCTGTGTGCCCTGCTATCAATCATAAATGCATTTTGCATGCCCCATAGTTCTTGACAGGAAAAATGTGTGCCTGTAAGTACTCCATAATTTAGCTTACGGAGGTGCAACCCCAGTGAAAGGTGTACAACTGTCATGCCCAGAAGCCATCATATCTAAAATCTTTTCAGCTGCATGGTTCATAAAGTGGATTCTAAATCACTTTCTATAATGAAACCACATCTACATAAAAAATCTCAAAGGTTAAGACCCAATTCAAATGCAGGAGTAGCCCCAGCAAGAACCTTAGATCAAATAAGTATGGCTCTGTCTTATAAATCTATTCATTTTTAGGAAAAAAGTGCATAAAATGTTTACTTTATTTTTATTTATTTTGTTTTATTCAATAGTTAGATATTATAATTGAGCACCAATAAACCAACACATCTCGTGGGTTTATTACTAAGTACCTTTGATCTTAAACTACAAAAAATATATCAGTATCATGAAAATATTTGAGGCAGAGTCAACATCTCTACTGCGACAACGATTGATACTGATTTTTGTTTTAAAACCAGTACATAGGCCCATACTACATAAAGAAAAGACATTTTTAGGATTTCATTTGCTTTTCAAGATTCCTCATAATTAATTAGTTCAGGAAAATTTTATCAGATCCTTATTTCTATTTCAAGCTCTTTCTACCAACGTAAAAGGTTACCTGAGACAATTCATTCCGCATAACAGAAGTCTACCTGCCAACCACAGTTGCCTGGTCCAAGGGTGGGCATTACGCTTATCCTGAACAGGTCTCTGTCGTTTTCTCAGATCCTGTGCCTTTGATACAGTTGATTCAGAAATGGACACCTGTCCCAAGCTAGATCCATCAGTATCCAAGCTGGATTCATCAGTTTTTCTGATGAATTTAAAGATGCAGGACCCAGGGAGATCCTGTTAGCATTAAGAGATCTAATATGAGAGCTGTCTGTGGGAATGATTCCCAGTGTGAGCCCCAGTAAAGCAAAGGAAGGTCCCTATGCAGAGAGGAAGACTACAGAAGATTTTGGTGAGGAACAGAGTGAAGAAATGAAGAGAATCCTAATAGCTTTTAGTCTTTGCTTGCTCTAGTTCTCCTTGAAGCCTGTCTGTATTCTCTTCAGGTTTTGTAAGATACTCCATATGATTTTTTAAATTTTAAAAAAGTTTTTCGTACCAAAGTCAACAAAAGATAATAAATAATTATTGAACTTGCTTGAGTTGGGCTTCTGTCACTTGCAACCAAGTTCTAATATGAAAATTGTGCCCAAAGTAAAAATTCAATTAATAGTAAGAAAATTCCTCTCATTAGAAACAGCTTCCTAAATAAACTAGTAAATAAGCCCTGATCCTATTTTAAGAATCAGCTGTATTCTCCCAGCTATCACTGTCAGAATAATCTGAACATCCTTAGGCAAGCACAAACAGCATAAACAAAGCAGTACTGTCACAGTTTCATATTAATGACAACTACATTTTGCAAATAAGGCAATTGCCTATAAAAATTTTCAAGTGGTCAGAAGTGTCCTAAGGGTAATAAGGAGTGTAAAATGTAGACTATAATAGTTGTAAAACCTATGCTGGGAATTTGAAAAAAGAGAATGTAAAAAGATACAGTTTTAACAAAGCTAAAAAAAAAAAAAAAAAAAAAAAAAGAGTTCTGCTTCTACTTAGAATACAGAAGGCTGAAAGTGAACATAGCTACCACTCCAACAAGGATAAAAAAAAAAAAAATCACATTATCTACAAAATCATACTTTTTTTAAGCCCATCAGAGACATGGGATTGCAATGCAACCAGGTAAGCTACATTCCAAAATGTGACAAGCCCCTCCATGGAAAGTAAAGTCAGAATACACAAATTGCTTCACCTATGGCAGAGCACAAGAGGAAGAGAAGGCTACTATACAAATGGGAAAGCAGAAAACTGCACAATTTTCAACAAACTTTTAGATACCGAATGTGGGCTGGTGTGACAGTTTAGAATCCCTGGAACCCCAGACACAAGGAGAGTACACACTCGTGGGCCCATGTGAAAGATATGAGTGACGGCAAGAGACCTGAAAGAGCTGCTCATGCTGGCATGACCCATGTCTTCATGAAACTCTGTCTGCTTCTTGGACACTTCTTTCAGATGAAGCCAAAGTCTTAAAAAAAAGTCTTTAAGCTTCTGGGGCCAAGGGAGAGGTAGAAACAAAGATCATATCTGTCCTTGAGGGAGGAACAGGAAACTTCCTCTGCCCAAACAATATGTCTTATACTGAATAACAACCATAAGCAGTCTGCCACAGGAGAGCAGCAGGAACCTTGCCCAGGCAAGGGTACCCTGGCCTGTTGAGGGTGAGGTAGAAGCAAAAGCCATCTGTCCCTAGAGTTGAAACAGAAAATCGGCTTTGGCACAAAATACTGTGATGATACAAAGAGAAATCCGCTCCCACTAAAAGAGAGGGAGGAAGCTCTCGGACCCAAGTACACCCACAGATGCAAAGCAGAGCTTGGCTGCCATAGGAGGGCAAGCAACAGTAACCCTAAGAAAACTGGGACCTGAGTTCTACATACACAAAGGCCTGCCCAAGTCTCAGGCTAGTCCAGAAGTAAAAATCCCCACTATCTCCATCATGAGCCTCCCACTGAGTCACAAGCAACAGCAGCCTACATGGTGGAGAGGTAAGAACGTGGAGAGACTTTCTCTGTGACTTGAATATGCAAGATGTACTGAAAGCTGACAGTCGAGCAGCAACAGAGAAACCATCCACTGCCAACCCAGTCCACACACAAGGCATAAGTAGCAGTAGCAGCTGGAGTTTTGAAGTTGTTGGTGCACTGAAGACAACCCAAACAAAGCAAAACTCAAACCAAGGTCAACTACTTTACTAGACTCACTCAATCCCTGACACTAATGACTGATAGAAGAAGCATGACTGTTTCTGAGCTTAAATATTATTTAGCTCTTATTTGTCTATACATGGTGTCTGGGATTTAGCTTTTCGTCTTCTATAGACAATGTCTAGGATTCAAAAAAAATTATAAGACACATATATACACACAAAGATTAAAAAGTATCAGGAGATAAAGATATCAAGAGATAAAGCAGTTAACAGAGCCAGACCCAAAGATGCACCAGATGTCAGATCTATGAGACAGGTGATTTAAAAGTAATGTTAAATTAATTTTAAACTTAAAATATTGATTCTTAACCAAATTTTATATTGTACGTTAGTTATTAATATGTTAATGATTTAACACATGTAAGGATCTAGTATAAAGGCACTTGAACAGGTGTGATATTTCAGCAGAGAAACAAAAATACATGACAGCAGGGATAAGACATTTCTTCAATAAGCAGACCAGCAGACTGCACAGAGCAGAGGAAAGAATAAGTTAACTTGAATATAGATTAATAGAAATTATCCAAACCTAAGAAAGAGAAAAAAAAGATGAAAAAGATAAAACAGAGCATGTTCCTTAAATATGCCTGGAGTTTTCTTTCTTGAGAGGTTTTAGACTATCAACTCATTTAAAACTTAAAAAAACCCTCATATTATTTACTTTTCTAGAGTAGGTTTTGATAATCTGTGTCTTTCAAGGAATCTGTCCATTTATTTCAGTTGTTGAATTCACGGACATAAATTTGTTATGTGATATACAGTGTCCTATTTCTATTCAAATAACAACTTGAGGATCTGCAGTAATGCTCCCTTTGTCATTCCTCATAGCGTTTATTTGTGAGCTGTATTGTCCAGTATGGCAGCCACTACCCACATGTGGCAAATGAGCACTGGAAATGTGATTAGTTCAAATTAATGTGTACTCTAATTATAAAATACACAACAGATTTTGAAGACTTAGTATAAAAAAAGAATGTTACATAGCTTATCAATAATTGCTTATATTGTTTATATGTTGAAATATTTTGCATAGGTTAATAAAATACAATATTAAAATTGATTTCTTTTTGTTTTAGTTAATGCGGCTATTGGAAGATTTTAAATTATATATGTCTCCCATGTTTACACTGGACTGCATTGAGCTAAAAGTTTATCATTTTTATACACTTTTCAAAGAACCAATTTTTGGTGTCATTCATTTTTATTACGCTTTTCAAAGAACCAATTATTTGCTTCATTGATTTTTTTTCTCTATTGCTTTCATTTTTAAATTCTATTGATTTCTGTTCTTATCTTCATTATTTCTGTCCTTCTGTCTGTTTTGGGTTTAATTACTTCTTATTCTTCTAGTTTTTTATATGGAAGCTTAAATCTTGGAGAATTTTATTTATTTATAATAAACATTTAATGCTAGAACATTCCCTCAAGCATTGCTTTAGCTGTGTCCTACAAATTTTGATCTGGTGTTTTCATTTTCATTCAATTCAAAATATGTTCTAACTTCCTTGGTGATTTATTTGACACATGAGTTTAGAAGCACAATGATGTCCAAATACTTAAAATTTTTCAGCCAGGTGCAGTGGCTCACGCCTGTAATCCCAGCACTTTGGGAAGCCAAGGCGGGTGGATGACCTGAGGTCAGGAGTTTGAGACCAGCAAGGCCAACATGGTGAAACCCCATCGCCACTAAAAATATAAAAATTAGCCAGGCATGGTAGCAGGCGTCTGTAATCCCAGTTACTCAAGAGGCTGAGGCAGGAGAATCACTTGAACCCAGAAGGTGGAGGCTGCGGAGAGCTGAGATCGCTCCACTGTACTCCAGTTTGGGCAACAGAGTGAGACTGCATTTGAAAAAGAAAAAAAAAAAAAAAAAAAAAAGAGATTTTTCTAGGTATCTCAATAATTTCTAGTTTAATTCTGTTGCAGTCAGGATTCTTTCAGGATGTCAATACTTTTAAATTTGTTAAGACTCATTTTGTTGTCCATAATCTGGTCAATCTTGCTGAGTGTTCCATGTGCACCTGAAAAGCAGTATTGTTGGGTGGAATGTTCTCTACTTGTCAGTTAGGTCAAGGCGGCTGATAGTGTTGCTCAGGTCTTTTATCCTTAATGATTTTTGCCCACTTGTTCTATCAGTTACTGACAAGAGAGTGTTGAATTATTCAACAATATTAGTTTCTCTTTGCCCTTTCCATTCTAGCAGTTCTTGCTTTACGTCTTTTGAATTTCTATTAGGATTACTATATTTTCTTGATGAATTAACCCCTTAATCTTTATTTAATGTCCTTCTTTACCCCCAGTAATATTCCTTGAGCTGATAACTACTTTGCTTTTATTCTAGCTACTCCAGCTTTTTTTTGGTAAGTGTTTTCATAGTATTTCTGTTTCCATCCTTTTATTTCAACCTGCATCCTTATATTTCAAGTGGTTTTCTTATAGGCACGTTATAGTTGGGTCTTGTGTTTTTATTCAGTTAATTTCTGCCAAATAATTGGGATGGTTAGATTATTTACATTTAATGTGATTTTAATGCTTTGATTTAAATCTACTATGTTACTATTGTTTTCTATTTGTTCCATCTGTTCTTTGTTCATCTTTTAATGCCTTCTTTTGGATTGAGCATTTTTAAAACTTACATTTTATCTCCCTTAGCAGCTTATTACTTTTACCACTTTTTGAATTTTTTTTTTAGTAGTTGCTCTAGGTTTTATAATACACATCTTACACTGTGGTAAGTGTAACTTCAAATGATATGCAAAACGTATATTGCAACAACCTTAAAGTAGTGTACCTTCATTTTCCTATCTCATTATTTGTACTACTGTTGCAATGCACTTTACTCTGACATATGTTATAAAGTCCACAATAAATTGTTATTATGCTTGCTTTAGATATAGAACATAAAAGAAAAACATCTTTAAAATTACTTCCAAGTTTCCCATTCCCAGTTTTTTCTTTCTGTAGATTCAGATTTCTATCTGTTATTATAACCCTTATGCTGGAGAGACTTTTAACTTTTCTTGCACTGTAGGTCTCCTGGTACTACATTCTCTTAGTTCCTTTATTTTTTTTGAAAGAGTCTTTATTATACCTTCATTTTTAATAGACATTTTAGATGCATTTAGAATTCTGAGTTGAGAGGTTTTTCTTTCAGCAAACATTGCTGGGTTGTCTTCTGTCTTATACAATTTCTGTAAATGTATTTATTAGCTTCATTCCTTTGTATTAATATGTAATGTTTCTCTGCTTCCAGCATTTTCTCTTCATCTTTGGTTTTTAGCACATTGGCTAGGTATGTGTAAGGGACATTTGGTTTGGTTTGAGGTTCTTTTGCTTCTTGGATCTGTGGTTTGTTTAGAAAATTCTTGGCCATTTAAATCCAAAGATGTCTTCTGTTCTTTCTTTCTTCTAGGATGACAGTTACAAGAATGTTAAATTATGTAATCTTGTGCCATAGCTTTGTTAATCCTGCACAATTCTTGGCCATTACTTCTTTTAAAAATGTCTTCAGTTTTGTTTTTTTCTCTTTCCTTCCTGGAACTCCAAATACGTTAGACCAGTTGATGTTATACCAATAACAAATCTACACAAATGTTCTGGAATATCAGATAAAACTCATTTGGAGGCCATCATTACCCTAATACCAAAATTAGACAAAGGCAGTAACAGAAAAATAACACTATAGTGCAATACCTCTCATGAAGACACATACAAAAGTCCTCAATAAAATATTAACAAATCGAATCCAGAAACATATAGAAAGGATAATGTATCATGACAAAGTGGAGTATATTCCAGGAATGCAAGGCTCATTCAAACTTTAAAAATCAATCAATGTAGAATTCCACAAATAAACATATGAAGAAAGGCAATATGAAGATCTCAATAGATGCAGAAAAACTACTTGAAAAATTCAACAAATTAAAAATAAAAGGGAAATTTTTTGATTTAATAAAAGAAAATAAAGCTAATATCATAGACAACAAGGCAAACTTATTTGCTCTTACCACTACTACTCAACATCATGCTGGGGTTCCTAGCAAGTGCAATAAAACAAGAAAAAGAAATAAAAGGCATATAGGGTGTGCGGGACAAGGCGAGGGAGAGTATTAGAACGAACACCTAATACATGCGAGGCTTAAAACCTAGATGACAGGTTGATAGGTGCAGCAAACCACCATGGCACATGTATACCTATGTAACAAACCTGCACATTCTGCACATGTACCTAGAACTTGCCCAGTATATTTTTTTTTTAAAAAAGGCATATAGATTAGACAGGAAAAAATAAAACTGCTTTAGTTCACAGATGATATGATTATCTACATAGAAAATACTAAAAGTATACAAGAAAAAGCTACTAGAACTATAATGAGTTTAGCAAGTGTATTAGTCCCTTTTTGCACTGCTATAAGGAACTTCCCTGAGACTGGATAATTTATAAAGGAAAGAGGCTTAATTGACTTGCAGTTCCACATGGTTTGGGAGGCCTCAGGAAACTTACAATCATGCTGGAAGGTAAAAGGGAAGCAAGGACCTTCTTCAGATGCCAGTAGGAGAGAGAAGAGAAAGAGAAGGGGGAAGAGCCCCTTAAAAAACCATAGGATCTAGTGAGAATGCACTCACTATCACAACAACAGCATGGGGGAAACTGTCCCCATGATCCAATCACCTCCTTCCCTCGACACATGGGGACTACATGCCCCCCACACGTCAACACGTGGGGATTACAATTCAAGATAAAATCTGGGTGAGGACACTGAGCCAGATCATATCAGCAAGGTTGCAGGATACAAGGTCAATATACACACAAAAATTGTATTTCCATATTCTGTGAATGAACAATTAGAAAGTCAAACTTTAAAAACATACCCTCTACAATAGCACCAAAAAAACTCACTTAGTTACAAATGTAAAATACATCCGAATCTGAAAATTATGAAATACTGATAAAGAAATGAAGGAAGATCTAAATACTTATTAATATATACTGAAAGAAATGAAGGAAGATCTAAATACTTCTTAAAATATACTGTGTTCATGAAGTGGAAGACAATAATGTTAATATGTGAATTATCACCTAATTGATCTATAGATCCAACACAAGGCCAATCAAAATGCCAGAAAGAATTCTGTAGAAATCAACAAGCTAAGTCTAAAATGTAGAAAGATAACTAAAATAACAAAAACAATTTAAAAAAATAAATAAATAAAGTCAGAGGACTGACACAACTTAATTTAAACTGACTTTAAAGCTACTTTAAGACAGTGTATTATTGGTGAAAGGACAGACACAAAAAATGATAAAAGAATATCATTTTATCTGATATTCTTCTCAATGGAGAGTTCAGAAATAGACCCACACATATGTGGTCAACTACTTTTCAACAAAGTTGCAATGGAGAAAGGATAATCTCTTCAACAATGGTGCTGGAAAATACACACGCAAAAAGACAAAGTCAACTCCTGCCTTATACAAAAAAGAACTCAAAATAGATCATAATCCTAAACAGAAGAACTAAGTCAATAAAACTTCTAGAAGAAAACAAACAAGGAAATCTTGATTAATTTGCATTAGGCAAATATTTCTTAGACTGGTCACAAAAAGTATGAATGAACCATGAAAGAAAAATTTGATAAATTAGGTTTCATCAAACTTAAAAGTTTTTTATCTTCAAGAGACATGGTTAAGAAAATGAAAAGAAAAGCCCCAGATTGGGAGAAAATACTTGAAAAACATGTATCTGATAAATGGCTTACATCTAGAATATATAAAGAATACTATAACTCAGTAATACTAAAATATATCCAATAAAAAGAGAAAAAATTAATAGACACGTCACCCTACAAAATACACAAACAGCAGATAAACACTTTGCATCAGATATCATTAGTTAGCAGGGAGAAGAAAATCAAAATCATAATGAGATGCACTGTACACCTATTAGAATAGCTAAAATTAAAACGACTGACAATACCAGGTGCTGGCAAAGATGCTGAGTAACTGAAATTCTCATACTCTGCTGGTAAGAATGCAAAATGGTACCACCACTTTTAAGAACAAATTGGCAATTCCTCTTCAAGTCAAACATATACTTACCAAATGACTTAGAAATTCTTTTTTTTTTTTTTTGAGACGGAGTCTCGCTGTGTCTCCCAGGCTGGAGTGCAGTGGCGCGATCTCCACTCACTGCAAGCTCCGCCCCCCAGGTTCATGCCATTCTCCAGCCTCCCGTGTAGCTGGGACTACAGGCGCCCGCCACCGCGCCCCGGCTAATGTTTTTTTGTATTTTTAGTAGAGATGGGGTTTCACTGTGTTAGCCAGTATGGTCTCGATCTCCTGACCTCGTGATCGGCCCATCTTGGCCTCCCAAAGTGCCGGGATTACAGGCGTGAGCCACCGCGCCCGGCCATGACTTAGAAATTCTAATCCAATGTATTTATCCAAGACAAGTGAAAATATATGTCCACACATATATGTCATATGTATGTGAATATTCATAGCAATTTTAATATTAAAAACTTGAAACAATCCAAATGTCCATCATCTGATGAATGAATTAACAAAATATGGTACATTCATATAATGGGAGACTACTTAGTAAAGGAAAAGAAAGTACCACTGATACTTCAAACAATATGAATGAATCTTAAAGTATTATATAGAGTAAAAGTACACTTCCATTTCCCCTAACATGTTTTGTGACAGTACAGAAACTACGTTGAAGCTGTAAAACTATTTTATAAGTAGTATATGATGGATTCAATAAAGATATTTCAGCAAACTAAAAAGAATCATTATATTATCTCTTGCATAACTGATTTGAGGTTCATACTCACTTAAACCCCAATAAATTATAAAATCAATCATGTGTAAGGCATTTCTAAAACGGCAAAGCCTCCAAAATATCTCAAATATAGTTTCTGGTCTCTGAGTACATATAAGTGCAAAAGCCAGAGGGAGTAAATCACAAACTGGAAACAGCAAATGGTCTTGGAAAAATATATTTATTTATCTATCTATCTGTTTTTTGAATTTTAGTCCAAAATGCCCAGCTATGTCCATTTGGATTAAAATGATAGCTTAAGTGTGAGTGCAGCTGGGTGAACATGCACATAAATATTTGCACACGTTATACTGGCAGTGTGGCAATATATGCATCCAAAGTTAATAAAGATTATACCTGGTAGTGGGATTGAGAATGTATTATTTCACACTTACTTTTTCATTATTTTTCAGTTTTTTCTACTGAGTACTTGTTACATTTATAGCAAAAACTTCAAGTGATGTTTGTGTTGTTTTAGTTGAAGGGTTACTGGAAAGTGCTCAGAAGTTGTACAGGTATTAATCACACATAATACCACAACAGGGCTCCTAAAATAAATGTATAGCAAATAATTTTTAGTATTCCTTGACACTATTAGGAGCACTTAAATATATCACTTAGTAGGGAGAGAAGTAATCACTCTCTATTATGTATCTTTCTGATGTGTGGGTTTTTACAGGGCAGATTCTTTTAGAGGGCTATGCTTGTATTCTACTTTCATTAACAAATGAATCCCAGGAGATTCATGGCCCGACCTGTGAGAGTCGATGCACATACTTTAAACTCTGCAGGCAATTTTGCTTGTGAAAAGTTGGGTATCAAGGGAAAACTGTGAGCAACCTTTAAACATGTTTCCTGCTATATGCTCTATCAAATGCAGACGAGCCAGGGTGGGAGGGAGGGAGAAGTAAAAAATGAAGACTACATTTCTATTGCAGGTGCACAGACCTGCAGCCTCACAAAGAGATCACATTTCTTTGAGAGAGTTACACATTCCTCTAAGAAGCACAAGTTGGAAGTACATTTTTTGAACTTACGTTACATTGTGAAAGCGGAGCAACTGATTTTAGGTTCAGATTCCAACAGCAGATCTGCCACTGACCTTGAATTGTTAGATCCAATAGTTGTTATGGCTGCAGGAAATTGAAAGGAAGCAAGCCACTGCATTTTTCCCACCCATATACTGACATAGGTACTCTCCAGGGATGGCACTAGTTCAATGAGTTTGAAGAAGTGATTGTCCTTGTTTAGAACTTCATGAAACACTTACTGACAGCCCTGTACTGAGAAATGACTTCCCCCTTATCAGTCTGGTGGAGAGCACTTGATAAAAACCCCTATCATCTTACAGAAATAAATCTGTACCTAACACCAGAGAATCAATAACATATCAATGTTTTCAACTATCGTGCATAGATTCCATTGTGTACTACTCTATCCAGAGCTACGAGTTTTCAATCACATCAATATACTACAGCAGTAATGTAACCTGCAATATATCATTCCTGCATGAACAACTAGGCATATGCTGATGTTATCAATTCCAGACTAAGAAAAACCATGAAGTGACAATGTTGTCCAAGGACAGCAGCTGCTGACAATGAAAAGAGAACACCTCAAAGGAAAAGCAATTACATAAACCCTGGATTCCTCTAAATACGTGGTAGATGAGATGCAACAAAGAACAATCATATAGTATCATCTCTTTGTGACAACTATTCACCTCTGGTTAGCATCGGGTTCAAGAATGGGTCTTTTAAGAAGGTGATAACTGTGGTCAGTATCTTTAAACAGCACTAAAAACGATTTGAGGAAGCAGTACCAGTTTTAACAGTTGGCAAAAGCTTAGGTTAAACTCAGAAAAGACAGAATGAGATTGGGTAGACATATTAACTCAAAGGCTGCTTTCATTTTCCTGCAAAAATTAAATATGTCATCATGCACCACAATTACATATATTTTGACTTTTTTACCATTAAGTCACCCAAGGAAGTAGGTTGCTAGTCCTTCTCTGCCAGTATATTAGCCATGAATTTCCATGGGAACTGTGAAACAATAGAGAACCTGTTATCTCTCTGGAAAGTTTTTACCTTCTCTAAGTAAATTTCCAAATTCATTCAAGGCTTCAGAGAAAGCAAGGAGCCAGAAAAATATTTAAAAATCAAGTGATACTTTTAAACCAAACTAGGGCCTGTCACAAATATAAAGTAACCAATGTCACTGAATGCAATAAACATTTGGTAAAAACAAGGAAAGACTTGTATAGGGAGCTTGGGGACTAGCAAAAACAGATGTGTTGCAGGCCGGGCGCGGTGGCTCAAGCCTGTAATCCCAGCACTTTGGGAGGCCGAGATGGGCGGATCACGAGGTCAGGAGTTCGAGACGATGCTGGCTAACACGGTGAAACCCTGTCTCTACTAAAAAATACAAAAAATTAGCCAGGCGTGGTGGCGCCTGTAGTCCCAGCTACTCAGGAGGGTGAGGCAGGAGAATGGCGTGAACCCGGGAGGCGGAGCTTGCAGTGAGCTGAGATCCGGCCACTGCACTCCAGCCTGGGCCACAGAGCGAGACTCCGTCTCAAAAAAAAAAAAAAAAAAAAACAGATGTGTTGCTCTACTACATCTTGGGAAGCTCTGTAAAATGACTGTCTTCCAAGTAATGATGACATCAGGATTTATTCTTCGGCTGCTTATTGATTTCCATGATAGAATCGCAACCTCTCATATTGGAACTCTCTTAAAAACACAGTACTTCCTATATGATTAAATGTGACACCCAGCAAGCTCCATCTAGCCTTCTACGCATCTTTAAACTTAGAGAGATAAGATGTATTGTACAGGCTTATCTTACCGGAAAGCTTTTGGTCCAAAGTACATAAAGAGCTCCTTCCCCAAAGTTTCCACGCCACTGTAAACATATCCATTAAACAGGCTGCTGGCATCATTATTATTCAGTGCAGAAGCCTAGTAGAAAATACATGTACACACATAAACACACACACACACAAATGCTAAGCAAAATTATAATTTAATTCTTAAATGTGTTTATATTACTTCATGCCCAGCTGCATTTCAATGAGAAGAATAATCTCCAACAAGTCAGGTAATGTAATCAGCTGTTTACATACATTTTGTCAAATTACTATGCAGTCATTTAAAGAGAGAGAGAGGCCAAAAAAATTAAGTGAAAAAAAGTAATTGGCAGACAATCAAAATAAAGTTTCTTCCAGGACCATACAGCTCTGTGCATATGAAAAGAAAACACAGGAATACAACACAAATGTTTTAAAACTAAAAATTGGAATACAGGTTCTTCCATTTCCAGAAGTATAGCCAAGTTCCCTCAAAGAGTGGTCAGACAAAAACAGCTACAAATGATAGATGATAAAATATGAAAACAAAGTATTTTTAACTACACCAATGAACTTTTAAGTTAGTATGAGATAATAAAAGGTCAAAAACTAAAAGTGGGAGAGAACCCTGAGAGGTAGTAGGGAGAGTCTGAAGCCAGCATGTACCCTAAGGGCATTGATTGAAACTAAGGAATGAGAGCTTCAATCTTTATGTCTTGTGAGGGTGCAGGAGATCAGAGATAAAAACCTGGGCCCCCTGAGTAAGGGTATCTAATTTGAGACCTGTCCTCTTCCAACCACAATGTTAAGAATAAAGAAAAAATCACGTCATATTCCCTTTCCCCCATCAGCCTTGCAAAACCAAACAACACATTGTTAGAATTACAACACCTATGCAGAATCCTATAAGATATTTGAGGAAATTATAAACATGAATAAACAGAAAACAAAAATATAAAATATAGGTTCCTCTGTGGGAGAAGAAAAGAAAGGGAGTTGGTTTACATTTTAGTAATGCCCTTCTTCTTAAACTGGGTGTTATGTATACAGGTGTTTCTTATGTCATTATTTTTTATTATTTAGATATGTTTTACAAACATTATTTAACTTAAACTCAAAATGTAATAAAAAATGTAAAACTGAAGACATGCATAACTATCATATAAGATAAAACAGGGCACACAGAATTACATCTATGTATTAACTCAATCTAAAGTACTATCCGCATTTACCTCTCACTTCTTCTTTGTTTTTCTCTAATGGGCCTAAGGATCCTCAGAAGATTCTGAGTGAAACCTTGGTAGGCAATGGGAGTGGGGAAATGTCAAGATATAATTATAAAACAGCTTTAGATATAGAACTAAGTCACAATTTTTCCTCAGTTTAAAGTGAAATGATATTGCTCAGTGATTCTCAAACTTTTGGTTTTATAGACATTTGTCATTCTCAATGCTTAAGATGGCGTGTCCACTCTCTTCTTTATTTCACTAAATTGGACTTTGTTAAGATACAATCATAGTATTTAGCTCAAAGAGAGATAACAGGGAGATAAAGAAAAAAAGATGGAGATGAGAGACATTCTTCCACTAAACCCACTCAAGGTTGAAATAGCTACAGTCAATGCCAGAATTTTCCAACTGCCTACAGTTCAGTCGATTAGCTTTATATAAAACCTTCTTTGTTTAAGGACTGGAGAATCAATCACTGGCTTAGAATGTCAGATAAATGTACAGGAGTAATTAAAAATGACAGCAATCACTTCCTGCTCTGCACAAATCACAAAAAGAACCTGTTGGAGACGTAGGTTTTTGCCACCATGTCCTCAAAGCTCAGTCTTTGGTTTCCCTTTCTGGAATGAACTCCAGTACCTATCAATAATTATCAAGCACTGGGAAGGCAGGCTTGAGTACTCAGTGAGGAAAAAACACATTTGCCTTGTTTTTATATAAGTCAATCTTTTAAAGCCCTGAATTGAGAAGCACCAAGAATCTTGATGCTTTTCTCCCTAACAAGGGACTTTAAGTCACTCAAATACACTTCAGGCCAAGTATAGATTATGATAGTGGGTTTTAAGGTAGGTTTCCATGACAACCAATCACTATGTAAAAAGTTCTTATAAACTACCCAGGACACTTTTAAGATGATGATATACAAAGCAGATATAGATTTTCGTCTCAATATAGATTAGGTTGTACATTTTCAGGATCTCAGATTTAAGTTCTTATTAACATTTGGAACCCTCATTTATAAGTCAATGATCAGAGCCTTGTTTTCCCACCACTCCCATGTCAACAATCTCTTATCTTTTCCCAATATTCTTTACTAGCAACTTGTTTTAGCCATACCCTGTGAAATCTTCTAGTTTTTCTTAGAGCTCCCAGCAGAGGTCAGGTGATGAATGTTAACCCATTTTACACACACACACACACACACACCACACACACACACACACCCTTCTCTCTCTCTCATATATAGTAGCATTCCCCACTTCTTGGGTAGGAAAGAATTTGCTACTACTGCCACTCCTGTGCTTTAACCTCCTTTACCCCTTCAGGTTTTATAGGTTAAATCTGATGCAAAGACATAAGAATTACACATCAGACTTTGGAGACTTGCGGGGAGGGACAGAGGGGCATGACGGATAAAAGACTACACACTGTGTATAGTGTGCATTGCCTGGGTGATGGGTGCACCAAAATCTCAGAAATCACCACTAAAGAACTATCCATGTTACGTTATCCATGTAACGAAACACCACCTGTTCCCCCAGAAGCCTACTGTAATAAAAATAATAAATCTAAAAAAGTTAAAGCTGAAACTCAACATCTATCTAATGTCTGATAGGCCAATGATGAAATTCTGTGTCAGCTGCCACATCACTGTTTCTCACTGCACCTGACTGGCTCACTTCCCTTCTTCCAAGATGGGAAACCATCTGACTGGCCTGCACTCACTACTTGTCTTCTCCCTGCCTGGATCTTCTTTCTACTACTTAGTTCTGACTTTACCAGGTTTTATAATGGCTGCTAGCAAAGAGACAGAGAAGTAACCGTGAAGTAGACAGTGCTGTCACAACACCTAATAAGATAGTACATGAGTCCCAAATGTCTCATGTGAAGTCTGCTCACATCACCAGGTTAACAGCTTTGGCAAGAACTTACACCATTTAGTTAAAAACACCAAAAGTCAACACCTATAACAGTTCATGTTATTCACTTGGCTTTGTCTACAACAAAAGTGGCATGTGACATCTGGAAAGATGATCCTCTTCCCCGTTAAAAATGGCTGTTTACTTGGATAAACTCATTTTAGAAAAGTTTACTGACCTTCCACTATGTCTCAGGCCTTGTTCTAGAGGCTCGGGATGCATCCATAAATAAAACAACTAAACCAGCTGCCTTCATGGAGTTTATGTTCTAGTAAGGAAAAAGAGTAGGCAATAAACACAATAACACAGCATGTTAGGACATTTGGAAAAGAGATGGAGATGTAAAGGAGAGATCAAGATTGGGGGAGGGTGCAACAGGTTGCAATTTTAAAGGAGCAATCATAACTTCATCAAGGAATTGAAATTTGAGCAAGTTTTAAATAAGTGAGTCATGCTCCTGGCAAAAGGAATGACAGAGCAAAGGCCCTGCTATGCCATGGCCCAGAGAGCAAGAGGAAGAGTAGTAGACAGATTTTCTAATTTTACTATATAAGTTCTGAAAACTCTGCCAATTTCCTGGGGAAGTTTTCTACTCCATGAAGACAACTACCCCATTATCAGAACACCCAAATCTAATTCAGCAGTACTGCCCCACTGAGTTTTGTTGTAATTGGCAAACGAAAATACCTACAGGAATAATAAGTGTAAAATTTTTTGAACCATTTAACCTCAGACCACCATATGACATACAAACTAGTTCAACCATTATGGAAAACAGTATGGCGATTCCTCAAGGATCTAGAACTAGATGTACCATATGACCCAGCCATCCCATTACTGGGTATATACCCAAAGGATTATAAATTATGCTGCTATAAGGACACATGCACACGTATGTTTATTGCAGCACTATTCACAATAGCAAAGACTTGGAATCAACCCAAATGTCCATCAGTGACAGATTGGATTAAGAAAATGTGGCACATATACACCATGGAATACTATGCAGCCATAAAAAAGGATGAGTTTGTGTCCTTTGTAGGGACATGGATGCAGCTGGAAACCATCATTCTTAGCAAACTATCACAAGAACAGAAAACCAAACACCGCATGTTCTCACTCGTAGGTGGGAACTGAACAATGAGATCACTTGGACTCGGGAAGGGGAACATCACACACCGGGGCCTATCATGGGGAGGGGGGAGGGGGGAGGGATTGCATTGGGAGTTATACCTGATGTAAATGACGAGTTGATGGGTGCAGCACACCAACATGGCACAAGTATACATATGTAGCAAACCTGCACGTTGTGCACACGTACCCTACAACTTGAAGTTTAATAATAATAAATAAATTTAAAAAAAAAAAAAAAAAGAAAAAACAAACAGGAAAAACCTGACAAAAATGAGGGTTCTTAATGGAAACCTCAACTTCTTTTTACCCCAATATTAAAATGCTTAGGACTCCTAATAATGTTTATTAGGAAGAGACACAAAGCCAGCCATCCTGATTTCTACCAGAGATTTTCCCCCAGGGAATTCCTATGTGATAAATGAGCCTATAAGGTCCTGCCTCAAGATTCTGTAGAATCTACACTGTGGGGAATATGGTTCCGTGTACAGTTTATGAAAAGTACAGCTGAAACATCTCCCATAACCAATGCTGGGGGATAGGCATTTTTTTAAAAAGTTTTTATTTCCAGGATTTACGCCTCAAGGCATCAAAGGTTATCCTGGAGCAGACATCTATATCTGCAAATCTGCTGTCATCTCTCAGAGATTTTAGCAAGTTCTAACCATGGTGGACGGGCACGGTGGCTCACACCTGTAATTCCAGCACTTCGGGAGGCTGAGGCAGGCGGATCACCTGAGGTCAGGAGTTTGAGACCAGCCTGACCAACATGATGAAAACTCTACTAAAAGCACAAAAATTAACCGGGTCTGGTGGCGCATGCCTGTAATCCCAGCTACTTGGGAGGCTGAGGCAGAATTGCTTGAACCCAGGAGGTGGAGGCTGCAGTGAGCTGATCTCTCAACAGCACTGCAGCCTGGGTGACAAAGCGAAGACTCCATCTAAAAAAAAAAAAAGTTCTAACCGTGGAAAATGATGTGGCCATTTAGCAAACAAAGTTTTGGTGGACAGTGCTTCAAACTTTATGGTTACTGGGCCACTTATTAACAAGAAAAAAGGTAATATGTTCCCTTGTAAATAAATTCTCTTGTGAAAGGAAAAAGAGTCAAAAATACAAAGCCCCCAATATACTTAAATGCATGAGACCATTATATATTTTCACATGGCTGTCAATGGAAGTTGAAATATGTTGTCCTAGCTGACAGAGACTCAGAGAGAAGCTCCAACTAAAGTCTTAAAGGTGTAATACATGTCTTGTGTGTTCTACTGGTGTTTTACTCTATTCTCTGCAATTAAAAACAACATACGATACGATCTTTAAAAAAATCAAAACTCTGAAATTATAAATGTTGAAAAAAGAGGTTTATTGCCTGATGAATATTAATATTGTAACATACGTGTTGACAGAAGAGCAAGTGAAGGAATTCACAGGTATGTATTAACTTATAGAAAAACATTAACCTAAAAATATCAAATGACTTCAGTGCAGCAGAAATTCTTCTAGCTACAGATGCTATATGACCTTGGCTTAAATATGTTTAAGAATTCCTTTTTTCATACCTGATGGTGTTTGGGTATTAAAATGAAATGTTAGTAAAACCTCTCCCTTGCTCACATATATGGTTTGTAATTCTCTCTGGGGCTAGGGTTTCCCCACCTGGACAGCAGGATAATCTTGAGGCTTCCTACCTGCCAAATTTCACATAGTATTTTCTAAACCACTGTCATAGTACTTACTATACTGAATTATTGTCTGTGACTTGCATTTCTCCCCCATCGGTGTATAAGCTCTCTGGGGACAGTAACAAGTTTAGCTAATATCCTCGATGGCTTTACACAATGCCTGGGGTTCAGTGAACATTTGTGGGATTAAATAGATGCCTCCTCCTTTAGCTCTGAAAACCAAGTGTGACTTCAAAGTATACACTCACTGCTTCCCCTCCCACCATCCCCATCCTGCTTGACTTTTCCCAAGATATCTTGGCAAAATCTTCTACTCTACCATCTACTTAATCTCCTTTTGAAATTCATTAACATCCCAATATCTTATTTTCTAATTACCTGTAATGGAGTGAGAACATAAGAGGACCAAATTCTCATGACTACTAAAAGTCTTAATGGAAGTAAAATACCCTACTTACCAGAATTTCCCATAAAATTAAAAGAACCATATGGGAAGGTTTAGGGAGGAGTTCCTCTGTGTTTAGCCACCAGTCCCAGAATGCCTGGTTTTTATTTGACATGTTTACTTAGCATTTAAATTGTTGCTCTAAAAAGATCTAATCCAATACAGTAGTTCTCACTTATCCAAGGTTTCACTTTCTGTAGTTCCAGTTACTCGCGGTATATATAGTACCATAAGGTATTTTAAGACAGAGAGAGATACCGCATTCATTTAACTTTTATTACAGTATAACGGTTCTATTAAGAGTTATTGCTATTAATCTCCTACTGTACCTAATTTATAAATTAAACTATCATAGGTTGTATGTGCAGGAAAAAAGATAGCATATATAGAGTTCGATACTATCCATGGTTTCTGGCATTCACTGGGTGTCTTCAAATGCACCTTCTGTGGATAGGTGGTACTACTGTGCTTAATTTTGGTTTTGAAATGTCATATAAAGATTTTTTTATTCAGTTGTCTATCATGCGGATGGTTTACCCAAGTCAGTGGATTCCTGGTACTCTATCATTTCTAAAATAATCAGCTCTGGATAATATACTTGGGATAAAATAAAATTTTCAACTTATGATTGCCCATTGCAAGCACCAGCATATATCTTTCACTGTTCTTTTAAAACTCCATCTTAAGGTAAAATTCTGGTATACAGGTAATGGTTTGTTCTACCTGTTTTAATAGCTATTGTGTACAAATTGGGCAAGGCTTTTGCAATAAACCTAAGATTTATAAGATACTCACTTGTCCTACCACAGAATCTAGGGTTATCCCTTCTCTCTACAAGCTTTTGCTGCCCAAATTCAAAAACTAATTTCCATAAGCCTGTTATCTTTGCTATAACTATACACAATTGCCCAATATACACTTGACTGTCTCATGTTGACCCGTATAATCTATTACTGTATTATTTGAACATTTCATCCTTTTTATTTTTTTCTGAAATAAAGACGAAAATCTCCTTTGACACAATTTTAAGTATGATTGAGAAGGGTTCACCTTCCCATTTTCAAGTGGCTTAATAATATGAAATCTTCAAAACAACATATATTTTCAGAGACAGCACATGATTTATTGTGCTGATTACCATTTATCCTGCCTATCCATGGGTGGACAAGGAAGATAAACTTTTCAGAGCAGAATAAGACTTTTCTGTAGATAAATGTTTCAACTCTAGTGCAGTTAAGTATTTTCCCTATAGAGAAGAAAACACCATATTTACTTTCATAGTCTCTCCTCTTTTCCTCACATGCTTTTCCCCCCAATACAACAATACTTTTTAATCAGAGATCACTTGTATACCAGTCTAAGTCATCAAGGAACATAATTTTAAAATGATTTCTAAACACCAAAATAGGGGTCCTCAGGCCTCGTCATCAAAACATATTCTACAATTTTCTAAGTGCAGGGCCTTCAAGCACTTACTGAGAGATTAAAGACTTTGTACCTTATCTGAAGGCATCAAATGATTACAAACCCTTCATAAAAATAGGGTGTTCCTCAGATAAATGGGTCTAGTGAGAAAGCTCTAATCTAGAAGAAAAAGGAGCAATTCCCAGGATGTTTATTTTGCTAGGCACTAAGAATTTTATATGCTGCTTAATTTAATCCTGACCAAATAAGCTAAGATGTGACAATAAGCATCTCCAGACGAGGAAGTAACAAAGAAATGGGAATTCAAAATCAAGATGATAGATGTTCTTGTCTCTACAGCATACCGAATATGTTCATCTTGGATAAAAAGCTACAATGGGCCATGGAAAATCACCTCCCCTTTTTCCTCCTTTGTAAGAATGTCATCTGTTCTCTGTTATCCCTTGTTTCATAACTCTATAGGATTCTGGATACTGATAATGATGATCTTGAGTCATTAAGGAGAAATCATTATCAGTATCCATTTAAGAAGGTAAGGAAGTATATAATGCATGCTCTCTAAATTATTTAGGTATCCCCTTCAGATGCTTAAAGAAATGAGCCTCATTTTACTGGAAAATGAATCTCTGTAGATTAGCTCATTTCTTTAAATAATGGCAATAAAATGAGCCATGATTTTTTCCCCGCACTTTGAAGAAGGAAAATTTACTACATGGTTTATATTCTGGTAGTAGGAATTTCCATATAACATGCACAACAAAATATACACATTCTCATAATGAAAGATTCCAAATGGAATTTATTTCTAAATCTTTAATCATTTTGCACTATTCAAAACCTTGCTCTTCTCCATCCATTCAACTTTTATTAAATGTCTCCTCAGTTCCTGACACTGTGAAGCATACATAAAGACACATAGCTGGCATATTAAATACATGTATCAAATTTTAAGGAGTGATGGAAATAACCAGACCATGTTTCAAATAAAATGAATGCTTATAAATAAACTGTTTCATATCCTGTTTTGTGAGATTGAAAACACATGCAGATTAAATATTTCACTAAAATATTGTATCCACCCAACAATTAAAATCAAAGGATTGACTTTTCAAAGCTCATTAACCAGCTATGTTCATTTATATTCCAATATTGTTTCTTACCATAAGGTTCCACAATCTCCAGCAGAGTTTTATGCAATTTGCTTACACTGTTGCACAATTTTATGCTGACAAGACAGTGGATCATAACTCAGAACAATAATATAGTGCACCCATGACTAGCAGATGCTGGGATCTTCCATGGCTAGGTTTTCTCAAAATGAGGATCAGTTGTCACAGGGAGACATGCATTCAAGTGTGTTCTCGATAAACTTTACACTGGAACAAAGAAGAATGCTATATGACAGAGTAACACTTCATTGCGGCAATAGCTACTGAAGTAGTGTTTTTTGGTTTGTTTTTTGGTATGATTATCTGAGGTTTAAATATTTTATTTTGAATGCCCATTAAATATTTCTTTAGCTCTCATTGGTAACTTTTTCCATGTTTACTGCACTGTAAAGAATGCAGTATGCAGTTATTAAATTATTTTTAAATGCTGCCTTGTGAAAACTAATCATTTCAAGCCAGTAGCAGAAACATTTAAATAGCTTTAACTCTTTGGCATAAATGCCTAGGAGACATGGGATCATCTGTTACACTAATGATCTTGCCAGAGGTTTGTGACAACCTACCATGTTTTAATGAAATTTACTAAGGATCCCTCTAAAATGCAAAAGACTCTTCATGTTTACAAAAGGTTATGATTATGTTTTTTTTAGATCAAAGCCCCAGAAGATGAAGCCATAGTAAATTATTTAGAAGTTTACCAACAGCCTCAAAGAGTGTATTCCTTCCATGTTGATTTTAAAATCCAGTGTCCATAGAACCAGATTCCTGATCCTAATCAGAGACCTATTCCAATTTTTAATGCCTCTTTCTATTAAGGTATCAAAAATAATACCTTTAAATGCCGGGCTTTTTATGTGTGGGGTATAACTTACTGAATATTGCTGCCAAGTGATGTTAATAATTGCCTAACCAGTACTGAAGCATCTGTATTATATCATCAGGCTGCACTCTTTTGTGCAATCCAAACATGGTGATGGAAGCTGTTAGAAGAGAATTACCAGAATAGACATAAGAGATTTCACTAAACCGAACAAAACTAAAAATGGTAGTAGACACAGCTAAAAATCCAAGGTTGCACTTCTCTATTTAATAAATAACCACTACTACATACTGAGCATTATGGTGTTCCTACCATTGTATGCTAAAAAAGCAATAAAGATCTTACTGAATCTTTTATGGCTGAGAGGAGCTACGGCATGGTTAAGAGGGTAGGCTTTGGAGTTTTGTTTTGTTTTGTTTTGTTTTGTTTTTTGAGATGGAGTCTCGCTCTGTCGCCCAGGCTGGAGTGCAGTGGCCGGATCTCAGCTCGCTGCAAGCTCCGCCTCCCGGGTTCACGCCATTCTCCTGCCTCAGGCTCCCGAGTAGCTGGGACTACAGGCGCCCGCCACCTCGCCCGGCTAGTTTTTTTTTTTCTTTGTATTTTTTAGTAGAGACGGGGTTTCACCGTGTTAGCCAGGATGGTCTCGATCTCCTGACCTTGTGATCCACCCGTCTCGGCCTCCCAAAGTGCTGGGATTACAGGCTTGAGCCACCACGCCCTGCCTGGCTTTGGAGTTTTAAAGAAAAATCAAACCCTGGTGTAGCCTCTTACTAGCCATGTGATCTTGAGCAAACTGATTTAAACTCACTGGGAGACTCATATGCCTCATCTGTAGAATCAGGTTAATCCTTTATCATAGGGTTATCCTTTTTCATGACTGAATGAAATATAAGAGCATCTCATGCCTTACCATCAGAAATAATCACAACAAAACTTAAAAGGAAATGTTTAAGCTATTTTTCCTAAATACCAATGAGGTGATATTTATTTAAAACATTCGGTTGGATTTTCACAGTAGAAAGCATATCCTACTCATCTTCGTATCCACAGGAGCTAGCATAAAACCTAACACAAAATACGCTGTGGTTGAATCATGTAAATGATGATATCTCTAAGCATATTCATGTCATATCCACTGCTTAGCCCTCCCATCTTTACTTCTAAAATAGTGATTCTCTTGTCTTCATCTCCACCACCAGCACTTGACCCCAAATTTGTCACCTGGATTTCTGCAGCTGTCTCCGAAATGAGAGGGCAGTGTCTACTCTGGCTTTCTTTCAGTCTTTTCTTTTTCCTTTTCCAGTCCCTAAGCTGTATAGCTGCTACTCGCCCTGCACACCTCAGCTTTTTTTTCTTTTTTTGAGACAGAGTTTTGCTCTTGTTGCCCAGGCTGGAGTGCAATAATGCGATCTCAGTGCACCGCAGCCTCCACCTCCTGGGTTCAAGCGATTCTTCTGCCTCAGCCTCCCGAGTAGCTGGGATTACACGCACACATCACCATGCCTGGCTAATTTTTTATTTTTGTAGAGACGGAGTTTCTCCACATTGGTCAGGAGGGTCTTGAACTCCCAACCTCAGGTGATGTGCCCACCTCAGCCTCCCAAAGTGCTGGGATTACAGGAGTGAGTCACTGCACCCGGCCCACACCTCAGCTTTGCTACTTCCCTGGGGAAGCCTTCCCTGATCCTCCTACAAGCCCTTAAAGAACCATGTATCTCTCCTTCACATAACTTAATTTATATTTCTTTAGGCGATTATTTAATGAATGTCTTTGTATCTTCCCAACTAGAGTATAGGCTCCAAAAGAGGAAGTATTTGTTTTTGCTCCCCAGGTGCCTTGAGTACTCAAATTTTGTTGAATGAGTAATTTTCATAAATATTAATATTCTTAAGAAACCATATAAAATCTATCTTTGGTACCCTGAAACGATTTTAGAAACACTATAACAATAATAAAAAAAAAATTCATACAGAGTACTTACTGGCATATCAAGTCAAAATAAACAAAAGGGCAGTTGGAAGGAGATGTAAAATTTATTCTTTTTTCCCAAGTTTGAAAATATATTTTCTTAGACTTAGAACCTCATTTCTTTCAAGTTGTAAGCATATGCTAATTTCATAGCAGGCAACTTTTTCTTCTAGGACCAAAGGCTATGAGGAAGCTTTGCAGAAGAAATTGAAATACAGTGCAATATTGCATGTATCCATGAAATACAATCATCCACACATCTAAAGGGCTTTTAAAACATGATGCCTTAATCAAAATATTTTTAGTACAAGTTCTGTCCAAATGAATACCACATCGTCTGCAATGAATGCCTGAGTGGCAAGAAGCTGTGCTCGTTTACTTTAAAAAGAAATAAATTCACTTAAGGGAACCAGAACTGGGTTTCATTGCCCCTTAATTAGATGGCAATATGAAGTTGAGTGAGAAGTTAGTGCTACATTTTCTACGTGTAGTTTTAGAATTATATACTAGTTGTGATATACTTACCAATTGCAGAATATTAGGCAAGCAAGAAACTAGAATTTTATGCTAAAAGCTTAAAATGGGACGAAAAAACATATCAGAGGTAGCAGAGATTTGATAATATCAACAGTAAAAAGTGCAGCTGTAGACATGGGAAACCATGTGGGTATCATAAAGGAGTTAAGTAAGGTGACTCGGATAAAACACCTTCACTGGATTCCCCTAGGGTATCTTGCTCAGGCAGCTTCTGCCCAGAGCGCTAGCCCTCCTCTCCTGCGCAGGCGCCCTAGGACCGACTTCTCCCTCCAGTAAATTGACGAAAAACTTTGGGAAACGAAACCTGGGCCAGAGCAAAGAGATGACACTTTAAACCTTGGAACCCTGATGGAGTCTTTATTCCACTTCCCCATGCTGACTGCATGGCCGGTTACAGGAGTAGCTCACCTGCGGGGAGACCACAGTCGTGGAGGCTGCGAGCGGCAAGGCGCGGCCCTGCAGGCTCCGTAGAGCGCTTCCCCGCACGCCGGTCACCGCCTGGCCCGGGAGCACCCGCGCGCGAATCTTCTCTCCATTCAGAGTACAGCCTGGTCCTTCCACCATCTCTGTAGCCGGCACTGCTCGCAGGCCCTGGTGAGAACACTGCTATGCAACTCGACCTCTGCGCGGGCACTGACTGCTCGCAGAGGAAATTCAAATCTCGCGCGCGGCTGGCCCCGCCCAGGCCCGGCCCAGGCCCGGGCCCGGCCTAGGCCCCGCCCGAACAGCGTCCTAGCTGTTAGGGTGGCTCCCTACGGCGCATGCGCTGTGGCTCACCCCCGTCCTAGGTCTTGCTATGGGTTTATTAAGAAAACGCAAATGCGCGTGGGGCGTGGGACGTGGAGGACAACTAACTAGGCTGGCCTGTAAAAGCAGAGGAAATTGGGACTTGGAAAGTTCTGAATGTATTTTCTGTGCGTTAAAGTTTTGCCCTTGTCTTTGAGCTACTTAGTATACACACATTTTCTGATCTGGTCCTCTTAATCTGTACTTGTCTGGGACAGGACAGATAGGTCACAGACAATCTAGTTTTTGGCCTTGTTTTTGGTATGTTATATTTGGACGTGGGTGGGATGAGAGAAACGAAGAGGAGGGTTTTTGGAACAAACAGCAGAATATATTCTAGTGTCTATGTTTAAAAACTCCATTATTAGTTAAGTGAGCCCTACCCAAGTCCATGCACCCATTTTGTTAGGCGACGCCCCAAGATGAAAGCTATTTGAAATTGCTTTGTTAAAGATAGAGCTTCATATAAATTTGAGGGTAATGCGTAGCTTTTCAAATTTACCCACAACCCTAACCAAAGATGCATACATACATATAAATCTATGAAGTTTTTGACTCCATATTGCTTTATAAATTATAAAGTGTATTCTTTTTTGAAAACTGAAATACAACACATTAAAACAGAATGTCAATTTCTAAGTGATTTCATAAGCATAGCACCACACTGCAGTTAAACCAGGAGAGCATATACACAGGTGGTTGCTGACTTAGGATAACTCAGCGTAACAGTGTTTTGACTGTATGATGGTGCAAAAGTGACACGCACTCAGTAGAAACTGTACTTTGAGTACTCATACAGCCATTCTGTTTTCAATTTTCAGTACAGTAGTCAATAAACTATTTGACACTTCGTTATAAAATATGCTTTGTGTTAGGTGATTTTTCCCAACTGTAGGCTAATGTAAGTGTTCTGAGCACATTTAAGGAGGGCCTTGTGAAGCTATGATGTTTGGTAGGTTAGATGTATTCAAGGCATTTTCGACTGACTTACTGTATTTTCAGTTTACAACGGGTTTATCAGGACATAACCCCATCATAAGTTGAGGAGCATCTGTATACTAGAGACTTGCATTTGAATATACTGAAGACTTGACTTTGAAATTTTGAAAAGTGTTAAATCTTTCTCTTTGCAGGGAGAGATTAGTGGTCAAAAGTTGGCTGGATCAATTTCAGGACAATTTGTACTTTACTCCCTTGTTCAATTCAATAATCTCTGTCCTTTGATGGAGAAAAGTCCTATATACCTTTTCCTCTTTCAGAGTTGTATTAGTTATTTATTGTTACCTCATAAATTATTCCATTTGTTATTTCAAAATTTCTGTGGGTCAGGAATTTGGCAATAGTCTAACTAGCCAGGGTCATCCTGGCTCAGCATTTCCCAAGAGGTTACAGTTAAAATATTAGCCAGGGCTAAAGTGCCCTAAAGGCTTTTTGTAGCTACAAGATCCACTTCTGAGATCAGTGACTTTCATGGCTGTTGGCAGGAGACCTCAGTTTCTCACTTCGTATGTCTCTCTACAGTGCTGCTTGGCTCTTCTCACGAAATGGCGGCTGAGCATGTGATCCAAGAGAGAAGTCAAGGAGAAAGCTGCAATGCCGTTTATTACTTATTACTTTATTACAATAAAGGTAATATATACCTTTATTACCTAGTTGGTAACTTACTCCTTATTCCATTCATTAGAAGCCAGTCATTAAATACAGTTCATACACAAGGGGAAGGGAATTTAGCTGTGATTTGAAAGGAGGGATATCAAAGAGTTTGTGGACAAATTTAAAAAATATCAACCTGTTCATTTATCTGATTCATCTCATTTCTCTTTAAGGTGTTGGGTACTGTGCGCATTTGGGTCAAATACTATCTTTAATTAGTAAGAGATGGGGACTGACACTGAAGGTATTAAGAGATTTCACTGGTGTGACTGAAAGGCCGAGTCAGGTTTTGTTTTTTGTTTTGTTTTGTTGGCTGGAGTGCGGTGGCATGACCTTGGCTCACTGCAACTTCCACCTCCCGGGTTCAAGCGATTCTCTTGCCTCAGTCTCCCAAGTAGCTGGGATTACAGGCACCTACCACCACACCTGGCTAATTTTTGTATTTTTAGTGGAAACGGAGTTTCACCATGTTGGCCAGACTGGTCTTGAACTCCTGACCTCAAGAGATCCACCCACCTCAGCCTCCCAAAGTGCTGGGATTACAGGCATAAGCCCCTGCACCCGGCCCAGATTTTGTTTATATGTGACTAGCCTCTGAGTCCTTTGGTATATCTCTTTGCTCTCGCTTCTTACATCTGATCAAAAGCAAACTTGCATACGCTGTGTATCTACAGTGTCTGTAAAAAGACTCCCCACATCATTGCAAGCAAGCCTACCCTGGTGCAGACCCTTGCTGCATTTCAGCTGGACTATGGCACGATCCTGCTAACGGCCATCCTCCTTGCATTTTCTCTTGTGCACTCTTACCAGAGGAACCTTCACAATTTCTTAAGTATAATTTACTAATTCTAACAAATTTACTAAATTTATTAAATTGTGCTCTTTGATAACTCTCTCTCTGTATATATATATATATATGTGTATATATATATATATATATATATATGTCATTCATGTTTTCCAAAACTCACTTTCTTCATATGGACAATAAATAATATTTCTTCTGTACACCTGCATATGATTGCTCTAATTTCCATACACAACATAGCTTATGTGAAAGCACTTTGAAAACTATGAAATACTCTACAAAAATAAGATAAATTGTACCTACCATTCCCAGAATATACGTTGTACTTTTTTTTTTGGCTCATGCTATTATTCTCACTGTTTTTTTTAGTTTGTTTGTTTTGTTTTGTTTTTGTTTTTGTTTTTGGTTTCTGAGACAGAGTCTAGCTCTATCTCCCAGGCTCGAGTGTAGTGGTGTGATCTCAGCTCACTGCAACCCCTGCCTTCCTGGTTCAAGCAATCCTCCCACCTCAGCCTCTCGAGTAACTGGGATTACAGGCACCCACCACCATGTCCAGGTAATTTTTGTATTTTTAGTAGAGACGGGGTTTTGCCAAGTTGGCCAGGCTGGTCTCGAACTTCTGACCTTAGGTGATCCACCCACCTCGGCCTCCCAAAGTGCTGGGTTTACAGGCATGAGCCGCCATCCCTGGCCTATTCTCACCTTTTTAATACCTCCTCTTTTTCCCAGTTTGTTGAAGTTCTCTCAACTTTTTTTCTTTTCCTTTGAGATGGAGTCTCACTCTGTCACCCAGGCTGGAGTGCAGTAGCACGATCTCGGCTCACTGCAACTTCCACCTCCCGGGTTCAAGTGATTCTCCTGCATCAGCCTCCCAAGTAGCTGGGACTACAGGCATGCACCAACACAACCAACTAATGTTTGTATTTTTAGTAGAGTCAGGGTTTCACCATATTGGCTAGGATGGTCTCAATCTCTTAATCTCATGATCCTTCTGCCTTAGCCTCCCAAAGTGCTGGGACCACCATGCCTAGTTAAGTTTTTCCAACTTTTAAGCCCCAGTTTTATGGATATCCTCTAAAAAACTTTATTGATACAGTCAGAATTAACCTCATATCTTCTGAAGTTAGTTCTTCCAAAGAACTTACCAAAGTTACCTTGTGGTAAAGTAATTTGTGTACATTTTGGTCTCCTTCTAAACTAGACTCCTATTCCTTAAAGACAGAAGAGATGTTCATCTTTACACTTCCCATAGCAGCCGGGATGCTTTTTTTTGTATATAATAGATATTCAACAAATATTTGTTTAATTGAATGATTATTACTAACTTAAGGTTGAAAAATTGGACCATCTGTTCCCAGAGGCCTTTACTGTCATTCTTTTGAATACAGATTTGATGTTTTCAAAGGTCTCTTTTAAACTAAATGTTATGGAAAATTAGTAATACATTAAGTTACTCTGTGACACGCTTTCTTTATTAGAGCAACAAGCCAGTAATCTTGATGTATTCCCAAGGAAATAAGACCAACCGTATGTGCAGTCATTTGTGTACATTACAGTCATTCGTCACTCAATGACGGGATGCATTCCGAGAAATTTGTCATGAGGCAGCTTTGACATTGTGTGAACATCATGGAATGCACTTTTACAAACACAGAGGGGACAGTCTACTGCTTAGCTAGACTACGTGGTATAGTCTATTGCTCCCGGGCTACAAACCTTTACAACGTGTTACTGTGCTGAATACTGTAAGCAATTTTAGCACAATGGTATTTGTGTTTCTCCACATATCTAAACATAGAAAAGGTACAGTAAAAACACAGTATAAAAGATTTAAAAATGGTACACCTCCATAGGATACTTTTTATGAATGGAGCTTAGAGGACTGGAAGTTGCTCTGGGTGAGTCAGTGAGTGAGTGGTGGGTGAATGGGAAGGCCTAGGATACTGCTATACACAACTGTAGACTTTATAAACACAGTACACTTAGGCTACATTACATTTCTAAAAAGTATTTTTCTTTCTTCAGTAATAAATTAACCTTAGCTTACTGTAACTTTTTTACTTTGTAAACTTTTTAAACTTTTTGACTCTTTTGTAATAGCACTCAATTTAAAACATAAACACATCGTACAGCTGTACAAAACTATTTTCTTTATATCCTTATTCTATAAGTTTTATTGTATTTAATTTTTTTTTTTTTTTTTACCTGTAAGCTTTTTGAAAAAATGAAGACACAAACACACACATTAGCTTAAGCCTACACGGGATCAGGATCATCAATATCACTGTCTTCCACCTCTACATCTTGTCCCACTGGAAAGTCTTCGGGGACAATAACACGCATGGAGCTGTCATCTCTTATAGCAATGCCTTCTGGAATACCTCCTGAAGGGCTTGCCTGAGACTGTTTCATGGTTAACCTTTTTTTTAAATAAGTACAAGGGGTAAATTCTAAAATAATAATAAAATGCACAGTATAGTATATATAAAAAGCAGCAACATAGTCAATTATTATCATTATCAAATATTATGTACTGTACATAATTGTTTACATGACAGCAGTGCAGTAGGTTTCTTCACACCAGCATCACCACAAACATGAGTAATGTATTGCACTGTGATGTTAGGATAGCTACGATGACATCACTAGGCAATAGCTGCATTACAGTCTTCTGGGACCACCGTAGGATATGTGGCCCATTGTTTATCAAAATATTGTCACACAACACATGACTGCATTTTGTATGTATTTGTCTTCACAATAACCCTGTATAGTAGTCAGGGAAGATATTAGCTTTAGTATTTTACAGATGAAGAAACAGTTTCATTTCAGGTTAGTCGTTATTAAGATAACCTACATTTTTTTGGTCCTGGATCAGTACTTTTTTCACTAACAACACAGGTAAGTGTTGATGAAATAAAAATTTCCAAAACATTGGGAAAGATAGCTTTCTTCAAGACCTCAAATAAGCAATATACAGCACATAAATACATAATACTAGTGGAAAAAGCATTGAAAGGGATAACAATTTGCCAAAAGGAGATGGATGGGAGCTAAAAATATAAATTTTACTTCCAATGATTTTATTAATAAAAAAATATACTTCATGCTTGCTCTGTCTGGGGCACAGAGCCAGGCCCTGGGGTACAATATGACATAGAGGAGTCTTTGTACACAAAGATGTTAGAGATACAGGTGTTCAAAAATGTAACAAAAGGAAAAGAATTTCATACTATGTGCAGAAAATGATACAGATACTAGGAGAATTCATCGAAGGAACCGATCGCTCAGAAGCAACGTAATCTAACAAATATGATCAGAGAAGGGATGGAAGCTAAGAGGGTTCCCATCAGAAGTGGGGACCCTAGGGAAGTAGAAAAGTCAATTAAGGGAATTCTAAGCATGTAGAATGTGGAAAAATTTGTGATGTAATTTGGGCACAATGATTAAAGCAGAAGTGTCAGGTAGGTAAGTAATGGTAGATGACACTGAAAAAATTCCTAGGAACTATGCTGTCAAGAACAGAAATCAAGGAAAGTAGAACTCATTTTCCTGAGATAATACGCAGCCAGTGAAATTTTTTAACAAGTGTAGGGATCCCAAACCCACAAATTCACAAAACTTCTTACTGAATTTGAAACCCAGATTTAGTATGGAAATATTTAATACATTTACTAACCAGAATCCAGGGCTGCATTTTAGGCTATGAAGAGCTGTGGTCTGGGCCCCCTATCTGCTTATTCTTAGTAAGGAATAGATGGATCTCACAGTTGCTCATAGTAAGTGGGTAGAGTTTCCTGCACAATGCTGAGTTCTTAACACTTTGAAGAGTCCTTAGTACAAAATTCCTCTGTTTTCTCTAATAATAATCCCAGAGGCTTACTTAGTGCTTTCATGAACCAGGAAAGGTTCGGAGTGTTTTGCAAATATTGACTATTTTTAATCTATTTTTATTTTTTTAGAGACAGGGTCTCACTTTGCCACTTAGGCTGAAGTGCAGTGATGCAATCATATTTCACTGCAGCCTTGAACTCCTGGGCTCAAGTGAACCTCCTACCTCAGTTTCCTGAGCTGCTGGGACTACAGGCACTCACCACCTTGCCTTGCTAATTTGAAAAATACATATTTTTTTAGAGATAGGGTCTTGCTGTGTTGTCCAGGCTGGTCTAGAACTCCCGACTTCAAATGATCCTCCCGCCTTGGTCTGCCAAAGTCCTGGGATTATAGCCATAAGCCATGGAACATGGCCCAAATATTGACTCTTAGTCCTTACAGTAACCTTCTGAGGTTGGGACTATTATTGCTATCCTAAATTTACAAATGAAAGATCTGAGGCATGGAGCGGTGAAGCCACTTTCTCAAGGTTACAGAGTTAGGATTCAACCAGGCAAGCTGTAGTCTTAGCCAAATATTTTCAGCAACATCAATTATGTGACCCTGGCTCTCAACCAAATATGTTTAGCAACAGCCTAAAAAAAAGAAGGTGGTTTAAAAGAAAAGAAAACATTTTAGTCAGCCTTATATGGGAACTAACGATAATCTAAAAGTCTTCTTTTAGCATATTATGTTTTCACGTATTTCAGACAACAAAACTTTGTTTATACCCTTCTTCCAGTGTCTGTGGGCAGATTTTTAGCTGGAGTGATAAAAGTATAGCATGGGGGAAATGCCTTTAATTTTGGCGTTTTACATAAATTACCTGAATATATTTAAAAGGTACAGAGATAGCATCCATCCTCTCTCAGCACCCTCTTAATTTGAGCTTTGAAGTGAGGAAACCTCATTAGCAAGCATTTTATGCAGGTGTTTTCAGTGGTATTTACTAAAGAGTCTCCAGTTTCTAAACATTTAAGAGAAACTTTAACATTCAGCTATCAGAAGAATAATAAAATGCACAGCAACGGAAACCATTTTGACACTTTTATTGTTTGGAGCATACACCAAATGTTGGGACTTTGCAAATCAGTGTTTTTGTTACACAGTGAAGGCTGGAAGTGCCCAGGTGACAGTTTTCTGCCTGCAAAGTAAAAATCTAAATTGCAAAATCAACCATGCCCTCCTGATACAGGAAACTGCTCTGACATACCTAGCCTTTTCATAGTGTTGTGAAATCTATGATCGCAGTGTTTAATTCTAGCTTTCTTTTGCCAAATTCTTGGTGGAAGAGATGTTTTTTCCAATTTTTAAAAATTCAAACATATTAAGAAAACTAGCTTCTGAGTTTGGAAAAAATAACTAAATAGTGACAAAATACAAACTAATTTCTTTTTGAGGGGTTCTCTCCATGTAAGAGAATGGGAGAATTAATTTCTTTTCTATTTTAAAATAGAAAAGCAAGTTATCACCCGTTCATATTTTGGAGCAACACTCTTCCTCAGTTTCAGCCACCAGAGAGTGTATTCAAGTTGAGGCATGAAACCCACCATTTACTCCATCATTCCAAAAACGATTATTGTACAACTAATATGTTCCAGGAAGAGGGTTAAACCCTTAAAAACAGATAATGGTCAGAGATCTAAACAACTCACAGCCTAGTGCCAGGAAAGGAGGAAATAAACACTAGCTCTCTAATTAAGGTAACGTGCTCAAAGTGTACATGAGAAAGTAACCTAGATTCTCAGACATCTAAGCTGGCTCCCAAAGAGAAGTAAGTAAAAGTTCATCAGATGAACAACAGAAGGTCTTTTCTAGGTGGATGGAGGAAAAGATATTTACAGAGCCAGGAGACGTGAGGGAACCTCATATTCAGGGGAACTGCAAGAATATACAGAGGACAAGAGGATGGAAAGAGAGGGCAGCCAGAAAATTGGCAAGACAGAGAAATAACCAAGAGAAATGAGCAAAGCCCAATTGTGAGTAATCTAATATGATATATTAAGAAATGTGAATATTGTTTTGAAAATAATAGGCAACAAATAATTCTATGCAGGAAAGTGACATGATTGGATTTGCTTTTTTAAAAGATCACGAGAACAGGATAAAGGAAGGAGTCTTGGCCAGGAGCAATATTGCCCCTCAGGTGACATTTGGTCACAACTAGGGAATGGGGATGTGCTACTGATGTCTAAGGAGCACATGGCAGGGATGCTGCTAAATATCTTACAATGCAGAGGACAAGCCACCATCACAAGGAATTATCCAGGCAAACATGTCAATTGTGCCAAGGTTGAGAACCCCTGGGGTGGTTGACAGAATAGGGGCCTCCAAAAAGTATTCAAGTGCTAATTTCTGGAACCTGTAAATATGTTTCCTCATGTGACACAAGGACTCTGCATGTGTGATTAAATTGCAGATTTTGAGATGGGGGATTATCCTGCATTGTCCCGGTGGGTTCAATATAATCACAAGGGTCCTTAGAAAAGGGAGACAGGAGGGTCAAAGACAGAAAAGCTGACGTGAAAACAGAAGCAGAGTTAGTGAAGGAAGGTGGTGATGCTATGCTGATGCCTTTGAAGAAGGATGAAGAAGCCACCATCCAAGGAACACCAGTGACCTGGGCCAGCCAGAAAGGGCAAGGAAACCGATTCTCCCTCATTGCCTCCAGGGGGAACCAGCCCTACTGATTCTTTCACTCCAGGCCAGTGAGGCTGATGTTGAGCTTTTGACCTCCAGGACAGTAAGAGAAAAAATTTGTGGTGGTGTAACCCACTGAATTTGTGATAATTTGTTCCATCAGCGATAGGAAACTAATATATCTGGTTTAGAGAGGAATAGATCAGAAGCAAATCCTAAAACAGGATACACAGTAAGGAGGTTTAACAGTGAGGAGTAACAGTATTGCCAGGCACTTATCTTAGCACTGGAGCTACAATAGTGGTCAATACAGAAAATAATAGTGATAATAATTCCGGCTCTCTTCAAGTATATAAGCTACTGAATCATACGAGGTTTTGTCGTACTCTAGAAAATAATCTCTTGTATAATGCTAATTTATTTTCCTCCTCCATCATATATCAGCTATTTTTTTCTATCCTGAACATGCATTTTTACTTTTGATTTATTTTTATCAACATTTTATACTATGATTTGTTCTTCCCCCCCAAATCCAAGGTAGTACCAATGTCGTAAAAATGTCCTCATACACACTGTTTTAATAAACTTTATAGTTTTATTATGCTAAATTGATTATTGTTTCCCTCATTCACTTGCATCCTTACAGCAGTTTTATTAATGCTATCATTGATGTGTCTTTCTCTAGAGGATAAGACTTCACCACACTGTTGTCAGGCCATTTGACTACCTTAGTCAATTGAATGTGAGTTCTCTTATCTGATCATAAATTTATGAGTGAGAAATGAAATGTTTATTTTTAGGCCAGGCATGGTGACTCACGCCTGTAATCCCAGCACTTTGGGAAGCCCAGGTGGTGGATCACCAGAGGTCAGGAGTTTGAGACCAGCCTGGCTAACTTGGTTAAACACTGTACTAAAAATACAAAAATTAGCTGGGCATGGTGGCGGGCGCCTGTAATCCCAGCTACTCAGGAGGCTGAGGAAGGAGAATCACTTGAACTCAGGAGGCATAAGTTGCAGTGAGACGAGATCGAGCCACCGCACTCCAGCCTGGGCAACAGAGTGAGATTTGAGACTCTGACTCAAAAAATAAATAAATAAATAAATACATACATACATAAAAGAGACTCCATCTCAAAAAAAAAAGTTTATTTTTGGAAGCCACTGAGACTTTGGGATGGTTTCTTATGCAGAAAACCTAGAAAACTTTGATTAAAACTTTTATGTTTACATTTAGGTCTTTTATGTATGGTGCCATTGTTATACACAGAATTCACAGTTATATACGTCTGTTTGTTCTTCCTTTTCAGTTTCATTGGTCTATCTGTTCTTGCTCCAGTTCAATACTATTTTTATGACAGTGGTATTATAATATGTCTTCATATCTTGGAAAATGAGTTCCCACTTTTAGTCTTTCTTTTCAAAATTATATTAGCTTTCTATGACTGTTTAAACTTCCAGGTTATATTTAGAATCAGTTTCATATTCCTCCTGAAATTTTTCTGAGATTTTAATTATAAATACATTAAATTTATAGATAAGTTTAAGAAAAAATTAATAGCTTCACAATGTTAATGTGTCTTCTTTTATTAAGGTCTCATTGGATTAAGTTTATTAATTTTGTAAGTTTCTCTGTGAAGGTGGTGTGCTTTATTGGCTTAATTCCTAGTTATTTCATAGATTGATATATTGAGTGCCATATTATTTTCTTTTGTATTTTTAATGTTTTAAATTGTGTAAGGCACTTGATTGCAATGTGAAAGGTGTACATGCAATTGGGGAAGAGAAAAACATATTAGCATTTCTATATATTAAAAATTTTTTTCTTTTTAAAAATATTTTAATTTTAAGGCAAGTAGTTCCTAATGGATTAATAAGTTAGCTCTATACTTATAATAATATATAATATTTATGAGGCACTGACTTTGTACTATGAATATTTAAGTGCTTTTCAAGTATAATTCACTTAATCCTTGCAGCATCCCAACTGATAAGTATTATTGTTGTTCTCATTTTACAGATGAGAAAGCTGAGGAAGAGAATGGATACGTAACTTGCCTAAATTCATACAGATAATGACACAACCAAGATTTGAGTCTGGGCAGTCTTGTTCTTATTACACCCCCAATGGTTTCTTCTTGCCCACTGCACAGCTAAAGCCAATGTATTGAGACAGCAGTGTTGTAGCAGAGAAAGAGTTTAATTATTGCAAGGCAGTTGAGCAGAAGGATGGGAGATGTTTCTCATATTTACCAACAGGTTGTAGTCTAGGATTTTTAAGGATAATTTGGTAGGCAAGGGGCTAGGGAACGGGTGCTGCTGATTGGTTGGGGATGAAATCATCAGAGCATCCAAATTGTCTTCTTGTGCTGAGTCCGTTTCTGGGTATGAATCACAGGTCCAGGTGGCATCAGTTGGTCTGCCTGAATGTAAAGTCTGAAAAATATCTCAAAAACCAATCAATAGTAATGTTATCTATAGGAGCAACAAGAGAAGTTACAAACCTAGTGACATCTGGCTACAGGACACCTGAGCAGTAAGGAATTATAGAAAAGCAAGCTAGGGAGCAATGGCTACTTTTTATTTAAATATGTCCACATCTTTGCAGAATTCCAGCCCCTCCCATAACCCTAACCCTGTAGCCTTTCAGTGTTCTTCCAAAGGCAGTTTCTGTCTCCAGAGGGGGTCAGTTTTGGGAGGGAATATTATCATCCTTGCTTCAAAGTTGAACTGAAAACTAAATTTCTTCCATACTTACCTTGGCCTACACCCAGAAATGAGTGAGAGCAATTAGCTTGTGAAGTTAGAAGCAAGATGGAGTCATTTAGGTTGGATTTTTCTCACTGTTATAATTTTTCCAAAGGTAGTTTTACTCTTAGCCTCTGCATTATATTGTATGTGAAGTAGATAATTGTAGCTAATAAATAAATAAATATCAGGGTCATAATAGGCTCATAAAATGAGTTTGCTTGCTTTTTAATTAATTTATTTTTTTTCAAGATAGTGTCTTACTCTGTCGCCCAGGCTGAAGTGCAGTGGTGCGATCTCAGCTCACTGCAACCTCTGCCTCCCAGATTCAAGTGATTCTCCTTCCTGAGCCTTAGAATAGCCGGGATTACAGGCACTCGCCACCATATCCTGCTAATTTTTGTATTTTTGTAGTGACAGAGTTTTACCATGTTGGCTAGGCTGGTCTCAAACTCCTGACCTCAAGTGATCCACCCGACTCGGCTTCCCAAGATGCTGGGATTACAAGCATGAGCCACCACACCCAACCTGTCTTGCTTTTTAAAAATAAGGATTATATATTTTTCAAAGTTGTATTTTTATTTTATTTTATTTATTATTACTATTATTATTTTTGTAGAAACAGGATCTTGTGATGTTGCCCAGGCTGGTCTCAAACTCCTGGCCTCAGGTGATCTTCTTGCCTCTGTCTCACAAAGCACTAGAATTATAGATAGGAGCCACCACGCCAAACCTAACAGTTTTATTTATTAATTTTTAGAGGAACTAATAGTTTGAGACTAGTGGTGTGGAAAAACACTAATAATTTTTAAAGTTTATCTTGTATCTAGAAATTTTACTTAACTCTTTTATTAGATACACTAATTTGGTTTTTCTCTTGGATTTTCTGTATAGAGAGCATCTTATCATCTACAAACAATGGCAGTCACATCTTTTCCTTTCCAATTCCTTTTTTTTTTGAAACAGGGTCTCACTCTGTCACCCAGGCTGGAGTGCAATGGCATCATCTCAGCTCACTGCAACCTCCTCCTCCCAAGTTCAAGTGATTCTCCTGCCTCAGCCTCCCTAGTAGCTGGAATTACAGGTGCGCACCACCATGCCCAGTTAATTTTTGTGTTTTTAGTAGAGACAGTGTTTCACCATATTGGCCTGGCTGGTCTTGAACTCCTGACCTCAGGTGTTCCACCTGCTTCAGCCTTCCAGAGTGCTGGGATTACAGGCATGAGCCACAGTGCCTGGCCATCCAATTCTTAAGGTCAGTAATTATTTTCTTTGTCTTATTGTGTTGGCCAGGGCCTTCAGTAGTATCTTGAACAGTAGTTGAGATATATGATATCTTTGTCTTGTTGAGTTAAAAATTTCTTCAGTAAGCACAATCTTGTTTTCTTTTTCTTAAAAAGTTAAATACTTTTTGTTTACTATAAGTGGTTCTAAGTGACTTAAGATGGGTCCCCTAGGTAGCCTCGGGATGGGGCTGGTCACCAGAAAGACTAAGGTGAGGGTTAGAGGGTTAGAACTTTTGACCTCACCCACTGACCTCTGGAAAGGGGCATGGAAATGAGATTAAGCTCCATGAAAACTCTTGAGCAACAGAGATTTGATGAGCTTCTGGATTGGTGAACACATCCAGGCCCTGAGGGAGTGGTGTCAGGAGAGTGTGTGCAGCCTCTCTGCACCCCTCCCCCAGTACCTTACTCTGAGTTGTGCCCTTTGTAATAAACCAGTAAAAGTGAGTTATCTGCCTTCCCGAGTTCTGTGAGCCTTTCTAGAAAATTATCAAGCATTCGGAGAAGGTCACAGGAATTCTTAATGTATAGCCATCAGAAAGTACAGGAGACCTGGGACTTGCAACTGGCATCTGGAGTTGGGGCAGTCTTGAGGGACTGAGCCCTTAAACTGTGGGATCTGCTCTAACTCTAGGTGGTTAGTATTAAAGTTGAATTAAATTGTTGAACTCCCAGTCAGTATCTGGAGAATCACACAATTGGTTGGTGTGAGAAACAAACCCCACACATTTAGTGCCAAAAGTATCCTGTGGATAGAAACAGATCATAAGACAAGTAAAGGACATCTCATTTGCTCCCAGTTTCCCTAGTTTTTCTTTTGTTTTGTATTAAATAAGTGTAAAATTATGTTAAATGCTTTATCTACATCTATTGAGATAATAAATTGTTCTCCTTTAGTCTTCTACTGTAATGAATTACATTGATAGAGCTTTGATCAGTAAACGTTTCTAGCATTCCTAGAATAAGCCTTACCTATTCACACTATATTCTTCTTAATACATTTTGAATTTATGTGGCTAATATTTTATTTATTATTTTTCCATCTGTTCAGAAGTGAATTATTTTTCTTTTTCTTTTATATTGTCCTTATCCAATTTTAATATCAGGGTACTAGTGATATAAAGTGACATGTACAGTCTCTTTCTTTTCATTTTTTTTTTTTTTTTTTTTGAGATGAAGTTTCACTCTTGTTATCCAGGCTGGAGTGCAATGATGCGATCTCAGTTCACTGCAACCTCCGCCTTCCAGGTTCAAGTGATTCTCCTGCCTCAGCCTCCTGAGTAGCTGGGATTACAGGCACCCAGGTAATTTTTTGTATTTTTAGTAGAGATGGGGTTTCACCATGTTGGACAGGCTGGTCCAAACTTCTGACATCAGGTGATCTGTCCACCTTGGTCTCCCAAAATGCTGGGATTACAGGCAGGAGCCAGCTCTCCAGGCTTCTTTTCTGTTTCTGGAAGAGCTTTTTTAAGATGCAGATTACCTGCTTTTTAAAATTTCATTTATCAAACGTTAAAAGGCCCTACTTCAACTAAGTATTAGGTATTTAATTAGCAAGGGTGAAAAGGAGGGATACCAAAGCTGTGCTGTGACATTCGCCACTCCTTCAGCGTCTGGATGTGTTCACCAATCCAGAAGCTCATCAAATTTCTGTTGCTCAGGAGTTTTTATGGATCCTAATCTCATTTCCATGCCCTTTTCTAGAGGTCAGTGGGCGAGGCCAAAGGTTCTAACCCTCTAACCCTCACCTTCGTCTTTCTAGTGACCATCCCCATCGTGAGGCTACCTAGGGACCCATCCTAAGTGGGTTATATTGTTTATATTATAAACAACATAATTGTTTACTATAAGTCACTTAGTATCACTTATAGTAAACAATTATAGTGACCAATTAAGTGATTTAGTGAGTTAAATATTTTCTGTAACTCATCATAAGATAGTGAACTTTAAAGCTTCACAGCAGAATTTTGAAATTCATGGTATTTGGCTGTTTTGGAAGGAATTAAGAACATTGGCACTTTTGTATGTTTGACTCATTTGATGTTTTGGTTGCCAACCATTTTGGAAGTCAGTTTCCCCCCAAATTCCTGACAGATTATTAATGCAAAAAGTCAAAGTAACTATGTCAACATAAGCTATGTTTTGATGGGTAAATTGAAAGACAAAAAAGGATGAGGTTCCAGAAGGCGATTACTGTAAAAATTGGATTTCTAATGAGGACTGCATTTGTTCCAGGGAGAAGAAATATCAAGCTAATCGTTCTTTTCAAAAAAATTTTAAGAAATTAAAAAAATTGTTTTTATTTTTATTTTGAGACAGGGCCTCGCTCTGACACCCAGGCTGGAGTGCAGTGACACAATCGTAGTTCAGTACAGCCTCAAACTCTCAGGCTCACCTCACCTCAGTCCTGAGGCGGGAGGATTGCTTGAGCCAGAGAGTTTGAAGCTGCATTGAACTATGATCAGCCTCCTGAGTAGCTGATGCTACATGCCACAATGCCTGGCTAAAAAAAAATTGTGGAACAGTTCTCACTATGTTGCTGAGGCTGATCTCAAACTGCTGGGCTCAAGCCATCCTGTCTCAGCCTCTCGAAGTGCTGGGATTATGAGCCACTGTGCCTGGCCTAATTATTCTTTAAAAATCAGAATTTCTACTTGAGGCAAAGGGGCCACTATTATCTTCATTGATAGAGTCTGGATGTGGAGGAAGTGTTTAGTAAGGAATTCCTCTCAAGAAACGAAACCTGAGAACAGAAATATTACTAGGTTTCATCTCAGGCAGAGATTATTATTTTAGACCAAGGACCAAGAGTTTTGAAATAATTTTACATGTGGATTCATTGTTGCTATTTTTAGTGATCACCAGTTCACATCATGAATAGCTGGAAAACTCTTAAGAGTAAACAAGCTGCATCCCTGTGTTTAGGGGCAGCAAGCCATTTGGAGAAATGGAAGCAAGGGACAGAGAAGAAGGTGGCAGCTGAGAGGTAGAGCAGAAACCAAGTTAAGTCCTGACTGCTACAAAGCAGAAGCAGGAACAGAAAAAGTCTTGTGCCTAAGAATGGACCTGGAGTTTTAAAAAACAGAAATGCCTGAATGATGTCTTTATGCCACATTATCTACTCTGTGGACGTTCCAAGTCGACTTGATTGTTTTAAGGCATGATTTGAAGCAAGGTAACACTGAAATTGATAGCTGTGCAATGACAGCAACAGATGGACTTTGCTAGCATGAAGCAATCAAAGGTGTGCAAAGTTTAAGCAAAATACTCAATCCTGAGCTTGACAGACCATATAGAAGCAGGTTATATCATTAACTAAAGGTCAGATATAAATATCGTGAGCTCGTTTAAGACAGTTGGCACACTCTAGCCTTCTCAATCATATTTACACACTTGGGAGATAACTTGTCAGCTATATGTATATTTATCCCTACCTATGTAACAGCACAAGTCCAACTTTCAGGAGGTGACTGAATGCAGTCTATTGTATAATGTCCTAATGAGAACACAGTAATTATAATGCAGTCAAATGGATTTATATTCCTATGGAACAGAAACTCAGTTTCAGCAGCCAAATAAAAGATCACTCACTTCTTGCCCAAAGTTTTAGTCAACCACCAAAATCAACAGAAAAACTCAGATGCATAAAATTTGTAGATGTTTTGGAACCCATTTTTTTTTTAAAGATAAGAACGATATTTAGAAATTGTTCATCTTACGCAGACGGGGTTCCTAGTTTAACCATTAAGCCTCAACAAAGATTCTTTGGCATTTTTTGATCTAATTATTATTGGCCTGTAATGAATTTGAACTACTGATTAAGCCACAATAGGTTCTATTTTGATTTTTTTTTATCTATTAGATTTGAAAGGTTTATCAGATCTAAACCTATGCAGCATTTAAAATTCAAGACTTTTTGCTTACTTGCTAAATACCGACACCTAGTTTTTTTTTTTTTCTGTTCCACTGGTTTCATTCATGAATCAATTGGAAGATGCTAAGGGAGGGGTGTGTGTGTGTGTGTGTGTGCGTGCGCGCGCACGCATGTACACGGACATGTTTTATAGTCCTTCAGGGGTAAGCACTCACCTTTACAAAATATTCTAATTTAGATTAGCAAAGCTGAGAAACAGCCCATTCTTTTCATTTATTATTGCTGCACTAGGGCATCCAGAGCCATATCCTAAATGCTGGCTGGAATTACTGTTTATCTTACATGTGGAAGTTTGCATCAGTAGACATTTATGTGACAGCTTGATTATAAAAGGTTTTGATTAATTCCTCAGCATATGCATGTTAGAACTTGATTCTGAGGTTGCGTGCTAATGTGAAAGGGATTAGCACTGCAAATTTAAAACTCTCCTTAAGAAAAGGGTTAAGCATAACTTCAGCTCAGACAGAAAAGGCCAAGGCAGTTACAGAAACATATTTACAGAGATTCCAGATATGGAAATAATTTTGTAGAAATTTCACCTTGGGAATGTCTTTCAAACTATGTAAGAAGTTGAGTTGTTTTACAAAAGGGCAGTCAACAATGTTCTTCAGGATAGCCTGGACTTAATGTCTCATTTTAGAAAAAGTAGTGGTATTTCAAAGAAAGGGAAACACTACTCAGACAATTTCTGGTTACCAAAACCAGAAATCATCTGCTGCATAGTGGGGGAAAGTCCGCACTGAATTCTTTGCAGGATAAAATAGTAAGCTTTGGCCGGGGCATGGCTCACGCCTGTAGTCCCAGCACTTTGGGAGACCCAGGAGGGTGGATCACAAGGTCAGGAGATCGAGACCATCTCGGCTAACACGGTGAAACCCCATCTGTACTAAAAATACAAAAAATTAGCCGGGCATTGTGGCGGGCGCCTGTAGTCCCAGCTACTGGGGAGACTGAGGCAGGAGAATGGCGGGAACCCGGGAGGCGGAGCTTGCAGTGAGCAGAGATCGCGCCACTGTACTCCAGTCTGGGAGACAGAGCGAGACTCCGTCTCAAAAAAAAAAAAAAAAAAAAAAAGATTGTAACCTTTAAAGTGTATTCTTCAGAGAAACTATTCTAGAAGAGGGGAAAATGGAAAAATGTAACTCAGGCAGAAGTTTGAATATGGTTTCTGATAGACTCACGAATTTCCTTTCTTTTTTGGTATTAGTTAGAGATTATGTTCTACTGACTGTAAAATAAACACAACTTTGTTGGCTTAACCATGTAGGGGTTTCCTTTTCTCACATACAAAGTCTGGATACAGGTCAGTGAGATTGGTGTAGTGGCTTCATGAGGTCATCAATATCCTGGACTTAATTAATCTTTTGCTCCTTCCTCTTCATGATGACTTCATGGTTGTAAGGTGTTATTCTCCATCAGTAACCTCCTTTCTCTATTCGAGGCAGGAAGAATAAGAAAGTTATGAGGTGGAAGGACAGGTGCCCATGTGAGGCAGACAAAACGGCAGAGGAATTCCTGGCAGAGTTCAGCTAATTTCATTGACCAAACCTTTGCTGAAACAGAGCCGGAGAGATAGGTGTGGGTTTTGTTTTGGTTCTTGTTGCATTGCTAATAAAAATAAAATGAGGGTCCTTTTAATAAAAACAGAAATAGGATTCTTTTAGTAAACACAAAGGAGGGAATGGGTATTGAGTGGCCAATCAGCATGTTCCACCACATATTACAAGATATTTACCAGCATCCATTCTGATTTTTGGCAGATGCCTGTGACATCTTGATTGTTAGTTATTTTTTACACAATACCTTCTCTCCTTATCCTGCTTAATTAGAAGTAGATTTTGTGCAAAATAGCTTTAGTGCACAGTTTATTTTTGAGGAAATAATGACATCCTGAGAGCGTGTTGATGAAGAGTTTATTCTTTCACAGTGCTTCAGAACAAGAACAAAACCCTAATTATTCATATATGCAGAAAGGCTAAGAAGGTGTGTTAGACTGGCAACACTGGGTATGAAATCAAAAGTAAGTATGATGTCACTCTTCATATGGCTGCCCTGAGAGTTAAACCTAAAGATGTACTATGTTGACACAAAAATACCTAAAGTAAAAGCTGGTGGAACTAATGACAGATACAGACCATTCCAATGGACATATGAACACCCTTTATGAAGGCATATTATGCAACTTCCAGGATAAACCATACGTTGGAAAATGAAACATATAAAAGTCTTCATATTATAGACTATGTTAACTGATAACAGACTTAAATTAGAAATCAATAACATAAGGTATTTATAAAAGCCAAAACATTAGAAAAGGATTGCCTTTTAAATATCAGATGGGTCAAAGAAAACAATTACAATTAAATAAAAACTTAATTTGAGTGAAATTAAAACAAGAATAAAGCCTATGAAAATTTGAGGGATATTGCTAAAGCAGTACTTAAAAGGAAAACTCTAAAATTGAATAAGCAAAATGATTTAAGATCACTCTAAATTTCTACTTTCTTAAGCAGGTAGAAAAAGGCAAGCATTTAAACCCAAATATATAAAAACACACAAAAACAATACAGATAAGGGTGGAAATAAGAAATATAAAACAAACAAGGGAGAAAATTGACAAAGCCAAAAGTTGGTTCTCTGAAAAGATGAATAAAATTGATAAAACTATAGCAAGATTGGTAAGTTCAAAAAAGTTAAAAAGAAAATCAAAACTACTACTTTCTGAAAAATAGGAACTTTTGTTCAAATAGTATGTATATTAAAAGGATAATAGTGGAATATTATTAACTTTTTGCCAATATGTGTGACAATTTAAGATAAAATAGACAAATTCCTTGAAAAACACCAGTTATCAAAACTGATGTAATAGAAAATCTAAATAGCCCCATAATAACAGTTGAATTTATAATTATAGTCTTTCCACAAATAAAACTTGAGTCTTTTTTTTTTTTTTTTTGCAATAGAGTCTTGCTCTGTTGCTCATGCTGAAGTGTAAGAGCATCATCTCAGCTCATTGCAGTTTCAACCTCCTGGGCCAAAGTGATCCTTTCAACCCGACATCCCAAGTAGTTGGGACTACAAGAGCATGCCAACTCATCTGGCTAAATTTTTTAAGAGATGAAATCTCACTCTGTTCCCTGGCTGGTCTTGAACTCTGGGGCTCAAGCAATCCTCCCTCCTCAGCCTCCCAAAGTGCTGAGATTACGGTGTCAGCCACTGCACCTGGTCAAAGCTTGAGTCTTAAATGGCTTTGTTGGTTAATTCTGTCAAACATTTAAGAAAGAAACCTGGATTTCCTAGGCCAAATAAGAATCCCTAAGCCTAGCTGGGAAGGTGACCGCATCCACTTTTAAACACAGGGCTTGCCACTTAGCTCACACCCGACCAATCAGAGAGCTCAGTAAAATGCTATGTAGGCAAAAACAGGAGGTAAAGAAATAGCCAATCATCTATCTCCTGAGAGCACAGCGGGAGGGACAATGATGGTATTATAAACCCAGGCGTTCGATCCGGCAAAGGCTACCCTCTTTGAGTCCCCTCCCTTTGTATGGGAGCTCTGTTTTCACTCTATTAAATCTTGCAACTGCAAAAAAAAAAAAAAAAAAAAAAAAAAAAAAAAAAAAAAAAAAAAACAAGCTAGCAAATCTTACATATAGTTTCACATAAAATGAAAAAGGAGGTAATAATTTCCAGTGTTTCCTATGAGGTCTGTGTCAGGCTTAGGATTTGATTTTACACTAGTTATAAGCTATTATCTAGCATGTTACGGTTTCATAGAGTCTGGCAGAAGACAATGAGACTCAACCTCATCAACATATTTGTGTCTATTCACCTTGTTCGCCAGTCCCACGGGGTGACCCAAAGGGCCCAGATGGATGCCAGTACATGCAATGTATTGCACGACGGGAGAACGGTTCTGAGCTTGAAAAATCCACCACCTTGTATCTATCCAGTGATAAAGAAACCTGATTGAGAATTAGGAAACACGGTTTTGATTTTAGTTTAGCTATTGATGCATTCTCACCCAAGGACAAGCCATCTGTGTTTTGTGGTCTCAGGTTCATTATTCATGAAAGCAGAAGGTTTGGAAAAAGGATTTTTCAGGTCTTCTCATCTCCAACTCTAAGAAGAGTTTAATTCATGTCTATACACATGAATTAAAGAGGTTTGATAAATATAGCCTTAAATTCTTTTATGTACTAGAACTCCTTTCATCAGCATTTGGCCTGAAAATATCAATTCTTCCCCACCCTGTGATTCATACATAATCCATACATCTTAAACTTCCTAACATTTTTATTTAGTATTTCAGATTTGTACTTCTCATTCTATAGCTTTCTTTTCACGTCCATTTAAAAACTCTCCTGATGATGAGAATAAATCAAATAAATAATCCCAAGTGTTTATATGTGTATGCAAATATCTAGCAAATATCAAGATATTTGTACACATGAATATGTATAAGTATGTGTATATATATGTGTTTATGTGCATGCGTATGCACTGATAAATAATACTAATACAATAACATTACTTTTTTTTTTTTTCAATTTAATGTGTAGCTTTGGTCTTTAAAAAGCTGACATTTTCTTCCTAGCTTCTTTTGCTACTATTCAAACAGTGTCACTAGGTTACAGAGGAACTTTGGTCCTAGATATCAAACTGACAATCTGTATTTTTTTCTTCTAAAATTCAGATTTTCTAACCATGAATTTTTCAGAACATTGATAATAAAAAGTGATATTTAGCTAACTAGAATCAAATGGTGTCAAATACATATTTTTTACTTAAACCTTAATGTCTAAAGTTTAAGGAAACAAATGTCTCTTGTCAAATTCAGGATTTTTATTACTACTTTAATCCAGTTCAGACATTATTTATTGAATATACTGTAGAGTTAAGTCTACTGGACTCCAACTTAAAATCAAGAGATATCTTCCCATCGATTTTTAAACATTTGTCCTCATGCACTTTTCAAATTGTGTTCCAGAGAATATTTGAAAAAATGTAAAAAAAGTATTTTATGAAGCATTGGGTTAAATTTTTTAAAAATAAAGTGGTTTCCTCTATGTGGATTTCTGAGGATCTTCATCCACTGTTGCTCATTTGGACTTCTAAGGGGAATGTATGGAACACTGCTTCCCAAATCTATTTGATCACTGACATTTACTTCAAGAAACACACTCTGCAAATGCTACTCGAGGCTCTTCAGTATTAAGCCTTGTGATAATTTTATAGAGTTCACAGAATGTCTGCCTAAATTTTAAAGGGCTCTTAATTTGCCCTTTTCTATAGATCAGTGGAGGCATTGTGTTGCCTTGATTGCCCTGTAATTTCTTCTCATTCAGCTAGATAAGATAGACAGACATTAAGGCCATGGATAAGAGAACACTGGGCCTACTTAACAGGAGTTTGAAGCCACACAGGGACAACCAGGTTTAAGTGGTTAAGTGGTTGAGCAGGCAGATATTTAGAAAGGCCAAGAAACTGGCAGAATCAAGGCTAGTGATTGCCAGCTGTCAATGCAGACTTTTCCAGGAAGAAATTCAAGGCAAGATGAGTAGATAAGGCAGGGTTGAGGCTTAATCAAGTTAGGACTGGAATTGCAGAACTTGGGTCTCAGCACTCCGCCACAGGGAGGAACTGAGTCTTAATTTCGCTCGATACTTGATACAGATGCCTCTATTTTCTAGCTCTGGTGTCTCAGATTGTCTTTCACCTATTAGGTTCAGGTAGAATTATTTTGACTTTAAAAGACCAAGGGTCTTGAGGGCAATCTGCCTGAGTGGGCAGCGCTATATGTTTTAAGTAGATTTTGGCCTCAGATTGAGTCAGCTGTAGAATGAGGAAGGGTGGATTCCTGGGGTCCTTGAACGTTACTTTGTTGTTTTCCTCCTAGGCAGACTCTTTTAACCATAATTTTGACAAAGTAAAAGCTCCCATTAGGGCAGATCCTAAATTAGGTTACGAAGCCTCTTATATTTTAAACTTCAAAACAATTCCACCAGTAACGTAATACAGGCATACTTCGGAGATACTGCAGGTTGGTTTCCGGACCACTGAAATAAGCCAATATAGTAATAAAGCAAGGTACAAGAATTTTTTTGTTTTCCAGGGAATATGAAAGTTATGTTTACACTATACTGTCATCTATTAAATGTGCAATCACATCCTGTTTTTAAAAAATTACATACCTTAATTTAAAAATACTTTATTGCTAAAAAACTCGGACAATCATCTGACCCTTAAACAAGTTGTAATCTGTTTGTTGCTCTTGGAGAATCTTGCCCCAGTATTGATACCCACTGATTTATCAGGGTGGAGTTGCTGAAAGTTGGAGTGGTTGTGGCAATTTCTTAAAATAGGACAAAAATAAATTTTGTCACATCAGTGGACTCTCACAAAAGATTTCTGTGTATCATGCAAACTGATGGCATTTCACCTACAGTAGAATTTCTTTAAAAACTGGAGGTCATCCTGTCAAACCCTACTGCTGCTTTACCAACCAAGTTATTCTAAATAACTTTGAATTAAGTTATGTTCATGTTCTAAATCCTGTTATTTGAAGTGTGTACAGCATCTTCACCAGGTGTTGTTTTTATCTCAAGAAACCACTTTCTGGCCTGGCGCAGTGGCTTATGCCTGTAATCCCAGCACTTTGGGAGGCTGAGGCAGGTGGATCACTTGAGGTCAGGAGTTTGAGACCAGCCAGGCCAACCTGCTGAAGCGCTGTTTCTACTAAAAATACTAAATTAGCCAGGTGTGGTGGCAGACGCCTGTAGTCCCAGCTGCCTGGGAAGCTGAGACAGGAGAAACAATTACTTGAACCCAGGAGGCGGAGGCTGCAGTGAGCCAAGATCCCACCACTGCACTTCAGCCTGGGTGGCAGAGAGAATCTGTCTTAAAACCCAAAAAACAAAAACTTTCTTTGCTAATTCATAAAAAGTAACTTCTCATCTATTCAAGTTTTATTATGAGATTACAGCAATTCAGTCACACCTTCAAGCTCCATTTCTAATTCTAGTTCTCTCTTGCTATTTCCACCATATCTGCAGTCAATTTCTACACTGAGGTCTGGAACCCCTCGAAGTCATCCATGAGGATTGGAATCAACTTCTTCCAAACTACTGTTATGCTGATATTTTGACCAACTCCCGTGAAACATGAATATTTTTAATGTATCTAAAATGATGAATCCTTTCTAGAAGGTTTTCAATTGTCTCCTCTCAGATCCATCAGAGGGATTACTATTTATTGTAGCTGTAGCCTTATAAAATGTATTTCTTAAATAACAGGTCTTGAAAGTCAAATTTATTTCCTGATCCATGGGCTACAGAATGAATGCTGCATTAGTAGGCATGAAAACAACATTCACTTCCTAGTGCATCTCCATCAGAGCTCTTAGGTGACCAGGTATACTGTTCAAAAGCAGAAGGAAACTTTTTTTTTCCCCCTCAATATTGGGTCTCAACAGTGGGCTGAGGCCAGGCGCACTGGCTCACGCCTGTCATCCCAGCACTTTGGGAGGCTGAGGAGGGTGGATCACCTGAAGTCGGGAGTTCAAGACCAGCCAGGTCAACATTGTGAAAACCTATCTCCACTAAAAATACAAAAAATCAGCCAGGCGTAGTGGCACGTGCCTGAAGTCCCAGGTACTCGGGCAGGAGAATCGCTTGAACCCGGGAGGCAGAGGTTGCAGTGAGGAGAGATTGCACCACTGCACTCCAGCCTGGGCAACAGAGCGAGACTCCATCTCAAAAACAAAACAAAACAAAACAAAACAAAACAAACAGTTGGCTGAAAATACTGAATAAACAATGCTGTAAACAGATGTGTTGTCATCTACACTCTCTTGTTCCTAGAGAGTCAGCCTGACATTTGAAACTTTGAAGCCAGGCTTTAACTTCTCTCTAGTTAGGAAAGTCCTAGATAGCATCTTTTTCTAATAGAAGGCTGTTTCATTTACATTGAAAATCGGTTATTTAGTGTAGTCACTTTCACTGATTATTTTAGCTAGATCTTCTGGATGACCTGCAGTAGCTTCTCCATCAGCACTTGCTGCTTCACCTTGCACTGTTACGTTATGGAGATGACCTCTCTTCTTAAACCTCATGAACCAACAACCTCCACCAGCTTCCAACTTTTCTTCTGCAGTGTCTTTACCCTTCTCAGCCTTCACAAACTTGACTTAGGGTCTTGCTGAGGCTTAGACATTGATTTAAGGGAATATTGTGGCTGGTTTGATCTATTCAGACCACTCAGACTTTCTTTAAATCAGAAATAAAGCTGTTCTGCTCTCTTATCATTTGTGTGTTCACTAGAGTAGTATTTTTAATTTCCTTCAAGAACTTTTCATTTGCATTCACATGTCGAACTATTTGGTGCAAGAGGCCTAGCTTTTGGCCTATTGCTGTTTTCAACATGACTTTCTCACTAAGCTTAATCATTTCTAGCTTTTGATTTAAGATGAGATGCATGTGACTCTTTCACTTGAATACTGAGAGGCCATTGGAGGGTTATTTATTTGCCTAATTTCAATATTGTTTTATCTTAAGGAATTTCAAGGAGAGGGAGAGAGATGGGGGAATGGCCAGTGGGTGGAGCAGTCAGACATACACAACATTTATTAAATTTGTTATCTTATATTTGCACAATTTGTGGAGCCCTGAAATAATTACAGTAGTGACTTCGAAGATCACGGGTCACAGATCACCATAATAGATATAATAATCACAAAAAAGTGAAATATTGTTAGAATTACCAAAATGTGACATAAATTGAGCACATGATGTTGGAAAAATGGCATTGATAGATTTGCTTTAGGCAGGGTTGCTACCATCCTTCAATGTGTAAAAAATGCAATATTTATCCAGGCATGGTGGTGCATGTCTGTAGTTTCAGCTAGTCCAGAGGCTGAGTCAGGAGGATCACCTTAGCCCAGGAGTTTGAGGCTTCAGTAAGCTATGATTGTGCCACTGCAATCCAACCTGAGTGACAGAGTCAGACATGGTCTCCAAAAAAAGAAGAAAAATAAGAATAATGCATTATCTTTGAAGCACAATAAAGCAAAACACAAAAATGAAGTAGACCTTTACTGGACATAGTATTATGTTTGGTTTTGAGCTATAAAAATCCTGATGAATAGCGGCTTAAACACAGAAAGTGTAAATTTTTCTCATGTACACTTCGGGGTAGAGATAGGTAGTCCAGGGCTGCTATTACTGAAGCTCTGCAAAATTATCAAGGATTCAAACTCCTTTGATTTCTCTACTCTGCCCTCCTCAGGATGTTGCTGCCTTTGTGCTTGTTACGATTTGAATGTTTGTGTACCCCCCAACATTTTTATGTTTGAATTTAATCTCCAATGTGATAGCATTAACAGGTGAGGCCTTTGGGAGGTGATTAGCTCATGAGGACTATGCCCTTATAAATGGGCTTGGTGCCATTATAAAAGAGGCCTGAGGGAGGCTGTTTGCCCTTCTGCCATGTGAGAACTCTTAGAAGGTGGCATTGATGAGGAATGGGTCCTCACCACACGTGGAATCTGCTGGTGGTTGATCTCAGGCTTCCCAGCCTCCAGAATTGTGAGCAATACGTTTCTGTGGTTTATAAATTGCTCAGTCTAGCGTATTTTGTTATAGCAATCCTAATGGACTAAGACAGTGCTCATGTTTGCAAGCTGGCTGCTGCCTCTCCAGGCCTTCTGTTCCCATTCCAGGCAGAATGAAACGGATTGGTACATAACCCTTTCCCACAAGACTCTGTCTTATCTTGACAAGGATGCTGGCCCTAGGCCTGTCTGTCTGTATCTTATTAGCCAGAAGTGGCAACATGGCTTCCCTTAACTGCAAAGGCATTTGTGAAAGTGAATATATTTACATATTACATATTAAACTTGGAACGTTGATAATAACCTCCAACAAAATTGGAGTTATATTATCCAGGAAGAAGGGGAGAAGAGGTAGTGGCAAGTGACAAGTTTCTACCATACGCTTACTGTAGAAAAATTACAAAATGCAAAGGAGCACCTCTTGATTCTTTTAATTCCATTTATGTCTTTACTCAGCCTTTTCCCCACTTTCTTCGGGTCAGTTCCTTATTGGAAAATAGAGCTTTTCCTGGCCTTCCCTCAGATAGGTAAAGCAACTTTCAAACTATGTCCTTAAATAAACTGTGTTCTAGCTTTCTGATAAAAATAACTTGCAGAAGACATTTTTTCCTAAAATTATTTAGTATCTCTAAGAAAAAAAATGTATCTTTCAGAAAAAAAATGTAAATAAGGTTTTAGGCCAGAAATTGAAAATGGTTTTATGACAGGCTGTCGACATTTTACTTGGGTCACAAAACAGGCCATTTCCTGTCTTCTCAAAGCCCTACGCTTCTCTCGTCACTGCCCTGTAACCCAGTGAGTGGAAATATACTCAGTAAACGCCACAAAGGCAGCAATCCCCCTCCTAAGTGCATGGCCTTTTGTCAATGGCTCTAGACACTGATTGCGGGACCTGGTCCTGTTCATCATTGTCATAATCACCATGGATTATTTTTTTGAGTGCCTACAGGGGGCAAGGCACTATACTCTGCATAAGGTTTACTGTTCTATTTCTGCTTCCGAATCATTAGATGTTTTATTCACACTGAGCTTATCTCTGATTGCAAGCAATACTGTCCACTGCTGTCAGCTACCAAAAGTTAAAGCCTTTTATACTGTGAACATCCCCTTAAGGAATCTGATGAAAAAGTGGTACTACCACTTTTTGGCGATGTGTTTTCATCGTTAATGGATTTACTCAACACGCCTATTCGTAGGTATTCTTTTCTTTATTATATAGCTCAGCGATGACATGGCTGAGTTCAAGCTTTGCCAGAACCATCAAGATTTGAAGGAAAAAGAGAGAGTCACTATGCATCAGTCCTGGGAATAGTACAGAACTGCTTTATATTTAAATCTTAAGGTATCTGTCTGAAGGAATGATTAGTACAAACACTTTGTAGACGAAGCAGCTGATCCTAAAAGAGATTAGATTATTTGCCCAGGCTGGGCGTGGTCATTTTATGCTTGTAATTCCAGCACTTTGGGAGGCCCTAGGTGGGAGAATTGCTGGGCAACATAGTCAGACCCTGTCTATACAAAAAAAAAAAAGAAAAAAAAAAGAAAAGGAAAGAAAAGAAGCTGGGCACAGTCCCATGCATCTGTAGTCCTAGGTACTCAGCAGGCTGAGGTGGGAGAATAGCTTGAACCCAGGAGTTTGACATTACAGTAAGCTATGACTACAACACTGCACTCCAGCCTGGGTGACAGCATGAGGTCCACTCTCAAAAAAAAAAAAAAAAAAAAAAGAAAAAAAAAAATTTGTCCAAAATCACACAGCTGATAAAAGATTAAAACTGAACTTGAACCTGGGTCCTAATCTAATTATCTTTCAACTACAGTATACTATCCTTTAATAAATGTTCTAGTATTTCACGAAAAGATTGTAAAACCCAACCCTCATTCGTGAACCTGGCTAAACGTAAAGTATTCTAAAGAACTCATCCCTTTTATTGCCATCAGTTGTTACTGTGCATGAAAAAGAATAGGTCCTTTCACAAGGTAAATGAAGGTACTTAAAAAGTCTAGCAGAATTCACGAATAAGGTATTTTATTTTCTTCAAAGTATATTATGTACTATGTTCTTTTAATATAGTGGAACTGAAATTACGCTATATTCTTGTTCAACATGGTTTGTTTGCCCTGAACATGTTTACAACGTTGTTCTGCTTACTTACTTTATAAGTTAGTTCTCCATCATAATGATAGTTTTTCTAATAGTTTATTCTTGCTCTTAGCTCTTTGTTTTAGTAGCAATTTCTAGTGTGATGCTTTATTTGACACATGCTTTCTTACTTTTGTTCAAGGGCTTTCATAATTCTCATACTCATTCACATCAGCCTTATTCTCCTCTTGCATTATTTCTGAGTGCTACTAACTGCACATTTCCTGAGTTTGTTTTAGAATCCTCAGTCTTCCTTCTGTAGTTTACAATTGCAGATGGCTTTTTTTTTTTTTTTGGTAGTATGCTTATTTTCTCAGTCTCTACTTCTTAAAGCTTGCTGTTCCCACTCACTTAAATAACAATTCACTAAGAACCTGAAAATTTGCAAATTGTGATTGCTATTGAATGTAATTGTGACTTCTATTTCATAGGTGCCAGTTTTCCTTTTTTCTAATAATTACATCCATAATGATTTTCAACTTTATTACAATTTTGCAAGGGAATCTAGCATATCATTGGTGTGTGTTCTTTTTCTTTATAGAATCTATTGTACAGAAGCTGATCTTTCTTTTAACTAGTCTCAGTCATTGAAAGTATTTATGTTTTATGTTAACAACTAAAGCCCAAATATGTTGCATTAATCTCTTCTCCTTCTTATCACATACTCTCTGGCCTGGACTTTAATACACATTTCCTACCGGGTAACATGAAATCCACCTCACATTTGTAAGTTTTCCAAGCTTTTCTCATTGGCCTCATACCATCTTGACATTCTGGCATTGACTTAGATAATAACAACTATTTAGTAATGTAATATTTTGGCACATGTACTTCCCTACAATTATATGGCTAGTAGGAAAAAAAAGGTCAGCTGTGTAATTTAATCTGATGGTGACTAAAATTAAGTAGAAAAACATCTAAAAGTGCTTTTGAAATAAATAGATCAAGTGAAGGAAAGAAGACTCACTTTAAAAGACAAGAAAAGGAAACACAAAATGAAGTATGTAAAGAAATAGTCAAACAGCAATAACTGTCTATAAAATTCATGGACATTGAACATCAGGTTATTTGCATATATGTATATATAAATCAAAGTCTAAGCCTCAGCAAGACCCTAAGTCAAGTTTGTGAAGGCTGAGAAGGGTAAAGACACTGCAGAAGAAAAGTTGGAAGCTGGTGGAGGTTGTTGGTTCATGAGGTTTGAGAAGAGAGGTCATCTCCGTAACATAACAGTGTAAGGTGAAGCAGCAAGTGCTGATGGAGAAGCTACTGCAGGTCATCCAGAAGATCTAGCTAAAATAATCAGTGAAAGTGACTACACTAAATAACTGATTTTCAATGTAAATGAAACAGCCTTCTATTAGAAAAAGATGCTATCTAGGACTTTCCTAACTAGAGAGAAGTTAAAGCCTGGCTTCAAAGTTTCAAATGTCAGGCTGACTCTCTTGGAACAAGAAAGTGTAGATGACAACACATCTGTTTACAGCATGGTTTACTCAGTATTTTCAGCCAACTGTTTGTTTTGTTTTGTTTTGTTTTGTTTTGTTTTTGAGATGGAGTCTCTCTCTGTTGCCCAGGCTGGAGTGCAGTGGTGCAATCTCTGCTCACTGCAACCTCTGCCTCCCGGGTTCAAGCAATTCTCCTGCCTGAGTACCTGGGACTTCAGGCACATGCCACTACGCCTGGCTAATTTTTTGTATTTTTAGTAGAGATAGGTTTTCACGATGTTAGTAGAGACGGGGTTTCACCTTGCTATCCAGGCTGGTCTGAACTCCTGGGCTCAAGTGAGCTGCCTGCCTTGGCTTCCCAAAGTGCTAGGATTACAGGCATGAGCCACTGCTCTTGGCCCCTTTTTTATTCTTTATAACCACTTTATGAGATAGGCATTACTTCCATGTTATGACAAGGAAATTAATATTGTCATCCTTGAATCTGCTCCATTCATCTTCACCTACTGCCCATGCTAAACTAATCTAGCTTCACCAGCTGTATGCAGGGGCTGCTCAGTTAATCCCATCTCTTCCTTTCTCCATGGTGTACACTGGTAGCATATAGAGCATGATTCATGGGTTTTGCTATTCCTCTGACTTTGTAATGGTTTCTAAAGGCAATGAAGTCCTTATTATCCTTTTTTATATTGTCTGATTTTGTGCTTACCTCTTTCCATGTTGAGTGATCCTAAAAAAATAGCAATGTGCCTTATTTATTTTGGTATGTACAGAGATTAATACTAGTAGTTATTCAAAATAAAAGTATTGAATCAACTAACAAATGAAAGAGGATTATAACAGAAAAAAAGTATTTTTATTAATATTCATTACTAATTTCAAAGCTTTTCAGTAGTCTATTTCGTTGCAGTCATGTTTTTCATATTCTTTTTTATGTTATGCTATTTATTTATAAACCAAAATAAATCATTTATAGAAAAAAATGACTTGAATTAACATGTGATCATGTTCAGACCCCTAGTTTGCCATTAAACAGCTGTGTTTGGCCAGGCACAGTGGCTCATGCGTGTAATCTCAGCACTTTGGGAAGCTGAGGCAGGAGGATCACTTGAGGTCAGGAGTTCAAAACTTGCCTTGATGGCATAGTGGGACCCGTCTCTACAAAATATTTTAAAATTATTCAGGCATAGTGGTGTGCACCTGTAATCTCAGCTTTTCAGGAGTCTGAGGTGGGAGAATTGAGCCCAGGAGGTTGAGGCTGCAGTGAACCATGATCAGACCATTTGCACTCTAGCCTGGATGACAGAAAGAGACTGTCTTAAAAAAAAAGAAAAGAAAGCTAAAAAGCTATGTGTATTTATGCAAAAATTTTACTTTTTCTTCTCTTATTTCCCTTTCTTTTTTTTTTTCTTTCCTTTTCTTTTTTTTTTTTTTTTGAAATTGAGTCTCACTCTGTTGCCCAGGCTGGAGTGCAGTGGCACAATCTTGGCTCACTGCAACCTCTGCCTACATGATTCAAGCGATTCTCCCGCCTCAGCCTCCTGATTAGCTGGGATTACAGGCGCGCACCATCGTGCCCGGCTAATTTTTGTATTTTTAGTAGACACGGGGTTTCACCATGTTGGCCAGGCTGATCTCGATCTCCTGATCTCGTGATCCACCCGCCTCAGCCACCCAAAGTGCTGGGATTACAGACGTGAATCGCTACGCCCTTTCCTTTATTTCCTTTTTCTGAAAAGTGATTTTAAAGTCAAATTCAATTCTGTTACCCTTTCTAAAAGTGACCTTTAAGGTCAAATTCAATTCTGAAATTATGTGATAGTTTTTAAAGTATGAAGTTTAGTTTTGATAATGGATTCTGTAGTATTTACCTATGTTTTTTGAAAAATAATCTATACATTAAAATTAGTGTTTCAAAATATCTTCAGTCTTTCTTTAGTAGATGAAAGATGTCCTTAAGTTTTTTGGTAGAAACATACTTTTTTATTTTGAGATATGATTAATAAATATTGGTAAATTGTCTCCTTGAATATACCTCATCAGCAATCTAATTTAATGCTTTATTGAATTGTAGCTTTTTAAGCCGTATCCAAATTTCACTGCTAGTAAGAGCAGTGTCTTACCTGACTTTTCAGTGATAAAATCAGTAACCAAAACCAGGAAGGAATGATCAGTCTGGCAGGAGAAGCCAAGTTGATTTCTCTATTACCTCTTGGAATTTTGCTTTATATAAGGGACCTCATATATTAACGCAAAACTCTAAACTGGTGTGGATATGCATTTTTTTAAATCACTTCAATGTCAAGTTGTGATTTTTATTTGTTATTTATTACTGGAAATGGAATTAGTTATTGCTATGCACCTCAAATACACTACATCATTCTTCTTCTTCTTCTTCTTCTTCTTTTTTTTTTTTGAGATGGAGTCTTGCTGTGTCTCCAGGCTGGAGTGCAGTGGTGTGATCTGGCTCACCGCAATCTCCTCCCAGATTCAAGCAATTCTCCTGCCTCAGCCCCCCAAGAAGTTGGGACTACAGGCATATGTCACCACACTTGGCTAATCTGTGTATTTTTAGTAGAGGATTTCACCATGTTGGCCAGGCTGGTCTTGAACTCCTGACCTCATGATTCACCCACCTCGGTCTCCCAAAGTGCTGGGGTTATCGGTGTGAGCCACCGTGCCCAGCCCATTACATCGTTTTTCTTATCATGGTAACCAGCATGTGTAGATTACAGTTTCCCAGGCACTTCTATTTTCATAAGACTGGACTATGGCTGTCTTTCTATTGTGTATCCCCGCAGCTAGTCTTGTTACAGAACCAAACTGGGGTCCTCTTGTCCAGCACAGGAAGACCAGATAGCCACACCACAGTTTGCATCAGTAGAAAGGAAGGTGTTTATTTGTAGGGCGGCCTAAGTCCCAGCCTCGTTGATGGATTGCAGGTAAGAGTTTTTAAAGGCAGGGGTAAATTTCAGGAAAGCAGAAGTTATAGGCAACATGGTATGTCAATACATTTGCATTGGTTTTGGCCTTAAAAAGATGGATAGCTTTAAGGGAGAGAGGGCTTACGTATCATAAATAGATTCAAAGATTTTCTAATTTGCAATTAGATAAGTAAGAAAAACCTTGTTTAAAATTTCGGGGTCAGCAGATTGGAATGTTAGCTCTGGCTCCTGGATGTGACTCCCTCCTGGCCCCTCAGAATGAAATGTAAAACAAAGAACAGTGCTCCGAGTTCAGACTTCAGTTCCTTCTTATCTGAGGTCTACATGCCAGCAGGTTCATTTGGTGGGGGTCTAGGTTTCTGGAAAACAACTCAGAGGCATATGTTGTTATCTTCAGTTTCTGTAGGAGAACCAAACATCCCATGATTGAAGCTTTCTTGACTGTTGTTTTAGGCTACTATTACTTTCTTGCTTTTCAAGCTGATTATTTATTTCTCAGGGCTAGCTAGGCACCTGAATTTCCCTTGAAGGAGCTCAAGATTTCCCTTTATTTCATGCTTGGGTGTGGAGAGGTGCAGGCCCCTAAGAAGGGGGTCTCTGCTCCTTTTCAGTTTAGAGCCTGACACATACACATAATGCCTGATTCAACAAATATTCACTTCATGACAAAATGAATGAAAGCACTCTCATATTTGATGCTCACATTATTCCTATTAGATGAGGAAAGAAAGATTAATTAAAGGATTATTGCACAAGGTCACAGAGATGATAAGCAATAGCACCAAGATTTAAACCAGATCTTCTGACTGGAGAGCCCTCATCTTTTCAGTGACTCCAGCCTGCTGCTTCTATTAAAGTTGTACATGTTTTTAGAGCTGATCTATCAAATCATGTTTGTTCAGAAGATTTTATGATAAACACTTCATACTTTAGCACTTTTATGATATTTAGAACCATAAGACAGACTTAAACTTCCTCAGCACAAAAACACCAGAAAGGCCCATTGAGAAACCTGCTGCAAATTTTAATGTGCATCTGCAGAGGATTAGGGTCCCCATAAACATTCCGGGGCATTCCCCAGGGAGTTTCGTGGAATCCTATTTCCCAAAGCTGTTCAGAAGTTCCTCGCAGTCAGGAACATTTTTGTGCTGCTTAGGCAAGTATGTTATCTGCAGACTGTAATTTCTCAAGTCCAAGGAAGGGAATGTTGGTGACAGAAACTCACTCTGGAGACTTCATCTACGGAAAGAAAGCTCACTTATCACAAACAAATCATTTCTAAGAGAGCAACAATTTTGTTGACTACATTTAAAGACAGAAACACGCAGTTCCCAAGTGCAATTTCAGTTTTCCAAAGGACAGTTTGATTCTTTTTCAGAAATGCCTTGGTGATTATTTTTTGTTGTTTTGTTTCGTTTTGCTTAGAAGGACTGCTTAGTGTGCCTCTTTAGTCAACACGAAAAAGAAGAAAAGAACAAGCAACTGAAGGATCCTCTGATGGTCTCAAGGCAGTGGATTCAGAATATCTCTTAAGTACAAGGAGGTATTCTAGGTAAGACTGGTAAAGACTTTTTAATTGGGCTCAAATACTCCTCAAACACTGACACAGTCAGATGGATTCAGATTAAATGCTTTTTTTCCCCTAAAGATTGTCTGTTTTCCATACTGATTTTACAAAATCCCTCTAAAAGTGCTGAAATTCCCGTAATAAAATGTTAATCTCTTACATTAAGAATTGGATGAAATTTACTTACAGCAGACAATCTTGGGTTCTATTATGTTTAGTATACAGATTTTTTTCTTTTGACAACTACTGTTTTAAAACTCATGATATTAGGTTTCAGGACACATATTTTACAAGATATAATATATTTTATATATTATAATATATTACATATACATATATGTATGAATAACATATTTAGACATATAATACATTATATTTGTACATATATGTATATATAATATATAATATATTAGGCTTTGCAGGCTATGTAATCTCTGTTACATATTCTTCTTTGTTATTTTTACAGCACGTTAAAAAAATGTGCAAAACACTCTTAGCTTTCCTGGCATATAAAAACTGGTCATGGACCAGATTTGACCCTACTGTGCCAGCACCTAGACAGACACATGATATACTCATTGCCTTTCATGCAGTTAACAAAAATGTATATATAATGTATATATAATATATAATATATTTATACATGTTATGTATGTATAATATAATATATTATATGTATAAATATATATGTAATATGTATAAATATATTATACATATAAATATATATTATATTTATATAATTTATAAATTTATAAATTATAAATATAATTTATAAATATATTATAAATATAAATATATTATATTTATACATAATATGTATATATAATATGTTTTTGATATATATATTATATATATATGTTGTGTGTTTTTTTGACACAGGAAATAGTACCAGGGCTAGAAATTACATCAATATCATAGGATATTTTTATACTGTTTTGGCTACTTTGTATCCTTCATATATATTCCTTGTAGGTAGAACATACATGCCTTAAATACGTGTAATTTTTTAGAAACTTATGATTTTCTCAGCTTAATAACTTTCTAACTAACTTTGTACTATTTTTAAAATATTTATCTGTAAAATTATACACCACACTTGCAGAAAAACTGTTTAGGATATTTACTGTGTAAAAATGAAAGGTAGGCTTACATTTTGACTTTTCTTGGGTGGGGAGGGAGGAGATACCACTACATTATAAGCTTTTTCAGGGAATACACTCTATGTTGCTCAGATCTGTATCCCTAACACTTAGTTTGGCGACTGACCATATTAGACACTCTGTAAATTTTTGTTAACTAACTGCATGAAAGGCAATGATTATATCATGTGTCTGTCTAAGTGCTGGCACAGTAGGGTCAAATCTGGTCCATGACCAGTTTTTATATGCCAGGAAAGCTAAGAGTGTTTTGCACATTTTTTTAACGTTCTGTAAAAATAACAAAGAAGAATATGTAACAGAGATTACATAGCCTGCAAAGCCTAAAATATTTGCTATCTGGCCCTTTACAGAACAATGTTTTCAGACCTATCTTTATTCTTAAATATACTCTTGTTTTTACACACACTTCAGTCAGAGCTCAGACCAGTCTTGGAGTGAGGCTATCCATGGAGGTGGACTCTACTAATTGGCTATTCAAATTCACTCCCTTTCTCTCTTGTTAACAGAATCCCTATAGCGTTTGGTTGACAATAGAACTGCTATGGATGAAACATGGCAGGTCAAAGCCAGTTTTGGCAATTTCATCTGTCTTTCCTAGTGATTTGTCTAGAGTCAGCATGTGACTCAGCTCTGGAAGATGAAACCTAAGGGGAAATGACCAGATAGATTTCTGAGAAGGATTTCACTCATCTTTTAAAGGCAAACATATATAAAGGAATATATGTGTTTGCTTCCACTCCATTCTGTTAAATGAAATTTTAGTCTAAAGTTGCCTCTTTACGTATTTTAAATTGAGCCTAAAGCTTTCTCTGTACATAGTGAACTATAACCTAAATAGAGGTGTAAATGGACTCAAATCTACTCTTGTGCCAGTCACTGAGTTCTGGCTAATAGGCGGGCAAGTGTTTAAGCCGTTTTTAACTAAGGCAAATGTGGAGCTGTAACCCGCCTGGCTGTTTCTGTACCTCACTTCCATTTTCTGTAGGTCACTTTCCTTCTGTCCATAAGTCTTATGTCACCACATGCTTGTGCTGGAGTCTCTGGGTCTACTCTGGCTCAGGAGGATGCCCAGTTCGTGACTTGTTCTTTGCTCAATTCGAGTCTGTTAAATTTTATTTGTCTAAAGGTTTTTCTTTCAACAATTCTTTCTTGCTTGGGATTTAGTTATGTGAGGTTGTGTTTTGCCTCTTTGGCAGTCCTCTTTTGACCAAGAAAGAAAGCCAAAATGATTCAAAGTGATATTGAGCTAACATTCTGTCACTGTTGTGGTGTTGAATTGACCCTACAACTGAGATGAGATTGTTTCCTTGACCTTGACCCTCTTCATGGGTGGGAACTGGATGACTCATTTCACTCAGTCTGCTGCTGGCCACTCCTTGCAAGAGGGAGCATGCAAGCAAGCGAGTGTGGGACCAAAGCAAATGAATGCTGGAACCGGCCAGTTGGTCCCCTCTGGCAGGAGCAGGCTCTGTGGAGGCCCCACAGCAGTGTCGCAGCCTCTGCCCTCTCAGCACCCAGGTTGTTGTCCAGTGTCCAGGAAGAATCAGGTTACATGAATGGATTGAAGGGTAGTGTATGCAGAGGATTTTACTGGGTGATGGAAGTGGCTCTCAGCAGAATGGAAAGTTGGAAAGGGGATGGTGTGGGAAGGTCATCTTTCCCTGAAGTTGCGCCATCTGAAGTTAGCTGCATCTATCTGTAGTCTCTGAAGCTCAGTTGCTTCTCTGCTTGCTTCTCAGCTTGACACTCAGCCACTTGTTTCCCTCATCCTCAGCTGCTTGTGTTGCTCTGCCAGCTGAAGTCTTTTTATGGGCACAGGATAGGGGTAGGGCAGACCAAAAAGAAAACCAACAACATTTTGGTGGAAAAATGGAGTTGGCTATTTTCACTTAGGGCTGCGGTTCCAAGTTTAAGGGTGGGGTTTAGCTGGGAGCCCAGCCCTTCTATATCATAACCACCTATCTCTAGCCTGCTTATGAAACCACCATTGCAAAATTGTAACTAAGACAGTGAAAGAGATTTGACCTAACCAACTGCATCTTGCTTCTGATCTCCAAGCTATCCTTGTTCTTTCCTGGGCATAGGCTGAACTAACTTCTGGAAGAACTTAGTTTATAGTTTAAAACAAAGATGATAACAGGCCTTTACCAAGGGAAATCCCCTTCTTGCCTGGGGACTTGACTGCCACTGTAGGTTGAACATATTAGCCACAAGATTAGAAATTACGGTTTAAGTGTCATGCAGCTGGAGGCTACAAGATTCTGACCCTCCTTAACCTGCTTGTAAGATCAGTGCTTGAGATATTTTGCACACCCTGCAACTGATGGATCAGCTGGCACCACCAAGATCGATAAACTGGCTCATCTGATCTTGTGGCTCCCACCTAGGAACTAAGTACAAGAAGCATCTCTGACTTGACCAATCAGCACGCCTGTCTCATTGGCTTCCCGCCACTCACCAACTTGTCCTTAAAAACCCTGATCCCCCGAACCCATAGGGAGACTGATTTGAGTAATAATAAGACTCCAGTTTCCTGCACAGCTGGCTCTGCATGAATTATTCTTTCTCTATTGCAATTCCCCTGTCTTGATAAATTGGCTCTGTCTAGGCAGTGGGCAAGGTGAACCCATTGGGCCATTACACTTGTGATAAGATAAAAAAAAATCATGTCTTTATGCTTCAGGCTATTGTTAATTTTGTATGCTGATACTTTCTGCTAAAATATACTGATTCATTCAGTTTTTAGATCTATTATAATGAGTTCAATGAGATTATTAAAGTTTTTTTTTTTTTTTTAAATGAGAAACTCAAATTACTTGGAGCCCTAATTGGTTATAGTATTATCCAGACAGGGATTAGTGTAACCTGGTACTGCACAATCTTGGACATAGCCATTTTGGTTCGAATTTATATGAGAAAGGTAACCACTTGGAGAGTAGAGTGAATTCAACCATGAAAAATCAATTTAATTTCTTATTTGATTAAGAAGTGTGTGTGGGTGTGCTTATGCGTTTGTGTGTTCAGTATTGACAACTGTAAATAATGAGATTCAGAAAATATTATTAATTGTAGAGTTTATTCAAGCACTAAGCTTGAGGATGGCCATCTGGGAAGCAAAGATTCCAAAATATGGAAATCAGCTTTCCAAAATGTGGAATTTTGGGGGTCATCTATATAGATAACACTTAGGCAAGCTTAACAGAATTTCAACATCTTTGACTATAAGGCTTAATGCATGGTTACAATGATCTGATTGGTTGAAGTGGTCTTTTTCTTTCAGGAAAGGCATATTTGATTTCCACACTGAACATGTGACAGTCATGGGGTCTTTTGCATGATCTGGTCTGAATTAGGTGCAGACAGTAAAGGAGGCAGTTAATCTGTAACAAAAGTCAGTAATTAGAAGAGGAAGAGGCGTGGTCTCTGGTCTCTCCTAGTCATTTACAACACAAAAGTAATGAGAAAGAGAGTTATTCTACAATCTAAGAAGCAGAAGCTGTAACTACATTCTCTGTGATTCAGATCACAGTCACATTTCTCTCAAGGCTTAAAGAGTTTTGAGGGTTCCAACAGCTTTTAAATTGTATGTGTTTTCACAGTGTAAACATAGAATGCATGTGCTTCACTTAGATATTGGTTAGAATATACTAGACTAGGAATTAAGGAAAATAATGCTTGTGATCTGTCAATAGTGGTGTTACAAATCCGTACTGTAAAGTTCATACTCTTAAACCCTCACATTCCTCCCTCAATGCTTATTTCAGAATGGATAGAAATACAATGCTAGTAATATTATTTGACCTTATTTCTGCATTTTGACATCCCAGAATGGTATATTGCATTTTCACTGCCATATAGGAAACTTCCCAGGGCTCTTAAGTACAGAGTTAATACTCTTTAGACTTCTATTGACTCTAGGTTAGCTGTGTTAACTATTAAAACTCTGCCGCAAACTAACATTCATTTAGTTTGATTAAATATTTTCTGAAATCTTTTAAATAACTACGATTGAGATGATTGTTTTTTTAGTTGTGTCTACGTCTCACAAATAGTACTTTCTATGGGCATTTCATGCACTCATCCATTTCTGACTTACATTACTTTCTACTGTAGGTTAGTTTATGACATCTCATGTGTTATTCTGTCTGTCCATTATTGTGAGCTTTGAACTGTCTGGCAGAGGGCTACAACTTACTGCATTTGTAAAGAGACAACAGACAACTCCTTGCCTCCCACAAAGCTGCTTCCATATAACAAATTAATAGAAAACTTACTTATTTAAAAGAAAAAAGGGACTATGTTTTCTTTACTAAATTTCTAACATGTACATAGTGCTTTACAGTAGAAAGTGCACTCATATTTCTTATTTTATCCTCATAAAAACTTCATGAAGTCAACAAGATACTGCTTTTTGTATCTATTTCGTATTTTAAAAACAGGGGCTCAGAAAGTTTAGGAGACTTGCTCAGTTCACTCTCCTTTGAATAGGCAGATTCTGGCTCTAAACCCAAGTCTCCTGACTCTCTGTCCTTCCCAGAGGTAGGACATTTGCACTATTTTGGGGGTAGGACATTTGCACTATTTTGGGGGGTAGTGCTACCATCTTTTTGAATGATTTTTGGAAATAAACCATTTTTGAAATATAATTTTTGTTAGAGGTGGCCAACTAAATTAGCTAACCTTTGACATCTTCACTGAAATCAGTGAGCCTGTGCAAAAAGCTTTACATCAGTTTCTCTTTTAAAATAATAGAGAAAAATATTCGCCATATATTACGACTCCATAGAAATATTTTGGAAATATCTAAACACTGTGAATAAAATCAGTGTAGCATACAACTATATATCATCGACATAATGTATCTGATGTCAAGGTTGATTGAAGATTATTATAAAAAGTCTAAACATATGCCCAGTTAATTTATGATGCTGGCTTTCTTTGCCTGTATTCTCAGCAGATGACAGAATTCTACACACCTGACCATCAAGCTTTATTGGTGGTTCTCATCTATGCAGCATTCATTTTACTTTAATTAACCTCAAGACTCTAGTTTACAAGGCAGAGCTGGGCTTCCTAATTATTTCCATAAAACTAGTAATCTTGCAAGCCATCAGAGGCTGTGGCTAAATCCCACACAAATAAGCCTCAGTACTAGAAAATTTAACACACTAATTTTTTTTTTTAAGGAACGGACTCTTTCATGTTTTTTAATTTTTGTTGAATGGTGTTACAGTGAACTCTAGAAATAGCTCAGAGGCAAATTTTTTTTCTTTTGTACATCTGTCTATCATGCTATCTCTCTATATTTTTAGAGTATATTAAAGAAAATATGCCCTACGGTACTATTTTTCATCTTTATAATGCATGTGAAAAATTATTCTTGTTTTATCGTCTAAGGATAGTGAAGCCTGGGAATTGAATTCACTGTTACCCACATGCTGGCCTTGACAGGGAAAGAGCCTGGATTATCTTCAGAATCAAGCCTTCATTATTGAGATAAAGTGAAAGAGACTTTACCACTCTTTATGTAATTAAATGCAAGCATTATTAAGAAAATTTTTCTGTACAGCTGCCAGGTTGAAAAAAATGTATGCCTTATCAGTAATCCCTTTATATCTTTAACATGATTCATAGCTCCTCATGTATTCCCTGGCCTGAAAATGAAACAGAATTTGCAACCTTCCACAGGTAAACAGTGCCCATTTGTTGCTTTAATATCAATTCTGTAGCTCTTTTTAAAAAAATTCAGTGAACCATTCAAATGGCTATCATGCCACGTCTGGTCAATTTATTTAATCAGCAATTCATATTAAAAGGCCAAGTTGCCAAGCAGGTCATAAGATAGTCACTTGAATTTAGTCTCAAAGTGTTGCAGGACTTTTCCTTAGTTCAGCTAAAGGCAGGGACCTTGCCACACAGTCATGGAAATTTAGGTTTGCAGACAATTTGAAGGGGGAGTAAGGCAGGGTTTTGTTGGGTGAAAAGGGAAAAAAGCAAAAACAGGGACCCTCCGCAAAGCCAGAGTCCCTGCTGGTGAGCTTCCCACCTTGCAGCTTGAATCCCAGGTTCCACGAGGGAAGAGAAGGGGCCACGCTCCTTTCCACTGCAAATGGCATGAACTTCTGTGGCTTCACCGCGGTGCTCAGGCCAGATGGAGTGTTGCGAGGGAGCCCTTCCCACCTGGCTGTCGCAAAACCTTTAGACAACTGAAGTAATAGCCTCCAATTGGGCTGTTAATTAGACCACTGTCATGTAATAACATATGAGCTTGAGGGGAGGTTATGCTGGGGTCCAGGTATTTCTGGGGTTGGGAAACCGGAATGATAAGTTCCCTAACCTACTTGACCATATCCGACAAAAAATCTCCAATTATATTAATTGATATCAAAAATGTTCTTTAATGTCTTTTGTCTACATCTCCAATGACTCTAAACTTGGGCAGAGAAGACAGATGTGCAACATACTGGGGTCCTTACGAGCCCATGCATTAGTCCAAGCTCAGTAATCCCTGAAAGGCCTGGGCATTTCCTTTTTCAGGCCCATGGTAAGGGGCTCTGTGTCCTTTGCAGGGAGACCAGAGAAAAGATTTGGCAATATCAAAAAGTCTTTCCTTAGGAATCTGTTTTACTCTGTATTTGAGGGACTTTTGGTCTTGAGAAGTAGTTTATGTCTAAGAATTAGAGGAGGGGGTCTTTTACTCTTTTATGATGGGAAAATCAGACTTCTGCTTACAACACTAGAGTCTTTAAATTCAGATCTAGTAGGACTCTAGTAGTCTGCCTATTTCCGTCTAAGAGACACCATGGTTAATTAGTAACTACCAAAGATTCCTATGGGAAAAATTATTCTGATGATCTTTCTGTCTCTGCTGCCTATTTCTGGAATCATGAGCATCTTGTTTCTAGCAGTTAAGTGCTGCCATTTAGTCTTCTCCACTCTAGGACCCAATTGTCTTCACTGAAGTCAGTAAGCCTATGTCAAGGGCAGCGTTTTCCACCTTCCTTGCTGACCTACTCAGGATACCCAGTATAGTACCTTTCAAGGCGTTGTATGTATATTTTTATTAACATATATTTTTTAATTTATTTGAAAATAATTTCAAACTTATAGCAAAGTTGCAAAAATAGGCATATACAAAGAACAATGGTACAGCCTTTACCCAGATTCACTTCTTAACATGGTGCTCCATTTGCTTTATCTCAGAGACTCTGTCTCAGCCTCAGCATCTGAAAATAAGTTGCATACCCCCTGGTCCTTTCCCACTAAGTACTCATTTCTTAAGAAAAAAATGTATTCTTGTGTAACAACTGTGTGGTTATCACCTTCAGTAAAGGTAATACTCACTCATGTGTTAATCTATCATCTACATTCTATTTTACCAAGCAACCCAGTAACGTCCTTCATTGAATTTGTCTTCCAGTATAAAATGTAGTCTAGGGCTAGGTACTGCACTTAATTATGTCTTTTTAGATTCATTTAATTTGAAAGATGTCTAAAGGCTTTCTTTGCCTCCTTTATATGCAGAATACAGTCCTCTCCCACATTTTCAAAAAATAAAACAGCATGTTCTTCATTTTGACTTTGATGTTTACTCACGTTTAGATTTGGGTTATGTCTTCCCAACTGCGATACTACATAAGGGATATTGTGACTTGATGGCCTTCTCAGCGTATCAAATCGAGAGTCACACAATATCCGTTTGCATCCTTATCATCTGGTCAAGACATTTGATTTGTATACTATAGAGTTACTATTTTTTACATTGCAATTATCACACAAATATTTTGCCTCTTTAAAAAATTTATCCCCCTAGGCCGGGTGCGGTGGCTCAAGCCTGTAATCCCAGCACTTTGGGAGGCCGAGACGGGCGGATCACAAGGTCAGGAGATCGAGACCATCCTGGCTAACACGGTGAAACCCCGTCTCTACTAAAAAATACAAAAAACTAGCCAGGCGAGGTGGCGGGCACCTGTAGTCCCAGCTACTCGGGAGGCTGAGGCAGGAGAATGGCGTAAACCCGGGAGGCAGAGCTTGCAGTGAGCTGAGATCCGGCCACTGCACTCCAGCCTGGGCCACAGAGCGAGATCCCGTCTCAAAAAAAAAAAAAAAAAAAAAATTTATCCCCCTAGTTTTAGCATCAGTTGATGATTTCTGCCTATCTTAATCTTTACTGTAATGATGACAAAAATGATGACCTTTTTCCAACTCCAGCAATCCCTCTGGGGTTTATCAGTCAGCGGTTGGCGTTCTTATAAAACAAGAGCCCCTATCTTCTTATTATTTACTTTATTTATTTATGTATTTTGTATTCATAAGTATATATATTTTACATATGGGTATACGTAGAGATACATATTTTGGTATAAACTCACAGTTTTTCATTTTTTTCCCTAGTGGCTCATAACATATTTCTGTCTTTTATTTTATTTTTTTATTTTTTTTGATACAAGTCTTCTCTGTCACCCAGGCTGCAGTGCAGCAGTGCAATCTCAGCTTACTGCATCTTCAAAAACCTAGGTCAAGCGATCCTTCCAGCTCAACCTCCCAAATAGCTAGGACTACAAATGCAAACCCCTATGCACACCTAATATTTTATTTTTTTGTAGAGACAGGGTCTCACTGTGTTGCCCAGACTGGTCTTGAACTCCTTGTCTCAAATGATCCTCCTGCTTGGCCTCTTCAATTGTTGGGATTACAGGCATGAGCCACTATGCCTGGCCCATATTTCTGTCTTTAATTATTTTTGTTTACCAATTTATTTTTAAATTGCCTAGGTAAATGGAGGGTCCTCTGAGGGGCCTCAGGATAAATTTCTATAGATTGAGTAATTTAGTACATAAAATAAACTCATTCCGTTCTTATCATTCTAAGTCTTAAAATTCCTTTTTCTGTATTATACTAAATAAGGTTAGGCATGTCACCTTCATTTAGTGCAGAACACTATTTAGTCCACTAACTAAGTCAACATTTTATACCACAGTGAGAAGATTCAGCTGGCACATTGAGTCTATAATCTCTGGTAGGTATACCTATATTGATGCAGTTTGTCTGATCTGTGTTTCTTTTTCCTTTGTCTATCCTAATTAGAACTCATTCTCACACATATCCTTCAGCTTCCAGCTAATATATATATATGTATATTAGCAAATTCATGGATCTATTTGATATGGAAACACAACTGTTTCCATGTCAGATTCTGTTTGCTTCCCTAGGACAAGCTGGGATCTAACTCTTGTCATAGGGGTAGTGTCTGTGAGGTGCAGTTGTGGCCAGGGTCTCCGAACAAACCAGGGCGTGTTCCATCACAGAAGGGAGAAAGAACCGTTTCTGTGGGTGAAGAGATATTCACTGGTCTTTAAGGATGCAGAGTGGTCAGGTTCAACAGAATCCATCAAAATGTTCCCCATCGGGATTCCACTTTCTGTTGCAAAATACTCCAGCTTCGATGTAAGAGGCGTGGAAAGGCTTTGCATTCAGTTTTTGTTGTGACATAGCAAATTATGGACATCAAACTCCATGTCTGATTTCTGGCTATGTTGGTTATGTGATGGTCAGAGATCATGATAGATGTTTCCCAACCTTCTAACCATGTGTTGGGCTAAGAATTGAAAACCCAGAGCTTGTCTTTTTTTTTTTTTTAATTTAAAAATTGTCCCATATAATGAGAAACAGCCAGAGTTCTGTATTCTTTTTACTCTCTGGATGCTCTATCACAATGATCATTTCATTTCAAAACCTTCCCTTCAGTAGGCACTTTAAGTGACTGAAAGGGATCCTATGAGTGGCTCTGTGTCATGGGCTACACAGTTTCCATTTTTGAATGACATTGGGATCATCCTTGTTTCACAAAACTGGTCTTACAGTCACTCCCAAATTCCCATCTCTCAAGTACAACTACTTCTAGTCCTACTGTATCAGTCAGAACTCAGTGTAAAAACAGGGTCTACTATCAAACCCAAAATCTGACAGAGATACAAAAAAAGAAAAGAAAAGAAAACTTCAGGCCAATACCCTTGATGAATATTGATACAAAAATCCTCAAGAAAATACTGGCAAAATGAATCTAGCAACACATCAAAAAACTTATCCACCACAAACAAGTAGGCTTCATCCCTGGGATGCAAGGTTGGTTCAACATACAAATCAATCAACAAACAAACAAATCAATAGATGTGATTCATTACATAAGCAGAACTAAAGACAAAAACAAGAAGATTATGAAGAAAAGGCCTGTGATAAAATTTAACATCCCTTCACGTTAAAAACTCTCAATAAACTAGGCATTGAAGGAACATACCGCAAAATAATAAGAGTCATATATGACAAACCCACAGCCAATATATACTGAATGGGCAAAAACTGGAAGCATTCCCCTTGAAATCTGGCACAGAACAAGGGTGCCCTCTGTCACCACTCAATTCAACCTAGTAATGGAAGTTATGGCCAGGACAATCAGGCAATTGAAAGAAATAAAGGACATTCAAATAAGAAAAGAGGAAGTCAAACTTTCCCTGTTTGTAGATGACATGATCCTATATCCGGAAAACCCCATTGTCTCAGACCAAAAGCTTCTTAAGCTTATAAGCAACTTCAGCAAAGTCTCAGGATATAAAGTCATTGTGTAAAAATTGCAAGCACTCCTATACACCAACAACAGTCAAGCCAAGAACCAACTCAGGAACCAACCCATTCACAATTGCCATGAAAAGAATAAAATACCTAGGAATACAACTAACTAGGGAGATGAAAGATCTCTAAAAGGGGAAGTACAAATGACTGCTCAGAGTAATCAGAGATGATACAAACAAATGGAGAAACATTCCATGCTCATAGATAGAAAAAATCAGTATCATTAAAGTGGCCATACTACCCAAAACAATTTATAGATTCAATGCTATTCACATTAAATTGCCACTGACATTCTTCACAGAACTAGAAAAAACTATTTCAAAATTCATATGGAATCAAAAAAGAGCCAAAATAACCAAGGCAATCTTAAGCAAAAAGAACAAAGCTGGACGCATTATGCTATTTAACTTCAAACTATACTACAGGGCCACAGTAATCAAAACAGCATGGTACTGGTATAAAAACAGACACAGAGACCAGTAAAACAGAATAGAGAACCCAGAAATAAGGCCACACACCTACAGTTATCTGTTCTTTGATAAACCTGACAAAAACAAGCAAAGGGGAATGGATTCCCTATTCATAAATGGTGGTTCGATAACTGGCTAGCCATATGTAGAAGATTGAAACTGGACCCCTTCCTTACACCATAAACAAAAATTAACTAATGATGGATTAAAGAAGCAAGTGTAAAACCCCAAAGTATAAAAACCCTAAAAGACAACCAAGGCAATACCATTCAGGAGAGAGTCATGGGCAAAGATTTCAATGCAAAGATGCCAAAATCAATTGCAATAAAAGCAAAAATTGACCAATGGTATCTAATTAAACTAAAGATCTTCTGCACAGCAAAAGAAACTGTCAACAGAATAGACAGACAACCTACAGAATGGGAGAAAATTTTGCCAGCTATGCATCCAACAAAGATCTGATGTTCAGCTCTATAAGGAACTTAAATGAATTTACAAGAAAAAAAAAAAAAACAACAATCCCATTAAAAAGTGGGCAAAGGACATGAAAAGACACTTCTCAAAAGAAGACATACATGTGTCCAACAATCATATGAGAAAAAGCTTAGCATCACTGATCGTTAGAGAAACGCAAATCAAAACCACAATGAGATATTATCTCACACCAGTCAGAATGGCTGTTGTTAAAAAGTCAAAAAGTAACAGATGCTGGCAAGGTTGTGGAGAAAAAGAAATGTTTATATACTCTTGGTGGGTGTGTAAATTAGTTCAACCATTGTGGAAGACAGTGTGGTTATTCCTCAAAGACCAAAGACAGAAATACCATTTGACCCAGCAATCCCATTACTGGGTAGATATCCAAAGGAATATAAATTGTTCTGTTACCAAGACACATGCATGGATATGTTCACTGCAGCACTATTCATAATAGCAAAGACGGAATCAAACTAAATGTCCATCAGTGGTAGACTGGATAAATGTAGTACATATACACCATGGAATACTATGCAGCCATAAAAAGAACAAGATCATGTCCTTTGCAGGGACATGGATGGAGCTGGAGGCCATTAATCTTAGCAAACTAATGCAGGAGCACAAAACCAAACACTGCATGTTCTCACTTGTAAGTGGGAACTAATTTATGAGAACACATGGACACTTAGAGGGGAACAACACAAACTGGGGCCTTTCAGAAGGTGGAGGGTGGTAAGAGGGAGAGGATCAGGAAGAATAACTAATGAGTATTACACTTAATACCCGAGTGATGTTCATGACCAGCCCGGCCAACATAGTGAAACCCTGTCTCTACTAAAAATACAAAAATCAGCTGGGCATGGTGGTGGGTGCCTGTAATCCCAGTTACTGGGGAGGCTGAGACAGGAGAATTACTTGAACCCGGAAGGTGGAGGTTGCAGTGAGCCCAGATCACGCCACTGCACTCCAGCCTGGGTGACAGAGTAAGACTCCATCTATAAATAAATAAATAAATAAATAAATAAATAAATAAAATAAACCTGGGTAATGAAATAATCTGTTCAAAAAACCCCCATGACACACGTTTACCTGTGTAACAAACCTGTACATGTGTCCCTGAACTTAAAATAGAAGTATAATAAGTCAGGGTGCAGTGGCTCATGCCTGTAATTCCAGCACTTTGGGAGGCTGAGGCAGGTGGATCATCTGAGGTCAGGAGTTCGAGACTGGTCTGGCCAACATGGTGAAACCCTGTCTCTACTAAATATACAAAAATTAGCTGGGCATGGTGGCGCGTGCCTGTAATCCCAGCTACTGGGGGTGCTGAGGTAGGAGAATTGCTTGAACCTGGGAGATGGAGGTTGCAGTGAGCTGAGATTGTGCCATTGCACTCCAGCCTGGGCAACAGAGTGAGGCTCCATCTCAAAAATAAATAAATAAATAAAAAAGCATAAAAAAAGAATATTTAAAAAAGAGAAAACATAAAAGACAAAAAACACAGAAAATTGTAGGCTTCCATTAAGGAATACTGGCAGGATAGATTGTAGTTGTGCCACCAGAAATGACTTCTTCAATCAAGATCCACAGGGGACCTGCTCTACTGGACAGCTGGGCTTGAGAGTGCCTGTGACGCAGGATGAGGATTTCAAGGCTGATGCCACTGCTGCCTCTGACAGAACTTCCTGTGAAAACAAAAGAAGCGAAGAAAAAGACATTCAGTGATTGAAGCAGAAAATCTTCAAATTTCCATGTTCTTTGTAGGAAAACATCAAAAAAAGACAAGAAAATGGTTTTGGCTGCGCTTTCACTTTCCACACCTCACTCAAATGCATTTAATCTGAGGAATCTGATTTGTATCAAAGACCCTAGTGCAATAGATAAACGTTGTTTAGTTTCCCCGGATCTCAGTTAGAGATAGGGTGGAATCTAGGTTGAACAAACTAGTCGACAATATTTAACAGAGCCCAACAGTGAGAACTGCCACATTTAGATCAGGAGCAAGCAAACCCATGGACAGATCTGTTGTTAATGAGAGTTATAAGCAGTAAATATTTGGCTTAATTCTCATAGTGTGTATTTATAAATCATACCTCAGAAAACTCATCAAGTGGATGATTCTGATTCCCCCAAAATGAAGTTTATGATACTTATTGTCCCCTTTTTTAATATTCTTAAATCATGAAAATAAATGGCAGCTAGTCCATGTCCAAAGTGATTTTGATATTGAGTTGTACACATTATGGTAATGCATTTTTCTGTTCTAATAAAGCCTTATTATATTATCATCAATTAATCAATAATTATATATGACTCATTCATATATTTGTATTTTAGACATAGCAAGACCTAGCTGCTTTTTTTAACAGTATGGTGTGGAAGACCCAGTTCACCCCGAGTAAGAAAGCATCATTTCTTCTCTTTGAGAAAACTGGGCCAAACGGAGGATGCTGGTCACATGATCTACTGATGCCTGCTAAGCAACAGCGTGGCTGATTGGACAGATTTGTTAATATAGATTCCGGTGGAAGCATATCTCCTTCCCTTTTTTTGTATTTTGTTGTTTTTATCAGTAACTGTATTTTTACTGAAGTAGAAGTTCATAAGGAAAAAAATGAAAAATATCACTGTAAGCTAATTGGCTTTGAAGCTTTGGGGGATTCGTTTTATTATGGAAGATCAACGGGAAGATAAATGCACATACACAGCATGAAAAATATCGACCCCACAGAAACCACAGGAGAAAGCTCAATTGGCTGGCAATGCTATCTGATTCAAAGGTATATATACATAAACTAACTTTCATTGTGTTTGTTTTATTTATGCTTGTTTATCTCTTCCAAGCAAGGACTTACTCATTATTTGAAAAAGAAGTCAATAAAAGGGGAAAAGGCTTAGATAAGAGAAGCAGCTGTTTTTAAAAAACATCTTTCTGATATCTTATTTAGAGGTTTTCATTGTGTGGTATTTTGTTAAATTTTACATTTTAACTTATGCTTGCAAATTTTTTATTATTTAATACATTAGCCCCTTTAATTCTTGCCTAAAAATATTTATTCCTCAAGCATTAATGAGAGAAGAATCTCTTTCATCTAGGTAATAAGGAAAATAAAGTGGCTACATATTAGAGTCGAGTTTTCAACTATTGTCTGGCCTTTTGTGTAAGAATTAGTTGGCACATAAAAACACCTTTTCAAGTTGAAGCCCTCTAACTGCTTTTGTAAGCATGTGTGGGGTCATGAATATCAATGGCTTCACAGGGAAAATACATCTTCACATCTGATGAGTATCTAGAAGATTCGCTCCATTCCCAAGTCTCTCTGAACAATATACATTAATCTTCAGAAGTGATATGATAACCTTAATAGAATATGGGGCAACATTTTACACATTATTTCACATATTGTCTGATTTTTTGAAAATGGATACTTTCAATGATATCACAGAACTAACAACCATCTGACCCCAACTACATATACAGAATATGACAGATAAAAAATATTATTACAATGAACCAGAAGAGGTATCTGGTTTTTGTTGCAGTAGAATTTAGATCTAAGGAGTACATAACTATAATTTGCATTTCTGGGACAAAAGAGCTTGAGAACCATAAGAGCTAAACATTGTATTTTGCTTTTGAAATTAGCAATGGAGAAAAATGCTTCAGCAAAGTTAGTGCAATGATTTGATAAGACTCACACATATACCAAAGATCTACTCATAAGCTTCTAATACGTGTAAAGAGTATAGAAGAGCAGGAGAAAGAAATCACTGGCAATAACCGATCATAGAAAGGTTCCAATATTTCCAGCGACAGCCCTGTAATGTTATTCCTCATTCAGATAGGATGTAGTTCATCTTTGGTTATCAATCACTAAGATTGGTCTGAGGTATCTTAGTGTTGGCAGAGCCCAAGCACAAGTTTACAGGGGGACTTATATACCCCAGACCACATAGGGAAAGCCAGGGTGTATGACAAGTTAAAGCAGGCATAAGCTATCAATCTGTGCTCTTTTCCAAACCCTATACAAACACATAACCAAGCCTTCATCTCTGTTGCTTCTGTATTCTTACTTCTCTTGTTTTGATTCCTAATGTTTGTGCTTCTGGATTCCGGATTCCTTATCTGACTTCTATTCTCAAACTCATTTACACCTTTGACTCTTTTTTTTCTCAACCACCCTGGCTATTATAATGATTTGGTACAGAAAATGAGAAAATGAAAGACATAAAACTTTATCGACATCTTTTCTGTCTGTGTTTTAGTCCATTTGTGCTGCTATAACAAAATACCTGAGATTGGGTAATTTGGCTCATGATTCTGGAGACTGGAAGTCCAAGATTGAGGGACTGGCTTCTGGCAAGGACCTTCTTGCTGTGTCATGTCATGGCAGATGGCAGAAAGGCAAGAGAGGGCAAGAAAGCAAGAGGGGGCCATATTCTTTCTTTTATAAAGGCACTGATTCCACCTGTGAGAGTGGATGCCTCATGGTCTAATCACTTCTTGAAGGTCGTGCTTCTTAAAACTCTTGGAATAGCAATTGAATTTTAACATGAGTTTTGGAGAGGACAAACATTGAAACCATAGCAACCTGCAAGATGTTTATGTTATATTTGGTGGCTTGTTTGGAAGTTAAAGTTCATAGGATGGAGATTTGCGAGTAAGGAATTTAAACGAGTTCCTTGGGAAGGAGACAAGAGAATAATTGCTTTAAATGTCATATAGATGTGGAGTATTCACTTTAAATTCATTAATTATATATAGAAACCAGGTTAAGGGTTAGTGACATTCACTGTAAAGATTCTATTTGCATTTATATTTTCATATTCACAACTTTTGGAGAAAGCATGAAAGATCTTAGGGTAATATTAGATCTCTTAGACTTAAATGTAGACAGCCTGTGCAGACATTTGCCACATACTATGTGCAAATACATTTTACTATAATGTCATTGTGTTTGTCTGGATTAGAACAGGATTTTCCTGTTACTATAGTGGCCCTCACACTCTGCTGTAGTGTGGGTGACTGATTCCCCCTCGCTTGCCTTCCTTACAAAGGCTGATTTGACTGAATCTCTTGTCCTAGGCTTCCTTTTTGAAGTTGCCAGAATGAACCTCATTGGCTTTTTCAGCATGTTTTATGTCCTGATGAAGTTCAATATCTCTCAAGAATATTCTATAGAAATCAACTTCTGTAATAAAGACTTTATCAGTGTAATCAGGACACATATAACAAATGTTGGCCAGGGACTGTGGCTTACACCTGTAATCCCAGAACTTTGGGAGGCCAAGACAGGAGGATCACTTGAGGCCAGGAGCTTAACCATGGATAGCAGAGTGAGACCTTGTCTCTGCAAAAAATTTAAAAATTAGCTGGATACGGCAGCATGCACCCGTAGTCCCAGATACTCAGGAGGCTGAGGTGGGAGGATTGCTTGAGCTCAGGGTTTAAGGCTGCAGTGAGCTACAATTGCACCACTGCACTACAGCCTAGGCTACAGAGCAAGAGATCCTGTCTCCAATAAATAAATAAATAATAAACAAATAATAATAATAAAATTGACATTTATAAGATACCTTGTACCAAGTTCTGTACGAAACAATGTACATATATTGACTCATATAATCCTGAATAATGTTATGAGGCAAAAACTGTTATAATTCCCATTTTATAGATGTGGAAACTGAAACACAGGAAGGTTTAGTAATTTGCCCAAGTACACACAGTAGGAAAAAGTTGAGCTGGTATTTCAATAGATATATTAGTGAGAAAAGTCCCAGAGTTAACATAAAGTGAATCACAACAAAGCAAGAAAAGCTGTAATAATAATTATCAAAAAGCTTCTTTTTTAAACCGTTGTTTTTCATACTTGTCCATAGACTGTGCATTTTGAGTAACACCCATGACTATAGTGTACACTTTGGGAAATGCTTCATTAATTTAGTTAGATTCTCTATGACTGTACTTCCAGACCTCAGTTCTGAAGTTCCAGAGTCCTTTAGGAGCCTTGAGTAAACAGGTCTGAAATTTTCCAGGGAGGAGTTTCAAGATATTCCATCACATTTACTTTAGAAATCCACAAAGAGATGGGAATAGGCTAAAGGTTTCTCAATTAATTCCCATTGTTACTGAGGGCGTGTTCTGCAAACGTAGGAATTTTTGTTGGTTTCATTCTCTTTTATATCTATGACAGTTAGAATCATGCCTAGAACACAGTGGGTGCTCAAAAGATATTAGACAAACAACTGCATTAAATAGCCATCACAGATCATAACCTGATTATATACCAGATTTGCTCTGAATCCTGAAGTTTAGAAGAGAATGGCGAGGGGGAATGGAAACGGATTTCAAAGGTCTGTCCTCTGCATTCCCCATCCCACTTGTTCTCACTGCTATTCTTACTCCACAACTCTCAAGAAAATTAAGATTCTTGTCCCAGTGGATTGGAAATGTTTGGTATCTAGTTTCCGATAAGGACAAGGAAAATATTTTCATTCATGAATTCAGTTAATGATATTTTTCGAAGGCTACTATGTGGTAGCCATTGGACATTTGGTAATGAACAAAATACCATATAAGTAAGCACTTATGTAATAATTACTATGGACCTTTTATAAGTGATGCATGTATATTTATTTATATTCTCATATACATATTATATATACACAGTACGTGAAAACGTATGCGATAGGCACCATGACATGCTTCACAGTATCATTGATAAAAGTTACTAAAGGTATTTTTTCCAAAGCTATACACTATGTGTATATATGTCATCTATAAAAATGTATATATATAAACAATATGTATATATAGTCATTGAACCATCATCACACTTTACATATGAGAAAAATAGGGCCACAAAGTTAGCAGAGGGCCATTATGAGCCTAATTAGCCATTGTTTACAAGCCAAGTTTTCACAGTAAGCTATGGTCCCCACTTCAACTTTAGTGGAAGTGAGAGACATCTACTCACACCATTGCCTACCAAACCCCACAAATATGACAGGTGCTGTGACAGAGCAGCAGAGGGTGTTATGAGGGACGGCAGTGGAGGGGAAGTCAGAATGGGACTCTGATGAAATGACATTTAAGCTGAGACCTGAAAGGAGGGGAGTGGTTGGCCAGGAGAGGGCGGGGAAGGCATTCTAGATAAAGGAAACTCTGCAAGGGCTGAGGCAGAGCAGGTGCGGCCTCATACTTTGGAAGGAACTGGAAGAAGTGCATCACAGTGTGAGCTTAGGAGTTGGGCGCAGGTCAGGGAGAAGGAACGCAGGACACAGCAAGAAGATGCTGGAGAGTGAGGTTGGGGGGGCGTACATCACATCCATAGTGTAAACCATGCAAAATTTTACACACTGTTTTAATTTCAGTGGGAAGTCACTGTAAGATTTTAGCAAGGATGTGGCATTACCCTATTTATGTTTTGGAAATGTTAGTCTGCTTTTTGCACTTCCATAGCAATAGATGGTCATGATAATACATAGCTCACTTATGAAAGAATATTTATTCCTTTTAAAAGATGTTGTCTGGATTAATTCAACTAACTCATTTGTACCACAGATACCATGTGGACAACAGAAACCATATTTACATTTAAAAGTATTTAAAATTAAAATATGGTTTACTGTAAATAAATATAATATGTAAAAGGAGCAAATTTAGACACTATGTGTTACTAGGAAGAAAAGGCAAAGACATGTGACAGGGATACTACTAAGTGCTGCACAGTGTCGTTGATGGAAGTTACCAAAAGGAACCTTTCTAGAGCTACACAATGCTCATTGGCTATGTAAATGTTAAAAAACATATATTTAGATATTTAGGACAATATTTACTATGAGGACTGCTGATGCAGTGAAATGCAGAGGTAAACTGTTGTTAATACGTAATTCTATGATAGGATGAATAAACTGGTTACTATTTCATCTGTATTTAAAATATTATGAATTAAAAGGTAAAAAAAGCACCAGCGTTTTAATAAAATTTAGTCAAAAACGAGGCTTACATCGTCCTGTATAATGAAGAGCTAAGATTAATAGGTTTGCATTGATAATGCATGTGCTTTGCAAAACTACCACCTAGGAAAAAGAACTTAGCTACTTTTAGGGTGCCCAACGTTTGTATCTCACATAAACAAGCTGTCGTTTGGAATCAGAAGTCAAATCCATGGCCTATAGCACCGGCTAAAAGCAGACACTGTGGCTCTAACAGAGTGCGTATTTCTCTTCCTGGGCTGGTTGGAGATTGGCAGGAACTCGGCTGGAAACATCCAGAGCGAGCTCACGGTCCAGCAGCGCTCCCAGGAGGGCGATAGCAGAATAGCAGCCTGTTAGGCTGCGGGAGGAACACGAGGGACCGGTTACTGATAGCGTATGTGTGAGGGGGGTCTGAAGGCGAGCAAAGACTGAAGAAAGCATGGAGGTGACAGGGTAGACAGCAAGAGAAATAGCATAATGCAGAGCCAGTTAATGACTCTGGCAGCTTTCCACGGCTGAGAATGTTACAATTGGCAAGGGAGGATGGCACATGTGAATTATCTCTTGGTAAGAGGCAAATCCTTGACTTGAAAGATCTGAATGTTCTTGCTTATCAGGACACACTGAAATAGTTAGATTCTGGGATAACAATGCACTAATGCTAGTTTTCTAAACGTTATGTTATTGAATCTGTTGCCTGTTAAATTTGAGGACACAAATGAAAAATCTATTCGATAGCTCTAAAGACTAATATTTTATGAAACACATACCTCTATGCCAGGCATGAGGCGCTATGTCAGTAAAATAGACACGGTCTTTCCCCTTCATAGAGCCTAGAGGATAATTTATTAACGATTAGTCTTAGAGGATAATGTATTAATCAAAATAACCATTGCTTTGGTTAATTTGTAGCTTGTGTGTAGAACACAAAGAAAAAAGAACAGTTTAGAATGTTTATCAAGGATTGGCTTTGGGTAGAGAGTTCAATACCTGCACTTCAAGCCAGGCAACTGCAGAATGGGGAGACCTTGCTGGTAACTACAATGGAGTCATAGTAGGTAAGGATGGAGAGGATATGAGTGAAAATCACATGCCAGGCACTGAGCATGAACACGTGCGGGATTAATTTCCATGCAGTCTGATGAAGTAGATATTCTTCCTATCTACATTCAATACTCAGGGAATTTGAGGTTGAGGCACAAATGAACAAATTGCCCAAAGTCCCACAACTAGTAAGTGCATATTTTAATATTTCTCATTGCATACAAAATTAGACAATGGAAGATTTTTAGAAAGAAAGGATTAAAACTACTAGGGCTTTAATACACACAAATAGGTATTAGTAAAAATGCAGAGATGCCCAAGACAGGCATTATAATGAGACTCAACAATGGTGACTCCCACACTCTTCTTTGTATAAATTTATTGCTATCACAAACCTCTCCAATATTGTCCTGCTCATGTTCCTTCTAGAAAGAAGTCTTGGCTGGGCTCAGTGGCTCATGCCTGTAATCCCAGTACTTTGGGAGGCTGAGGCAGGTGGATCACCTGAGGTCCGGCATTACAGACCAGTCTGGCCAACATGGTGAGATACCATCTCTATTAAAAATACAAAAAATTAGCCAGGCATGGTGGTGCACACCTGTAATCCTGAGACAGGCTGAGACAGGAGGATCGCTTGAACTTGGGAGGCGGAGGTTGCAGGGAGCCAAGATTGCGCCACTGCACTCTAGCCTGGGAAACAGAGTAAGACTTCGTCTCAAAAAGAAAAAAAAGAAAGAAAGAAGTCTTCAGAATATAATAATGATTAGACATGAATCTGTAAGATTAAAGTATCTATCAGTAACAATTTCCTGTTTTTTTTTTGTTTTGCTTCCCCCCCCCCCCATCTTTCGGCCAGGTACAGTGGCTCACACCTGTAATCCCAGCACTTTGGGTGAATCACCTGAGGTCAGGAGTTCGAGACCAGGCTGATCAACGTGGTGAAACCGCCATCTCTACTAAAAGTACAAAATTTAGCTGGGCATGGTGGTGGGCACCTGTAGAACCAGCTACTCAGGAGGTTGAGGTGGGAGAATCGCCTGAATCGGGAGGCAGAGTTTGCAGTGAGCCGGGATCGCACCACCGCTCTCCAGCCTGGGCGAAAGAGCGAGACTCTATCTCAAAACAAACAAACAAACAAACAAAAATCTTAGCAGGAAGCAAATGAAAGGTCAAAGCAGACTTGCAGTCAGTGGGCACTCAACTAAGGGAAGCTTATAAAATGAAAACACACAAAAAAATCCAAAAAGGCTTCGCCTCCTTCCTTTCATAATAAAATGCTGACACACCTTGATTATAGTGTTGTAAACAGTGCTGTTGGACCACCGCTTCATCATATGGGACTGAAAACTGTAAATATGTTAGATATTGGTTCTTAGGAAAGGAAAATATAGAATATATCCTTTGTACGAGTCATTTTTTTATGAGGCTGCTGAAGAGTAGCTGAGTGTTGAATCAAATCACGAATTCTCAAGGCCATCATAATCAGAGTAGGCAAAGTATATATTTGCTCAGGGAAACATCTGTTAAGAAATTTCTCCTGAGTCTCATCAGTAGTTGGCAAGCTTTACTACTTTAGCTATGTTTTCATTATGGGCCTGTCTGCAGAATAGTTTACACTGGTTGTCCTTCTATCATTAATTCACCAGTAAAGAAATAACCTTTTTAATGGCCCGCCTTTGTTGATAGTGCTCACAACAAAATTTAAATTTTAAATAGTCACTCAGTGATTTGTATTTTATTCAATTGTGCTCTTGAATTTTATGTACATGCACAGAGCTCTGAAAAAGGATAAAAACAGTAAGTTATGAACTGAGTGTGAATCAACCATGGTGGTTACAGTTCAGTTGCTTTTGGAGTATTGCAGAAGTTGTGTCTTTACCTAATAATGCTTGGTTCATAGGAGTCACACCATTACTTCTAATACTTCTCAGTGAAATTATTGAAATCAACTACATAAAATATACATGGATTTTTTTTTAGTTCAAGTAGAGGTACCTTCCAACAAAATATGCTTTCATCAAACTATCAAATTTATAATAGGAAACAAAGCATTTTCTGGAAAAGGAAAAAGAAAAGACAACCAGAAAATCATCTTTTTTGATACAGTTATCTCATAGGCATATGTTACCAGTGGCATGAATAAAATACTTCATAAACTTTTTGGACATAATTAACATTAAAACATACTGGCCAGCATCATATGATTTTCTCTCTAGATTTCCATTTAGTGCTTTCCATGTGTCAGAGAGTCAATGTAAAGCTATCTTGATAAACCCATTAACGAATTGTTGCATAACGTTTTATAGTTGCTTTGCAAGTGAATTATTTTTGCTGTGGTACTGCTAATACAGCAATCTCTATGCCCTCTATGATTACTAATATGCAATAATAAAAAACTGTAACTTTGTCTAACATTTTCTCTGGTCAAAATATTAATATAACTTGGCTAAAAAAAAGCATGGAGAAAAACACAAGCACTATTTTGTGGTGTATGAGATCAACTTGCAGTTGTTAACGCTGTTATTAAGTTTCAGTAATTGTTTAGGTCATCAATCTCTGACAAGACCCTTTCAGAGTGCTTGATGATATCGCAAGTATCAAGCTGTGCTGCATTAAAAAATGATGAATCTCTGTTCAGGTAAAGCTTTGCCCTTTGGCGATCATAATGTATCACCACTTTGTTTACAAATGGGTATTCACTACGCTAAATGGCAACAGGGTGCATGCAATTTTATAAATATGAAATGTTGGCACTAACTAATATCTGAACTCATAGTTGAAAGTGCAGCTGGAAGTCTAGGGAAAATAATCATAGTTACTTACAAGATAAATAATTTTGTAAGTTAAAATCATTGTGTTTCAACTATTTAAATGATTACAAGTTATTTTTTTAAATAACATGTTTTAATAGAATAACTCAATTTTAACCCTCGGTTTTCTCTAAAAAAAGTCTTAGAATTTTTACCTAAACATAAATTTAGAAGCATCATACATAAATTTGATAATTTATCGATTTCAAAGGAATCTCTAATCATTGCTATTAGATTCATTAAGCCATCAGCCACATTTTGTCCAGGTTATTATTGTTTTAGACAAGTCTTATTTTTGGTAGGAAAATTATTTTCTGAATGCAACAAAATAGAAATGACTTCATCTCTTATTTTACTGATTGGTTTAAATGCAGCTAAGTGTTACTCCTATGTATCCTTGCTTATTAATCAAAGGCGGCATTTTACAAACATGTAGGAGGGAAACCATATAGTGTTTACTGTAACAACTCCTTTTTTTTTTTTTTTTTTTAGACAGTATTCACTCTGTCACCTTGCTGGAATGCAGTGCTGTGATCACCGCTCACTGCAGCTTTGATGTCCCAGGCTCAAGTGATCCTTCCACTTCAGCCTCCCAACTATCTGGGACTACAGGTGCACACCACCATGCCAGGCTAATGTTTTGTATTTTTTATAAAGACAGGGTTTCACTATGTTTCCCGGGCTGGTCTCAAATTCCTGGGCTCAAAGTGAGCCACCTGCCTCAGCCTCCCAAAGTGCTGGTATTACAGGTATGAGCCACTGTGCCTAGCCTAAAGCTATAAAATATTACAGAAAGAATTGTAGTACCTTGGCTACTCTTCCCTGGTTACCTCCCTTCCCTCCATTCATATCCTGATATATTTATATCATTAGAGTGTTTATTAATTTCACATATGCATTTATACTGTTACTGTATAATTGATCCAAAAATATAATGTAACATTTTTGTCTATTTTCAGTGTTTATAAAAATAAGATGAGAGTATGCATATTATTTAATTTATGTTTATTTGTTCAGTATTCTATGTTTGAGTTTTCACCATGTTAATGAATAGATCTCTGATTCATTCCTTTTAAGTGCTGTATACTATGCTATTGATGGAATATACCACAGTTCATTTTCCATTCTTTTTTATTTTTGATGAGCTGTTAGGCCTGTGTCCAATGTTTCACTATTATAAACACGATATGTTAATATCCCTCCATCTGTCTGCTTACGCATGTGTGCTCCGTTTCTCTAGAAGAGTATGCACCTGGAAGTTTAAATGTTGTGCATATCTACAGCTTCACTGGGACATTGCCCTATTGCCCTCCAGGGTATTTTAAATAAATTTATCTTTTCATCAATGTGTATAAGTTTTCTATTTTTCCACAACCTTGTCAATGATATTATAAAATATTTTTAAGTTTTATTAATCTGATGGATATGTTTTTCACTATTGCTTTCTTTTTCATTTCCCTACTTAGAAATGAAATTGACTATCTTTTCATACACTTATTGAACACTTGGTTTCATCACTGAATTATTTATATCCTTTTAAAATTTTTTCTGCCTATTTTCTTATTAATTAGTAGGAATTCTTTATATATTATTGTATCTAATTATTTTGTTAGTTACATGAATTGCCAATAACTTCTCCAATTGGTGGCTAGTCTTTTTACTTGTGAATGGTATCAACTTGAAGAGTTAAAAATTTCATGTATTTAAATTCATCAACCTTGTCTTCAATGTTTTGAGCTTTTTGAATCCTTTTTAAGAAATCTTTCTCAACCTTGCAGTCATAAAGATATTCCACTATATTTTCTTTTCAAGGCTTTGTAGGTTAGGTGTTGAATTCACTTAGAATGGATTGTAGATCCATTCTGTTTGTAGTTTCTATTTATATTTTATCATGTACAAAATCTTAATTTTATTTTCATTACATACTTTTACTATATTCTCCTGATAACATTTATTGGAAAACCTAGTCTTCACTTATTTTTCATGCCTCCTCTGTCATATATCCGGTTTCCTCCTGCATTCCATTTCATTGGTCTAATTCATCTTTGTCTACTAAGGCTTGATATCTGTTAGGACAAAACCTATAGAATGATGGCAAACTCATGTGGTATCATCGTTCCAAATGAGAAAAAGATTTTCTTTCCTCAAGATGGCCTCCCGTTGTGGTCTTTCTTATGTTTTTTTAACCTTATTTTCCCCTCATTGCTCTCCCATGTAAATTTTGGGGTAAGATTGTCAAGTTCTATGAAAACCTTCATTAGAATTTTGCTTGAAATCGGATTGAAATTATGAATTAATTTGGAAAGAATTATATTTTCATAATATTATAACTTTTCATCCACGAGCAAGATTTATTTCTATCTATTCATGTCCTTAATTACCTCATAACTCAACAAGTTATGATGATAATTCCTGTTAAATTTATTTCTTAATTTAATTAAGAAATAACTTAATTCTTAAAGTTATTAGAGTTGCTTGGATATTTTGTTTGGCTTTGATATTTGGCCAAACCAGCTATTCAGGGTGGCTTCAACCTTGGGTTTTAGAAGACAAAATACCTTAAAGCCACCTTCAATATAATTTCTTCCATACTTGAACTTGAGTACGATCAATAATTCTGTGATCTCAAAGGTTTCTTTCATATATAAATAAAGTTACACATCAGTAGTACAAAGAAGACATGTTACGTATTTATTGTGAATATCTGAATATTCATTTTCAAGTATATGTAAACATTCTAGATGTTACTCAGAGTAAAAATTCTCATGTTCTTTTTGTGGTAAAATGCTGTGTTATTTTGAAGTAAAATGTTTTTAAATTATTGCAAGAGTACAATGCTATAGCAATTAATAATGACTGTAAAATGTTAGTGTCATGAATAAGCTATTATAAACTTTCAAATAGATACGTAGAAAAATATATTTGAAAATTAAATTAGAATTTGAAAATAAAGTTAGAATATTAACAGAAAGCATGTTAGCTATTAAATAATTAATATCAATACTTTTGAACCAACAAATGTTCACACAATTTAAATACTATAAGACAGAATGCTAGAGATTAAATAATCATTTTAATCTTTGTGCAATTGTTTAGTGCACAGTATTTAAAAAATTGAAGGAATGGACCTAGGAACTCTAATTTTTAGATACTTAACCACCTTTAGGACCTGAATGTTTCCCCTTAAACTACAATTGTACAAGCAACCTAACATAGCGGCTGAAAGTGTGAAGAAATAATTTTTCTTGCAGTATGAAAAAAAAAAAATTTGACAACAAATATTTTAAAAATTATTTTTTACAGTTTTTTCATCCCTGTTATTACCTGGATAAAAACATTTTAAATAATAAAGTTATAATGAAATTTATATTTTTTGTGAGGTTTCGGATTTATTCAGATTGCATTCTAGAAGTTCATCATGGTAATCATATTTGGCTTTATCTCAACTGTGGTCATGTATTGATTTTAACACATGGGCACTTGGCCTTTCGCCAAAATGTGCATTTGGTGCTCCTCTATTAGATACTCTGATGTATTGACTGTTATGGTTAATATAATCTTATTTTTCAAATTATGTTTCTATTAGTTTGTTATTAGGATGTTACTGAGTCATATGTTAATCTTTTATCTTATTGTCAAATTTGATTGTGTATAGCCTATTAGTAATCATGGATTTTTTAAAAATAAAAATATACTATATTGAATTTAATTTACTAATATTTTATTTAGAATTTCTCCATTTATGGTCACAAAGCAGTTTTGTCTAAAATATTTGCTGTTTCTGTGTTGTCTTTGTGTAATTTGCATATCAAGTTAATATTGGCCAAATAGTATTTGTGAAGGATCTTTCATCTTTTTTGATTCCCTAGAACAGTGGGTACAGGTTATAAATTATTTATGATTTTAGGGGGGAACAAGGCAAAAGTTTTGATTATTTTCAGTGTTGTTAATGAATATTGTACATTCATCTTTTCAAGTTCATACAGACAAAAAAACCCCCCAATCATTTATATATTTTCTGGAAAATTATAACTGTTTTTAGGTTCTCAAATATATTTCCATAAAGGTGTTCCTAGCATTCACTTACATTTAAAAAATCTTACTGTATCTGTAGTTATGTTTCCTTTTATTGATAATAATAACTTGGTCTATTTCTCCTTATTAAGTATCGCTGGAAAAAAATTTTACTTTTCAAAAGCCCAATACTGTATTGATTTTTGTTAGTCAACATGTTTTCTTTGACATTGATTCTTTGAAATTTGTTGAGGCTTTTTTGGTGAGGTCATACATTACCTGTACACTTACATATTCCACTCTTTGTAAAGTAGGCATGCAATGGATACTTCAAAATAATTTTACAAATCCATTCTCAGGGTTCATTGTTGAAGTGGCTGATCTGGGACTGTGGCAGGGGAAATAAAAGATGATCCTAGAACACCGTGGCATTGGGGGAACTGACATCCTTTATAATTTGAGTCTCTTGTCCACGATCATGGTTGTGGTAGGTTGATGACATTAATGGCACCAACTCCTTGCTTCTCCCTGCAGTCACACTCTTTGCCATGTACCTTTGCAGCTCCTTTCAAGAGTTAGAGTGGTAAATTGCTTCATTTACTGCGATATTAGCAAACTTGCTGCAGAAGACTGAAAAGCACTTCTGCATTTCTGTTTTCCTTGTTGTTCCTTTCCCTTTATGATTAGAACATGCTCAAGCTAGTTCAGTGAAGAGATACAAAAAACTCCTAGAGCAGAACTAAGTCATCCCAACAGGCAGCCTCCTGACCTCCAAGTATGTGAATCCCTACCCTAGTTTACAGCCAGCCAACCTCAGATAATGCAGGTGACTTCCGTCTGGCCCAGAAGATCTCATCTGACTAAATAACCAGTGTGGGAACTTAGCTAAATGAATGCATGCCCTTTGAAGCCACAGAGCTGTTGGCGGTTTCTGATGCAACATTATTGTGGCGATAGAAATGATACAACGCCATGCTCTTCCTTTTATTTAGGTCCTCTTTGATTTCTCTCAGTAGTGATGCGTTATGGATTTTCTCATGCAGTCGTTATACATTCATTAGATTTATTTCCACACCCTTGACTTTTTAATACCACTTTAAAGGCTATTTTTACAAATTCCATTTTCTAATTGTTCCTGTTTCATGGAACTATAACTGATAATATTGAGTGTGAAGTTCACACTGTACTTTGAATCTGAGGACTCCTGTTTTTTTCTTAGATTCTGTAACATCCTGAGTTATTACCTCTTGAAAAGTTAGGTCTTAACCATTCTCTTTACTCTCTTCTTCAGCATATGTAATTAGATACATGCCATTTCTTTATAATCCATCTTTTGTGCCTCTTAACTCTTCTCACATGATCATAATCCGTTTTTCTCTCTGTGAATCAATCTGTGTGAATTTCTTATTACTTACTTTCAACTTATAAAAAATCTCTATAATAGTTTGTCTAGGCTATTCAGATTTAAACTTTTCATTGATTATATTTTTTTATTTTCAGGATTTTTACCTATTCTTATTTCAATTATGCCAGTTTTCAATTTTCTTTAATTTTCCACTTTTCATTTCTATAGAGTTTATTTTGATTCTACCAGTTTTTGTTTTTTGGGCTTTTTTTTTGCCATACAAATTTAGCAGTGGGGAGTTGTACACCAAGATGCTGTCAGTTGTTGATGAATGACTATTGCTTTTACTTTTTTTTCTTTGAGATGGAGTCTTACTCTGTCACCCAGGCTGGAATGCAGTGGCGCTATCTCAGCTCACTGCAAGCTTGGCCTCCCGGGTTCACACCATTCTCCTGCCTCAGCCTCTCGAGTAGCTGGAACTACAGGCGCCCGCCACCATGCCCGGATAATTTTTTGTATTTTTAGTAGAGATGGGATTTCACCGTGTTAGCCAGGATGGTCTCGATCTCCTGACCTCGTGATCCACCTGCCTCTGCCTCCCAAAGTGCTGGGATTACAGGCGTGAGCCACCGCGCCTGTCCTGCTTTTACTTTTCTAGCAATGCTTTTGGTTTATTTATTTGCACATCCTAAACAAACAAGGCTAATTTTGCATTTTCACCCTGTTCTGTGATGCTGTCTCCTGTTGTCCCCCCAGGTCTCTTTTCTCCCCTTCCCCACCCTGTCTGTGCCCATGACTGAAATTGGTGTATTTATTTCCCTGACTTGTCCCTGGGGCATCCCTGTGGGTTGATGGCGATACCACTACCAAAATATGTGGCTTTTTTTAGGCAATGCTCTCTGCAAAATATGAACACAGGGACTTGTCAAGCTACCTTGCTGAAAGCCTGGTCAATGCCCTGTGGAGTGGGTAGTGAAGAAACTATTCAAGACACATCTGAGCTGGACTTTTTGCCTGGGAGTCCTGGTTCTCTCTCTTCTCCTGTGATGACCTATGCATTTCAGGTCTAGCTTAAATTCCAGGTCATTTATCAATTACTCTCCTCTCCTCATGGAGTTGCAAAATATTTTTTTCTCAAATCAATGAATCTAAGCCCTTTATTTGACAAAAGGGGGAAAAGAGACTAAGAGCATTGAATCAAGATTATGAAATTAATTAATGTGACATTCCATATTCTGTTCTGACTTTTAAAAATTTAATTTCAACATACTTGTATAATATGACTCTATTAAATATTGCTTGTAATAACTGTCTGTCTACGAAGGTTTAGAATTCCTTTTTTGTATTGGGATTGTTTTTTATAGTGTGCAACTTTTAGATCTGAAAGGAAACGCAGTGCTGAAATGCACCATGTATTAATGTTGGTTGTAATGTTAATCCTCAATTTAGAAGATTAAAATAGTAGAGTGTAAGGACATTATTCTCAAAATAAAGTTTTTTTGTTTGTTTGTTGTTTTCAGTTTTGTTTTTGTTTTTTGAGACGGAGTCTTGCTCTGTCACCTAGGCTGGAGTGCAGTGGCATAATCTTGGCTCACTGCAACCTCTGCCTCCTGGGTTCAAGCGATTCTCCTGCCTCAGCCTCCTGAGTAGCTGGGACTACAGGCGCCCACCACCACTCCCGACTAATTTTTTGTATTTTTAGTAGAGATGGAGTTTCACTGTGTTAGCCAGGATGGTCTCGATCTCCTGACCTTGTGATCCACCCGCCTTGGCCTCCCAAAGTGCTGGGATTACAGGCATGAGCCACCGTACCCAGCCAATATGTTTTTTATAAATACAAGGTGCTAATAGATGTTATATACCTGTATTTGCATTGTTTTAGTTTCATATAATAATCTAGCATAAATTCTTATAACATCCAATTTAAGAAGAAAAACTTAGGTAAATTCATCCCAACTCTAAAGACTTAGTTTACATTATTCATCACTAGTCCCACTAAAATAATAAATAATACAGCCTAGTCTCTATGAAGACTAGAAAGATTTAAGTGACTGAAAAATTAGCAGTGTTTTGCATTAGGATGTATAAAGGTTTATGTATAAGCAAGCATCTTGAAATGCTGACAAAGAAACTTTTTTTGGCAAGAAAAAGTGCTGTATGGTAATTTTTACATTTTTAAAGAATGAGTAACAAGTAAGAGTTTTAAAAATTTAAATCTCATCAGACTAGCATAGAAATTTAGAGCTCAAAGAGACCTTAGAAATAATCAAATGCAATCTTTTCACAAGTAATGAAACTGAATTCTAAGAAAGTTAACGAACTTCTCTTAGAAAGCACAACAAATTAGCCAGAATCAGAACTACAATTGAAATCTGCTGTTTCCTGTCAAGTCTTTCCCCTAAGCGGGCTGTGTCTCTAGACATCTTGTATGCTGAGAATGGGTTTTCAAAAACACGAGATGGTTACTTTTACTACAAGATTCATTCTACATAAAAGTTTATGGATCCTTCCCTCAATTTGTAGGATGGAACGGAGTGTTTGGCATCTCTACTTCATCATTCGTAAAGGCTGAATGAACTCTTTGCTGCCACTCATTGAAGATAAAAGGAGGCAGAATTACCCTTAAGTAAATACTTTGGCCTCAGCTTTTCCTCCACTTTCTACATTAATAAAAACCCCTTTCTCTCACCCTGTCATTTGACTGTCATTGTCAGTCTATGTAGAATGTTTCTTCATGAGAGGGCTTATTCGTTCAACAAGATTTTATTAATCATCTGCAACTGACCAGAAACTGTGGTAGTCACTGGAGTGCCAAGTAAGATAAGTGGCCATGGAGTGCCATGGCATTCTTGTAGCACATATATTGTAGTAAAAGTAATCTTCACAAATTGTTTAAAATATATTTATTGCAAACGTAATGTGAAGGGACACAGGGTAATCAATAGAGTAAAAAGGCACAAAAATCTTAAAATGAGAAGAGGAAAGTAGTGATCGGTTGGGGAAAATGAAAGCCATTGATGACTTTAGTGATTTGCAGACTGAGGTGAAAATCTGGAGTAACTTCTGAGAAAGTGACAATGTCAGCATTGAGTACCCAGCTGAAGGTGGACTGAAGCTGGATGGCATTTGATCATTTTGCAAAAAGTAAAGTGGCCTAAGGATTGGAGGTCTTGCTGAAGATGAAGAGCAGCTGGAATGGCAGTAAGAAAGTGAATGAGGCCGGGCGCGGTGGATCACGCCTGTAATCCCAAAACTTTGGGAGGCTGAGGCGGGTGGATCACGAGGTCAGGAGACTGAGACCATCTTTGCTAACACGGTGAAACCCCATCTCTCCTAAAAATACAAAAAATCAGCCGGGCGTGGTGGCACACACCTGTAATCTCAGTTTCTTGGGAGGTTGAGTCAGGAAACCTGCTTGAACCCGGGAAATGAAGGTTGCAGTGAGCTGAGATGGTGCCACTGCACTCCAACCTGGGCTACAGAGCAAGACTCCGTCTCAAAAAAAAAAAAAAAAAGTGAATGACTTTGAAGCACTGATTTGGTCAGAGGATGCTATTATGGAGTTTGGATTTCAGAGAGGATAAAGTGTGTGAGATGTAGGGGTCAGGGTTCTCCAGAGAAACAAAAACCATAGCATATTGGTGTATCTGTCTACCTACCTATTCATCCAGACAGACAGGCGGGGAGAGAGAAGGTGTGCTATGGACTAGACTGTGCCCACTTTCCTCGATTCGGATATTGACGCCCTAACCTTCTATGTGGTGGTATTTGTAGATGGGTCCTTTGTAGGTTATTAGGTTGAGATGAGGTCATGAAGGTGGAGCCCTCTTGATGGGATTAAGTGCTCTTCCAAGACGGAACACCAGAGAGGCTGCTCTCTCTCCTCCTTGTGATGACACAGTGAGAAGGTGCCACGTGCAAGCCAGGAAGAGAACCCTCACCAAGAACTGACCTCTTCCAGAGCTTTGATATTGGACCTCCCAGTCTCCAAAGTTATGTGAAAATAAATTTCGATTGTTTAAGCCACCCAATCTATGGTATTTTTATTGGCAGCCCGATGAGATTAACACACACATCACACACACACACACACACACACACACACACACACTACACACACACCCCTTAAGGACCTGGCTTCTGTGATTGTGGAGTATTACAAGTTTGAAATCTGTACGCTGGACCAGCAGGCTGGAAACTGGGTTGAGAACTGATACTGCAGGCTTGAGTTTGACGTCCACAGGGCAGGGAGGTGGGCTAGAAACTCAGGAGAGATTTGATGCAGCAGCTTGGAGGCAGAATCCTGGGATGGGTTGTAGAAATTAAGACAAAATACCTGTCACTGGAGTTGAGGATGACCACGGGCAGAGCTAGGCTATTGGTTGATTCATGTGCGGAAGTCACCTGTTTGGTGCTGACAGTAGGTATCTGACGTAATTAATACATACTCTTCTCATTCTTAGGACACACATTCAGAATTCTTTTTCATTTTATCTCTTCAATGGCCCAAATGTAACAAGGAGATTTCATAACTGGCCAGGCATGGTGGCCCAAACCTGTAATTCCAGTACTTCAGGAGGCCAAGGAGGGAGTTTTGCTTGATTCCAGAAGTTTGAGACCAGTCTAGGCAACGTAGCAAGACTCTGTCTCTACAAAAAAATCACACATGTACAACAATTAGCCAGGGGCAGTGGCTTGTGCCTTTAATCCCAGCTACTCGGGAGGCTGAGGCAGGACTGCTTGAGTCCATGAGGTTAAGCAGCACGTTGTTTCCAAAAAAAAAAAAAAAAAAAGGAAAAAAAGATTGCTTAGTTGGTGATATTTTCAATGTGTCCTCAGTTTAGGAACTTTGCTATAATTTTCACTTGCAATTATAATATTTTATACTTTTATAACTTTTAAATTGTGGCCTAATAGATTGTTTCCTAAAAACACATTTATTACTGCTATTACTGTTATTTCAAAGTTATGAGTAGTTAGGAAATAATATCATTGCATTACATGTGGTTAGCCTCATGTTCCAATTATCTTCTCCTGATTTTAAAGAGGATCAGGCTTTATTATCTATATCAAAAAATCCAAGAGACAAAAGCAGTGCACAGATGGCTATGCAGAGGGAGCCCCTGCTTTGTATTTGCAAATTCATAGATACAGCATATGCATTCCTTTGCAGCTCAAACATAATTAAGCTAGGTGGAAGGCATTCATTTGTATCCCAGTAATACTGTTCTAGATTTAAACACAGAAAGACTGCTGGATCTGATCCCAGGTTTATAATAGCCTTACTTGAGAAAAATATAAGAGTTAATCCAGCAGCAATAATGATATAAAAATTGACTGCAAACATCTTATCTGTAACAAAAATATAAAGTTGAATTGTTTCTAGAGCAATTGAAAGAATGTAGTGTTACTATTAAATGGTGATTCTTTTGCAGTATAGGTTTTAATATAACATAACAATTCAGCCAATAAACAGTACCTTCCAATCAGCTCTATACTTGAGACAATTCAGTTAGCTTTCATGCAACAGGCGCATTTTCACTTTACATATTACCTTATAAATACCGGTTTAAACGTTTGTGAAGTCAGAGGATTTTTTTCAAACATACCGACTGAATTACTGGCTAACATCATGGGCTAGCACTTTTACTCAATAAAAAAAAGAAAGAAAGAAAGAAAGAGAAAAGGGCTTTTATATATTATGGAACTCTCATTCGGTGAAGAAAAAGAAAATAACTGTTCAGAGACTTTTGGTTGTAAATGAATGTTGAAGGGAATCAACAGGGATTTCCTCATCACGGTTCTTCACTCCAAGCCTGTATAAGCTCCACCTTCTGTGAACTCAGATGAATGAAGGGAGAGAAACGAAGATACATTTTGAATATATTTTGAATGTATTTTGAAGGTACATTTTGAATATTTCCCATTCATTCTCCCATTTTATAGCTTTCAGATTACATTAATAACATAGTTTGCACCTATAAACAGTACTTAAAAAATTTCACTCCTTTCTCTATAGTGCTATTAATGAATTGGGCTTCTAATACTTAAAATGTATTTTAAAAGTTATATGTTATATTTGCTGTGTGTGTATATATATATATGTATATATTTTTTAATTTTTATTTTATTTTTATTTTTTGAGGCAGGGCCTTGCTGTTTTACTCAGGCTAGACTGCAGTGGCACCATCACAGCTCACTGCAGCCTTGACTTCCAGGTACAAATAATCGTCACACCTTAGCTGGTGAGTAGCTAGGACTACAGGTTCATACCACAGTGCCTGGCTACCTTAAACATTGTTTAAAAAATATTTTAGTAGAGATGAGGTCTTGCTATGTTGCTCAGGTTGGTCTCAAACTCCTGAGCTCAAGCGATCCTCCTGCCTTGGCCTCCCAAAGTGCTGGGATTACAGGCATGAGCCACTGCACCTGGCTATACACTGCATTTATTGCAAACCTTCTGGTACACTGACAAAGTATATGTGAGTGCCTTTATAACCTTCCTTTGAAATTCTCTCACATTCATCAAGGAAACGATAAAATCAGCAGATCAATATATTTCATAAGTTACTGACTCAGTGCTCATGATCACCAGAGTGAAATATTAAGGAATGAGTAAGTCAGGCCTTAAGGCTCCTTGTCATCTGATACTGTTACTTTCTAAATTCAGATTAATCCCAATTAATTGCTTTTTGACAGCATATTTTTTCTTTTATATTTATAAACTGTATTTCTGATAGATAAGCCAATGTAGATCAGGATGCATAAAGAAACACTAGAAATCTGGCTTCATTTTCTTTTCATGTACAGCTTAGCATTTTGAAAGCATCTGCTACATTTACCTCTATGTCCCTTGTCAACATTTGGAGGTAGCCAGTGAGCACTGCCATTTCTTTGATTTAGTAAGTGTAACTTGTGAGTATTTCAACATCTTCTCATCAAGCAAGTGTAAATGTTAAGAGTAGCTCTGCTGCTTCAAGTCACTGCTGAGTGGCTGTGAGTTGCAGGATTTATCTGGGTGAAAATACCCAAGAGTGTGTAGATGTTGTTGATAATTCTGCTAATGTTTTCTTTAAGAAAACATTCAAAGTTGGAAATACACATTTTAACATTTGATTTACTTGTGCTTCCAAGTTATTTGTTGAACAACAGTCATCACATTTTATTTGTCCTTCACTTTACCACATGGGTTTCTTCTTTATGAACAAAAAGTGCCACCTGCCTGCTCAGAGTTTAAAAAATCATTTCTCATTTCATAGTATTGAGCTGAGGGTGTTTTAAAAGATTTGATGATATTTATTTAAGTTATATATAGAGATTGGTGGATTGATTATGAATTGATCAAATCAACTACTATCTTCTAAAAGGAGCTCATGCTACAGTGGTTATCCTTCATTTCTTTCTCATCATGTTCTTATTTTTTTGTGCACGTGGCCATCAGAGATTGTTTATTTTGTAGTAGTGGTAATGCTGCTTTAGCTTGTATAACAATAATATTACTTAAAGAGATAGCTAATGAGGTGACCTGGAAAGGGAACCATAATTTAGTTCAGATTATCAGTGAGGAAATTGAAGAGTTTCTCTAAAATATTGCCAGAGGTAACATGGTGAAGTGGTCCTCATGCAAAACCATTCATTATAGGTGTACAGGCATTAACTCAGTTTAGTTCACATATCAGTAAGGACTACTAAAATGGTAAGTGACAAAATTCCACTCAAATCAGCTTAATCAGAAATGGAAAAGGAGTGTTTTACATGCCTGGAAAGTCCAGATGTAAAGGTTTCAGGGATGACTGGATACAGATTTAGCAAGGTCAGCTGACCTTGTTCTATTTCCATGTCTATTTCTAGGCGCTGCTTTTCACGTGGTGGCTTCATTCTCAGGCTCTGCATCAGGTCTTTCAGAACATCAGGCTCACATCACTCTCACCGAGAGCAGTTGCTTCATCAGAAAATAGCACATCTCCTTCCTATTCTTACAAAATCCCCTTACAAAATTCTCGGTTTGACTTTCATTGGCATGAATCGGCTGACAAATTTATTCCTGAACTAATCTCTGTGGGTGGCGGCTGTGAGGCATTTACACGAAGGCCGCCCACCCCTGTCTGGTTCTAGGGGTTGGATAAGCCTTACCCAACCACCTGCACCGGGTGTGGATGAAAGCGGGTGTGGTGGAAGGCCCAGATTGACATTCAGTGTTATGTGTTGCCTTGACGTGTGTTGCCAGGTGGGCCTTGAAGAGCCTAACTGCAAGTTTCCTTTCTGACTCTGCTCTGCAGATAAGGTCTTAGCCAAGCAACCCTTCTTACCAAAGGGCCCAGACACAGCTCCTGCTTATCCTTGAGTAGTGGGTTTCAGTTCCTTGCCAGCCTGCAAAATCATTCAAACAAGCCAATCGCATTCTCCTGTGGGAACCAAGGGGCACCTCATCTTCTTGATACTGCAAAATCTGCCTCCGCCAGTCGCTTGCTGTTCCCTCTGCTCTCAAGCTCTGCCCCATGTGGTCCTGCATGGCAGGGAGTGCCCTCCTTCACAGGCTGTGAGCTCAGAGGACCCATGCACAATTGTTGAGTTTGTCCAACTAGTGTTGGCTGTTGTGTGTTTGGCCCTCCCCATAACCATAGCACAGGAACCCCTCCCTCCCTGATGGGGTGCATAAGAGGTAATTAAAACAGAAGGACGCTTCCAAAAATCAGGAGTCAGTCCCACATAGGATGAATGAATGCTCTGTAGGTCCATAAATAACTGAAGTTAATTTCAGTTTAAATCCATAACTCAATTCCAACAAGTATTCTCTGTACCTAGAATTCCTGGTGAGACGTAGGAACGTAACTCTCAGATCGTTTTAGAATATTTGGGTGTACTTGGAAGCAACATCATTTCAACTTGGAGCCCTTTACCTGATGCAGAAGGCAGGATTATAGAGTCAAGAGAACTAGGACTGACTGTCGTAGCTGATGAAGCACTGCATGTTATATCTTTTCTTTTCTTGGAAATTCACTATACTCATTAACATTTCAAGACTCTAATAAGTCCTGCAGTAAAAAAATAAATCAATATTTTATATCAAGATTTTCCCAGGCACATTTGACACAGAATGCATTTTTGCATACCATCTATTAATATTTAGGAAATAATTTAATAGAATAAAACATCTATGGGTAATATTTTCTGGCGCTATAGAAAGTTATATTTTTAAAAATTTGTTTTAAATATTATGAGAATATCTTGTGAGTATTTCAACATCGTCTAGTCAAGCAAGTGTAAATGTTAAGAGTAGCTCTGCTGCTTCGAGTCACTGCTGAGTGGCTGTGAGTTGCAGGATTTATCTGGGTGAAAATACCCAAGAGTGTGTAGATGTTGTTGATAATTCTGCTAATGTTTTACTTAAGAAAACATTCAAAGTTGGAAATACACATTTTAACATTTGATTTACTTGTGTTTCCAAGTTATCCGTTGAGCAACAGTCATCACATTTTATTTGTCCTTCACTTTACCACATGGGCTTCTTCTTTATGAACAAAAAGTACCACCTGCCTGCCCAGAGTTTAAAAAATCATTTCTCATTTCATAGTATTGAGCTGAGGGTGTTTTAAAAGATTTTATGGTATTTATTTAAGTTATGTATAGAGATTTATGGATTGACTATGAATTGATCAAATCAACTACTGTCTTCTAAATAAGAGGTAATTAAAACAGAAGGATGCTTCCAAAAATCAAGGGTCAGTCCCACATAGGATGAATGAATGCTCTGTAGGTTCATAAATAACTGAAGTTAATTTCAGTTTAAATCCATAACTCAATTCCAACAAGTATTCTCTGTACCTAGAATTCCTGGTGAGATGTAAGAACGTAACTCTCAGATCGTTTTAGAAAATTTGGGTGAATATTCTAGTGAATGTAGTCATTAAACATAGATATTGTGCAACATTTAAGAATTACTGATTTGGTCTTTTCCTTAAGAGATCTACACCAGAATTAAGATTAGAGTTAGATATCTCAAATTCAATCAACTATTTAAGTTGAACTTCAGTTCTTTGATTTATTTCTCTAGATTAAATCCTTTAAAGGCTGTTTCTTCCTAGATATTATTTGGGAATATAAATCCAATCTTACAAGACCAGAAAAAATATCAAGTAGTTATTTATCCTTTAATCACAAAACCCTTGCAGGGCATAAAAGATTAGCCTCAGACTTTATGACCCACTATGTTAACATATATTAAAAGACCATCATTTCAGTTGCTCATAGTTTCTTTTTTGAGCAAACTGTGAAAAAAAACAAAAAACAAAAAACAACCTCTTCTAGTATCTGTCTTCTGTGGTCTTCACTATGTATCTCCTGAATGAGTGTATTAAAAAGTAATGTGTGCTGCAAGTTCTGAGGAATGGTCCATGTATGTTTCCTGCATGTTTCCTGTTATACAACAAGTAATTAATTACACCAATGTAAACAACAAGAACTCGCAACACATGATAAAATAGTGCGGAATGGTTGGGATTGTGAGAGGTATGCTACATTTTTTTTTTTTAATATTATACTTTAAGTTCTAGGGTACATGTGCACAACGTGCAAGTTTGTTACATATGTATACATGTGCCATGTTGGTGTGCTGCACCCATCAACTCGTCAATATGCTACCGTTTTTATTTGAGAATGCCAACAAATGACTGTCAGTACTCTGAGTTAATGATCTGTGTTATATTTAACACATACTGTGCAGTTCTGCAGGGGTGTGGGTTTCTTTCCCTGGAAGAAATGTTACTTGTTGTCAGCAAGGGGGATGGTTTTATTTCTCACAACAAAGGCAGTCATGATATTTTAGATATAATGAAGAAATACTTACCTATGTAACTATTATTGTTTTTGAAACAATGTTACCTTAAAATATATGAAGGAGTTTATGTTTAATTCTTCTATAAGGAATAACCACAAATATTTTAACTAGTTAAAAATAAAGTGTCTCAGATGGAAAGGAGATTAATTGTGCTCATTAGCATAATATTTGGACATAGAGCAATATATGAAGACTTGGGGGACGTCTCATAATAGATATTGAAATATTCCAAATTGATGAACTCTCTTAAGATTCTACTAGGCTCAAACGTTTATTTTTATAATCTCCATGAGTTTCTTTTATTTTCTTTATTATGTATGTATGTATTTATTTATTTTTTGGGTCAGATTCTCCCTCTATCTCTCAGGCTGGAGTACAGTGGTGTGATCCTGGCTCATTGCAACCTCCACCTCCTGGGTTCAAGCAATTCTTGTGCCTCAGCCTCCCAAGTAGTTCGGACTACAGGCACACGCCACCATGCCTGGCCAATTTTTTTGTATTTTTAGTAGGAGCAGGGTTTCACTGTGTTGGCCAGGCAGGTCTCGAACTCCTGGCCTCATGTGGTTCGCCCATCTCGGCCTCTCAAAGTGCTGATATTACAGGCATGAGCCACCGCGCCCAGCAGTAGTTTCTTTTAGAAACATGGTTGAAGACTCTCTAGTTCTGCCTTGGCAATGTGAATGTAAGTAAAATATATTTGCAAGTAAAGTAGCATATTCAAAAATTCCTGTGCTCTCACTTCTCTTCAAACAATTATTTACTGAATGTGTATAAATGATACAAAATCAACCTCATGGCCAACTCTGCGTCTATAACTTTGGACTAGTGGGAAAAGTGTGTGTACACGCAAATGTAATTCCTAGTTCTCTTGACAAGGAAAGCATGGTGGATGTTCAATATTCACATTGGTCACTATGGTTTTTCTTAGTACCTACCACATGTCTAAGTATGTGATGGTACATGTACTGTTGTTATCTGTCTCTTTCTCTAGATCTTATTATTTTTTTGGGACAGGGTCTCACTCCATCACCCAAACTAGAGTGCAGTGACACAACCATGGCTAACTGCAGGCTTGACATCCCGGGTTCAAGTGATCCTCCCACCTCAGCCTCCTGAGTAGCTGGGACTAAAGGTACACACCACTACACCTGGTTAATTTTTTATTTTTTGTAGAGATGGAGTCTCACACTCTATTGCCTAGGTTGGTCTTGAACTCCTTGGCTCAAGCAATCCTTCTGCCTCTGCTTCCTAAACTACTGGGATTACAGGTATGAGCCACTGTGCCTGGTGCCTCTAGATTCTTAAACAATGTAAAGGCAATGGTACTGGAGTACTAGCAAATATGCACTTTATACACATATACAAATATACATGCATTGACATATACATGTATGTATATGCTTCCTGTGGCTGCTGTAACAAATTACTACAAACTTACCAGCTTAAAACAACACAACTTTATCATCTTACAATTCTATAGGTCAGAAGTCTCACTGGGCCAAAATGAAGGTATTAGCAAGGTTGTGTTCTTTCTGGAGGTTATCAAAGAAAATCTATTCCATTGTGTTTTGAAGTTTATAGAAGTGACTTGCCTTCCTTTCCTCCTGGCCCTTTCCTCCACCTTTAAAGCTAGCAGTATAGAATCCTCAGATCTCTCCCTGACTCTGACATTCTTGCCTCTTGCTCATAGGGCCTCTTGTGATTATATTGGGCCCACCTAGAAAACCCAGGATAACCTACCCATCTCATGATCCTTACCATAACCATATCTGCAAAACAATCCTCACTACAATCATATCTGCAGGTCCCTTTTGCCATATAAAGCACAAGAGACCAGGATGTGAGCCCCCATCTTTGGGGGTTATGATTCTACCACCACTATACCTATACCTATATGTATATCTGTTTCCATATCCATATTGGTATGTGTTTATGTATATCTCTGGGGAATATAATTCTCATTGTACAGATTTATGATTAATATAATTTTATTTATATTTTATAATTCAGTTTAAATGCTCTTTTGGTAACTCATTTTATAAGGGACTCAAAAACAATTTCAGTCTAGTCGGGGTTATATCCACACAATGTCAAAGCTAGGGTGGGTCCATGAAGGCCCTGTCCATCATTCCACACAGCACTGCCACTGGGATGGTCCTCATTCCTGTTAGAGGGTGCATATTACTTGGCAGCAAGAAGTCATCTAATTCCTATTTTATATGTACTCACTCATGCATTCATTCAATAAATATTTATTGTGTATGGAATGTGAAACATAAGATATCATCCCTTATCTCAAGGAAACTGCTTTCCAAGAACATAGACCCATAAACAGATAACTATAGTAGATTCTGGCAAGTGCAATGACAGAAATGTACATACTGTAGGATGTGAGTATGGAGGAGGGAGATTGGATTCAGCTTGGGAGTATTGAGTAGTTTGATGAGCAAAGGCTCCTGGGGTTGCTGACAGGAGAGCTGAGACTTACACAACGAGAAAGAATTTTCTAGGAGTAACAGAGGTACTGCTACAGCCAAGCCTCAAAGTTCCTTGAGGACTGCAGATATATCTGAAATTCAGCTCAACAAAACAATTATTGAGCTGTGATGTATGCTAAGGAGAAATACAGTGACCTCTGAGAGTGCTTACTACCTATACTTCCCCTTATCAAGGGGATTAGGGAAAGCGTCTCTGAGGAAGTTACAGACATTAAGCAAGTAATTACAAGTGTGATGAGCTCTACGAAGCGATGCCATGGTAATGCAGGGAGACATAATTTAACCTAGTCAAGAGGGCCAGGGACTGTCACACAAAGAAACTGGTGTTTAAATTTAGACCTGATAGATAAGTAGGATTTAACAAAGGAAAGAAGAATGAGAAGCAATGGAATATCCGTATATTCCAGGATAGCAGGAATGTAGAGAGGGAGAAAGAGAAACTGAGAGTAAGCCTGAAGGAAGGTACATGTAAAGACTTAGGAATCAGGTTAGGATTTTATAATTTGTCATAGATGCATTGGGGACCCTTTGCAAAATTTTAGGTTTGGAAATGACATGAGCAGAATTTTAATTTTAAAAGATCCCTCTGGCCATAGGAGGTAGAGATTAGATCAGAGTCAGCTGTTAGAACTAGGAAGCTGTTGAGTATCCCAGTAAGACCCTGACTTGGGCTGCGTGGCATCAGTGTGCATGGAATGGAAACAGTCCCTTCAAGAAATATTTAGGGGGTAGAATATGTATTGAGTTCTTCTTATGTTGAAAACACTATGTTAAATTCTGAAGATGCTATAATGTATGGCCCAATGCCTGGCACGTAGCTGCCCAAGTATTTTTGAGTTGATAAATTAACGTCTGAGACAGAGTAGCAAGAGACAACGACATGGGCCAGATCACGGAAGTGTTATATATGTGTCATTTCAGTGTCTTAAACAAGGGTACGCTGACATTTGCACATTGGTATTTTTTAAAAATTTTTATTTATTATTATTATTTTTTAGACGGAGCTTCACTCTGTTGCCCAGGCTGGAGTGCAGTGGCGGGATCTCAGCTCACTGCAAGCTCCGCCTCCCGGGTTCACGCCATACTCCTGCCTCAGCCTCCCGAGCAGCTGGGACTACAGGCGCTGCCACCTCACCCGGATAATTTTTTGTATTTTTAGTAGAGACGGGGTTTCACCGTGTTAGCCAGGATGGTCTCGATCTTCTGACCTCGTGATCCACCCGCCTCGGCCTCCCAAAGTGTTGGGATTACAGGCGTGAGCCGCCGCTCCCGGCTGTACATTTGTATTTTATTGGGGAGATGTTTGGCTGTTTCAAAATGAATTAGGGAAGATAAGGTGCTAGATAGAATCAGAGGAGGCCATTGAAGTAAAATATAATGGAGCGTGAGCCAGTCAAGTGGTAGGAAATACAGAAAAGCAGAAACACTTGTAAGGAATAGTAGGGAGGTCAAATTAGAAGTGATGCTTGAATGAGATAGAGCAAGAAAAAAATAAGAGTCAAATATGACTTCCCAGTTTCTGATATCAAAGCAGGAAAATGATAAATGTGAGTCTGGGGTGAACAACATTCAGGTGACAGGCATGGGGTGAACATGCCAGAGCTACTTATTGGTGACCGACACATAATTCCATCTTAGAACACCCTGCCAGTGAAAACTCAAATATAATCCTGCTTTAATTTTTACTTGATTTTTCCCCATGATTAATCCAGGTTTTAATTCGTATGTAAGTCATTCATGATGATTGGTTCATTGCCATTTTTCCTGATGCTTTAATGACAGAAATGTACATATTGTAGGATGTGAGTATGGAGGAGAGAGATTGAATTCAGCTTGTGTATGGAGGAGAGAGATTGAATTCAGCTTGTGTATGGAGGAGAGAGATTGAATTCAGCTTGTGTATGGAGGAGAGAGATTGAATTCAACTTGGGAGTGATGAGCAGTTTGATGAGCAAAGGCTCCTGGCGTTGCTGACAGGAGAGCTGAGACTTACACAACGAGAAAGAATTTTCTAGGAGTAACAGAGGTACCGCTACAGAAGTACCTGTAGCAGTAGAATTTTCTAGGACTAACAGAGGTGTGTTGGGGGAGGGATCTCAAATAAAACATTTTCTTAGGAGATAATTTGTTATTAGTCTATGGCTTTTTTTTTTTTTCTTCTGTTAGTGTACTTTCTTTCCTGTGTAAATTGTTCACGTTTATGAGCATCGGACCAACAGCTACCTAATAGTTGTTTATTTTTGTATGATGAATAGCTTTCAAACTGTTCATTGTATTGATCAGATTACAATGAAAACTGCACAAGAACGCTTCCCACAGTGCTATTTTTCTCACATGGTCACCACCAAGCAAAATTACATTCTGGGTAAAAAGGAAGAAATACATGAAACATACACTCCCGAGACCAACAATAAATAATTGCAAAATCATTTCCAAATCCTAGACTCAGTTCCATGAAATACAACTCACGTCCCTTGGGGTTTCCAGCTTTTTACCAGTCCTTGCTGAATGCATTTTTTGTCACACATCTTGTGATCTTTCATACTTCAGGGTCACGGTGTGTGAATTTATTTTTGAAAAGAGATAAGTTTAATTTCATAATAATATAGGTATTGTCAGTATTCCCATCAAGAAAGAACTGCACACAGAACATACAATAATGTGTTTATTTAATAATAATAACAATTAATAAATACCCTTAAGAGAAGTGGTTGCTATTACTATTTCCTACTCCGTTCCCTCCAAATATCATACATTTTTAAAGCTCTCTTTCATATCTGCCTAACTTTTATAAAACTTGACTCACTGTTCCTCTAACATACTTTGCTGGCTTAGATTTCATATTTGATTAATTTATAGAAGAAATTAGAATTTTAGATCAGAATTAAAATATACAAATGTTTATGCGAAATGAGTAGAAGAGCACTATAAGCAAAACATTTTTACACCGAGTTTTTTTAGTGAGAAAGAAGAATGAAAACATAAAACATTTTTGACCCATTAACTTTGTCAGCCAAGTTAACTGCTCTGCCTGACCTACCTGCCCTGCGCTCTAAATACACTACCTCTGAATTTCGTTAAACAACAGCAATAGAGCCCGACACAACTTGGGAAAAGTTTGAATGACAGTGACTTGCTTTGTTTAACAGAGGATTTAAAAGTGAAATCTAAGAAACCGTTAGGCTAAACAGAGGCCATTCGCTCAAGTAAACTGCTGGGAACATCTTGCTTTCTAGCAGAACTTTCAGAGACACTGACAACATCTAACTCTTCTTGATCAAGGTAGATAAAAAAACAATCTGACTTATTATCCAGTAATGACTTTTTTCTGTTTTAAATGAGAACCATAGGTTAAATATCAAAACTTTCAGGTCACCCATTGTTAGACTTTGTCATATGTAAGAACAGAATCAAATCTTCAGACTCGATAGAACATCTTCTTTACTTCAGCATTAAAAGTTGCATTATTGGCAATGTGTAAATTGCCACCATTTTCCCAAGAGGGTTTTAACATTTTCTTTATGTCAAATGGCCCATTTTTAACATTTTGGGTGTGAAAGTTGACTCAGGCAGACTTCTCAAATACAAAGTTAGCATTCTCTCTCCCTGATCTCCTTTTCCTTCCATTAACAGGAAATCTGTCAATTTCTTACCCCAAGACTTACTCGGTCTGCAAGCAGTCTTGATTACTATTGTATTATGAGTGAGAGAAAAGGAAAGGAGAGACAAGGAAAGGAAAAGGGAAAAGGAAAGGGCATGGGAAGGAAACCTTTGTTCACAAAGTGGGCTTACTTTCAATGCAGCTGCCACTTTTCCTGTGCTGCCAGCACTCACAGGTCTGATGTGGACCCTGCGGCAAATGAGGCCTGTGTAGCCACTGAAATGAGCATTCTGGCATCTACTGGAACATCCTTCTACTTCAGCCCTGGCTGTGAATTCTCAGAGGGGAAGAAGAATGCTTCTTTCCTGGTGTTCATTTGCAGGTATCGTCCCTCGTGCCAAATAGATGAGTTCCCAACGTTTAGTTTTTAATCAAACTGTAATTTGAGTTGCTCATGAGAAGAATGTAGGAGCAGAAAAGGGTGATCCCCTTCCTCCTCATCACAAAGGTGGTGCTGACATCCCTATAAAAAAGGACAATTAAGAGAAAAGCATAATACATTTATTTCATCATAGTTTTATATGACAGGGGAGCTTTCAGATTGAAGACTCAAAAGATACTAGAAGCTATCTGATGTGATTTGATGCTTAGGTTCTATGAAGCAGAGACAACTTTGCAGAAATACAATTGAACAAAAAGAGTCTAATCTTTTTTTTTTTTTTTTTTTTTTTGAGACGGAGTCTTTCTCTCTTGCCCAGGCTAGAGTGCTCACTGCAACCTCTGCCTCTCAGGTTCAAGCAATTCTCCTGCCTCAGCCTCCTGAGTAGCTGGGACTACAGGTACGTGCCACTACACCCACCTAATTTTTGTATTATTATTTTTTTTTTTTGTAGAGGTGGAGTCTCACCATGTTGGCCAGGCTGGTCTCAAACTCCTGACCTCAGGTGATCCTCCCTCCTCAGACTCCAAAAGTGCTGGGATTGCAGGCGTGAATCACTGTGTCTGGCCAAAAAGGGTCTAATCTTATAGCAGTGGAATGAGGGGGAAACCCAACAAGGCCCATCGGTTTGGATTCTTCCTGGACTTTTGGGGCTTGACTCTTCTGGAACGGGGTTTTATGACTCATAATTGACTAAGTAGGTCAAATAATTTTCTTTCTTTCTTTCCTTCCTTCCCTCCCTCCCTCCTTCCCTCCCTCCCTCCCTGCCTTCCTTCCTTCCTTCCTTCCTTCCTTCCTTCCTTCCTTCCTTCCTTCCTTTCTTCCTTCCTTCCTTCCTCTTTCTTTCTTTCTTTCTTCCTTTCTTTCTTTCTTCTTCTTCTTTTTTTGAGACGGTATCTCACTCTGTTACCCAGGCTGGAGTATAGAGACGCGATCTCGGCTCACTGCAACCTCTGCCTGCCAGGTTCAAATGACTCTCTTGCCTCAGCCTTCCAAGTACCTGGGATTACAGATGTGCACCACCACACCCAGCTAATTTTTGTATTTTTAATAGAGATGAAGTTTCACCATGTTGGCCAGGTTGGTCTTGAACTCCTGACCTCAGGTGATCTGTCCACCTTGGTCTCCCAAAGTGCTGGGATTATAGGCTTCTTTTTTGTTTTTTAGAGAAAGGGTCTTGCTCTGTCACCCAGACGAGAGAGCAATGGAATAATCATGGCTCACTGCAGCCTTGAACTCCTGGGCTTAAGCCATCCTCCTGCCTCTGCCTCGTGAGTAACCAGGACTACAGGCACGCACCACCACACCTGCCTAATTTATTTTTATTTTCAATTTTTTGTTGAGGTGGGTTCTTGATATGTTGCCCAGACTGAGAATTTCATTATGGCCAGCAGTGACATGGAAAGGTGAGGAAAATTAGAGTAATATTTTTCACTTTATGGCTGCCTTTGGGGAAAAAGGGTTCTGTTTTGTATGATCTACCCTGGGGAAGAGAAATTCTATTTTCTGTGCCTTGCCTCAGGGCAGAATGAGAGTGAGACAGGACGGCAGAAGAGAGTCAAAGAGAAATTTTGCTTCTGAGGCCTTCACTTTGGGGTACATTTTCTGACTCCACGACTACCAACTTTCTGTGGTTAAAATCTGCATGCAGCTCACAGGTCTGAGTTGGGGTCAGAGTGGATGTGCCATAGACTCAGACAGATAGCTTCTCATAATAGCCACATCCAGGTTCAGGGACCACCACTGTTACCTGACTCTTTGATTCTCACAGGGATTTTATCTTAGGAATTTGTTGCCCTTCACTTTCTTTATTGCTTCTTCGCCACTGGGTCCTGGTTGGGACTTCTCTGTCCATCCCAATTTGCATAAAAACTTTTGGGAGATGTTGAGTTTTGATCTTTTCCCTTTCAGAAGACCTTGGGATCTTATCTAAATCTGAATATCCCTTTTCCAGGAATCTTCAAGCTTACTTATTAATGTTTTCTTTGAAAAAAATAAAGATGTCTGTTATCAAGTATACTGCTACAATTTTGTAAGTACCACATTGTTGAAAATCTCTCCACCAGAATCTGTATCTGCACCGTATCTGTGTCCCTAACCCATCCCTACCTCTATTTAATCTCTACGTCCATCATTTAAAATCTCGGTCCCTCCCCCTACCTCTCTTTATATCTCTGCAAATAACATAGTCTTTACTTCTTTTCTTATTTTGCTCTGACTGCTTACTTTTTACTGGCATTCCTACATGAATAGGTAAATAAATCAGTGTGCCAGGAACTCAGTGGTGATTTGGTTTTGAATTCACACAGTGGCTGGAGAAGAAGAAATATGGTGAAGAGATAAAGATATCATGAGGAAAGACATAGGGCTTGATGAGCAGTGCTTTGAGATGTTGGGGAAAGGCAGAAATCAAAGATGACTCCATGTTTAACCACCTGGTTGATTTGAAGAGTAGTAGTGGAATCAACATTATTGGGGGAGTCAAAAGACATGAGTTATTTTGTAGGGAAAAGCATACATCTAGTTATAGATTGATTTAGTGTTTGTGTGTATGTGTGTGTGTTTTGAGATGGAGTCTCACTCTATTGCCCAGGCTGGAGTACAGTGGTGTGATCTCGGCTTACAATAACGTCCACCTCCTGGGTTCAAGCAATTCTCCTGCCTCAGCCTCCCAAGTAGCTGGGACCACACATGTGCACCACCACGCCCAGCTAATATTTTTGTATTTTTAGTAGAGATGGGATTTCACCATGTTGGCTAGGCTGGTCTTGAACTCCTAACATCAAGTAATCTACCCACCTCAGCCTCCCAAAGTGCTAGGATTACAGGTGTGAGTCACCACGCCCATCCTACATTGATTGAATTTGAAAGTACATTTAGATATCAAAGTGGGAATGGCCATCACTCCAACAGACTTTTCAGAACCAAAATGACTCCAGTGAACCTTGATGTGGTTGCCATCTGGCAGTATCTGCATCAATGTTCACATATGGTATAGTCAGTCTGAATTCTCACTTAAAAGTAAAAGAATTATGATCAATAGAAGTAAAGTTCTGCCCTCTATTAAAGCTAATGGGCATCAAAAAGTTTCTTACTTATTTTACATAAAAAAAACATAAAGAATGTTCACTGAGCCTTAGTGGTCTTCTGTGGCTCCATTTTTCAGGAGAGAATAGGAGGAAAAAGAAATTTGCTGAGGCTATTACAAGCAGGAAACCAACTATGCTGTCTATTAATCTCCATTCTCCTTTGAATGACTTTTCTTTATTTATTTAAAGATTTATTTCCAGTCATATGCCCGTGTTTTCATAGCCATTAGGATAGGGAATTATAGGAAGAAATAGAGACAGATAAGATAGAAGAGCAGGGAGTTTTATGTGTGAATGAGTTTAATAAATATTAAGAGCAAAACAGATTTTTAGAAGGCATCCCTTACAAATGTGCATAACCTTTTGTGATTTAATTATAAATAAAATACTTCCTCTACCCTCTTTTTCTTGAGAGCCTCATGATAAAACTTCAACGACCGTGTGTTTAGTACTCAAGAGAGACTTTTAGAAAAAAGTCTTTTTATACATACAACATAGTACAAAACAGAATCATTAGAGAAAAGTAAAGCAGTCAATATGACCTACAGCTTCCAATTTTCAACTTAATATTGAAAGCTGCTTTTCTTTCAGCAGTTATTGATGTGGATGAACTAACACCATTTTAAGTCACCTGTAGAATTCTTTTTCTAACCACTTAAGAAAAAACAAAAACAAAGCTGTAGTTCATAACTTATAAAACTTTAAAAGAACTTATCCCCATCAACACTAAAATGCCCATGTCTATCTTCTGCAAATACAAAATTTAAATTTAGAACTTTTTTGGTGACTAAACTGTGCATTAGAATTTACTTACACACTCTCATTTTGCAGACACAGACCAAAGGCCAAAGATGTTAAATGCCTTGCCTGTAGCATTCAGCTAATTAGCATTGAATCAGAGATTCTTGAGTCCTAGGTATACAAATCTTTAGAACAGATCAAATCAAAGCTAAAGAAAATATATTCTTGTCAAATTAAAGCAGACCCTCAGTTTTTTATATATCACATTTTTTATGAAAGAGAAATGAAACAAGAATGAGTTGTGTTTTTCCATGGACTTAAAATTATTTTCTTATTTAAAAACTACTTACAGTTAGATCACCAAACTGTGATGAACTTGCAATGTTTTTGAGGTTCACACAAGTTCATCATTTTGACCAGAAATCAGGTGACTGCTATTTCGAGCTTTGGCAGAAACTACTAGAAAAAAGTCCCTCAATGGTCAGAAATGACCCTTCTCTATTCCCTCTACCAGAGCTTGAAATAGTGGGATGATTAGGGAATTAACACTTGGCTTAGCCTTCTTATGACTTCTCTGGGCTGGCCCTCACCACTAGGTACTGCGTATCTTAGAAGTCAGCCCTCTCAGGATTTTCTAGTCCAGTGGGTTAGGAATGTTCAGAGGGCTTGTGGCTAAGCACTCGTGTTAATTTCTTCTTTCTCCCACATTTTACAGACTGGAAAACCCCTCTGATTTTTCATTTTATGAATTTGGAAAAAAGTCAGATGTTTAGATTTAAAAAGACATTATTATTCAACAGATTAATGGCAGATTTTGCAAATTTACCTATGGAGAAGGCTAATGTTGATAATAGCAGTAGAACAAGATATAATTATTTTATATTAAATATTGCATTTATTACAACTTTCGTGTGCTGTTTCTGTAGAGATGAGGACCAGACATTTATTTCCTTCAAATTTCTCATTAATGAATGTGCTTTTATGTTAAAGCACAACACTACGATCGCAATTATAGTCTGCGTTTTTGGAAACCTTCACATGCTCTTTTTTGAAATTCCAGGGACTGGAAAATTAGGGCCATTTTAAAGTTTTTATATACATAAAACAAAGCCCAAAATAACAAAATTACAAAAGGCAAACTACAATCAGCTGAATGGCCACTAAACTGGCTAGGACTTATTCCTCTGCTTGTATCGATTGGTCGAGCGTGGCACCCTCTAATATTAGACTGAGCTTCACTTGTGGAGAGGGCCTATTGCTCAGTTGGATGAAGCTGCTGTCACAGCACACCTGTGACGTTAGAGTTATCTGATCAATGTAGCTGAAAGGGTTAGAGAGTGGTAACTGTGAACTCAAGGTTGTGATCATTTTCTGCTTTTCAAAGAGAAAAAAACTGTTTTACAATCACTAACAGGAGCTCTTTCTCTAGTCATAGATGCCTACTGCTTTTCATTAGTAGCAACAGAAAGTGGTAAAATGCAAACCTAGCATTTCTGCCACAGAATAAACTTAAAGCTCAGAGATCAAAGGTATATCATGTAGCCTAGTGGTCAAGTGCATTGGATTGGAGCTTCATCAGCCTGAGTTAAAATCACAGCTCAGCCTCTTATTATCTGTGTAACCTTGGGGAAGCTATTTGACTGTGTGAAGAGGCCCAAAAATATATTTAACTCATCAGCTTGTAGGGAGATTTTATGTGCCTCGCAAGTAAGATTCAATAAACATTAGCTACCTTTATTAATTATTTCATCGTTATATACACACGGATGGTTTTGTGTCTACTGTTCCAGTAAAATGGTCAACATTTATTCTTCTGTTAAGATCATTCTTGAAGCACTTCAGCTGTCGACCCATACATACAATTTGCATTATTCATTGTTTTGCTAAATCACTTTTTGAAGTGCTTTTCATTTATCTGTTCTCTCCACAGTACTTAATAGAATAGATTTTCATCACTGTAAATTCCCTTCATATAGATTGGCTATCAATGCTAAACAAGTGATGAGCACCATTAAAACAAAAACAAAACAAAACAAAACAAAAACAAATCCCTTTTTATTTTGAAATAATTTTAGACGTACAGAAAAAGTGCAAATTGTGCAGAGTTCTCATATTTCCCAAATGTGAGCAACTGACATAGCCATTGTACAATGATGAAAAACCAAGACATTAAGATTGATACCCATTTTTGAACAATAGATCTTATCAGAATTTTACCAGTATTTCTCCTAATGTCCTTTTTCTTCTGAATTTAATCCATGTTCCTCCATTGCACTTAGTTGTGATACCACCTTAGTTTCCTCTAATCTGTGACAGTTTGTCATTGTATCTTTGTCTTGTGACCTTGACCCTTTTAGTGAGAGAGAGTGAGTTTGAGTTATTTTGTAAAATGTCTCTCATGCTTATCTGATGTTTTCTCATGACTAGATTTTTGTTATATTTTTACCAAAAATGACAAGGAAGTGACACTGGGTCCTTCTCAGGGGATACATGACCTTGATGTCTTATTACTGGTAATGCCAACTATAATCACATAAATAGGATAGTACGTGCTGGGCTTATCCACTATAAAATTGCTATTTTTATCTTCATAATTGATCACAATTTTGGGGAAGATTTATGAGACTATTGTAATACCCTGTTTCTCCTCAAATATTTGCCTACCATTTTTCAGCATTTGTCAGTGGCTCTTGTCTCCAACAATTATTACTGTCATGTTTGCCCAATAGTGATTTAGTACTTCCCCACTTCTACACTTGTTAGTTGATTTTTTTTCTATGAGGAAGAGTTATCCCTTCTCCTCACTTATTTTTCACTCAATTATGCATTTATATCAATATGGACCCATGGATATTTATTATATTCTACAAGTACTAACTCAATAATGTCATCTATTTGTTTCTCAGGTTGTTCCTACCTTGGCCATTGGAGTTCTTTCTGGTTAGCTCCTCTTCCTTGGACAGCTTCCATACTTTTTTGAGCACTTCCTTATTTCTGACACCAGAAGATGACTCAGACTCAACTTGTATTTCCCCCGTCCAACAATGGAATCTACCATTTATCCAAGGATCCCTGATTCCTTTTATTTGAGGGTGGTACGTAGAAGCTGAGCAACTTTTTCTCTCTTTTTAATAAATGCTAATTCAGGACAAATAAAAAAAATTATGAAACAAAATTTCTACTCTCAAAATAAAAATAATTTTATGCAGTCCCATAAGAGAATACATATTTTTAAAACATGTACAGCCTATGTGATGACTAGAACAGTGTTGGTGAGAACATTCGCATGGCTTTAATTAAAAATTAATGATTAATATTTTTGCACTTTTATGAAGCAACAGGAATCTGATCTTTAGTACTGAAATAAAGATTTTGTGTTTGATGCAGTTTGCCCACCCAAACTCTCTGTGGGCTACAGTTTGCTCATTCCTATTCTAGACTGTTGCTGTTGGGGTAGATTAGAATTGTTGAGCGAATTGATTAAATTGCTCTAGTCTTTTTGAAAGGCCCAGTAGTCCCTTTGAAATATTTATGCGTTTTTGAATAAAGGTAGAAATTAACCCTCCCACTCTTAAAACTTGAAACGTAAATGTTTCTCATCTGAGTGGTTTCCTCAGGAAACTGACCCTCAGGCAAGGGACTGAAACTCACCAGATTACCACATCTAGGCCATGAGATCCCAGAATCTCTCATCCATCATGATTGCTCCCTTACCCCTCCCTCATTCCTGTATTCCTGCATGTAGTGACATCCCTTCCCTGCTATGTAAGCCCCAAATTTTAGTGGGTCAAGGAAATGGATTTGAGATTTATCTCCTGTTCTTCTTGACTGCAGCCCACAAATGAAGTCTTCTTTCCTGTCAATACTTCTTGTCTCAGGGATTGGCATTCTGTGTGGTGAGCAATGGGATCTAGACCAAACCCCTGGCATTTGCTAACAATTTAATTTCATGTCACTGGGTCATCATTATATAACTTGAATAATAGGTGGCATCTTCTACCTCCTCTTCCTCCTCTTCTTTCTTCTTCTTCTTCTTCCTCTTCTCCTCCTCCTTCTTCCTCCTCCTCCTCCTCCTCCTCCTCTTCCTCCTTCTTCTTCTTCTTCGTCTTCGTCTTCGTCTTCGTCTTCTTCTTCTTCTTCCTTTTCCCCAGTCCCTGAGGATGTAAATCAAGCTCTTCAGTTGGGAGAGTGGTCAGGGTGATAGGTCAGGTCATGGTTTCTCTGCTGGATCTGCTTTTTCTCATTAATGCCTTTCCTCACACTTCCTATTATCAGAGGTAAAGGCATTACCTTCCTCTCTCTGTCTTGGATATCACCTTGTTTGCCTCAGCCACACAAAGATTAAATATTTGTTTCAAGAGTCTTGTTAATTTTCCTAAGTCAGAAAGCATTTGAAGTTTGCAAAGGAAAAAGAGGGAGTGGGGGATTAACAACAACAAAAAACCCCATCAAACTCTGTAAAATATTTTAAAGAGGTTTATTCTGACCCAACATGAGTGACCATGCCCAGGGAAAATGGTCTCAAGAGGTCCTGAGAAAGTGTGCCTTAGGCAGTTGGATTCTAGTTTGGTTCTATGAATTTTAAAGGGAGAAGAGTTATTATAGGCAAAGGCATAAATCCACACATGGAAAGTATATGTTGGTTTGACCTGAGAAGGCAAGATATCTTGAAATGAGGGGCTTACAGGTGATAAGTGGATTCAGAGATTCTCTTATTTGCAATTGGTTAAAGAAGTAAACCTCTGTTTAAAACTTATAATCAGCAGAAAGGAAGGTTGTTGTTTTTTTTTGTTTGTTTTTTTTTTTTGAGAGGGAGTCTCACTCTGTCGCCCAGGCTTCAGTGCAGTGGCGCAATCTTGGCTCACTGCAACCTCCACCTCCTGGGTTCAAGCGATTCTGTTGCCTCAGCCTCCCAAGTAGCTGAGATTACAAGTGCCCCACCACACCCAGCTAATTTTTTATATTTTTGGTAGAGACAGGGTTTCATCATGTTGGTCAGGATGGTCTCAATCTCTTGACCTCATGATACACCTGCCTCAGCCTCCCAAAGTGCTGGGATTATAGGTGTGAGCCACCGCTCCCAGCCAGAAGGTTTTAATTTAAGGTTAGGATGTCATGTAGTAAAATCAGTGACCTATAGGCATGACTTAACCCTTGCCTTGCATGGCCTTGGGTCTTGTTTATAAGCTGGCATCTTACTTTCACAAAGAGTCTGTTTTGTCAGCCTTATGATCTCTGTTTTAACACTAATGCCATTCAGTTTTGTCTAAACTCTAACAAGGATGGCATGTAACAAGGCGTGTTCAATCTTCCCGTGATGGCCAAGAACTCAGTTTTTCAGATTTCTCTTGGGTCTCCTTGGCCAAGAGGGGGTCTGTTCAGTGAACTGGGGGCTTGGGATTTTATTTTTAGTTTAAAGAGGGTGTCGGAAAATCAGGTGACATGCCCCCTTTTTAGTTGTCTTGTTCCTGAATCCTCTAAGTCTCTTAAGGCTGGGGTGGGAGGCAGAGGTATACAGTTGCTCTTTATCCTCTCTAGACAAGTTAGCATAGCTATCTTCCTAGGATCTTTGCTTCTCCAGTGCTCCTGTGAAAGAATCTTTATTTCATTGTCCCCTCAGACCCATCTGCAGTTTCCAGATCTTCATAACTTCAGGCATGGAGTATACAGGCTTTTTTACTACACCAAGTTGGATTTTTACTCTGCCAGGAGGCAAAAAAAATCTTTCTCAGTGTCTGTTAATTCCCTTGTCAAGGAGTTTGTCTGATCACATAGATGGAAAGTGGCTGAGGTCCCCATTCTAGGCAATTGCTAGTTCTTACTTTTCTCTGCTCTAAATTACATCACAATGCATCCCACATTGACTTGATAATAAATTGACAATTACAAGCAGTCCACAAAAACAAGTTTCTGCTAATTTGTGAAGATAAGGGTAATAAAGCTTGGTAAGTAGCTTCCGTTTTCAAACCTCTCCTGTTCACATCCCCTTAAAACTCTCAGACAGGAGCCACTATCACAGAACACAGGACATGTTGATTTGGGACTGATATTTCCAGAGTTTTGATTCCTCATTCTTATCAGTACAACATTTTTGAGCAAGTGTAGGAAAACAGGGATTTTTCACCTCCTCTCTGAAGGTTTGAGTCTGTTGAAATAAACTGACAATAGATTAATAGGAGAAAAAGCATGCAAATTTGTAAATGTGCAAGTGTGTGTGGGAGCCATGTGACATATGAGACTCAAAAAAGGGCTAAAATGGGTAGAATTTAAATAGCACCTTTTTGATACAGCAGAGGGAGATGGGGTAATGGAGGCAATTTTGAGGGGTAGTAAATAATTTTTAGGAGAGTTGATTGAGCCCAAAGAACAGACAATAGTTTGTAAATGATTCTCTTTGGAAATGGAATGGGACAGGTGTGGTAACATTCCTTAGTCTTCCCTCCTACCACATGAGTTTAATGCTCTGGTTAATGAAATCTCAGGAAGGGGATTCAAGGCAATTAAGTTCCTTCTGAAAGAGCTACAGAAAAGGGAACTGCAGAGACAGTGTTCCATCCTGCACTTAGCGGGAGAAATAAAGGTTAGACAGTCATTGGGTCTGAGGCTGCCTCTAAGGCCTTTTAATTTTTTTTAGTTCTAAGTGCTCAGCACACCAAAGCACCATACTTTGGGATGTCGTTGTCTAAGCCTCAACACAGGCATTCACATATATGGATAGTTATTTATAACACATTAACTACATGTAGTCATAATATATTATATGTATGTTAGAACTTTCACATAAAGTTCAAACATATGTAATGTCAGAAAGATGAAATAAATATAAAATAATTTTATTTTTTATTAACAATGCGAAGACACCATTGCTTTCACTAGCATAATGTACTAACATTTTTAGTGAGTGTAACGTGATTGAATATACTTCATTATTTTGAAAATTCGGATCTATTTTTTAATTTAATTTTTTTCAATATTTCGTTTTAATGGCTGTCTTAATTAATATAATGGTATTGGAAAATACACATAGTTAAATAAAATGATTTATGAAAAATTATTCTTGGCCAAGTGTGGTGGCTCACACCTGTAATCCAAGCACTTTGGGAGGCTGAAGTGAAAGGATCATTTGAGGCCTAGAGTTTGATACCAGCCTGGGCAATACAGTGACACCCCATCTCCATAAAAAATAATTTAACAAAATTAGCTGGGTGTAGCAGTATGCATCTGTAATCCCAACTACTTGGGAGGCTGAGGCGAGAAGATTGCTTGAGCCCAGGAGTTTGAGGTTGCAGAGAGCCAAGACTGTGCCACTCCTGGGTGACTAAGACCCTATCTTTAAAAGAAAAGGAAAGAAAAATGGTGCCTGATCTTCAATCTCAATTGTAATTATGTACATTTTTCAATGAACTTGAGTTAATTAATTTATCTTTCTCTGAAATCAGTCAATGTTTTTGAAAAGTAAGCAGAAGTTGTTGGTTGTAGCATTTTTAAGCTTAGGTTCAAAGCCACCTTTTATTGAAGAATAGTGTTTAGGAAACACAACTTGGGTGCTAGGTGATGAGGGTTCTTAGAGCGATTTTTCAAAGGAGAAGAAATTCTGTGTCCAAGTTTCAAATATGAATATAAGAGTTTGAAAGTAGTAATATATTTTCAGCAGAAAAAGAACACTTAATGATGAAAGCATTTCAAAAAATAAATAAACTGTTGGGTTGAGTGTGGTGGCTCATGCCTGTAATCCCAGCACTGTGGGAGGCCGAGGTCGGAGAATCACTTGAGCCCAGGAATTTAAGATAAGGCTTGATGAGCAGCTTCCGTTTTCAAACCTCACCTGTCCATGTGTCCTTAAAGCTCTCAGACAGGAACTACTATCACAGAACATAGGACATGTGGATTTGGGACTGATATTTCAAATCTTTTCCCCTGGGAAACATAGGGAGACTCCATCTCCACAAAAATTTAAAAATTAGCTGGCATGGTGGCGCACACCTGTAGTCCCAGCTACTTGGGGGCTGAGGTAGGAGGACTGATTGAGCCCAGGAGGTCAAGGCTGCAGTGAGCCAAGATCATACCACTGCACTCCATCCTGGCCACAGAGTGAGACCCTGTCTCCAAAAATAGAAAATAAATAAATAAAAATAAAAATAAAATACTATTGTAAAAGAATCAATTACATTGTCACTTGTTGAAATATCACTTTTTCTTTGAAAATGTTGGTTAAATGTAATTTATATTTTTCAAAAGGTTCTGCTTAATATCCTACAATTGATGATTATTTATTACTACCAAAATTGTTGCCAGTTTGGAACATAATCTTCTGTAAAAGTAAAACATGTGACTTATTTTAAACTCTTTGAATGTTATGAATTCAATAAATATACACAGAATGAATGATTCAATTACTGAATAATGGAGATAACTGTTGAGGTTTCGTGTGGTGCGAAATAGTTTCATGGTTCCTCTCCATTATATCACAAACTTTTGTGATTCATCAATACAGTGGAGGTCTTAAAAAAAAAAGCTAACCACATGATGACATCTTGATTAGCCGGTCGTGGCGGCTCACCCTGTAATCTCAGCACTGTGGAAGGCCGAGGTGGGCGGATATAAGGTCAGGAGGTCCAGACCAGCCTGACCAACGTGGCAAAACCTCGCCTCCACCAAAAGTACAAAAATTAGCCAGGTGTGGTGGTGGGAGCCTATAATCCCAGCTACTCGGGAGGCTGAGGCAGGATAATTGATTGAACCCGGGAGACAGAGGCTGCGGTGAGCCAATATTGTGCCACTGCACTCCAGCCTGGGGGACAGAGCGCGGCTCTGTCTCAAGAAAAAAAAAAAAGCTAACCACATTATGACATCTTGAAAATGTGAGGTTTAAAATAGTTTACCGTAATTGTTTTCTTTTAAAAATGTGAGGTTTAAAATAGTTTACCATAATTATTTTCTTTTGAATTGGGTAATGAATAAATTTTACCTGTAGTGCTTTTTCTGTATGCTTACTTTGGAGTCCTGTTAAAATTGCGGGTAAAAAGTCACCACATTATTGATTATACTTACATAATTTTCCTCCTAAAACATTTTACTAAAGAAGTAATTACCATTGAGCTGTATCTTTACTTATAGTTTTCTTTATGATTCACAAAAACTATTTCTTTATGCCTTTCAAGGTTAATATAAAATATACATTAGTAAAGAATATTATAAACATTAACATTTGACTCAATTTCCATGCTATGAAAAATCTTGTAAAATTTGTTTCTGCAAAAGTCCTTACATACTTTCTATATGCCTTCCAACAATGTTGAAATGCATTTAAGTTTACCACTGCATTATATCTGTGAAATATTCCACCTATTTTACTATAGTAGGAAGAACATGTGCCCTCAAACCTGAAAATTACGTTAAGAAGATGGAGAGTGACCAGAACAGTGAAAACTAGATCTCAGTGCCAGTGCTAACTGATGAAACAGTGGCAGCTGGAATTTCTTTGCTAAGGACACGTGCAGGATTAGTAGAATGGTTCTCTGCAGGCATGGTTTAATGTCATGATGTTTAATTAAAAATTATGTCAGTGATTAGTATTTTAATAAATAACAGTAGCTGAAACATTAATTTTGAGGGGTCTGTGGTGAGAATATCTAAGGATAATGACTCAATTTTATCATAAACCATTTGACCATGTTCTGGTTGTAATCTAGTCCCTATTTTTCTTTTTCTTTTTTTTTTTTTTTAAGACAGAGTCTCGCTCTGTAACCCAGGCTTTAGTGCAGTGACGCGATCTCGTCTCACTGAAAGCTCCGCCTCCCAGGTTCACACCATTCTCCTGCCTCAGCCTCCTGAGTAGTTGGGACTACAGGCACCTGCCACCATGCCAGGTAATTTTTTTTTAATTTTATTTTTAGTAGAGACTGGGTTTCAACGTGTTAGCCAGGATAGTCTTGACCTCGTGATACGCCTGCCTTGGCCTTCCAAAGTGCTGGGATTACAGGCGTGAGCCATCATGCCCAGCCTATTTTTCACTTTAGTGTTCGTATCAACAGCAGAATGACTCTTTTGCAGCATCTACAGCTCTGTTTATTTTTTGGGTGTAAGAAATAATGGTGGAAATAGTCACCATGTGTCAGAAGCAAGTTTGGGGAACAGCATACTCTCCAAATTTACCATACAGCTGTGCGACATAATAAAATATTAAACCCCAAATCCTTTGTTGTCTCATTATTTTTCCTTCTTGGTATATCCCAGAGGTGTTGAAGTTCAAATGGGCTGACTTTCACAACAAACCCATGAGAAACATGTCTGACAAATATATGCTCCTTTTTACTCGTTCATTCAACAGGTATTAAAGGGAGCCTAGTCTGTGTCAGCTACCATCTGGCAGTATGTACCATAATAGTGAGCAAAATCAGTATGATCTCATGGAACTAATCATCAAAGGAAAAGTAAGACAAGCAATCACTAGAAAAGCACACATCAAAGAAATGAAAATTGTCATATGTGTTATAAAGAAAACATAAAGAAGCATAAAATGCCACACAAATGATCACCGTTTTAACACTTGTGCCTTATAGTTCATGAATATATTGCTTGTTCTTTGTCAAATGAGTGACAAAGTTCTCTCTTAAAGTTATTAATGCTATCCAACTTACATAACTGTAGGAAAGAGGTTCCCGAACAGTGTTCTAGTAAATTTCTGACAAACATGATCTGGAAAGAAACATAAATTTTAACTTTGAAATCCCATTTACGATTGTATTGCAAGATCTGCATTGTTGTTGATTTTTATATCTACCCTCTTTATATGGCTGGGACAGTAATTCTCAAGAGGTATTACCTGTTGTCAAGTTATGTTTTGCTTAAATGACATAAAAATGTATATAAATTTTTAAATGCATATATAATGCATATGGAATAATGAAAATACTGAGAAGTAAATCCATAGGGCTAATGTTTCTCTTGGGGTGAAATTCGTCATCACTAAATTGTACCTTGACAGTTCTTTACCTGCTGGGAATAATGAGGTACAATCAGTTTTCATTTGTTCATTTTTTTTAAAAAAAATAACTTACTCAAATTCAATTCAGTCCTTCATGTAAAACTAACTCAGTGTAAATTAGCTATTGAAGATTTTAGAAAAACTTGATTCATTGTAGTCAATGAAGTCTCCTACTGATGCCATGTTTGAGCGGGAAATTTACGTCATCTACCTTAGTTGAAATAAAGAATAAAAGAAGTCATTATACTTTTGTATACACAGTGCCTCTTCCACCTTTTACTTATTTTTGTGTTTTAGTTGTGATAGAACACCTTGGAAATGGTAGAATAACTGGAGATACTAAGTATAGTGGAAAATAAAGTTGTCAAACTTCAAAAGCATACAGATTACTACAGATAGAAGAATATAGATTACTATAGACAATGCGATTATAACTGGGAAACATAAATTAGACCTTCTCAACAGGCGCTTTAGATCAATAAACCATTTTAAAAGCTTTCAAAGCTTTAACTCTTGGAAGCTTTTAAAATGCTGTGAATCTGAAAATGTATGTTTTACAATAACCTGAGAGCGTCAGTGCAGATTTAGAAGAATGATTCTTAAAGATAGATGATGTCTTAAAATTGTGTGACAATGCTACATAAGTACATTTTCATACATTTTTAAAGCCATTGATATAAAATACTGGGTTTTCTTGGTAGGTTGTTTTAAATAACGAAACACAACAGACAAGAGAAGTTTTGCACTGAACCTAAGAATTTTTTGGATTCTGAGATGGGTTAGAATAACTAATTTGTTAGCAGAAATTCAGTAAAAAAGTAAGATCTTGATATCTTTTTAACAAGGACGAAAGAGAAGCTACAAAATGATTTTTAATGGCATTTACAGTCAGACAGCTAGATATAGGAAATCTTATTTGAGAGTCTGAGACTTTATATTCCCAGTGTGACTGGTTGCACTGGAGGTTGAACAAACTGAGGTTTTTAGTGTACCCCAAATTTCAAGAATATTTAAACAGAAGTAGTCCAAATGTCACATATTTTCAATAAATTTGAACAAAAATTCCTGGTAGATATTAAATCATGCTTTCAAGAGTGATTTGAGGCATTGGGACTGTGCATGATATGAAGCGGCCTCAAATTTTACACAGTGTGATTGAGACTGATGGAAGCTACAAACTTGCCTTTTCTTCCATTTGCTTAAAACCCCATTGCCCAATAGATTTGTCCCAAAATTCCAGACTTGGTCCCCTCATTGCCAGGATTTCCTGATGCAGTTTCCGTCTCAGCTGTCCGCTGGCTCTCAGGTTGTTTACTTGGATTTTTTTCACCTATATAACACGTTTTTGGGGACTGGTAAAAGTTTATGATATTTTCCCTGTATTACCTCCCTTATTTACTCCTGTGAGCTGGAGTTCTTTTCTCTTTTCATGCATGGCTCTTTGAGAACTTTGGGCTGATCTCTATCTTCTAGCAACTCCCCTCAGATCCCCCTTGCTTTGTAATCCACCTGGAGAGTCCTCTTCTGCTCTAACCATTTACCTGTACCTTCAGAGGGAATTTAAAGATTACTTTATCATCTTATCTGCCCTCTTGTGTTTTAAATTAAGTATTGATCATGGAGTTTTCTCATGTTATTAATGACTTTATAAATTTCTGACAGTTGGGTTGTAGGCAAATGATGGATTCTGAAACTTCCATTGTTGTTGCTTGACAGTTACATTACCAGATGTTTTTCTGCACTTACTCTGTTTCTATTCACCTACATGATGGAAAAGTTTGAAGGCAAGGCTGAGCTAATAATTGTTGAAAGACAGCCAGCCAGTTTTTTCCCAAATGGTAGGCATTATTTGGCGAATTCACCAACATCCCTTTTTTCTGACCCTAAGTCACAAGGGTTGTTAGCACATAAGGCTGAATGTAGTTTTCAAAAGCAGATTCACATCAACAAAACTCCTGACACTGATGTCAGAGAGCCAGAAGTCAAACGTGTTAATTTGAGGAGCAGAGTCATTCTGGTGAATGGGAATTTTCATGTTGGCATGACTGACTTATTCTTTTTCAATGGACTGAAACCAAATCATGATTTAAAATTTTCTTGGGGCGAACCAAGAGATAGACTTGTGTGATGAAGTTTTAAATGGGCGAGGCTAAGACAGCTTCATTCACCTATCCCAAGAGAGACTCCTTTGACTATGTAGGTTGACTATGATGTTTGTGTCAGTCACTGTTCTCATGTAAGCAGAAAAATAACTAATTGAAAGGCTGTTAGCTGACTCATGGAATCATGAGATGTTTGGGGAGCCAGGAGCAGAAAGTGAGGAGGAATAACATGAGGCTGTGCCAGAGCTGTGCTGAGGAACATGGTGAACAGAATATTGCTTCCTGTAGTGAAAGTTGACCTGGGTCTCTAGAGCTACCGGTGCACTGCCCACAGTGTGGTAACTAAAAACTAGATGGGATGTAGCAGCTCTGTAGCCTCTGCTTCTCAGTATCCTTAACTCTGAATTCCAGGTCTGATGAGTAACAGATTGGCTTGGCCTTCTACCAAGACACATATTATGTAGCTATCCAGTCATGGAAGAAGATAAATATTGAGTAACCAAAAAAAAAAAAAAAAAAAAAATATATATATATGTCAAATTGATTGTGCTGCTACTATTGATGGCACATGTAAGCGAGTTCAGATCTTGCTGCCACCACCCTGATGAAGTGCTTTTCCCAGCATTCTCCATCAGACTGTTGTGGCAAAAAGACTGGAAACACCTCAGTTCCTAGATCTGATGAACAACTTCAGCAAAGTCTCAGGATACAAAATCAATGTATAAAAATTAGTAGTATTTCTATATACCAACCACATCCAAATTGAGACCCAATCCAGAATGCAATCTCATTTACTATAGCCACAGAAAGAATAAAATACTGAGGAATACAGCTAACCAGGAATGTGAATGATGTCTACAAGTAGAATTACAGAACACTTCTGAAAGAAATCAGAGATGACACAAACAAATGGAAGAATATTCCGTACTCATGGATAGGAAGAATCAATATTGTTAAAATAGCCATACTACCCAAAGCAATGTACAGATTTAATGCTTTTCTTATCAAACTAATTAGAAAATGTATCACAGAATTAGAAAAAACTATTTTAAAATTAATATGTAATCAAAAGAGAGCCTGAATAGCCAAAGCAATCCTAAGCAAAAAGAACAAAGCCAAAGGCATCACGGTACTGATTTCAAACTATACCACAAGGTTACAGTAACCAAAACAGCATGGTATTTGTACCAAAACAGACACATAGACCAAGGGAACAGAATAGAAAGCCCATAAATAAAGCCACACACCTACAATCATCTCATCACTGACAAAGTTCACAATAACAAGCAATGGGGAAAGGATTCACTCAATAAATCAAGCTGGGGTAATTGGCTAGCCTTACATAGATTGAAACTGGTCTTCTTCCTTTCACCATATACAAAAAGCAATTCAAGATAGATTAAAGACTTAAATGAAATACCTGAAACTATAAAAACTCTAGGAGAAAACCTAAGAAATGCCATTTTGGACATAAGATCTGACAAATATTTCATAATGAAGAACCCAAAAGCAATTGTAACCAAAAAAAATTGACAAATGGGACCTAATTAAAGAATTTCTGCACAGCAAAAGAAACTATAACACAGTAAACATAAACAGATAACCTACAGAATAGGAAACATTTTTTGAAAGTGATGCATCTGACAAAGAATCTATAAGGAACTTAGACAAATCTACAAGCAAAAAGCAAACAACTGTATTAAAAATGGGCAAAAGACATGAAGAGACACTTCTGAAAAGAAGATGTACACACTGCCAATAAATATCTAAAAAATGCTCAACATTACTAATCATTAGAGAAATGCAAATAAAAATCACAGTGAGATATCATCTCACACCAATCAGAATGACCATTATTAAAAAGTCAAAAAATAACAGATGCTGGAAAGGTTGCAGAGAAAAGGGAATGCTTACACACTGCTGGGGGAAATGTAAACTCCTTCAGCCACTGTGGAAAACAGTTTGGAGATTTCTCAAAGAACATAAAACAGAACTATCATTTGACCCAACAATCCTATTATTGGGTATATACCCAAAAGACTAGAAATCATTCTACCATAAAGATACATGCATGCATATGTTCACTGCAGCACTATTCATGGTAGCAGAGACATGGAATTAACCCAAATGCCCATCAACAGTGTACTGGATAAAGCAAATATGGTATATATACACCATAGAATACTACACAGCCATGAAAAAGAATATGGTCATGTCTTTTGTAGCAACATGGATGCAGCTGGAGGTCATTATTCTAAGCAAACTAATGCAGGAACTGAAAACCAAATACCACACATTGTCATGCAATAGACTAAGGCCTACTTCAAGGTGGAAGGTGGTAGGAGTATGAGTATAGAAAAACTACCTATTGGGTACTATGATTATTACCTGGGTGATGAAATAATCTGCACACCAAAGCTTCAAGACACAAAATTTACCAATGTAACAAATACCCCTGAACTTAAAATAAAAGTTTGAAGAAAAAAAAGTGACAAATGTTCATTAGAACTCTTTATTGTCAAAAGAGTTCTACCAGATACTGGTAGGTCAGGAACTGGTGACATTTGGTTTTGTGATTCCAATAGTATAGACATCACAGTCAGACAGGCCGATAGTCAGGTTCCAACCCTATTCTGTCTCACAGTGTCAGAAAAACAAGGAACAGTTCTTAGTACACTGTTTGGCACAGGGCAATGGGGCAAGTACCCAATCAGTAGAAGTTACTGCTGCATTGTTTGCATCTGCCCAATGCTGCTTCTCATTCCCACACTCTCTCTTTGCATTGGTTCGGTCCTAGAGGTCAAGTAGATGATTGTAGGTGGTTCTGCTGTCAGCCTTTCTGTGGTGGTTCATACTTTATCTGTAAAGGACAATGTGGTTTTCCTTATTTCTGAATCCTAGAAAAAGCTCAAGTTGGTGCTCACTAACAACATTTATAAGAGTTGTTATATAAAGCATAAATAAAATTACATTTGGGAAAATGCCTGATGCATTTTATAGCACACATTAGGAATTCAATAGGTGTATATCTTACTTCTCCTTTTTTGTTTGAACTTTCTCTTCAGCTTTTGTGACCAATTGTTATAAAATGTTAGTTAATTTGTAATTTTGTTGGGTATCACAAATTCTTAGTCACTTATACTCAGTCAAATTCTATGACCCAGGCACTGTGATGGGGGTGCAGGCAGAGCAACAAATGGGAGGCTTGCACTATTATACCGATGTAGGGTTTTAGTTGTAATGATGTTTAGCAAACAACTTTAAATTTAGAGTAAGAAGCTGATTTTCTCCCTCATTCTTAAATATAAGCAGCTCTTTCCTAACAGGGCATTACAACAAAACAGCTGCAATTTCAAAAATAAAGCAAATACAATTTATTAAGCATCTATTCCATGCTAAAACCATTATAGGAGTTTTCATATAAATGATCTAATTTGATTCTCAAAACAGCTCTGTAAGATCAGAGTTAGGTATTGGGACCTCTGTAATTTTTTTAAAAAGGGGGATAATTTTATTTCATTTTAAACTTAGTTAGAGCAAAACACCATTGTCTAGTTCACTGTATGTGTGTATTTTTTTTAAACTAACATGTAAGTTTATCTAAGCATGGCACCTAAAACTCTAAGGTTTACCAAAGAGGAAAAGGAGAGCTCATACCTCATCTGTATTTAAACTGAAAGAAGTGTCACATCTGTCACTTTTCAGTGTGGCATCTATTGATCCTCAGGCAGGCAATATGACACAGCAGTTGTGAGCATATACATTGAAGCCAGACTGCTAGGGTTCAAATATTAGTTCCATTTTTTTTTAATTTTTATTTTTTGAAACAGAGTTTCACTCTTGTTGCCCAGGCTGGAGTGCAGAGGTGCCATCTCAGCTCATTGCAACCTCTGCATTCCGGTTTCACACAATTCTCGTGCCTCAGCCTCCAGAGTAGCTGGGATTACAGGCGCCTGCCACCACACCCAGCTAATTTTTGTATTTTTAGTAGAGACGGGATTTCACCATATTGGCCAGGCTGGTCTTGAACTCCTGACCTTGTGATCTGCTCGCCTCGGCCTCCCAAAGTGCTGGGATTACAGGCATGAGCCACTGCGCCCGGCCTAGTTCCATTATTTATTAGCTGCGTGACTTTGGGAAAAGTCACTTCACCTTTCTGTACCTTAGTTTTCTCATCATTAAAATGGGGGAGAACAATAATAACTACCTGATAAGATGAGTGGATTAAATGTTTTTAATCAATTAATTTAATTAAAAGTGCAGATTACATGAATAGAGCCCAAATGGAACCTTGACAAAGCTCAACCATTAAGCTAGGAGATGAAAAACGGGCTTACAAATAGACCTGGGCTGAACCAGAAGTTTCTCGTCTTGACTTGTTTCTTAGTTTTCTTCAGATTGTTCACCTCCTTAGGCTGTTAAGATCTTGTATGTCCTGAAAGTGCCCTCCACTTGGGGAATATGTCCTTCTCCTCCAAACTAGGACAATGAAAGACCTGGATGAAGAAAGCTTCCCTTGTGATAGTTTTAAGAGACGGGGGAAAAATTAAAAATTAAAAAATATAATGGTAGGTGTGGTGGTTCACACCTGTAATCCCAGCTCTTTGGGAGGCTTAGGCAGGAGGATTTCTTGAGCCCAGGAGTTCAAGATCAGCCTGCACAACATAGGAAACCCTGTCTCTATGAAATATAAAAAATTAGCCAGGCATGATGGCACACACCTGTTGTCCCAGCTACTCGGGAGGCTCAGGTGGGAGGATCGCTTCAGCCCGGGCGATTGAGGCTGCAGTGAGCTACGATTGCACCACTGCACTCCAGCCTGGGTGACAGAGTGAGACCCTGCCTCAAAAAGTGTTTTTTTAATTAAAAAAAAAAAAAGAAGGTTACCTATATTCTGTAAGGAGAACATTCTGGTATTTTTACTTATAGTAAATGCAAGCAGCCATCAGGGTGATCTGACTTTCAAAATCTCTGATGTTCTTTAAGCTGCATTAAGAGAAAGTAAAACAGTTGAACAAGAGAGATGATAATTTTATTAAGTCTTTTTCATTTCTTTTTCTTTTTCTTTCTTTCTTTTTTTTTTTTTTTTGAGGCAAGGTCTCACTCTGTTGCCCAGGTCAGAGTGCAGTGTTGTGATCTTGGCTCATTGAAGCCTCAACTTCCTGGGCTCAAGTGATTCTCCCACCTCAGCCTCCCAAGTAGCTGGGACCACAGGCATGTACCACCATGCCCAACTAATTTTGGTATTTTTTGTAGAGACAAGGTTTTTCCATATTGTACAGGTCGGTCTTGAACTCCTGAGCTGAAGTGATCCTCCTGTCTTGGTCTCCCAAAATGTTGGGATTACAGGTGTAAGCCACGACGCCCCACTTGAGCATTTTTCAAAGTGCGGTTCTCAGGACATGTTCATAAACATGCAGATTACTGCACTCCACACCACATACCTATTGCTTCAGAAACTCTAGAAAGATTTTATAATTATTTGCATTTTTAACAAGCTCCAGAGTAAATTTTATGCACTTTGCAAATTGAAGTTTGAGAACAACTATCTACCTTTAGTAGGACAACCCAAATGTAGATGATTAAAATTTTTCTGATTGATATACTTCCCTAAAAACATAGACAATTAGAAAGTGAATATCTACAACTAGAATAGTAAACAACTTGAAATCAAGTCATATGAAGGCTACTTAAGGAATTACGGTTGCTTAGTAGTTATGATGAACTAGTAATTTTTGCATGATTTGTGAATCATGCAATTACAGGGCACTGGGATAGCTTCATTAAATGGTTATTTTCTTTAATCTTCAGAAAAAGTAAATGAAGTAGGTACTATGAATTTGCTTGTTTTAAAGATGAGAAAATGGCCAGTTAATAAGGGAGGATGTAGCAAATGAAAACAATGTTTTCAAGTCAGAGACTGTATTTTATATTTTCTCAACATCTCCTATAGCATCTTTTACAGGTAGGTACTCAATAAGTACTTCTTAGATTAAAAAACAAATACATCTCAAAGCCGTAAGTTTGTGTTGGCATTTTATTGGGGGTGGAGAGAGGTGGGAAAATTGTGAAAAAGACAAAAATAGCAATATTTATTTTAAAGCTCCCCAAATTTTGTGATTAAGAAAGGTATTTAGACCGTTCTCCTAAATGGTCATATAGAGGCAATATATTTCTCCTTAAGAAGGCAGATACATGCTATATTAGAAACAACATGGTGTAATAAAGGCAGACCTATGAGGACTTGAATCACAGATCTGCTGTATTCTGACTTTGGGAAAATTACTTAACCACTTGGCTTCAGCAATGTTATCTGTAAAATGGAGAAAGTGAAAAGCCTAACTGTCCCTTAGAACTAACATTTACAATTTTTTCAATAAACATAGAAAACAACCCTCCCTGGTCTTTTTAAATTCCTTTTAGAGACAGGGTCTTGCTGTGTTGCCCAGGCTTGATCACAGGTTACCGCAGCCTTGAACTCCGGGGCTCAAGCACCTCCTTGGTCTTAAAACTTTAAACTTACATTTGCCTTACCTAAATTCCGTTTTCAGGAAACCACTTCTCCCAACAAGGAAGTGAAACTCATATCAGATCACCTCATCTAGACAATGAGATGCCAGAACCCTCATCAGTCACAGTTGCTTCCTTAACCCCCCCCATTCCTTTCCACATGTAGCTACATTCCTTTTCCATTATCTAAGCCCCCAATTTTAGTAAGTTGGGGAAGATGAATTTGATGTTTGGCTCCCATCTCCCTGGCTGATGTCACTGAAATGAAAAGCCTTCTTCCCTGGCAATCCTTGTTGTCTTGGTAATTGGCTTTCTGTGCTTTGAATGATGGGACCTAGACTGAACCTCTGGCATGTTGGTAATAAAAGTAATGCAGAAATACAAAATTAGATTGCATATAAAATTGTCTGATTCATGCGTATGTTCAAAAATGTGCATTCTTTTTCTGTTTTAGTAGAGAAGCTTTTCTGTGTTTTGTTTGTTTGTTTGTTTTGAGACAGAGTTTCGCTCTTGTCACCCAGGCTGGAGTGCGTTGGTGCGATCTCAGCTCACTGCAACATCTGCCTCCCGGGTTCAAGCAATTCTCCTGCTTCAGCCTCACGAGTAGCTGGGATTATAGGCACAAGCCACAAGCCACCACGCCCAGCTAATTTTTTGTGTTTTTGGTAGAGATCGGTTTTCATCCTGTTGGCCAGGTTAGTCTCGAACTCCTGACCTCAGGTGATCCACCTGCCTCAGCTTACCAAAGTGCTGGGATTGCAGGCGTGAGCCACCATGCCCAGCTAGCAGAGAAGCTCTTCTAAAAGAACAAGGATAAAGTGGAATGAAATCTGGTATGACTTGGTGTGCCAGTTCTTTTGAACAATTGGAGTGCTAAAGATGCCTGTGCCATTGTGATGATTAAGAGAGGTAAAATAATATTTAATATTAAAAATGTACCCTAAATCTGTGAGGATGAGGACGTTGTTGTTGATTGTACCTTGGCTGTCTAGATGTGAATAGACAAATGTGAGGTTATCTGCATTTGAAACAGACAGATCACATAGATAATAAGAAATATTTTTTAGTAGAATACATTAAAAATGCTAATCTCAAAAATCTAGTAATGAGCTTTCACAGACTGGAAAAATTAAAAAAAATGACTTAGCTAAATCTAAAAGGAAGGAAGAAATATTAGGATTATTTACAAAAGAGATACTAAAGCAAACAGAAAAGTCAGACTGCAGACCAATACATTTCTCCAGAAGCTATACTAGTTTTTGTTTACTTCTTATTTCTAATCAATGTTGCACAGAGCAATGGAAGTGTAAAATGCAACAAAAAGAGAGAGAGAAAAAAAAAAAGAAACTGGAGACAAAAAGGGGGAGAGATGATTTATTGCAAAATTTAAGGCTTTGAAGGAACATCCAGAGAAATAACAGTTTAAGTTCTTGAAGGAGAAAAAGAAAAAAGAATTAGTAGAAACATCTCAGCAGATTTGTGAGATCTGGAAAAAAATAAATTTATATCTGGAATATAAAATTTCTGTGAGCCTAAAGTATTTTTTCTCATCCAAGCCACCTTACAGAAGATATTATTTAAACTGCTACCACAAAGGACTACATAAAAGAAAAAGAAGGATTAAGCTTTCCTTGGCCATAGCTTGACCTGAATTTCAATTATCATTCAAAATCTTTATCTCAAAGTAAGAATGAAATAAAAGTAATTAACTGATTTTGTAAAGTTACTATATAAAAAGGATATCAACTCATAAGCCTTGAAAATGAATCTTGTGGGTTTCCCATGTACCACTTTGGAGTACAAAACCTGATTTCCTCCAAAAATCAAAATAATTTAATTTGTTTTTATTAACCTTCAAGTAATAAAAATGGAATGGTCCTTAAAGGGAGAATTATGAAAATTAAACTTGTATACACAATAGAGAGATTTATGAATAAATAACTTCATTAAAATAAGGCACAAATACAGAATAAATAACTTCTTGGATTGATGCCATTAGCTCCAATGCAAATATAGTGACAATTGCAAGATTTTTGTGTATTTACTGTGTATTTACAATTTTGATTCAATCTATAAATCTTTTATCCATGGAAAGTTTTTCAAAACAAAATTTTTCATGCAAAGTTGCCTTGAATAGTAGCATATTTTTCCTCTAAGCTAGTGGAAGTCTTAAAGGTCTAAACAATAGAAGAGATCCCATAATAATTAGTATGTCTTGTAAAATTATCAGTGAACACATCTGTTTAAAAAAGAAAAATGCCTATAGATTGAGATGAGCAAAATTCACAGGAACATATTAACCCTTACTGTTACTTTTTCTTACATTAGCAATGTCTAATACTAAAGTGTTATGCTAATGTACTTTTATGAAGCTGAGAATGGAATAAATTAGAAGGTAATAGTACAGAGTTTAGGTTTACTAAATTCTTGAGATCTACAGCATTCACATATCTAAAAAATACAGTATATTTTACATAAAATATACTTTGTACATGTTTTCCTGAATGCAAACTGGTATAATGAAGGTAATGAATTTAGATTACACATATCGTTCTACCTCAACGTTAGGACAAAAAATGAATTAGTCTATAAATGTTGTTGTGCTTCAATTTTAGGGCAAAATGTTAAGCACATTAGGCAAAATGAAATGAAAAGTTTAAAGATAACTTTGGTCATCTAAAACAGACCAACAATCTATAGGTTAAACCCCACCTGCTACTTGTTTTTGTAAATAAAGTTTTACTGGAATACAGGCATGCTCATTTATTTGCATATTTTCTGTGGTTGCTTTCATGATATGGTGGCAGAACTGAGTAGTCAGAGCAGAGGCTGTATGGCCTGCAAAGCAGAAAATATTTTCTCTATCCTATTTATATTCACCAGCTGCTGATCTACAAGATCCTTGGAAACAATTTTTTTTTTCTTTTCAGTTTTTTTTTTTAAAATTATTTATTATTATTATACTTTAAGTTGTAGGGTACATGTGCATAACGTGCAGGTTTGTTACATATGTATACTTGTGCCATGTTGGTGGGCTGCACCCATCAACTCGTCATTTACATCAGGTATAACTCCCAATGCAATAATTCTTAGGCTATGAAAACCTCAAAACTCAAGATTAATTTCAATCATATTCTTCATACTCTTTTATCCTACGCCTGTTATTCAATTTGTACATTATACAGAAAACTTTGGTTTTTTTTCTCTAAGAAAACTATTTGATTGATTCAAAAGTCAAACATTTTGTAAAAAATTGGAGACAAGAAAAAACTAGCAGATTGTTTAAAGACTCTTAATCTGGACCATCTTCCAAGAGTCCATAACTTATTCTAATATGCAAAATACTATCCAATTTGTATGTCTCAGCATAATTTTTTTTTGTGCGAAGGTCTACAGCTTTCTGAGAACATAATGATAAAAGCTTAAATGATTTTTCCAGTAGTTCATGACTCAGAAAATTTAAGAATAATTGACCTAGACAAATCTTAATCTTTAAAGATGAGGATTATGAAGTCAAGGTTAAACGGCTTTTTTCCAAAGCTATATAACTAGAAGTAAAAGGCAGAACTTCTTGCTCCCAGTTAAGAGGTTGCATTCATGTTGGTTGCGAATTTTCCAAAACAAATTGTGATTAAAAAATCAGAAAAGTTAGTATATATGGAGTTAAATATCCTAGGCAATTGTACATTGGAGGAGGAGAGACTGGGGTACTGGGCCTGGATTCCCTTCAAGTTCCTGGTGGTAAGTGTGGCATTAACCAGGCACCACATGCACAGTTTGGTGTGAAGCAAGTTGAGTTTATTGGCTTAAAGTTACTGCCAAATGTAAGATTCAAAGAGACAGATAGAAGAGTCAATTGACCCCAACTGACTCTTTCTAACTCTCTACAGCCTTTCTAACATCTCAAAATCAGAGATACTATGGCCTGAATTTTGCTCATTGTTTTCCCATTCTTACTGTATGCTATCTCCTCTTGTGTTTTTGAGTGGGGGGAAACAAAGGAAAAGGGCAAATACTAATACCTCTTTATTTAACTTGCTGAAGTTATAATTGTCTTATCGGTTGGCTGTCATTACTTTTACATTCCTTGAACATGGACATCATACTGAAGATCACACTAACGAAAAGTGCACTTTTGTATAGCTCCCCTAGGTGTTGGTGTTTGCAAGTAAGATTTGCTCACCACTTCTACCTGATCCACTGATGACATTCATAAGCATCCTTCTGCTGGAATTGTTTCTTTCCTTCCTATGATGCTTAATGTTATGTGTCATTTTTTACTGAGCCATAGGGTGCCAAGACATTTGGGTAAAGGTCATACCGGGTGCTTCCATAAGGGAGTTTTTGGATGAGATTAGCACTTAAACTGGTAGACTGAATAAAGCAGATTGCCCTACCTAATGAGGGGAGCGGCACTCAATCAATCAGTTGAAGGCCTGAACACAACAAAAAAGCTTACTCTCCTCTGAGTAAGAGTACTTTCTGCCTGACTTCTCTTGAACTGGAACATCAGACTTTTCCTACCTTCAATCTTGAACCGCGACATTGACCCTTCCTGGGTTTTGAGCATGCTGATCTTCAGAATGGAACTGCACTATCAGCTCTCCAGGTCCACAGTTTGCTGACTTACCCTGCAGAGCTTGGCACTGGTCAACCCCACAACCACCTATGCCAATTCCTTATAATGAATTTCTATTATCTTTCTTCCTTCTTTCTTTCTTTCTTTCTTTCTTTCTTTCTTTCTTTCTTTCTTTCTTTCTTTCTTTCTTTCTTTCTTTCTTTCTTTCTTTCTTCACACATCCTTTTGATTCTGTTTCTCTGGAGAAAGCTGAGTAATACACCTCCTACGCTGTGGCAGCTCTATCAGAACGGTAACTCCCAATCTCATCTACCATCCATGACCAGATCCAGGTATCTGTGCATGTACATTCATCTTTTACACCTCTCAGATACTGGGACAAATCATCTACCTTTGTTTAGACATCTTCATATATTTACTAGGGATTTTCCTAGAATAGGACTGACACTGTACTGGCACTAAGGATCTACACTGAGCAACCACCAACTGAGCCATAAAATACTCTGATCTAGTGGCAAATTATAGGAAGTAAGGGTTAAAAAGGAAATCACAGGCTTCCCTGGCAGAGTAGAAGACTGTATGCATGTCCACTGCTGCACCCTCTCAAGAGTGCTGGAACAGGGAAATCCAAGCTACTGGTTCCTGGTTTAACATGAGGCAAAAATATAAACTTCATGACCTATCGTAGCAGCTTCTAAGCCATACACCTGAAATAGTTTGGGTGTGTGTTCCAGCCCAAATCTCATATTGAAATATTACCCTCAATGTTGGTGGTGGGGCCTGATGGGAGGTATGATAGTTAATACTCAGTGTCAACTTGATTAGATTGAGGGATACAATGTATTAATCCTGGGTGTGTCTGTGTGGGTATTGCCAAGATTAACATTTGAGTCAGTGGGCTGGGAAAAGCAGATCCACCCTTAATCTTGTGGGCAGAATCTGATCAGCTTCTATCGAATATAAAGGAGACAGAAAAATGTGAAAAGGAGAGACAGGCCTAGCCTCCCAGGCTACATCTTTCTCCTATGCTGGATGCTTCCTGCCCTTGAACATCAGACTCCAAGTTCTTCAGTTTTGGGACTCGGACTGGCTCTCCTTGTTCCTCAGCCTGCAGGTGGCCTATTGCGGGACCTTGCGATTGTGTGATTTAATAATAAATTCCCCTTTATATATATATATCCTATTCTTTCTGTCCCACTAAAACAACCCTGACTAATAAATGAGGTGATTGGAAAATGGGGGTGGATTTCTCATGAAAGGTTTAGCACCATCCCTCTTGGTACTGTCCTCATAAGAGAGTGAGTTCTCGTGAGATCTGGTCACTTAGAAGTGTATAGCACCTCCCTTCTCGCTCTCTTGCTCTTGCTCTGGCCATGTGATGTGCCTGCTTTCCCTTCACTTTCTGTCATGATTACAAGCTTCCTGAGGCCTCCAGAGAAGCTAAGCAGATGCCAGCATTATGTGCCCTGTACAGCCTGCAGAACCATGAGCCAATCAAAACTCTTCTTTATAAATTACCCAGTATTGTGTATTTATAGTAAAGCAAGAATGATCGAATACACGTCGATCCAATGGTGAAGGGTAATACCCTAACTGGCTAGAATGATTAAGCTTAGTCTTTGACAAACAATTGGCTTATGCAGACGTAAGGTTGACCCCTAAGTAGGTAGGCTAAAAGACTAAAAATAAGAAAAAAATATCTGAGTGGGGGCATTGGAAGCTGAATATTGTAGGAGAAATAGGTACTAATCAAATAAATAAATTCCTGACATTGAAAACGAAAATTATTTCATGTTTATGGACTGGAAGAATTAATATTGTTAAAATGTCCATACTACCCCAAACAATCTACAGATTCAAGGCAATCCTTATTAAAATACCAATGACGTTCTTCACAGAAATACAAAAAGAATTCTAAAATTTATATGTAACCACAAAAGACGCAGGATAGCCAAAGCTATCCTAAGCAAAAAGAACAAAACTGAATGAATTACATTACTTGACTTTAAATTATATTGCAGAGGTATAGTAACCAAAACAGGATGGTACTTGATTAAAGCCGAAGCATAGACCAATGGAAGAGAATAGAGAACCCAAAAACAAATCTACACACCTACAGTGAACTTTTTTGACAAAGGTGCCAAGAACATACACTGGGAAAAAGACAGTCTTTTCAATAAATAGTCCTGGGAAAACTGGACATCCAAATGCAGAAGAATGAAACTAGACTCTTATCTCTCGCCATATAAAAAATAAAATAATGGATTAAAGACCGAAATCTAACACTTCAAACTATGAAGCTACCACAAGAAAACACTGGGGAAAATTTCCAGGACATTAGTCTGGGCAAAAATTTCTTGAGCAACACCCCAAAGCAAAAATGAACAAATGGGATTAAACCAAGTTAAAAAGCTTCTGCAGAGAAAAGAATATAATCAACAAAATAAAGAGACAACCCACAGAATGGGAGAAAACATTTGCAAACCACCCATCTAACATGGGATTAATAACCAGACTGTATTAGAGGCTCAAACAACTCTATAGGAAAAAACACAAAACACAAAACAAAACAAAACAAAACAAAACAAAACACCTAATAATCTTTTCAAAATACAGGGAAAAGATCTGCATAGACATTTTTCAAAAGAAGATATACACATAGAAAACAGGCATATGAAAAGGTGTTCAACATAATTAGTCACCAGAGAAATGCAAATAAAAACTATAGTTAGATATTATCTCACCCCAGTTAAAATGGCTTTTATCCAAAAGACAGGCAATAACAAATGCTGGCAAGGATATGGAGAAAAGGGAACCTTTGTATACTGTGGGTGGGAATGCAAATTAGTATAAGCACTATGATGAACAGTTTAGAGGTTCCTCAAAAGACGAAAAGCTAAGCCCCCATATCATCTGGCAATCCCACTGATGGGTATATAGACAAAAGAAAGTAATCAGTATATTGAAGATAGATCTGCACTCCTGTGTTTATTGCAGCACTGTTTACAATAGCTAAGATTTGGAAGCAATCTAGGAGCCCAGCAACAGGTTAATGGACAAAGAAAACATAATATATATACACAATAGGGTACTATTCAGCCATAAAAAAAGTAATGAGATCCAGTAATTTTCAGCTGCATAATAGACCTGGAGATAATTATGCTAAGTGAAATAAGCCAGACAGAGAAAGAAGACAAACACTGCATGTTCTCACTTATTTGTGGGAACTAAAAAAGCAACTGTACTCATGGACATAGAGAGTAGAAGGATGGTTACCAGAGGCTGGGAAGGGTAGTCAGGGGCTGCAGGGGAGGTAGAGATAGTTAATGCGAACAAAAAAATAGAATGAATGAATAACACCTACTATTTGATAGTACAACAGGGTGACTATAGTTAATAATAACTTAATAGCACATTTTAAAATAACTTAAAGAAAGCAATCTGATTGTAACTCAAAGGATAAATGCTTGGGAGAATGGATACCCCATTCTCTATGATGTGTTTATTTCACAATGTATGCCTGTATCAAAACATTTCACATACCTGATAAATGTATACACCTACTACACACTCACAAAAATTAAAAATTAAAAAGAAAACCTGTTTAGCAAATAAATTCACAAGCAAATAATAACATCAAGTTCCCAGGATGGAGGAATAAATTCCACAGATGTCGCATTATATATAATGTCCCATTTTCAACAAAATATTATCAGATATGCAAATAAAAAAGAAGTGTGATGCATAAAAAAGGAGAAAAAAACATCATGCAATAGAAGCTGCTTTTTGAAGGGTCCAAGATGTTGGAGTTAGCAGGCAAACATTTCAAAATAGCCATTATACATTTACTCAGTGAACTAGAGAATACTAAGTCTACAAAACTAAAGGAAATATGATGGCAATGACTAATCAAATAGAGAATATCAACAAAAGGAGATAAAATGAATCAAATGAAAATTCTGGAGTTTAAATGTATAATAAACAAATTAAACAGGCAGAAGATGAAATAAGTGAGCATGAAAATGAATAGAGATTTTGCAGTCTGAAAAACAGAGAAGAAACAATGAAGAAAAATAAACTGAGCCTCAGACAAATGTGGGACATAATTAAGTGTACCAATAAAAGCATACTGAGATAACTAGAAGAAGAAGAAAGAAAAAAAAAGAGGCAAGGCAGAAAACTCATTTGAAGAAATCATAGCTGTAAACATCTCCATTTGATGAAAAACATTTACAAATACAAGAAGCTCAGTGAACTCCAAATATGATAAACAGGAAGAGATTAACACCAACACACATCACAATTAACAGGTTAATGGCAAGGCAAAGAGAAAAATCTTGAAACCTGCAAGAAAAAGACTCACCATTTTCAAGGGAATCCCAATAAGATTGACTACTAACTTTTCATCAGAAATAATGGAGGCCAGAGGCAGTTGGATAACATATTCACAGGGCTGAAAGTCAACCAAGAATATCTATAACCAGCAATACTATCTTTCAAAACTGAAGACAAAATAAAGACACTATCAGTAAAACAAACAAAGAAACAAAAAACTCAGATAATTTGTTGCTAACTGACCTACCTTATAAGTACAGAACTAAATTATGTAAAAACATAATTGTTAAGGAAAAAAATTACCCTATGTTCCTAACCACTACTTTTCCTACTCATTCCAGGAAACAAATACCAGTCTCTGAAAGTGAGGTGCCATTCACAGTGCCAGTGATGAAGAGAGTGAATGCTCATGCGTGGATTAAGGAAGTAGACTTAACTCAAGAGGAGGGCAGGTGAGGGAAATTCCTGAAGTTGTTAAGAACACAGAAAGCTTTGAAGTGTTCAAGTAGAGGATGCAAGTGCTCTACTCTCTTCTAGTGTCCTGGGGATAAGGTAGAACTCAAACAGAAATGAACCTAGGAAGACTGAAAGCCAGGCATAAATGAATAATAACTGAATAAATTCCTATGTCCATATTTGGCCTGCAAAAAGCAATGCTAATGATCTTGACTTTGCTGGCTTAGATAATTATCAATTTAGTTACCAACAGACCAATGTGATCTTAAAATCAGAGGGTTCTTCCTGAAATGTTCCAGATTGTCTAAAATCCTGAGACTCTTTCTTGGATCTGTAGTTGGATATGGCTACCGAGGATATTCCTCTGCCTCCTACTTCACATCCAAAACTATGGTTAATTTTTTTTTTTTTTTTGAGATGGATTCTCACTCTGCCACCCAGACTTGGAGTGTGGTGGCGGGATCTTGGCTCACTGCAACCTTTGCCTCTTAGGCTCAAGTGATTCTCCTGCCTCAGCCACTATACCTGGCTAATTATTTTGTATTTTTATTAGAGATGAGGTTTTGCCATGTTGGCCAGGCTGGTCTTGAACGACCTCAAGTGATCCACCTACCTTGGCCTCTCAAAGTGCTGGGATTACAGGCATGAGGCACTGTGCCCAGTTCCAAGGTTGAACTTTTGCTGGCTAGGCAGATGGAGCTCTGTTGTGGGAAGTCAGGGACCCCAACGGAGGCACCGGCTGAAGCCGCGGCAGAAGAACATAAATTGTGAAGATTTCATGGACATTTATTAGTTCCCCAAATTAATACTTTTATAATTTCTTACACCTGTCTTTACTGTAATCTCTGAACATAAATTGTGAAGATTTCATGGACACTTATCACTTCCCCAATGAATACCCTTGGGATTTCCTATGCCTGTCTTTACTTTAATCTCTTAATCCCATCATCTTCTTTGTAAGCTGAGGAGGATGAATGTCGCCTCAGGACCCTGTGATTGTGTCAACTGCACAAATTGTTTGTAGAGCATGTGTGTTTGAATATGAAATCTGGGCATCTTTAAAAAAGAACAGGGTAACAGCGTTGTTCAGGGAACAAGAGAGGTAACTTTGAACTGGCCGCCGGTGAGCTGGTCGGAACACAGCTATATTCCTCCGCTTTCATAAGCTAATAGGAGAAATATCGCCGAATTCTTTTTCTCAGCAAGGAACATACCTGAGAGAGAGAATGCGCCCTGAAGGTAGGCCTATAGACGGCCCCTTTTTAAGGCGTCCCATCTTTTTTGGTCAAAGCCAATGGGATGAAATAAGCCCCGGTCTCCTATAGTGCTCCCAGGCTTATCAAGTGGACAAAAATTCCCACTTAATAAATTGTGGTCAGACAGGTTACCTGCTCTCAAACCCTGTTTCCTGATAAGATGTTATCAATGACAACGCGTGCCCGGAACTTCATTCGCAATTTTAATTTCACTTCATCTGGTGGTCCTGTGATCTCGCCCTGCCTCCATTTGCTTCGTGATATTTTATTACCTTGTGAAGTATGTGATCTCTGTGACCCACACCCTATTCGCGCACTCTCTCCCCTTTTGAAAATCGCTAATAAAATCTTGCTGGTTTTACCGCTGGGGAAACATCACGGATCCTGCCGACATGTGATGTCTCCCCCAGACACCCAGCTTTACATTTCTCTCTCTTGTGCTCTTAAGATCCCTTTATTTCTCAACCCAGTAGAGACACTTGGGAAATAGAAAAGAACCCATGTTAAACATTGGGAACGAGTTCTCCCAATAAAGCTCAAAGAGGATTCGTCTGATTAATATAAATTAAAAAATGTAATTTTTTAAAACTCTGAATATTAGACAGTAATGTTCACTTCTCCTTCAGGCAGACAACAGATTGATTTTCTGCCTAGTTACAAAAATAATTTATGATAATATCCAGAGGTACATAACGTATAAGAACATGTAATTTAAAATGCTAAAAGAAATACCAAATTACAGGGTTTATTTCAGGAATTAAAAGAAAATAATAGAATACAATACAAATAGAATCCCTTTACACTGCAAGTTGGGGACAAAATAAAGAAGATATCTCTGTATTTGCTTTCTTTCTTACCAGCTCCTAGGATTTTATGGAGTATGCACCCTCAGTTTCAACTAACTTAAAATACTCTACTGAAAATCTCCTGTTTGATTTGCCAAGCAAAAAACACCCTTTAGAATGATTTGCTTTCCCTGTATCCTGTGCACTTCATCACTGTTTCAGGTTATCACACAGAATTTAATTCATTTACCAATGGAGTGAGGCAGACAGAAAGGGGGATAGAGTGAGCACCTCATATTAGAAAGCTGAAAACGAAATTGGGTTGTGTAACTTTCTGTTTGTGTCATGATGTATAATTCAGGTGTACGCAAAGATCAGTATCATAACACACAGTCTTCCCACTTGGTCACCGAGCGTGACAAAGAACAGAGCCAGCCTGCGGACCCTCACTTGCATTTTAGTTCTTTATTGTCTTCTAAGTATCCCTCTATATTGTACCTGCATTTAAATTTTCATAATAACAGTTTAAGATATTATTAAGCTAATTTATAGATGAAGAAACTGAACTCAAATAGTTCTTACAGCAAGCCAATAGTGAGGATGAAATAGAACTCACATGAAGTTCTCTCTCCTTCAACAAGAGATTTGCAAACTTTCTAGAGATTTAAGGTATTAAACCAGGGAGCCTGCTGAAATGCAGATTTCTTGGCCACACTCCAGGTCTACTGAATCAAAGATATAGGCAACCCAATGCTCTGTGTGTTGAACAAGAATTCAGTGAGGATGATGGAGATGCTTAGAAGAGTGCATTTTTAAAAACAGACTAACCATAGGAATGAACTTTGAACTTCTAAGAAAAATAATTCATCAAGTTGTGTGTTTAACTAAATTTTGGAAGAATTATTCTTTTGGAAGAATTATTACTTAAATCCTCATATTTAATTTTTTTCTCCCCAACACTTGATGGACATCCATTGCAAACAGTAAATACTCTCTATACGTTTTATTACCTTGGTTCTCCAAATTAAGCATGCATAAAAATAAGAGGGATTTTCAAAAAATGCAATAGTCTCCAGATAAACCAATTTATTTAGGCCTGAGAATTTTTTTTTTTTTTTTTTTTTTTTTTGAGACAGAATCTGACTCAGTCACTCAGGCTGGAGTGCAGTGGCACAATCTTGGCTCACTGCAGCCTCTGTCTCCCAGGCTTAAGTGATTCTCACGCCTCAGCCTCCTGAGTAACCGGGATTACAGGTGCGCACCACCACACCTGGCTAATTTTTTGTATGTTTACTAGAGACAGCGTTTTGCCATCTTGGCCAGGCTCATCTCAGACTCCTGGCCCCAAGTGATCTAACCTCCTCAGCCTCCCAAAGTGCTGGGATTACAGGCGTGAGCCACCGCACTGGGCCAAATTTGCATTTTTAATAAGTACTCAATTATAATGCCAAAGGAGTTTAGAAGAAAGGATCTTCTACACTAGGTTCTACATTAGGGCACAGGGAGAGAGCACAGGGGAATGCCAATGTGGACAGGAGCTTTGAGCTATGGAGCCAGAGCTTCTGTGAATTCCGGATTATCCATCACTTGTATCCCGGAGATGCTGGAGGCTGAGGTAGCACCACAGAACAGTCCTTTTCATTGCTATCACTTGAAGGCCACTTGTTGGCAGGAGGCAGTTCGTTAATCTTTCCAGTTAGACTGATGCTCTTCTGTACTCAGCAAGACTCTACCCAGAGGTCCTTTTCACACATTGCACAACAAACTACTTCTAAAGATTCAGGACTCCAGACATCTCCTGTCTCCTAACGAAGGGAAGCCTCAGGGTGAGACGTTGGGAGGAAGGAAAAGCCTCATTCCTGATAGAGGGACGACCACGTGGGACATGTTAAAATTATTCACTTGAACTGGGACTTCTTCAGAGAACACTACTCAGGTGATAAATGTTGACCTCAAAGGAAGAGAGTGAAGCCCAAAATGTGATTTAAAGAGTTTACTTGAGCCAAAGTGAAGAGAGTTGCCTGGAAAACTCAGACCCAAGTAACCTCGGATATGAGCTCTGTTTGGCTTTTATTATAGGCAGGTTTTTAATTTAAAAAAAAAGGGGGATAGGGAGTGAGCTGATACAAAGTTCTGCCAGGAACGCTCATTGGTTTGAAGAAATAACATTGATTAGCGATTGGCTATGCATTGTTAAGCTATGGGGTGTGGATATAGTGTCCTGGGAGGCATTATTGTGTTAGTGTATCTCTATTTGTGGCAACGGCAAGCAGTTTCAATAGATGAACACATAGCTCAAAGTGCGGAGTAGGATGTGACTCCTGTCTCAGTTTAATGTCTCTCTGGGCCTAATAATTTGAAAGGGCTCACAATCCTCCAATAAAAGCTCTTTTCTTTCCTCGTCGAGTATCTCAGTGTCCATCTTTAGAGTTCATCCTTAACAACAAAACTGGCTTTTTAACCTACTCCCTAATCACTAGTCATCCAAATTTGAGTTAATAATGCTAATTTCTTCAGCCTCACTCCTGATTCTCACCCTCCGCCACTCCCAGCCAGGAAATGCTTCTCTGTGTCCATGACGCCTTCCAGCATCTTCCTTACATGGTTATATTGTACTTTCTGTAACTACTCAGCACTCAGCAACTTGGTTGTGGCATACTCTGAAAAGCCTTCTTCGACAAGCTACACAAGGGCTTGTGGAGCTTATGGATTCACCTCTAAGAAAGCAAAAAAACCCCACTTTCATCGCCACATGTTTACTCAGGTCTGTTCTTCCTTCCACAGGCAGTGGATGTTTCCTACTAAGGATGTTTCCAAGTTCACACTGTTAACAACAGAATTAGTTTAGTACTGGAGAGATTAATCATTAACCTTAGTGTCTCCACTTTCTGGCTCACAAATTTTAACTATGAAGTTAGAAATAAAATTAGATAAGGACTAACTAACTAACATGTCTACTTTATTGTAAATGGTAGCAATTACATTTGTCACTTAACTAAATTTGCAAACATATTTTATCCAATGTAAACATACAGATCCAAGTTCTATATTATCATCAATTGGCTAATGTATCACCTCATTCTAAATAAAAAATTTAAGGACTTAGTGATTCAAATGTGCTATATAATTGTCTTATCTCCATGGAAAAATATCAATTTATTCTCAACTATAATTTTATTTTTTTGAGATGTATCCTAAATAAAAAACTTGGGAACAAAGGAAAAAAAATGTTTGATGAAACTTTGAAATATATATCTGCAGAAACCTATGCATCCTACCAAGAACATATATTAATTCAGGTTGTATTGTCTGAAGACAAAAAGAAAACCTTATATAAAAAAGGTATTTAGTAAATATGAGTTAATTTCAGTTGATCACAGTTGTGAATTTTTAAAATGAATTGATAGTGTTCTTTGTCAGGAAGATAAAGTCTGCAGCTATGTCACTCACAAGAAATAAATCCTTTTTGGGGCAATTATAATTCATAAATTTGAGTTTGTGAAGAACATTTTCATCCATTCTAAATTTGTCTTTTAATTACAAAAATAATCTTTATTTCTGATTAAGTAGCGTGCTTCTTATGCATATTTAACTCCAAATTGAATCCAGATAACCTGTTTAGAATAGTCTGCAGGAACCATCTTTACACATAGATGTTGCTGTTAGAGATTGCAATATGCACAGTGCTGGTTACAATAAAGTCTGATTAATTAACTTTTATTTTTAATGATTCATATGTCAGAATGCAAGTCAATCAGAAAATTGCTTTTAGTAAAATTTTGCTGCCAGAT